>NC_072737.1:151097439-151831038 GCF_026930045.1 Uloborus diversus
TATAATATATATATATATATATATATATAAAAGGAAACAAAAATCAATCCCCTTTGAGGCAAGTTTAGCCCGAGTCCGTATAACGTCGTCCAGATGGTGACAAAATATAGCTATTACTTCGGGGGAAATGGTGTGTTTTGATCCTTGAAATTTCTGTTTGTCGATGCAGGGTGTCGATGAGCTGGTTTTGACCTCAGGGTGTCCACTTAGACTAAAAGAGTAGCATCCCCGTCCCTGCAGAATGCAGTGGTGATTAACGGTCAGACCTAAAGCGTCGTCATCGGGTTACAAGAGAAATACGTACTGAATGACAATAGCCAGGACGAGACGAGAGGGGATGGGGGGGGGGGGGGGGGTTGTCATCGGGGAAGAAAAAACATGCTTCGGAGATTTTTGCTTTCCTATTACATTCGCTAAACAGCTCTTCATCAGCACGTCAAGTGTGCAGGATCCCGCAGACGCAGACCGCACTTATTGATGCCTTTTAAAGTACTTTATTTTCACTCAGAAGTTACAAGTAAGTTATTACTATAGTTATTTACAACTTTTCTGATTATTGTTGATTATTCTGCAACAAAACATATCGATGAGTAAATGATTTTTTTACCTCATACAAGGAAGTGTACTAAAGTAGATTTAATGTTTTAATTTTTTAGTGCAATGATGTCTTGTCTTCAAATGCTAAATGCAGGAAAAAAATTCTTTGGACTAATATAATAAAAGCAAATAGATGTTTAACATTTTAAATACATTTTTCTCAAAAACTTATATTGATCTTGTTTGTAGTCTGCATAATAGTTTTGTTGGGAATGAAGAATGATTTACTAAACATTCAGGCTTGGCACAACTAAACAATCATTAGATTATTAAACGTCGGGTTGATAATGCATCGGGTTTGGGTTCTTTTTGAGAAAAATGTTTGGGGGAGGGGGAGGGGCGAACCTTTTGGAAAAGGCAAAATTAAATAAATAAATAAATCATGTGTTAAAAGCAATTGAAAACATACATTTTGCTTCCATTTTTTTTTTTTTTCAGATGTTATCATGTAGTCGAAACTCATTTTTCTAACTTAAAGTAAAAGCTGCGCTTAGCCCAGACCGCTGTAATCATTTGATCGGACCAAGTCCAATTCAAAAGTCAACATTGCTCCTTCGAGATCGATCAAACCAACTTACAGACTGATACCAGACTCAATCTTGTTTAATTTTTTTTTTTTTTTTGCAAGCTATATTCTTTTTTTTTTAATATGCTTTTTTTCCAAGTACTAAAATAGTGTAAAAAAGCAGTGCTGCGCAGTCGGAGTCGGACAGATTTTGGAGACAAGGAGTCTGAGTCGGCAGTTGTAGGTTAAAAATTCCAAGAGTCGGAGTCATTTTCCCTCAATGCCTGTAACACTGCCAGTGATTGCGGGGTCGGAGTGAGAGTTGGAGTCGAACTGATTTTAAGGTAAAGGAGTCGGAGTTGAATTGTTTGTCGGTGAGTTAGAGGGGTGATTAAAAATTAATTGTATCGAAAGTCAATGTGAGCATGAGCACGAAGCAATGCGTTGTCTTTTCGTTTCCCGCGCTGTTTCTCTCTGTCGACTGCTGTCATTGGTTTTTCGAATCAAAAACAATTTTTACTGTGTATTATCTTAATTTTTGAAAGAGTTTATAACTCAGAAAAAGTTTTGTTTGCCTATTTCTGTCCTGATATTTTTGTAGTTGCAACTACATCTTATAAGACTTCAAAATGCAGAATTTTATATCTATTTTTCAAAATTTCCTCCGGGGAAGAAATCCCCGGGCCCCCTACAATTGGGAATATTTTGTACTCCACTTAAAGGGGAGTCATGTGTGACTTTCTTGATAACATTTCCCCTCTTAAGGTCAATCCAACACAGGACACCAGGGAAAACACATTAAAACACGATCATCAAAAATTAAAGTATTGCTGTATGTATCAGATGAAAGAGACCGACATTGTCAAGGAGAAAAAAAATTATAAAAAAAAGTACCTCTCTTACACCACCGAGAGAAACATTGTTAAAACTGCAAAAGGGGCCCCACACCTAAAATGGCTTAGGGCCCCGTTAAGTCCAAATCCGGCCCTGAGTTGGAGTCGGCCATTTTCCCTCCGACTCCGTAGATCTGCAAAAATGATCTATGTAGATAAATTTTGGGGTAAGACTTTGAATTTACATTTTCCCCCTTTAGTCTGGAAAGAGAATTAAAACTTGAAATTTGAAATTATGACCTATTTCATCTGGCATGTTCAATAAAAAGTTTGAAACTAATGGTTATGCATTTTCGAATTATGAATGCTTCAAAAAACTTGAAAAAAGTTAGGTATATAGTTATTTTTTTAAAAAAAGAGAAAAACCTTACACAAAAGAAACTGGTGCAATTAATGTTAATCACTTTGATACTTAATAAGTTTGTTTATGACGTAATATCGTTGGCACTATGCTGAACTACCGAATGTGAAAATTGGCTCTTTTCAGGAGAGCCGAAACAATATTTTTGTCCACCAGACGCTTTAGTTATTTTCAATTTTTTGATTTTTATAAATAACATTAAGTGTAAATCTTATTGTTTGAAGTACAGTAAACTCTCGATTATCCACGAGTGGATTATCTGCGAAAGTCTCGGAAAAAGAAAAAAAAATAGTTGAAAAATTTTGTTCTTCAAAAACGCGGATCTGAAATCAATTCGTTCCAGATTTTTTTTCCCTTTCCCACGACAAGTGCTCCTTCTCAAAAAACGTGAAAGTCGGTATGCATTGTCATCAACTTCTCTTTGACACGTGCCTCAAGGGAAAGCGTTCAGCTGATTTCGGTAAAACACATGTGTTTACTGAAGACCCCTAGTTTAAAAGAGCATAAGACATTATCTTTATCATGTGGTCACACACTGTTTTCACTTCTGGGCTGTTGAATGTTTTAGGTTGACGGAAAGTTCCTGATTTAAATTTTAGTTTATTTTAATTCTGTAGAACTTGAAATACACATATTTTTTAATGCCGCATCTCTTTTAAACGTTTCACGTTTTATTTACAATACAATCATTCTCAAGCAAAAGATAATTTCTGTCTTCTTTACCTCTGGTCTTAAACCTTTTTCGGATTATCCGCGGTACCTGAGCCAGTCAATTCGGCGGATAATCGGGAGTGTACAGTAGTAATAGCCCTTTTTGAGTACTACGGCAAACCATTGAATTTGAAAAACGAGATTCGCGATTTTTCACCTTCGTTTGTTACCGAGTTTAGCATAGTGCCGATCATATTATCAAGTTTCGTTTTTTTTTTTTTTTTTTTTGGATTACACAAAACACACACATTACTTTCGTTTAGTACATTCAAAAACTTAGAACCAACGGGTGAGGAGTTGAAGTCGGACTGATTTTGAGGTAAAGAAGTCGGAGTCAGGAGTCGAAGGTTTAAAAATTCAGCAGTCGGAGTCGATCATTTTCCCTTAAAATCCCCTGCCAGTTCTTGTGGAATCAGAGTCGAAAGCTCTAAAATTCCCGAAGTCGGAGTCTGTCATTTTTCTTGCTTAGAACTGCTGGTGTGACTATTCATTTCAATAATTTAAATCTCGCTCACTACATTTTAACTTTTATTTTCTATTTCAAACATGCTTCGGCGGGCCACACATTTTCCTCCAAATAGCTGTGATTTGTACGATGATATTTGTAAAAATCTAGGAATGAAATATGTGTGCAGCTCCTATGAAACTATCATGATTATTTATCTGATTAGCCCGGTTGCCCGTCAGCTCCATCCACCACCAGCTAGGCCTAATCGATGTAGACCTTTTATTACCATACAAATTAATTAAAAATCGTAAAAATTTGCACCTTTTCTAATTTTTTTAGCGCAAAATTTTTACCCGTTCCCAGTTTCTATTTGTTATCAAATAAAATACTTGTAATGGGTTTTAGCAAACTAGGCTCTTCAAAATATTTTCAATTTTTTGTCTTGATTCTGCTTTGCGCTAGCAAAACTTAGTAGTTGTAATCGTCTTCCCTTTTCCATGCTTTCCCAAGTTATCCCGGAAAAATAATATGATGAAAGAAAATATAAATAAATTTAATTTTATACGTGTTCTGACTCGCGAGGTTCATCTTAATATAAAGCTAGGCATCGGGCTCAAGTTTCTTTTGAATTTTTTAACTTAATATTAGTTGCTCTTTTTTTTTTTTTGTTTACTTAAGATGTGGGTTTCTCTGCTCCCCAATAAATATTTTGAGCTAGTGGATGAGCACTGCTATAACCTTGAGCCATGGGAATTTCCCTCCGTAAATTTGTGTGTTTATAAGGTTTGATTACGGAAGGGGGGGGGGAGGGACCCTCAGTATCTTAATCGGTCACTAACCCCATCACTCTAACGTTACCAAACATGACCTACAATTGCGTTTTCGATACTTTAATTTTAAAACTTTTTCGGGGGTGCACCTCGACTCTCACTCCCTATAAAATACCATTACAGATCGACTAAAAGTTCGTTTATTGGACTTCAATTTCTTAAAATTCTTTGGGGGTGAGCACCCAAATCCTTCTCTCCATGAAATTACCGAAGATCATCTAAAATTGCGTTTTCAGAGCTACAATTTCGAAAAATTTCCGGGGGGGGGGGGAAACCCCCGGACCCCCCTAATTTCTACAAGCACAACTAAATTCCTGTTAAGTTTCTTTCTCTGCATAAAATTCTGTTGGGCACACATTTATAATGATTTTACATCATAGTCAGACTTTTCGTCAATATCTAATTCTCATACAGTTCTAGTTTATTGATCTCGCATGACCCTGCTCACAAAAGCCTAGTTTCATGTTTTTCATTTAAAATTTGATTTTTTTTCCCTACATATTTCATTTTATCTATTTTAAATTTTTATTTTTTGCTTTTAATTTTTATAGGGATTTCGTGTTCTTAGAAGCAAAAAATGATTAGTTTCTTTATCACTTGAATTGGAGGGGGGCAGAGCCTGATTACCGCAGGGGCATGTGGGGCACAGGCCCTTCCTCTTAGATTTCAGGGGGGCCCAAAATAACCTTAATTTATCATGTTAATTAAAAATAAATAATGATTTCACTCAGAATCTAGAGTACAATGATATCATTGATAGTTTTGCAAATGCCAAAACAAGGAAAAAATCTATTTGTTGTTAAAAATTCGCCTTAAAAGTGTGATCTCTTTGCAAATCAGAAAACCACTCCAAATTTAGTCTGTATTTACTATTAAAAGTTATATGATAGATCATATTGGTATTTACGGTTTATTGCAAAGTTTAACCACATTTATATATTTATCGTATACTACTACATATCTTCTACATTTTAAATGTATATATTACATTGTGATATGAGGTACCACCAAATTTAGTACGGTTGTGTAAAAATGCAAGTAACGAAATAAATATTTTATTGCTTCAACATATAAAAAAAAAGCTGGAATGGGGGGGGGGGGGGCACAAAATGAATTTCCTGAAATAGAAATGTGCCCCATGTCCAATGTCAGGATGATCAGGCTCTGGGGGGGGGGGGGAATCTTGCAAAGTAAAATTTGGCTATGCCCCCCTGTCGGGCAAGTTTGCCACCCTGTCGGGGATTTCCTAGCGCCACCACTGGCGTGAACGAAATGGCGTAAACGTTTTGCGTTAACGCAAAAATGTACTAATCGGTATCTTAAATTGAAACTGTAGGTAAAAATCTTACCGTTTGCTGATTCTTCTTGGTCGCTTGCATCTTTTATTGCTTAGAGAGTTATTGAAATTGACTAAAGAAGATGCACAATACTATTAAACGAAAAACTCACTATTTTAACTAAATATTTACAACTTAGAATAACAAATTTACAAATCGGACTCCATAAAAAATCATTCTTCCGTGTTCCATCAATTCTATTTATTTTATTTCGCGTTGGCGTTGATCGTCTGCTACTATTAACGCCCGCTGTTGCTAGGATATCCACCAGTCACATGGTTTGGTTTATGAGCAGCAAAAGGGTTGCCATAGCTCGGTCTACTCTTATTATTAGTCTATGAATATTTCCGATCATTTCGATACAGTTAAAATCACGAGAAATACGCAGACGACAATCTATTACGATTTATCTTTCTTATTGTTGCATTAATAAAGCTATTTTTATTCAAAAAAAAAATCAACACCTCTTGGAGCGATTGGCGTCAAAATTAAACCAAAGCCTGTTTACATATGGATTCACATATATTCCAAATTTCAACCAGAACGTAGCATTACTTCTTGAGATAGGGCACTCACAATGGAAAAAAAGAACGGGCGATTGCGCTACCCCCTTTTTAGTTGTTGACACCAAAATAAAATCAGTTCTTATACCCACTAAGGGCTACTTGCCGATAAAATTTTCTTTCATTCCGTTCATTATTTCTTGAGATACAGCAGTCACAATTGACGACAAAAAACGTTCTATAGCTCAACCCCCGTTTGAGTTATTGACATCAAAATTGAATCAGCACCTGCTCCTGTTAATGGCAACATATGAATTAAATTTTGTTTGATTCCGCCAGTTACTTCCTGAGGAATAGCAAGCACGCGTAACTCAAAAAACGTCCCATTGCTCCACCCCCCTTGGAGGAATTCGCGCCAAAAACCAATGGGCACAAGTTCACATAGGGGCACATATGTGTACCGAATTTCGTTCGATTTCATGCGGTAGTTTTTGCTGCTGAGTGGCCACAAAAAACTGGTCTCACACAGACGTGACACACACACACACATACACCACACACACACATACACACAGACAGACAGACATTTTCGAAAAATGGTCGAAATGGACTCAGCACACCTCAAAACGTTCGAATCCGTCAAAATTCGAAATTCAAAAATTTGCACGAATCCAATACTTTCTTCTATATATTAGATATAGAAGAAAGTAAAAACATCATTTTACACGCACGTGATGTGCAATAAGGTCATTTTCAAACTAGTATGTTGTGGCCATCACGAAACTTTCTTCTATATTTTTCTTTTTTTGAGCAATCACGATTGCTTATTGCTTTCATTTGACCGTTTTTGACGTTCCTTTGATTTTTCCCACCGCCACCCTCTGCACCATCACCGTGGACAGGCGGGCTCCTCACGATGCAGCACCTATAGCGAAAGCCGTCTTCAGGTTGCATCCATGTCCTACACACACGCGCATACATACACAACTACACACACACGCACACATACACACACACAAACACATACACACATACATCTACACACACATACACCTACCCATACTTACACAAACACACACGCATACATACACACACATACACCTACCCATACTTACACAAACACACACGCATACATACACACACATACACATACCCCCCACACACACATACACATACCCCCCCACACTTATGCCAGCACACAGACACAAACACACATACCCGTACACACAAACACCCCCCCCCCACACACACAAACACACATGCCTACATACACACACTCGTGATTGCGAAAAACATAATTTGAATTCAAGATGTCAAAATTCAAATTAATTTTTTTTTATTTTTTTCTGATCCCTCCCCATGCTTGACGAGGAAGCAATATTCCCAACAAAAACAAAATTACACATGCAAAAACTTGACGACTATCCCAATGTCTGAATTATTGCAAAAGCAAAGCAAAGAGCGAAAATTGAAAGTTTTTTTAAAAGCCTTGCTTGAATTAATTACAAATATTTTATTTGTTAACAAACATAAGATGGCAACAGTTAAAAATTTTAAATCATTGAGATAATATTTCCTATCATTTCCATACAATTAAAATCACGAGAAATACGCAGACGACAATCTATTACGATTTATCTTTCTTATTGTTGCATTAATAAAAATATTTTTATTCGCAAAAAAAAAAAAAAAATCAACACCTCTTGGAGCGATCGGCGTCAAAATTGAACCAAAGCCTGTTTACACATGGATTCACATATATTCCAAATTTCAACCAGAACGTAGCATTACTTCTTGAGATAGGACACTCAAAATGGAAAAAAAGAACGGGTGATTGCGCTACCCCCTTTTTAGCTGTTGACACAAAAATAAAATCAGTTCTTATACCCACTAAGGGCTACTTGCCGATAAATTTTTCTTTCATTCCGTTCATTATTTCTTGAGATACAGCAGTCAAAATTGACGACAAAAAACGTTCTATAGCTCAACCCCCGTTTGCGTTATTGACACCAAAATTGAATCAGCACCTGTTCCTGTTAATACCAACATATGGACCAAATTTTGTTTGATTCCGCCAGTTACTTCCTGAGTAATAGCAAGCACGCGTAACTCGAAAAACGTCCCATTGCTCCACCCCCCTTGGAGGAATTCGCGCCAAAAACTAATGGGCACAAGTTCACATAGGGGCACATATGTGTACCGAATTTCGTTCGATTTCATGCGGTAGTTTTTGTTGTAGAGCGGCCACAAAAAAACTGGTCACACACAGACGTGACACACATACACACACACATACACACACACATACACACACACATACAGACAGACAGACATTTTCCAAAAATGGTCGAAATGGACTCAGCACACCTCAAAACGTTCGAATCCGTCAAAATTCGAAATTCGAAAATTTGCACGAATCCAATACTTTCTTCTATATATTAGATATAGAAGAAAGTAAAAATTATAAAACTTCTTCTGAGCAAAAACACGGGGTTTGATCCATATCCACTTATGCATTAAAAGTGGTTCAAATGAGCAAATTGTTAGACCTTTTTTAAAAAATGGACTTTTTGTCTTACTTCAAAAATTGTTAATTTTTGAAAATTTCCCTAATTTTAAATTTGATTTCTCGGGCTGCATGCATCTGTACAATAAAATAAGCTATGAAACTACCATCCTTGTTTAGCAATATATATATATATATATATATATATATATATATATATATATATATATATATATATATATATATATATATATATATATATATATATATATATATATATATATATATATATATATATATATATATATATCTTACTACTATTATATATACGAAAGTTTGCCTGTATGGATGTATGGATGTATGGATGTATGGATGTTTGTTACTCTTTCACGCAAAAACTACTGAACGGATTTTGATGAAACTTTACAATAATATAGCTTATGCATCAAAATAACACATAGGGTAGTTTTTGTCCCGTTATGGGGCGCAAAACCCCCTTAAGGGAGTAATAAAATACAACAGGGTGGCGACAGATCAGGGAAATCAGGGAGATCAGGGAAAAGTCAGGGAACTTTATTAATCAGGGAAAAGTCAGGGAAATATCAGGGAATTGTGAAAAAATAACAAAAAATCAGGGAAAATTGATTTTATGAAGAAAAAAAAATTTTTTTTTTCTTTACAAAATTAAGTACTCTAATTCTCTACGCGTTTTCCGCCAATTATCTGTTCAAAAAAAAAAAAAAGGAAAATTAATGAGGTGCTATTATACACTGCTGCATACTTGTGTATCTTTTTTCCTCAATGTCAAAGTATTGAATCTTACTTATTCCCCACAGGATGAACATCCTAAGATTGCTTCTGTGTTTGTTATGTTGTTTATTTTATATAGTTTGAAATTTCCTTTTACGCTTTCAATGCTACGTAAAATAAACAACCATACAGGCAAAGAGGAAGCCTTCATTAATGCCTTAGCTCCTTTGCCTTTATTCCGTTGTCTTGAAGTAATTAGCATACTGTAATCACAATTTCAAGAAGAAATCTTAGGTTTTTAAATTAATACTATAAAAGCTTAAAAGTTATTACTTCTTCGCGTTTTTAATTTAATTGCTAAAATTGAACTTTCAATTTAAAAAAACTTTGTTTTTTGCCGTTATACAGTGAAACCTGTGTAAGTTGACCACTTGCGGTGCAGTACTTTGGTGGTCAACTTAGACAGGTGGTCAACTTATAAAGGGGGTAATGATTTTTTTTTTTTTTTTGTCATTTCTTGCACCATGTATTCATTTTTTGACTAATTGACACTTACTCTTTCCGTTCAACTCACTTTCATTGCTTAACACTACTTTGAAACAATAATTTAAAATGTTATTCAAATATTTTAGGAGGTTATTTTCTCAGAATGACGTATAATGTGTCATGTAAATTTAAAATTTCAGTAAATTAATCAAAAAAAATCATAGTTCATAAAAAGTTATTTGATATTAATAGTTCCTAAAAAACCATAGCTAATCAAAAATAACAAATTTTTCCCTTTTTTTTCTCATATACATTTAATACATTTATAACCATGATGATCTACTTTTCAACAAAATAACTCCTTATTGAAATTTGGTGCACTTATTAGACACTAGTTTTGGAAATTCCATATGTGTCAGCTAATTTTCTCTGGATTTCTCCCTTTCAATTAATTTTAATCTGGGAAAAAATACTTTGAACTTTTCTACTGACACATGTTTTCATTGACCAGAGAGTACAAAAGGTAATCTCAAATAGAACAACAAAAGAAAAACAATTTTTTAGAATAAAAGGGTTCTTAGTAGTTTTTCATGTGGGGGTTAAACTTACAAGGAGGTTTAGTTATGCTGCTGTTTTATTTAGTTGGTAAAATGCTGGTCTGGCATCAAAAATATTCTTGGAAATATATAAGAAAAATAATAATAAAATAAAATAATTTGCTAAATTAAGTTTTAAAAAATAAATTAAGTGGTCAACTTACAAAGGGTTTTTTACAATACTCCAAACCAAATTTGGGGTACATTAGTGGTCAAGATAAACAGGTGGTCAAGATAGAAAGGTGGTCAAGTTACAGAGGTTTTCCTTCATTATACAAGATATGACTAATTCCGTTCCTGACAAAAGCGGTCAACATAGACAGGTGGTCAACTTACAAAGGTGGTCAACTTTACAGGTTTTACTGTACTATTTGTTGTCTCCGCAGATTATAAAGATTTTCTTTTCTTCAGACGTAAGAGTGATTCTTTTATTTTATAACTAAGTTGTATTCTTCTTATATTTTGAAATTAACTAATTGCTTTTATATTTCTTTTTTTTTTCTTGCATATCAAAGTTGTTTGTTACTAAAGCAATCTAAGATTTTTTTCCGTTACATACTGAAATCATTTGAAATAGAGTTAACTTGTGTACTTAAGTAAATATCTTTATTTTTTTATTGTTAAAATGCTGTATTCATTCATTAAAATCTATGTTCTTGATTAGAGAAAAGCTCCCTATGAATGGATGTCAAATGATTTAATCTTTTTTGCATAAATATGTCAATTAGTTATATAAGAATAACTACATTACTTCTATTCTTTCACTATTACTTCTTATTCTTGCAACAATTATTATACTGTTTGAAAATTTAGTTAAAAATAATTTCAATTACTTTTTAGTTCTATCATAAATACGCATATGTTTTTAAGAGTGATTTTAATAGTTTCTTAAAATTCTTATGCTAAGTGGTTTTCTGGCAGTAAAGTTTTTTTTTTTTTAAATTTTCTAGTCTTTCCATTGTAGAAAAATTTAATATACTATTTTGTAGGTTTTTTCCCCCCAAAAAATGACTTTATATATATATGTTTTTTAACCATTTTATTAAAAAAGTAGCATCTTTTAAAAATATATCATTAGTTCAAACAACTTTACACAGCTTAAAACGTTTAAAATACTGCATTTTATACAAACATACAATGGATTTCAAGTAGAGCAAAGAAAAGAAAACCATTATCATTGGTAACGTAAATCAGGGAAATTTGGTGAACTTAATCAGGGAAATCAGGGAAAAGTCAGGGAACTTTTTTTCACAGTTCCTGTCGCCACCCTGTACAATTTTCGTATAAATTCTCTAATATAGGGATGAAAAAAACTCTTGCACATATTTACATTATATATCCATCTAAAGCTCTGATTTTTCTGCTGAAGATGGCACCTATTCGAAATTTTTAAGTAGAATAAAAAACGAGTTATGAGCTTTTTAGTTCCATGTTCGAAGGCTTTCCTAAACTCAATACAGTATTTAGTGTATCATCTCAACTCCCTGAGGTTAGCGACAATTGTTGTATTGTTGACTATCTTTGCTTTTCGTGACTGTTCAATGCTTTTCTCAATTCAAATCTTGAAGTAAGATTTTTGCACATTATTGGCAAATAATATATGATTTGGCTGATCATTTTCCATTTAAACGGAACTTTAATGTAATTAATGTTTTTTATTATTATTTATGCTGATTGAACGCTTACTCATTATCCAATCAACCAGCAGATCGCCAAAATTTTTTGCAGAAAGATTTCTGTAGCTGATGCATTTGGCAGTTTTTTTCAACGTCGCTGGTTTTGAAGCCGAGGACTACGTCATAATGTTTCTCAGCTTTCACCATGTAAACAAAATATCGCCAATCAAAGAATCTTTAAAAAAATTTTTTACTGTGTTAAATAATCCAGCAACTAAATTAGGCAAATCCATAAACAGCACAAACACTTCCATTAATTTTCCTTTTTGCACAATTTCAAACAATCGTCAAATTTTACTATTTATTTTGGAAACATTTCGGATGAAACTCTTTAGCGCCATTTTATGGTAGCTAAAAGTATCTCAGCACCTGGCGATAATATCTTTGTAATGAAAATTAATATCATATCGTTTTACAAAGTAAGGAAAGAAGGAGGGAGCATCATCGAAGGTATCCCAAAAACGATTCACGCAAATTCAATAAAATCGCACCAAGGGCCCACAATGATTGAAATTTCCCAAAATAACTAAAGCAAGTATAAAGGGATTACGAGCAACTTCAATAGCAATACAGAAAAGGTTTTGGACTCCATGTAAAAAACAAAAAAGTATCAACAGATTAATCTTTTTTAAACATGAGAAGAATAATTTCATGTTTTGGAAATTTGTATATGCTTAAATATAGTGCTTTCGTTTCAAAATCAATACTATTTTGTTCTTTATACTTATTGCTATTTTACTTTTATGGGTAAGGAAGAAACTCGATTTTTAATCACGTCAAAAAGATGTGTTTTAAATTCTTTCACTTAAACCAGAAAACAAAAGCAAGTAACGATTTTTTCTCATAATTATTACTGACCCAGGCAACGTCGGGTATTTTTTGCTAGTATATATATATATATATATATTTCATAATCCATACGCGGAACAGTAAATCACCATCTTGAGGAACAAAGTCAACTACAAGGCCCAGAAAAGCTCAGATTCCCACAGGTAGAGATTACTGACCTTAGTGTATGAAAATCTTCAGACAACACAAGCATTTAAACGACGCTTTGCATTGTCATATTATTCTTGCTCGGAGTATGGAGTCTCGTCCCACGTTCTATCTATCTTTTATGGTGATTATCGATGTCCCATGATCACGTGATTCGCGGAAAAATCATGATGACCGCCCTTTCTTCGGGCGAAACACTGCGCTGTAGAAGAAAGGCTTATCGATCCCTTTAAAGATCTAGTGGCCGAACCGCAACCCTCTTCTCGTAAAATCTTCAAAGTTTGTTTACAATTGCGTTTTTGCAATTTCAATTTCGAAAAATTGGAGGGGGAAAGAGAAAATGATTTCTATCTATTTTTTATGAAAAATTTATCAGGGAAAGTCACTGATGAGCTCCATCTCTTGCTGCCCTAACGTCAATAAATATGGCCTTTAATAGCATTTTTAAGGCTTCAACTTGTACACATTTCCATTGAGTCCCCCGTACCTTTCTTCTCCCTGACGCCTTCAAAGAAGGTCAAAAATTTGCTTTTTTAAAAGTACAAGTTTCAATAATTTTCCCTAACACAGATTCGCCCCCCCCCCAATATACCCCCCTCCCCCCGAAACTATTATCTAGTTGTGCCACTGTAATGCATATTTTAATAAAATTCTTTTATCCTCGCAATAGGGAGTTTTGTTGTTCTCAACTGAAATACTTTTTCTGTTTACTTCTTTTTTCGACACTTTGGATGATGGTCGTCGTCATTCGCATGGCAGGGAACTGTGCTACTACACTTGCAGCGATTTCCAAACGCCAAATATGACCACTCCCCTAAGGTTCATAATCTTATATCTCGCTGGTTTATGATTGATCTGGATACACTAGTGCGGCCAGAAAAACCTTCTGGAGGGGGTTTTTTGATCAAAAATACCTTCTGGAGGAGTGTTTTTTGATCAAAAATAGGAGGGAGTTTTTGATTAAAAACATCTTCTGGAGGGAGTTTTTGATGAAAAATACCTTCTGGAGGGAGTTGTTTGATCAAAAATACATTCTGAAGTGGTTTTTTTTTTTGATCAAAATAGCCCTTTCATATGCAACACAAACTACTGCATTATAATTTGCATTTATGTTAAACCCAATGCTCCTGGGGGTGTTTCCCCCCCCCCCTTCGCTGCGCCATTGATCTGGAACCAACTTCTACACATTCATCAGTTATTCATAAAAAATAGGAAATAAAAAGTAAAAATTTTGGCTCACCTCCCCCCACTTTACACTTACAATAATAACATGGACACTTCGCGGCACCCCTTGCCTGTTCCTTCGGTGCCCGGTCCCCCCCCCCCCCAACTTCGGGCGAAAATTTTATTAATAGAAGAAACTTCCTTTAAATGCACGGACATCCGCACATCGCCGTTCGCCGTGCGGGAACAGCTAGTTGAGTATAAATATTAGAACTATGAGACCATGAGACATCGGAATATGTCTATTATAATACTCATACTCCGGTCTCACGTTCAGAAAAATGCTGAATACCGAATTCGAATTTATATTTTTGGTCCGGTATTGCACTCACTGCTACTTGTTACTAATTCAAGGATCATGGGCACACAGCCAGTTTGTGCTCTACTCTACAACATTGATTTCCTCATAAATTTCTTTTCTCTTTATGAGAAAAGAATTAATGCGAACGAGTTCCTTCTTAAAGATGATATGGTTATCTGTAACTCTGCTCTGCCGGCACCGATATTTGCAATTCAGAATAGAAGACTGGCGTCTCCGTCTTGTTGTCATATTATTGTCAAAGACTTTGTAATCACCTGTTGATTTATCTTCCCCGCTACCTCCTTCAAAAACGTTCTTTCATTTCCTGCAATCCATCCAACTTGCCATTTCGAGCCTCCCACAAATTACTCATCTTTCCTCGGTAATTAGTTCCAGGCGTGAGTGCATTAGCTGCTAGTCCCCCAGCCCCCTGAAGGCTGTCCCCTAAAGAGCTAATGGAAAGAAAACATGGATTGAGTTTCGAATCCGTGCTGTGTTGACAGTCAGTCAGCCAGCCAGCAGTTGCCGTTCCAGCAGGACCGATCGGTTGATCCTCGTTCAGTCCATTGTAGCACTAGATTCAAAGCCAATTTCGTCCGTTTCACAAGGTAAGGATGTTTTCTTTCTTCAACATTTATTTCGTCTACTTATCCTTTCATATAATAAGAACAAGTAGTACTATATGGTTTACTAGTGGTACCCGCACGGCATTGCCCGTAATAGAAAAATTAAAAGGTCTTTTGGTTCGCCTGTATATTTACAAAAAATGTGTGGTGAATTTTCTTGCCAATTAGCTTGTACCCATATTACGGTTCCTCGTTATGATAATTTCGTATCTCGCCAATTGGCTTGTGCCCATGTTACGGTTCCACGTTATCATAATTTCGTAATTTACTCGTCCATCTTATGATAATTTTGTTCTTAAAATTGGAATAGAAAAAGAACCACATCGTATTTTCGAAAAATCGCTTCGAGGTGCACACCCCCATGCTGCAAACTAACTTTGTGCCAAATTTCATGAAAATCGGCCGAACGGTCTAGGAGCTATGTGCGTCAAAGACATCCAGACAGAGAGAAATCTTGACAGACAGAGAGAGATCCGGACTAATAAACTTTCAGCTTTATTATTAGTAAAGATCAAGATGAAAAATATTTTTGGAATCTAAAGATTGTTTCTATAAGCGAAAATGATGTATGAGAGTGTTGCAAAATTTGTGTGAACTGCGTTGCATTCCTACCCGTCAATTAGGGGGTCAGCAATGTATTGTTTAAAAAATTTCAAAAGCCCAAAATCCAGTTTACCCCCCCCCCTTTTCGCCGACGCTAAAATTTCCTTCCCTCTCAAATTCAGAATTTCCCCAAAAATAAGGGAAATGGGATTTTTCCGACACTATTTTTCTAAAAACGAAAAAAAAAAAAAAAGAAGAAATGAAATGAATAATTAAATAATATATTATTGAAAATAGTTTTATACATATTTGATGAATTTACAGTTGTAGGGTAACACTCCCAGTAATTGGCACGGCACCAGTGATTGGCACTTCCAACAAAAATGCCCTAAAAAAAGACTCGTATCCATTTTTTTAAAAATAGAAGGCTATATACCAACTGAATGTACATTAATTTTAAAGATTATAACTTCAATTCATGTTACTAAATGGCAGCAGTACATAGGAAAGAGAAACAATTGGTATCTTGTGTCAAATCAGCCATTTTTGTTGCAAAAGCTTCTTCTCCGACTTAAGGGAAGCATGCACATAAATCCATTAAAATCTGACTTAAAATATATTTTAAATTTTCGTTGTCAAAAGTTTTGTTTCGTTGAAAGGTGTTACTTTAATTGTGTAGAAGTATATTTTCGTCCCTATTTGGAATTTTAAAAAAATGATGGGTGCCATTTACTTGTGCTTCAATTTTGCTAGTCCCCAGTAATTGGCATGTGTGCCAAGTACTGGGGAAATAGCGTCATTTCCGCGATAAAGCTGAGTGAGGTGTCATTATCTTGAGTTTTTTGCATAGATTACGAATATGATAAAGCGGAAATTGAAATTGGTAGCTTTTGTACAGTAATTGTCAAAAAAAGCATCAAAAGCATCAATTTTTGAAGTTGCGGCTTTTTGTCAATTGGAATTACTTTCACCAGAAAAAAATCCAAATGAAAGTTAGTCAGTAATTAATTTTATACAAGGGGCTCCGTCCTCTGCTCGATTCGCTCGCTAGCTCCCGTTCGCCACCTACGGTATCTCAATGCCGCCTGCAGCGGGTGGTTTTTCAAGAGAAAGAAAACCGACTTGTTGCATTTGATAAATAAAAAAGAGGAAAACTTATGAAAAAAAGTATGCTATATGAGTTTTTTACTATACTTGGATCAAACCTAACTTGGTGGCATTCGTAAAATCAAAACTGTAAACCGAAGGATGAAACAGCATAAATTTCAATATCTTTTCCATGGAACATTCCAAATTTATGTTTTTATTTCTCTAAAATACTTTTCCAACATGAAGAAGAGTGATTTAGCATTAATTTATATAAAACTAGTAGTACCCGCACGGCTTTGCCCGTAATAGCAAAATTAAAATTTCTTTTGGTTCGCCTGTGTGGCGAATTTTGTCTCCAATTGGCTTGTACCCATGTTACGGTTCCACGTTATGATAATTTCGTAATTTACTCGTCCATCTTACGATAATTTTGTTCTCAAAATTGGAATAGAAAAAGAATCACATCAAATTTTCGAAAAATCGCTTCGAGGCGCACAACCCCATGCTACAAACTAATTTTGTGCCAAATTTCATGAAAATCGGAGGAGCGGTCTAGGCGCTATGCGCGTCACAGAGATCCAGACAAAGAGACTTTCAGCTTTATTATTAGTAAAGATAAAGATAAAGAAAACAAATTCTTCCCCATATTATCAAATTTATATGAAAAATGGGCTTAAAATTGGAATAGAAAAAGAACATCATCGAATTTTTGAAAAATCGCTTCGAGGTGCACACTAGGGTGGGCCGAAATAAGCCGAAAAAATTTTTTTCGAAATCAATTTTTGGATAGCGCGCAAAAGTTGCGTGATGAGCTAGTTAGCACTCACAAAAAATTTCTTGGATATTGAAAAATATCTAGCCGGTGCTATTTCACACTAAAAAACCGAAAAAAATGAGAAAAATGAATTTTTGTCGAAATTTTTTAAAAAACTAAATTCCAAATATTTTGCTGGAATGCACCGAAAATGTTATATAATGAGCCAGTTCGAGCCCATAAAATGTTTCATTGATTTTAATGAGCATTTAATCGCTCCTTTCGGACATCAAAAAATTGGAGAAAAATGAAAAAAATATTGAATTTTTTTTAAAATCATTGTGAAAATTATTTTTCAAAATTAAATCATAGACTAATTAATCAAATAGCACTATTAATCATAGTAATTATTATCACGCAATAATATCATACATTTTCTAGAATTACATATAAAGATAATAAAATTTTGAAAAAAAATCTTCAAATTTGATTTATAATACCTCATGTATAATGAATATTATTTTTTGGAATAATATTGTCCCTTGTTATCAAATGATGGAAGTTCTTTCCTAGCTTGAAGTTTGGCACGAATGTATCCATCTTGTGCAGTTTCACCACGAACTTATGTTGCAGCTTCGGTTATTAGTTTCACACAACGTTTCACAGCTTCCGTGTGGCATTGAAATTTCTCGAAACAGCTGTAGGCTGTTCTTTGCACATTTCTTTTAATTGTTGGTCTTTTAGATGCATTGTAAGAGGTGGCTCTGTTGCAACACAGTTTGCCCAATTAACTAAATCAGCGACTTCAAAATTGAGTTTAGGACGCTTAAAAAATCGTACACCATCCGAGCTCTTCGTCTTCTTATTTCTAGAGTTCAGAATGCACCTAACAGCTAATTCCTGAATGTATTTCCTTGAGTTAAACAACATAGTCAACAGTAGCTGTTCAGGATGAGCGAAATATGCATTATTTGTTACCTTATCCACTTTTCCAATAGCCATTTTTCTTACTGTCCTTTGATCAATTAGAAATTGTTTTTCTCTATCAGGGACTTTTGCTTTTTTTTCTGCAATTACACGAATATAAATCTGCGCATTTGCAGGCACAAACGTCAAAGTCGTAGCCTCTGCTTTAAATTTGCCTAGCTTTGATTATAAAAGTTGCGTCTTTATATTTTTAGCATTTTTTGTTGCGCTGTTATATTTGGAATAATAAGATAAAATCATGGTAATCACTCTTCTTATCGAAACAAGGGGAAGGGAAGCACGCCCCCAAATATCAATAACTTTTTTTGCAACTACAGCGGCCACACTTGCTGAAGATGGTTGCTTACTTCCTTCTCCCTTTATTTGCATTCCAGTGATTTGATAACATCTGATAATGTCCTCATATGTTGGAAGAAATAAAGCATTGGGAAGAGACAAATCTCTTCCAGGTCCAAATAGAAGACTACTTGTGCTTGCTCGCGTTACTTTCTTTTTCGCGCGTTTCTACATAACAGTCGTGTTGTATACCAAAACAAAGATAATAATGCAATGACATTCGAAATGTCCGGTTCCCGTTTAAAAGACTTCAGAGGATTAATTTTTTTAATACTCAAGGGCTCTACTTGTCAAACATATGTAAAATAGTTATAACATAAACTTAGGAATAATAGAAGCAGTTGAGCGCCGTTTATTATCCAGGAGAAACAATTGGAACCGAAGATTAAAAAATTAGCATCTTATGTACCCATTTTTTTATTTGAGTGTGTGCATTTTTTAAAATTGGCGTACAAATGTCGCATAAAATTGATTGAATTTTCACTGTTTTTTCTAAGTAACGTATTGCGTAACATTTCAGTATTTACTTATTTTGAAACTACTTTTATTTTTTTATTTTTTTTTTTTTTTTTTTCCATTTTTCCCATGTGTCAGTCTTAAAGGAGCGTAGCTAAATATTCTACGATATGTATAAAAGCCTTTGAGGATTTCAACTAATTCACTGACAGATACTTCTAATGTTTGCTGAAACTAGCTTCAAACTTTTATTTTTAACCTCCCCCCCCCCCTTTTCTTTCTTTCTTTCTTTTTTTTTTTTTTTTTTTTTTTTTTGAAAAAAAGTGCATTTTTGCCCCCTTTTTCAGTTTTTCAAGGTCAAATAGCGCCGGCTAAATATTAAACAAATTTAACGAAATTTTTTATGGGTAATAACGGGCCCATATAGCAACTTTTCCGCACTATCCAAAAACAGATTTCCAAAAAAAGTTTTTTCGGCCCACCCTAGTGCACACCCCCATGCTACAAACTAACTTTGTGCCAAATTTCATGAAAATCGGCCGAACGGTCTAGGCGCGTCACAGAGATCCTGACAGACAGAGATCCCGACAGAGAGACTTTCTGCTTTATTATTAGTCAAGATTACCTACTTTACATTAACATTACTCACGTTTCTTATGATGATAAAATTTGTATGTAATTTAAAAGTAAAAAATAAAGTGATTTTCCAGTTCTGTTAACATGTGCCAATTACTGGATCACAAGGTGTCATACACTGGGGTATCAGGTGCCAATTGCTGGTGATTTTGGTAACTTTTAATATACATATTTTTATAAAAGTATCGATTCAAATATTTTTGATTTTAGTGAACCAAATAGATGCACAGATGTGCACTCTTTGATCCAAAAATATTTGCAAGAGAGTATTTTTTTTCTAAGTACTGAAAACAGAGGTAAGTTTAAGGACAAACTTTTAATGTGCCAATTACTGGGGTCTTTACCCTATATTATGTAAATACGAAAACAAATTGTTCATAACTTTCCAGAGTACTGATACTTTAATTCTCTTTGGTTCCACTAAACGGCTCATTATTTTGTAAATGTAGTATTTTTTCAGAGGAAGTAAAGTATTTTTCGGTTTTAAAATCTGGTAACCCTGCTTTTTAGCTGTTTCAAGAGGGGGGGGGATGAAGTAAAAGACGCATATGACTTAAAATAAGAAAAAATATTTTCGGCGGATTTGCCGACGCAAAATTTAATTTCTCCATTTTCCTTAGTTCCCGTCGTTTCGCTGACATGAAATCCCTAAATATCTCAAAAATATGAGTAAAAAAAAAAGTAAGTAAAGTTTTGTGATGGAGAAAAATGCGCTTATCTCTTTTGCCCCCCCCCCCCCCGATCCGCCTATGGGGGGGGCGAATAAAAACGTCACCAGAAAATCTATAAAACAGAATGCGTCCGCCCATTAATTTCAATGAAATGTTTGGAATTAAAAAATGAAATCCAAAGAGGTCTACATTTAAATTTTTAGTTTGATTGTTGAACATGCGTCACTAGACCCAACCTTTAAACTACGTTTTGATATAGGAACTCTAGACCGTGCAACTATATAAAAATGTCAACGAAACAGGCACCGTGCAACTATATAAAAATGTCAACGAAACAGGCACCGTGACACTATATAAAAATGTCAACGAAACAGCACCGTGCAACTATATAAAAATGTCAACGAAACAGGCAACAGGCCCGGCCGAAAGCTTCCTATTCATTTCCCCTCGGCGAATTTCCTTTGTAACTAAATCGCTCCAACAATATGACATCAGGAACAAGTGGCCAGGGAAGTACATTTAAAGGACAAAAGACAGCACAACTAATCCGTATCTGTCTGCTCAGTTCCCACACAAGTGTCAGAAAGGGGACGGGTGACACTGCTAATGACGGGCACACATGTGGTTCCCAGGTGGGACGTCAGCGTAAAGAACAAGAAGTCATCCCGCTTTCTGGTGGAAAAGCTGGAAACTCATTCTGAGGAGAGTGTTGATCCAGAAATTTCATATGCTGTTTGGCTAGGTTTTATACGAAAATATATAACGGGTTTTTATGATTAAAATTGAAGATCTCGGTCTCAGTGTAAGAAAGGGACATGTGTGTCATAGGCTTGCCAGACGTCCCGGTTTGACCGGGACAATCCCAGTTTTCAAACAAAATCGCAGTGTACCCGGCTTGTTTACTTCACGTCCCAGAAAAAGATAAGTTTGATTTACAAATGACCAAAAAAGTCTTAATTAATTGTGAAGGATTATTTAGGATAACTTCTGCATCATTTGTAACATTGGCTTGTAAAATTAGTAGCTTGTGAAGATTTTTACTACAAGATTGAAACCAAAATAAAGAAGTCCTATAAAATGAAAAATAAATCTAAATATTGTTCAGTTTTTTTTATTCCTCATTTAAAAAAAATAAATCTAACGAAATAAATTGCAGATATTCACATCTAAGAAGTGAAATGTTCAAATTGTACACTTTTAAAACCAGGGGTTCCATACGAGAGAATATATTCCCCCTAAGATGATGAGTTTTCCCTAGATAAAAACATTTAAAACATGATCTAAAACTGTGTATACTGGTAGTATTTCTTTAACCTTTTATTGAAAAGAAGAAGAAGAAAAAAATATGATTATAAATTACCTGATCGATACACTTTTTTAATACCTTGAAAAGTTTTTTTTCTTCTTAACCTAAAATTTTAATTTTCTACTTTTTATCAATGGAAATTCTTTAACAACACTATCAATATCGATTGTATCAGTCGTTTCTATAAAACGTTGTATAAAATATCGTTTTTTAAAAGGACTCCCTGAATCCAAACATGCAGGCCCGAATCTGTGCATACCCGCAGATCAGAAGGGGGGGGGGGAGGCCTTAAGGGGCCCGACGGCCCAAGAAACTGAAAAAAAAAGAGAGAGAAAAACAAGCACTAAGACTTTTTAACGTTGCAAATATACACTGCTGGCCTCTGGGGAGAGGCCCTATACAGATTTAGCTGTAGGAAGTCCAAAACTTATAGATCCGGACCTGCAAATATAACCACTGTTCCCCCCTATTACCCACCCCGTTTTGGATTTCTGAAGATCAACCTCCTTCCCTTCCCAATTTTTTTCTAAGTCAATATTTTTATTTGTAGTGGGAGGGAGCATTACATTAATCGTTAACATTCTTCTGGGGGACTAGAGAAAAGAAAAGTTTAGAAAGATGAGCATTTGTAGCAAGGAGGGACCCTCAGAGTGGAACCCCCCCCCCCCTAATATATTTAGAAAATTATTAAAACGAACTGTTCTATTTTTCCACAGTTTGTTTTCGATTGTACTTTTTGATGTACAATCATTTACTTTTCGATGTAAAATCCAAGTATCTGCTTCACTTCTATGAGCCCCATGTCCGAAAAAAGTTCAGGTTGAGAAAAAAAATAATACTAAAATTAAATGTAAATAAATAACTAAAATGAAATAAATATAAACTAAAAAAATAATAATAAAGCTTGAAGCACCGTATGTTGCATATAAGTCGCATCACAGATCTTCAGTCACAAATCTTCCCGGATTATGTACATTTATTGAAGTTACGATCACGCTGAAGATTGCAAATGAAATTAAGTGTGCCTACAATTTAGCATTAATATCTTCTTTGTACAAATAAAACAAAAAATCCAAATGTATATGTACGGTGTAGATTCAGAAACTACTAAACTGATTTCGTTAAAATTTTTAGTGTATCTAGGTTAGTGCTGGAAAGGTTTATAGACATTTTCCAAAAAAAAAAAAAAATCGATGACTAGTTCCTTTTTCCTTCGAAATTTACGTTTTGAACCCAAAAATGGATCTTTCTACCAGGGCCGGACTAGGTCCCCTAAAAGGGGGGCCAACCTTGACTCTCAAAGTGCGCAAAAAAAAAAAAAAAAAAGAAAGAAAAAGAAAAAAAAAAAGCACAAAGGCGCACAAGTTCCAAGGGCCAAATAAAAATATAAAAAAGTCGCACAGGTTTGAGGGCGTAAAAAGAAATAGGCGCACATGTTCGAGAGGAAAACGCATTTAAAAAAAAAAAAAAAACGGAGGCGCACACGTTAGATGGCACAATTTAAAAAAAAAAGTTCAAAGGCGCAAAAAAAAAAAAAAAAAAAAAAAAAAAAAAAAAAAAAAAAAAAAACGAGAGCGCATAAGGTTTTTTAGTCCCGTCAAGGGAAACACGTGGATACGCAATCATGCTAGTCAAGGCAGGGACTGCTTGCAGGGGCGGACTGGCCTGCAGACCGATACGCCCTCGAACGTCCTTTGTGTGCCTTCGTTTTTTTTTTTTTTTTTTTTTTTTTGCTCCCTCAAACCTGTGCGACTTCGTTTACTTTATTTTTGGCGCTCTTGAACCTGTGCGCCTTCGTTTTTTTACGCCCTTAAACCAGTGCGCTTTCGTTTATTTTTGCACCTTTAAAACCTTTGCGCCCTTGAACCTCAGTTCTTTCATGCCCTTTGTTAGTTAAGGTTGACGCCCCCTTGAGGGACCCAGTCCGCCCCTGCCTGCTTGTCGATCTTTGTGAGGTATAATCCTCTCCAACGAGATTGTCCTATCTCTTCTCGTCTTTCTATGTCAGCGCCAGTGACAATGGTCCGCATGCATGTCAGTATCCAATATTTCGTGCTTGTGCCTCAACGAGAAAATTTCCTGAGACAAGTTAGAATTGAAGGGTAAAAAAAAATATTTTGATGTTGATTTAGTGATACATCCCTAGCAAAGCGCCGTCTTAATTTAAAAAAAAAAAAGCCTTTTCGATTTTAATGTTGTGTTACAGAATTTGCCGCCCTTAGCAAAGTGCCGCCCGGGGCGAGTGCCCCCTTAGCCCCCCCCCCCCCCACGCTACGCCACTGATTTTGACAAAGCTGAACTGGATCCAATAACTTAACTGTGGCAAGGGATGATTTGAGGCAGAGCCGAAGTAAAGTAGCAAAGACCTCATGAAAGAAAGAAAGAAAAGAAAAAGAAACTTAACTGTTTTATACTGGTAGTACTGTCATTTTAGGAGAATGAATAAACGAAATAGCGGTTAACAATGAACTCTATCTATTGGCGTTTATTTAGGGTTAATCCATTGGAGTTAGGGTTACAATTTCAACTAGCAAAAAATATCACCAAATAGGCAATGGCTTCGTTCAAATGTAGAAGCAATTTTCACCCGCCATATATTGGCGAGCGATTTTCTAGTTTAATAAGAAGACAAAATGTTTGATTTGCTCTTCTATAATTAGTGGAAAAAGACTGGATTTACTTTTATAATCTCATTCTTGACAAAAAAAAAAAAAAAATGCTGTAATTATCACAGAAAGGAATTTCTATTTTTCTGAGGTCCAATCAATATGCCCTAATGATTGACGCTACACGCTTAGGGTTATCTAGCAATGCATACTAAGTTTTAAACGAAAATCCAACGAAATTATTTGAGTAGACTACGCATGTTCCTATGATGAAGATAATTCAGAAAGCGTTTTAATGAGTCATGGGAGCCACCCTCTACGACTTGACTCTTCTATCTGTAGAGTTCAGTGGAATCACGACATATGGATCCAGACAGTCTGAAATTGTTATCAGATGACAAAATGTTTGCTCTTCCACAGTTTGTGGAGGGCTGGATTTACTTTTATGATCTCATCCATCACGAAATATCTGAAATCCAGAAAGCTTATTTTCAGTCTCCTTTTCAGCAACGGGGGCCTCACTGCAAGCCGAACGTCACTCTATTTTATCTAACCCCTGCCCTTCCTGCGAAGGTCACGTGCTGCGGAAATGTTACTTCCTCGTGTCTGAATTTCTAATCTTATCGAGTATTTTCTACTCACTTTTTGTGTTGAAAGAACGCTTTTCCGATCATTTAGCACATGGAACACACTCAACTTGCTTCACTTAAGATTACAGAATAAACCCTTGTTAATCCGGATCCTAATTAAACGGACATCGCTTATTCCGGCAGTCATTTAGATGCACTATACATACTGTGTAAATAAAAGGCGAGTTAGCTCAATCATGTATTTTTGAAAGGTGTATTTTGTATTGTTGTAATTTTCTATGACGCCTATTCTAGCATCGTCCAAGAGAGCCCAAAATGCGTTTTAAGGACTTCGAATTCGAACAAATTCTGTGAAAGCTCCGAACCCTCACTTTTTTCCTAATATTACTATAAAAGATAGCATAAATTGTCTCCTTAAGATTTCAATTTCCAAATTAGCCGAAGAAAATAACTGAATTCTTTCTTTCATACACGCTTAACGTCTTTAAACGCAGCTAAAACAATAAGTTTCTAGGATTTTAACTTTTGATGAATTTTCGACGGAGTCCCGGGACTACACTTAGTTTGAAGGCTTAGTTTTGAAATAGTTTCATAGAGAGCTTCCAAACCTTCCATTTCCTAAACGTCACCGAACATCGCCTAAAATTGCGTCTATCAGACTTTACTGATGAAACCTTTTCAGAGAAACCCCTCTTCATTTCCTAAACATCACCAATTATAGCTTAAATTTGCATGTTCAATGTTGAAAAATTTTCGGAGGAGAACCGCCTAGTAACGTAACTTCACCAGAAATTGCGTAAAATTCCTTCTTTAAGACTCAAATTTCAGAAAATTTCTAAAGTAAATCCCCAAAATCTTCTCTTAACGTCCCCAAAGATAGCCTGTAATTCCACAACGAAAAATTTCCAGAGAGAGCCCATGGACCTTCCCCATCACCTTAATGTCATCTCAGATAGCATAAAATTTCGATTTTCTAACTATTTGTGCAATTTTCTGGAAGAAGCATTCGATCCCTAAACATCGCTAAAGACAGCTTGAAATTGACTATAGTACAAACGACTCAGGAAGGAACCCCAACCATATTTTACTTAACGTTACCACCAAAACGTTCCGAAAATTGCGTTTTTGACATCAATTATGCAAGTTTCTACGGGAGGGTCCTGACCCCCCTTGCTGTTATTTGAATTTATTTTTACCTACCAATGTGATAATATACTCAGCTTTTTATGCGGATTTTTGCCTGGGCATGGTTTTGATTACCCCACACTGATGAGCACAAAGCTAGAGCGCAGCTGCAATCTTTGGGTGCTGTCACTGACCTTTTTGGTGTTTGCTTGCAGTTCCGCCTTAGCTCCTATTATGGGGCGGTAATTTGTAGTTTAATATCCATTTGAGGCAGGGCCGTATCCAGACGGGGGTCCTGACGGCCCCCCCCCCGAAACCCGAAATGTTTTGTACCGTAAAACAGAAGAAGGTTTTTTTTTTTTTTTTTTTTTAAATTCCTAATGTCAGAAAAGGAAAATGACAAAGTTTTTTTTTTTTAATTGTTAATTTTGCTGCTATTCAAAATTTATAATATTTTGAAGAAATACAGAAAAAGCAGTTCTAGTTCTAATTAGCTGCAAGGCACAATTGAAATTTAGACTTTAATTAGGACTTCCTGCTCTCTTTCCCAATTCAATTCAGGGCAGTCTAGGGTTAAGTCAGGCCCTTTGTCAGTTCGGTAGACTTTTCAAGTCTACCAAACTGACTTCTGCGCACTTCCTCCTCCAGGGGCGTGCGCAGAAATTTTGGCGCTGTCACAAATGCTTTTTTTGGGCCCCCTCCATATTATTTACCCATATTTTCAACCCTAGGTTTAAAAATATTGGGCCCCATGGGGATAGGGGAAGTAATCAAAAACAAACTTCACTAAAAGCCGATATGAGCAGATGAGGAAGTGCTTCTCTTTTCTCCTCTCTCGTTTTTCCTCTCTGTCCATTAAGTTCCAAGATTTATCGAGCAAGCAATTTTGATTTTGTTTGATCTTGATTTGCAAAAGAATGTATAACTTTTAAAAGACTTTGTTTGCTTATTTTTTTTTCCATATTTTTGTAGTCTCAATTACCTAATATAAGGCCTCAAAATACGGACTTTTTTTTCGAAAATTTCTCGGGGGAAAACCCCCCTGACCCCCTGAAATTATGGATTTTCTACATACGACTTAAAGGGACACTCTCCTGTTATCCTTACCACTACAAGGTGAATAAGAAAAATAATAAGAAATTAAAATAACAACAGTCCAAACAGTAGAATCATTAAAAATAGAGACAAAAAGTCTTTTATGTTAACATTTTTATGTGTTTGTTGTGTCTATATATACTATATGTGTGTGTGTGTGTGTTAGGGCAATGTGCTAATTCGGGCCCCTCCCGAAAAAAATTTCTGGATACGGCCTTGATTTGAGGTGCTTATAGTGTTCTCAGACCTTTAAGATGTTCGTGAAAGTATTTATATTCTTTAGCATACCATGTAATTTTTTTTCATAAGTAAAAACCTATTACGTATTTAAAGTCTCAAATTCTTCAGGAGAGGGATGAGGGATCCCTTGTAGAGAAAATTTCATATTGTTTACTGTCCCTCTCAGAGCAATGTCTCCTCCCCCCTCCCTCCCCCCCCCCCCACCAAGATTGAAAGTGCTCGCAAAAACGAAGAAAAAGACCCTCTAGAACAGTGACTCCCCACTTGAACCAAGATTGCCTCCCCCCCTACTGGATTTCTAGATCCGCCACTGCAGACGATTGTTTTCTAAGAGTAAAACATGCTATAATAAAGTTCCTGTGTTAAGGCTGCTCTTCAGTGGGAAAGAAAAACGATCTCGCTTGAAAATAAGCTTTTTCTTTAAACGAAAGCAATGTTCATCAGTGAAGTGATTGACACTTCAACAACCAATAGAACGAGCGGTGGCCGATGAGAGTGTGGATCATGTGACCTGTCACATTTTGCAAGGGGACAGACCGGACGCTCCCCTGCTGTGCAGAGTAGTCGAAGGAGGTAATAGACACGTTAAGTGTGACGTCAGGGGTTGCCAGAAACACGGGGAAGTTTCCAATCATGCCGTTGCTATGCGCGTTGCTAAGGGAGAATCAGCATAGGATCTTCGTAGGAATAGGGTAAGAGCGATGTTTAATTGATAGTTTTTTGGCAATTAAATGGTCTAAATAATTTTTTTAGTGGTTTCAAGTTACATATAAGTCACCTGTAGACATCATTTGACGAGTATCGATAATTTTTACATGTGAATCGGGTTAAAATTCGGCAAAACATAGAATTATGTGGAATACAAGTGTGTTTTCTAGAGTTATACACTCTTCTTATTGTTATTTCTTTTTCGTTGGGGGAGAGGGGGACAGGTCCGACATTTGAGAGGGTCAGGAGAGGTATTGCCCCTCTCATGTCTTTTGGAAAATAACTATTTCTATAAATTTGGCGTAATTTTTGCTGTTTTTCGACGCAACATACTCGTACATTGACTTTTTCCTTTTTGCACGTACCCTTCAAGGAAATTTGATATATCATGACTTGGGGGGGGGGGGGTGAGATTTTTCTTTAAAAGTTTAGAGCGAAATTTAATTATTATTATTTTTTTTAGGAAGAGGAGTAGTTTTAATTGAATTGTATGCATTCTTTTCTTTAGAAGACGAGAGACCATGTCAGCCTAGTCAGCGATACCTGGAGGGGGGGGGGGAGAATTTTTCTGCATTTGTTCCAGTAATAATGCATATTTTAATGAAACTCCATTCCTTCGGGCTCTTTGGGGGAAAGGGAGAATTACGTGTTTTCTTCAAATTGTCACGAGTATTTTAATCATTTTTTTTTTTTTTTTGTATTCCGAGGCGGGAGATTTTTACTTTACTCTACTTGTTATACATATTTTTTGCATCAATATACATAAATATACATTGAAAATTTCAGTTTGTTCTACTATTTGCAATGCATAGTTCAATTAAATTCTTTTCTTCGGGGAGAGGGGATATTTCTTCTTGCTGCGCGTAATTTTAAGTAATTGCTCTTTGGGGGGGGGACAAGGATATACATATTAGTTTTTTCTAGGATCAATGGGAATTTTGTCAATTTCTTCAAGCTAGTTTTTATTCCTATTCGGAATAGAGCTCAATTGGAGTTTAACTTAAATTACGTGTGTGTTCTCGCAGAAGAAAAACTTTTAAACTAAAATATCCCAATCAAACTCGCATTAGAATAAGGACAATGTAACCTAACATCCCCCCTCCCATTCGAAAAAAAAATAATTTCAATGCAAACAAGCATCACAATCGAGAAAACTGAAAAATTCTCCTTCCCCAAACAAAAAATTACTTATACCATTAAAAAAAAAAAAATCCCGCCCGAAGAAAATAATTATAATCAAATTCTTAGAAAACTCTAAACAGGATTCAAAAAAAAATATCATCATTTCAAATTTTTCTGCAAATGGGGGAGGGGGGTTAAATCATATACAGTAAATGCATATTGCATCGAAAGACAAAAAATTGCGCAAAATTGATAGAAATACAGCAATTTTCCGAAAGCGGGGGCGGGGGGCAATGTCTTTCCAGACCCTCTCAAATGGCGGAGCTGTTCCCCTCCACCCAAAGAAAACGAAATAACAATAAGAAGAGTGTATAACTCTAGAAAACACACTTGTATTCCACATAAGTCTATGTTTTGCCGAATTTTAACCCGATTCACATGTAAAAACTATCGATATTCGTCAAATGATGTCTACAGGTGGCTTATATGTAACTTGAAACCACTAAAAAAATTATTTAAGCATTTAATTGGCAAGAAACCATCAATTAAACATCGCTCTAACCCTATCCGTACGAAGATCCTATGTTGTTTCTACCTTAGCAACGCGCATAGCAACGGCATGATTGGAAACTTCCCCGAGTTTCTGACAACCCCTGACGTCACCACTAAACGTGTCTATAGCTGACGGCGAAATGAAACCGCAGCTTTTTACAGACCCTTCCAAGGAAATTCTAGTTCTTTCCCTCTTGAGTCTTGACTACATAGGTAAAAGAAAAATAACTCAGTGTAAAAGGCGCGGCATTTTGCAATCCCGCTTGTGATATTAATTTATTTGCATTCGCACTAAAATTAATTTTTGAAACGAAGATTTTTTTCCCCATTAATACGGTTCCTGATCTCATCTAGGAAAAATTAACGAATGAATGAATATTTGCAATAAATAAATTTATAAATTCGTTTTATTTTTAGAAAAATGTTCGTTATTGAAAATTGATAATATCAAAAAAGGAAGGGAAAAAAAGATAGCCTGCATGACCACACTGAATTTTAACGAAATGAACTCCAAATTCTAACCAAAAAATATTCTTTAAAAATGGATGATCCTACTTAATAAATTTGAAAAATCGAGTGCCGAATAAAAGTGGGGACTTTTAGTTATCGGTTGGCGAAATTCTTTCACTTCCTCTGCCTGTTTGCCACTCTCCCCAACCCCATCCGAGTTAGCAGAAAACATTCTTAAAAATGAAACTAGATCCTCTTTGCATAGTTAATACTTGATTGTACAATAAACATTAATGCCACTAATTAGTTACATTAACCTTTATTTGAACTGATAATATTTATATTTTAGTGCTAAATTAAATACTACTTTGTTGGTTAGTTACCTGTTTTACAAATGTAGTGGCGACTAGAAAAAAATGTGGCTACTATAAATACCTTTTCTCACCACTGGTGACCAGAAAATTCCCCTAATCTTTATCTTTGAATCCTTTTCTTTTTGAAAAAATATTTATTTATTTATCTAAGTACTATATGCAGATGAGAAGGCTACGATAGCATTTCTCAAGGGGTTGTTATGGTGAAAGTTCTTTCAAATTGAGCATAACAACGGCAAAGTCGCGGACGGCTACGGATAAGGATTTCCTGAATTTGAAAAATTAAAGATTTTTCTCTGATCTTTGTATGCAAATGTGCTCACCCTGCTCCAAGCTCAAAGGCAAAAATCACTCCTTCCCCCACTCTCAATGTTTGTAAACTATCTTGCGTTGAAATTTTGCAATAAAACTAAACCTAGCACTTTTAGAGTCTCAGATTCCCAGTTACTAAATTCGGCAAAATACATGAGGTATTACATGCACTATATGACCAAAAGTATTGGGACACTTTCAAAAATTCACAATTTTACGGATTTCTCAAAAAATAAAAGACCAATTGCTCTCTGCTCTGTAATTTTTTTCTCATGAAAAGTATACTCCAGACGTCAAATCCAATAACAATTAAGTCTGCTATTCATTTAGGGGACCAGCAACAAATAATCTGTTCTTATCATGAATCACTCTATAACGATGGCAGGAAAGTGTTGCCAGTTTGCTAACAATTCCTTACCATTCGTCGCCTATCCTAGAATTATAGAAATTCGGCTCATTAGATTGCTGATAACTTTTTAAAATTTAAAGAAATTGCGGTGGAATTTTTTTCATGGATTGTAGGATGTATCTGAGCTTTGAATTATGAACGTTATAAATTGCTATCTTTCGTGTCTGCGCAGTGAAAAATTAATAGCTTTAACTGTTCATATTTCAACAAATTTTCAATATTTTAACTTCAAATTTTATTATTATGTTTCTCTAAAATGCTGTCAAATATTTTAAAAGTTTAGTAACGTTTGACGAAATACTCTGCGTAATATAAGGCGAAAACCTTCAAAAAAATTTTGCATTTTTGAAAGAAATGCTTATATTTCCATGGGTATAAGAAATACTTTCACAAAAATATAAAAATAAGTTTTTGATAGATTTTTAACTCATTTCTGAAAATTATAGCTTATTCCCAGCAATTTGCAATGAAAAATTATCAAAAAACTTTTTTACTCAATTTGTTGTCGGTCCCCTAAATGAATAGCAGACTTAATTTTTATTGGAAAATGACAACTAGAGTATACATTTTATGTGAAACAAATTATAGAGCAATTGGACTATTATTTCTCGAGAAATCCCTAAACATGTGAATTTTTGAAAGTGTCCCAATGCTTTTGGTCATATAGTGTATATAGTGCTTCTACTTCAACACATTGAGTTTTTATTAAAATTTTCTAATAAGTCTTGTGAGTGTCTGATCCTCGTTAGTTGTCATAATAAATATTAAGGGTTGTACTTTTTCTCAGGAGGCACGAAAATATTACCTACATGTATATCTGCCTGAAAAAAAAAAAAAAAATCTCGAAATACTTAGATGAAAAAAAATCTCAACGCCTCGCTCTGCCAGATTTTAAAGTTTTTATCGCTCTGCCTCGTTTTCATGCATCTTGCATTTAATGAATCAATAATAAAAAATAAAAAAAGGGCAAGAAACAGATTTGCAGGAAATACATAAAGTTGAAACAAAAATGAAAATGAACAGCTTACATTTAGGAAAGCAATTATAGGTACAAGTAAGGGTTCACAATTAAAAAAAAAAAACAAACAAGACAAATTTTTTCTTTTAAGTTCTGTGTTACGCACTTCTGTGCCGAAAAATTATCGTATCCTGTCTTCAGTCACAGAATAAAATGAATGTTCTAATCCAATGATTATCAAGTAATTTTCATTCGTATAGAACAAAAATCTTTTTTGAGATCCCACATTTTCCATTCTATTGACTCCTAGTAATATGTAAATACAGCGAGAGAAAGGATTTAGCTTCTTGTTTAGGAGAGGGAACCATTTCTATATTTAATTAACATGATCTTTATCGTAAGCATACTATTTACTCAGAAATACTCCCTATTTTCCCAAGCACTCTGTTTGAGGGCTATGCCTTTTAATTTTCTCGAAAATAAAAATTTTCAAAATGCACTTTTAGACGATCTCTGGTAGTATTTGGAAGTAAGTAAGAGGTCCTGTGATCTTCCACCAGCAAATTTTTGAACTTGAAACGCCAAAAACACAATTTGAGGTTCTTCAATTCTGTTAGGAAACGGGGAATTCGGAAGCTTTCCCCGAAATTTTTCGAAATAGTCTAAAAACGCAGTCTTAGTGTGATGTTGGGGGGGAGGCAAAATTTGTAAAGTGTTATAAACATGATTGTAGGCCATCTTTAATAACGTTGGGGACATGCAGGTTTTTGAAATCCAAAAATGCAATTTTAGACGACTTTTTTTTTTTTATGGTCAAAGAAGGACTTTTCACAAACTCCCTTCCCGAAATTTTTTGAAATTAAAGCCATAAAAACGAAATTTAAGACGATCTTTAATGATGTTTTTTTTTAAGGGAGGGGGGGGGTGCTTATGTGACCTGAAAACCTTTATGCCTGTAATTAATTTTTTCTACATTGTATTAAAATGCTGATCTAGCTTCTGAGAATGAAAATAGAAAACAGTGAAAACTTGTAACCCCCATTCTATATTGTTCACATTTTAGTTAGCTTTGTCGGCAACATAAGGCTGAAAACGTCATTAAAACTAATACATACAATGCTTAGTAATTCTACCACGGTGTGTTTTTTACATTAACTGAATTATATTAAATTGCTAATATATTTTTCATGATTTTCTATGTGTTTAATGAGTATGTTGGTGTACGGAATGTTTTCCGCAATTGAATTTTCCACCTCCCAAACCTTCTAAAGAAATTTGACGAGTCTGGCTCTTAAAGACACAAATAATTTTCAAAAATGTTTGTTGAGCTGTGGAAAGCACTTTATGTGTGTACCATTTGTAGTAACATAAAACACATGTAAAACGATGCAAAATACCCAGTATCTGGAATACGATTTAATCTATATATAAAAATATTTTTCTACTGGAAGGGAAAAATGTCAACTTTTCGCATTCGACAGCATTGTAACAATGTTCATTATATTGTAAATAAACAATTTGACTCAGAAATATTCCTTTCAAATCTATTTCTTTTCAAACCACAAATTTGAAAAAAAAAGCAGATGTTGCGAATTTAACAGCTAATAGCACGCATCTACATGGATTCACTTTCAAAAGCACTTGATTCTTCACGAAAGCCTTAGGAAAAGAGGAAAGAAGAAAGGACGTCCAGCGGAGGTCATTGAGGGGAACTAATGAGAGGGTAATAAATCTTACACCCCATTAGCACTTACCCCTCAAAAAGGGGAGGTTTCTAATAAAGGGCGGGGCGAATGCAAAAAGTGAACGTATTTTGAAATTTTTTTCAATAGTTAGAACATGATATTTGTTTAAAAAATGGTCGCATTATTTCAAACAAGATCTCAAAAGAGAGCTGGAAATATTTTGCGTGTCAGGGCGTTCTTAAAATTTCGATAGCACGAGTTGCAGATGTTTTACAGAGCGAAATGTCCAACAGTACCTCGTTTTCGAAGAAATTCATTTTTTCTCGAATTTTAAAAAATCGGAGAATGGACACATCAAAAAAGTAAAAACTAAAAGAAACAGACATGGTCTTGAAAAATACTCAGAAAAAAAACCGGATCCGAAAACTTCACAGGAATTTGTAAAACAAGCTCCAACTTTCTCCCCGTAGGTTAACATTAGATCCGAATCTTTCAGACTCTCAGTGAAGAGCACCCTTAAACAATTGTTTTTGCTAAAAACAAGCATTCTACATAGAAACAAAATAAAACAAATAATTGATTAAAGGAATACAAAAATATACTTTTACTTAAGATTATTTAACTTTGATTTTAGAACGCAAAGATATGCTAACTTAAAGCTGTCAATTTTATTGTACTTTTTCTTTGAAATATATGGTATTAGTATAACCGAATTATTTTCTTTTTGGAGTTGTTTCTTGCAATGCAATGAAGAAAAAAAAAGAGCTTTTCCCCCCTTGCAAATATTGATGTAACTTTGCATAAAAGCAACATATGACTTATCCTTCCAAAACCTATTCCAATAAAAGTGCTAACTTCCAAAGTTCAAGAAGTGGCTCTTTTATGTTCCCAGATATTCACTTAACGCATCTTTAGTTAACTTTAATCCGCATTAATTGTCTCATGAATATTCAATAATTGATTTTTCTTTTGATTTTTAAAAAATAATTGTGTGCTAACGGTATCTGCTTATTGATGTTTTTAAATAAAGATGATTTATCAATTAAAATCAATTTAACATGTTATATTGATCTTTAAACTTTATATTTTTCACTACACACAGAGAATAAGGTAGTAACAAAGTTTTATAGTATTTATCACTAAAATTATAACAAATGTTGTTTTAGTTATGCGGTCCAACATGTTCCACCAGGCGGACCAACATACCCCACCCGTGGGGCACGTTGGTCCACTTTACGAGGTTCCGTTAAAAAATTAATGTAAAAAAGGTTTATCAATTCAACACTTCCAAAAAAATCTGTGAAAAATATCTGTGGTATTGAGAAGTGTTTAGTGAAACTTATTGTGGAAAATCGAACTGTTCATTAAATTTTTTGGTGAGATCAAAAATGATAAGTAAAAAAGCGGACCAACGTGTCCCACCTCCCCTTACACACTCTCGTGATTTCGAAAAACATAAGTTGAATTCAAGATGTCAAAATTCAAATTATTATTAATTGTTTTCCCTTGAAGCTCAGAGAGCCACATACTAACGTAAATTCACTGCTGAAGTTCAAACTTTTTTTTTTTTTTTAATTCAACCTTATGTGAAAATATAATTGTGACACACGGCTGATGCTCGCGACACAGAATGAAAACTTTTCGAGACCCACCGGTGAAGCTCATGGCTTGAATGTGTTAAAAGAAATTAAATTCGTTCATCAGAGCACGTACACAAATCCCCTAGGAACTTACTGAGATTAGTTTCAGACTACCAAGAAGAATAAGAGTTTTTGATGCGCATTTAAGATTTTTCTCCGTTCTAAGCCATCTGATTTCATGGGCTTCACGTTGTTTAAATTCCGCCTCGGGCCAACGAACTTTTTCTTCATAATGGATAATGAATCGGTCGCCATGAGTAATTCAGAAAACGATAGATTTTTTTCCCCCTTTCTGACTTCACACACAAAGCGAAGATCTTTCCCCGTCGTAGAAGATCCTTGCGAGTGCCCCCGTTTATAGAAGCGCGCCTGCTTCCTATCAGAGGATTAAATTTAATGAACAGATATGTGAGGCTATGAACGAGGGTGTCTAAAGTTTTGGTGACTTTCGACCCTCTGTCCCTTAAAGAGACCCCTTTACGTTGCCATTTTCGCTGTGCGTGGGAAGATCCGGCCCAGATTGGTTATGACAGTTGGAAGACTTTTTCAGAATTCAGGAACATTTCATTTTCTCGGAAGTTTCTGGGTGGCGATGACACTTACTCAGACTCTTCCAAGACACCAAGAAATTATTAAATTCCTTTGGGTAATGAAAGTAACAGTAGGAATCGAAATTTTGTATAAAAAATCCGACCCGAGTGCCGCACCTCATATTAAGGTGCAAATAAAAAAACGGAACTACCATTTATTACGATAAAAAACCCTTTTTTTTTAAATTATAGAATTGTTAACAAGACATAAAACATATATGTATAGAAAAAACATCACGTCCTCTTTCAACAAGGAATTGGCCGGTTTTCTGTTTCAAACACTAGTTGGCGTTTTTATGAAACACTGTCACGTAAACGCAAATACACTGAAGTACCGTTTATGCGTTTTTGAAGGGACTGTATGAGAAGAGCGGAAACGAAAAAACGTATAATAGGAATACGTTAATGTGTATTAGAATCTGCAGAGACCAATTTCAAAAACGTATAACTGATAAAAACGTATAAAAGCGAAACGTATAAACGGTGCTTTAATGTGCAATCAAAAAGCGAACATTTGGCGTTACGTATACTATCCACGTTCTTGCTATAGTAACTTGAAATCATGTAAGCATAAAATGAATAAAAAAAATACGGGGGGGGGGACCCTTCAAATTTGATCCGGATAATGAGGAGATCCAGATGAACAAGGACCGGAAAAACGAGGTTAACGTTGAAAAAAAAAAGATAATTACAACTTCTAAGTTTTGTAGTCGCAAAAGCAGAATCCAGAGGGAAATTAAAAATCCCTTTAAAATCGTTCTTATATACGAAGATGAATTAGGGGAATGTGGGGCAAAATGAAATGGTTAAGATGACTGAGCTTTTTCAAAATGAACAAATGGAAAATTTGTTTTGAAAATTTTAGTACATACAGAAAGAACTTTGTATTCTTTATCTTTATCTTTCATTATAATGAAGCTCCAAGTTTGTCTGAATATCTGGATCTTTGTCGGGATTTCTGTCCGGATCTTTGTCGGGATATCTCTCTGTGACGCGCATACCGATTATACCGTTCGGCCGAGTTTCATGAAATTTGGTACAAAATTAGTTTGTAGCCTGAAGGTGTGCACCTCGACGCAATTTTTCGAAAATTCAATTTTGTTGTTTTTCTATTCCAATCTTAAGAACATTTTACCGAGCAAATTATCACAAAGTGGACGAGTAAATTACGAAATTATCATAACGTGAAACCGTAACATGGGCGAGCAAATGAACTTAGCAAATTGGCGAGAAATTCATCATCCATTATTTGTGAATAAACAGGTGAACCAAATAACCTTTTCATTTTCTACTACGGGCAAAGCCGTGCGGGTACCCCCTAGTTTAAAATAAAACTTGCATTGAAACATTCTTTTTTATTTTCGTCAGTAAAATTGTGCTTTCAAAAAAAAAAAAAAGGCAGAAAAATTTCCCTTTTTTTTATGGAGCAAAGTGAAAAATGAAATATTTTTCGAATGAAATATTTTCTATTCGATTGTGGAAAATATCTTTGAATAAAATAATGAGCAAATAAAAGGATAATTTAGTAAATGAAAAGATGATAAAACATTTAACTAATGAATAAATAAATTTATTTATTAATACATGAGAAAAAAAATGAGAGAATGAATAAGAAAATAAGTGAAACAATGAATTTATATGTGAGTTATTAAATAAAGGAATGTAAATGAATTATTTAATAGATGAATACGTCCCGCATGCACTTGACTAATTATGAAAAATATTAAAAATACAAATAAGCTAAATATTATCTAAATAAATACTGCACCGAATATTAGAAAATCCCAATTAATATTTAAAATGTTAATAACAATAACTTTATCATTTGAGGCAGTGAGAAGCAAAGGGATGTAAGTGGCAAAATTAAAAATTTGGAGATAACCAGTACACATGGTAGGTGAACCTCTCCTCTGTCGTGGGGCAAGAGATGGTACTAGTACCCTGGTAGGTGCTGCTGTACAGAATGATTTAGAAAAAAAAATTGAATTTTGACATCTTGAATTCATATTCCGTCTGTCGCAATCACGAGTGTGTGCGTGTGTGTATGTAGGCTGGTGTATATGTGTGTGTGGGTACGCGTGTGTACATGTGTTACATGTGTGTGTATGTGTGTGTGTAGGTTTGTATTTGTGTCTGTGTGCAGGCATGAGTGTGTTTATGTGTGTGTATGTATGTATGTATGTATGTGTGTATGTGTGTATGTATGTATGTGTGTGTATGTATGTGTGTATGTATGTATGTATGTGTGTATGTGTGTGTATGTATGTATGTGTGTATGTGTATGTATGTATGTATGTGTGTGTATGTATTTGTGTATGTATGTATGTATGTGTGTATGTGTGTATGTATGTATGTGTGTGTACGTATGTGTGTATGTGTGTATGTATGTTTATGTGTGTATGTATGTATGTATGTATGTATGTATGTGTGTGTATGTATGTATGTCTGTGTATGTGTGTATGTATGTGTGTATGCGTGAGTATGTATGTGTCTGTAGGTGTGTGTGTGTGCGTGTGTGTGCGGAGGTGTGTGTGTGTAGTTGTGTATGTATGTGTGTATAGGTGTGTGTATGTATCCGTGTGTGTGTAGTATATGGACGCAACCTGGAGACGGTTTCCGCTAGAAGAGCAGCATCGTGAGGCCGGTCGACGGTGGTGCTGCAGTGGGTGGCGGGGAAGGGGGGAATAAAATCATAGGACATCAAAACAGTCAAATGAGAACAATAAGCAATTTGTGATTGCTCAAAAAAAAAAAAAATCAATGAGAGCCTACTTAGGACGTTATCTTTAAACGCGTTTTTCTAAAAACTTGAAAACATCCACTTACATCCCTTTGCTTCTCACTGCCTCATTTGATAACGTCAAAATATTTTTTGTCTTACAGCAAAATTGAGTATCAATTTTCGAGAATTGTTTGTATTATCCTATGCTTTGATTTTCAGAGGTAATTTTTTCTTGACTGGAATAGACTACATATGTTACTACATAGTTAAAATATTTCTAGGTAAATGGCACTAAAAGCGGAATAAATATTTCACCATTTCACTTTGCCCCATATTCACCTACAAGTATTTTATATATTTGGTATCAAGTAGAAACTGTTAGAATAGATGTTTAAAGTTACGATCTGTAGTAAGTCTAATACGCGCGTCGCAACTAAGGCGCATACATCGATGAAAATTTCAAAATGTGTCGTTATTGCGACAATGAAAGCTTTGTCATTGCCAAGTAGTGCGTTAGCATTGCGTTTGCGGCAGGGTTACCAAAAACCCGGGTTAAAAAAAAAAAAAAAAACATGAACCCAGGGGTTTTTTTTTTTTTTAAATAAAACCCAAAGAACCCAGCTAAAGCTGGGTTTTTTAAAACAGAAATGTGTGTTTTTTTTTTTTTTTTGTCTTTTTTTAGTGAAAATGTGGGGTACTTGTAGCATATTGTAGCGTAAGTATATGGGCAAAGCGCAAAAATTGTCTTGGGGTAAAAAAAGCTGGAAAACTAGTTAAAATTCAGCGTTTTCTGCAGAAAAGTATAAAAGACTACGAAACCCAAGAGTGGTGAAGTTTCAGATTTTTTAGTTTCCATGATTATTAACAGCTAAGGAAAAGTTACTTCTCGAGTGATAAAATCTATTGTTCGTTTTTAATTACTACATTTTTATTTTTTTTGCATTTTACTTTATTGTATTTCATTTTGTTATGCAAAGTTACTGTAGAACCTCCAGTAGTTTAAATCTTTTTTTACTGAATTTCAGCTTAATCAAGAAATTTCTTTGAATTTTACTTTGACTGTTTTTCTATTTCTGTGTCCAGAGTAACAAATATTAAATTTTTTCGTAAGATAATGAAAATACTGTACATCCTATTCTGTTTTCTGTCCGACCGTTTGTAACACCTGTTAATTTCTAAAAAAATATACCTTATTTATTCATTATTTGTGACGTGTTGGTTTACAGAAAATAATTCAAATGAAAGCCTTTTAGCTAGAGTAGTTTCCTCTGTAATATCTACAAATATTGAGAAAATCAGACGTGACAGGACTTAGTCAAGATAATTTGATTGATTTATTGATCAGTTAAATATAAAAATAAAGAAAAAAGTTAAATATATTTATTTAAAGTCTTTGAAGTATTTTTTTAATGCCATTAAGAGGGCATTAAAAAAAAGAGAGAAATACTATTAAAGTTCAAAATTCATTTTTTATGTCCATTGTCTGTGGTGAAAAACAAATTAAATTAATTATTTTTTTAAAAAAATTCTCAGAAAATTAAAGAAACTCAAAAGTGGGCTAAATAATGGGTTCTTTTAAACGTTTTTTTTTTTTTTTTTTTTTTTTCAAAAAAAAAAAAAAAAAAACCCGTTGGGTCCAATCCGGCCAACCCTGGTTTGCGGCCATATATGAGGCAGGGAGAAGAAAACGGATGTAAGTGCCAAAATTAAAAATTTGGAAAGAATCGGTACAAATGGTAAGAGAATCTCTCATCTGTTTTAGGGTAAAAGATGGTACTAGTAGCGCTGGTGGGTGTGCAGGTGTGCTATACAGAATGATTTAGGAAAACTTTTCAATGGAAGTCTACCTAGTACCTTATCTTTAAATGCGTTTCACTCAAAACTTGAAGATGTTCACTTACATCTTTTTGCTTCTCACTGCCTCATATGTTCCTATATGATTTTTTGCTTCTTACCCTCTTGTCTAACATCCCTTAAGGTTTTGCCCAACAGCTTAGATTCATTTTGTATTTAATTTATCAATAAAATAAGCTCTTTGAAACTGGTAAGGAGAATTTAACGACAACATTTTATTTGTAAAGTTAAAACAACATTTTATCTCTTCGGCTATCTGGACACATGGAATGTCGACCTCTCGAAGACAGACACAAAACAGCGAGCGGTCGCAATAAAAGGGAGAAGATTTTCCCTTCCAAGAACACGCAACTTGGGAGCAAAAGTTACGTGTTCATTGGTTTGACTTGGTTTCCGATTTCATGTTTGTTGGGGCTTGTGTTTGTCAACAGGATACATGATCTTAATTGTTGTCTTTTCATGACTTACCAACTGATCCGTGGTTATCAGCTGGAGGATCTTGGGTTCTACAGATAACATCACGCAAGAAATTAAGATATTCTCATTCAGAGAGGTTTTCAGTAAATAAAGAAGTCATTAAGAAAAATGTTCAAAAGGTACAAATTGCGATCAAGTTTTTGCATTTTTTCGCTAAAAGCTTCTGGGGGGGGGGGGAACCTTAGAATGGGATCAATTTGAATATCAAGGAGACAATATTGAACACATAAATACTGTTAGAAATTGTAAATCGGCATAATTTTTCAACCGATTTTGGTTTGTTTCAGTGGTGCCCAGCCTACGGCCGCGAACTTATGCGGTCCGCAATGCTGATCCATACGTCCTGTTTTTACGTCCAGCGTTACGAATCGAAAACTATGTACTGATACCTTACAAAATAACCGATCATCTTCACTCAGTACCATCATATTTAATCTTTTTTCTTTTTTACACTATCGTTTGGTTTCCCCGAATCGTCAGAAAATGGTTTCTAAAAAACCGGTGGAAACTTCGCATAAAAAAATAAGCACATAGAATGCTAACAACATTTCTTGATTTGTCATGAGTTCTGTCCTTTTCCATGTTTTCTCTCCCGCTGTGTAGAAAAAAAAATAAATATTCTTTTAATTTTGAATTTGTTCTGACCGAAGTATTCATCGTGATTATGAGGAACTGCACTCGAATAAAAAAATCCTGCTGTTTTATTTAATTAGAGCCAACATCAGAATTCGCTAAAACAGTGGGTGAATATTGTTAGTTGACGTAATGTGCATCTAAAATGATAACCTGAAGCAAATGCTGTAGGACTTTATTTTACATTTAAAAACATGGTGAATACTATTTGAATGCAAACTAAATGCCTTTGTACGATAAGTTAAAGATTAGAAACTAGAAAATCGCCCGTCAAGTTATGACGGGTAAAAATTGCTTCTACATTTGAGCGAAGCAATTGCCTGTTTGGTGATATTTTGATAGTTGAAATTGTAAACTTAACTCTAGTAGGATTTACCCTAAACTCCAGACAGCGTTCATGGTTGACCACTTTTTCGTTTCTTTATTCTCCTTAAGTTGAAATCTTTACTAATAATAAAGCTGAAAGTCAATCTGTCCGAATCTCTGTGACGCGCATAGCGCCTAGACCGTTCGGCCAATTTTCATGAAATTCGGCACAAAGTTAGTTTGTAGCATGGGGGTATGCACCTCGAAGCGATTTTTCGAAAATTCAATGTGGTTCTTTTTTTCATTCCAATTTTAAGAGCAAAATTATCATAAGATGGACGAATAAATTACGAAATTATCATAACGTGGAACCGTAACATGGGCACAAGCCAATTGGCGAGATACGAAATTATTATAACGCGGAACCGTAACATGGGTACAAGCCAATTGGCGAGAAACTTCACCAGACATTATTTGTAAATATACAGGCGAACCAAAAGATCTTTTAATTTTTCTATTACGGGCAAAGCCGTGCGGGTACCACTAGTCTTACCAGTAAAACAGTTAAGTTACCGGATCCAGTTCAGCCTTGTAAAAGTAAAGCATTTCCCAACACGTCAAACTTTGCCAAAAAATATTATCAAATTATCATGCTATGGCGCCAGTTTCATTGTTGATGACGTCAGAGCGATACTCGGTCAGTGAATTCGCTATTACATGTATGAGAATTACAACAATGTTAAAATTACACAAACGGCAATAACGATTGCAGGCACGTGTTACGGAGTAGCAAGAAGCTCCCAACTTATGGATAAAGAAAAAAAAAAAAAACTTATGGATAAAAAGACATCCGACGACTTTTTCCCGAGTGTCTTTTCATTTATTTCTTTTTTTTTTCCTTGTCTTGAAAAATGGACTTATTATAACTTCGAGGCACATGTCTGCAATCTGTTACTCTTATTGCGTATCTCTAAGTGGTTCATACAAAATTGTAAAACTAACCCTTTTTTTTTTCTTTTCTTTATAAAATTACTTTGAAAATAAGACGATAAAAAAGTAATACACATTAGTAATAATACATTTTAACTCTGAGACTGCGAAAGAAAGACATCTTTATATGAATTTCTTACCAATACTGAGAAGAGAGTTAAATAATACAATAATTTATATAACAAAGTTAATATAACAATAAATTTTCTCTACAAGCTACACAGAAATGATTAGTACCATTACTACGAAATTTGCAGAGATTTTTATGAAATCGGCGTTTGGAGAATGTTAAAAGGAATCTTAGTTCAACGAAACTGAGTCCTTTTTTTAAGCGTTCTTTTCCTGGTATAAGACATATAGAGCAAGAGCGCTGGGGTTGTCTTTCTGTATCGACACGCCATTTGTAAATCATGTTACATTTTCTTACAAAACTTATTTCTACGAAATGAGAAGGAATATTACATTTCGGAGAAAAATTTTATAACCGCACATAATTTATTAAGTTATCCTTCATTTTGATAGGCACTTTGCAAATCATACAAAAGGTTGTAGTCAAAAGATACATTTTATGCACATTTTATCTTGAAGTTGCAAAACTCCAATCCAACGAAGATACTGTTTAAACGAAGGCAGTTTATATACTCTCGTAGAATTCCTTGCCGAGTTTTCCCAAAAATGCGACGTAATATTAATTAAAGAAGAAGAAAATAAAAACCGTGCATGGTTTCTCTGAGTATTTCTAATACAAGTACGACTCTTAAAATAAGCCCTATTTTAGATGGCCACAGAAATCGGAAAGGAATTGAAAAAGTAGTAAGTATTGAGGCACAAATAGGAGTGGGGCACTCCACCTATAATTTCCGAATCTGAATTCCTTAAAACGCAGACCTGGTTGTTGTAATGGTAGGTAATGATTACTGAAATTAAACAAAAATATTTCTTAAAGTTAAATAAATTCATTTCTCAAACCCGTTTTTTTTTTTTTTTTTTTTTTTTTTTTTTTTTGACAAAGAGAAAACATCAAATAAGAAAAGACTTTCACTGAAAGTAAGCCCTAGCGTATGTTTTGCAACAAAAATTAATGTAAGACTCGGTCTTAATTTCGGTCGAACTAGCAGGGAATCCAGGTCGTGCGAATTAGTGAAAGTAAATAACGTATAAATTGAGCCAAGGTACATTTAAATAAAAAAAAAAAAAAATAAAAAAAAAAGGTTGACCACCGTTGCGATATAAAGATTAAACCGGCGGAAACTGACGCATCTAATACATCTATTAGTTTCCAGGGATACCAGCTTTTGTAGATGCGTGTTATGTTAGCTTCTAAATTAAGCAGAGTCACATTGGTTTGAACGAAACACACGCATCAAATTTTTACTTTTCTCTCTCATACAGATAAACTTGCCTTAACAAACCGTTTGCAGATTCCATAGCAACCGTGGGCAGATAGTACTGTACAAAGCGTAGATAATTGTAATTTGAACTCAAGAGAATGAAATATAAAACTAAACCAAAGAAAATTACAGAAATATATTGTGACTTTCCTAATGATGCGAAGTCGGGTTCAGTAGGTTCCGGATTTGAAGGTTTACTGTAGTACAGAGGTTCCCAAACTTCAGACCTCCGCGGACCCCTTCTGTAAAAATTACGAACTTTACGGACCCCCCCCCCCTCCTGTGCGAGGAAAAATAAATAAATAAATAAATAAATAAAAATTATTGGACAAAGTTAATTTTTTTTCTAACATTTTTTACGCTTTTTTCCTTTAAATTTATTTATTCATTGTTCTGTAAATTTTTATACCTCTTGCCTGGTTTTCATTTCTTACATTGTTATTTCGAGTTATGGAAGTAAAATTCTGTTTGAAATTCCATTAGGAATAAAACTTTTATCACCAAGTTTCTGCAACAAATTCACTAATAAAAATTAACTTTTGAAGTTAGAGAACAAAACACTGTTAGCCTACTTTAAGTGTGTTAATTTTCATATGAGTTGTATTTTTATAGCGTATTAAGATTTTAATTATTAACTATGGTTCTTGCAAACCTATCATGGCAGCGTCATATTTTCAGTTTAATATCATCCCAGCTGTAAAAATGTGCCTCAATTTTTGCATTTTATTTAATATAGTTTTTTAACAATTTGAACTTCATCATGTACACAAAATTAATTATTATGTAGTGAGCTTTATTCCTCATAAATGTGCATTCTTTTTGATTCTAGATATCGTTACTCGTCGTTCAATCTCAATTATGTTTAACGTTTTAGCTCTAGCACAGTGGACCCCTAGCATGGACCAGCGGACCCCCGGGGGTCCGCGGACCACAGTTTGGGAAACTCTGCTGTAGTACATTGTTTTGCCAAAAAAAAAAAAAAAAATCCAAGAAATTAATTTTTGCCTTCTCTAGTATACAAATTCGCAATGTAAACATGCCTTAAAAAATAATAAAGAAAAAAACTCAGCAAACATTCTCACAACTCACTGGAACAATGACATATTGTCTGCAATCAGATATAGCATTTTTTTTTTTTTTATCCATACGCAAAAAAAAAAAAAAAAAGGGCAAAGAAAAAAAAAACTTATCCCCCTTCCCTTTTGATCAAAAAATGCTACTTTTTTAGACTTCCCGAAGCATGACATCTGGGATGTAACGTCTCCCTCCCTTTGCACATTTTTTTCCCTCCGTGCCAATGAAAAGCTCTTTTGTTGTGCAGAAATGACGACCTCTTTGTGTTCGTCCGGGGGTCTTTCGAGGAAGAGTGCATCGGCGTGTGGTGACGCCTCCGCATCCTCAGCATCATCTGATGGTGGGTCCCATTGCTCGGCCATCTGATCTTTCAATTACAGTAGAAAGTCGAAAATACGAACTCACTTGCATGAAGTTATAATTAATTGTCCTTCATGTTCAATGGAGTCGGTTCCGAAATTTTAAAAGTATTTTTTTTTTTTTTTTTTTTGAAAGAGCATGCTTAAAAACATAGGATCTGACCATTTTTAAATACTTTGACTAAGTTTAATATTAAAAAAAAATTTTTAATCGGTGCGCTTTTCTTGTTTACACTTCAGCCGATGACATCACAAATGATGAAATGCCGTTCACTGTTGCCATTCGCAGACCACAATATTTAATTAGCTTCTTTACTCATCTGCGTTAGCAACGATGTGGTTGATAGCAAGCGTTGAGCGCCGTATTTAATTCGCTTCTTGATTATCATAACGTGGAAACGCAATAGAAAGATGTGCCAAAGGATATCATTTGTGACGTCATAAAGACCCACGTCTCAAGGGTGCCCATATAGGGGGCAAAGGAGGGCTAGAACCCTCCCTTTGAAATTAGAACTTTCTTGCTTTTAGTACTTTTTCTTTGCAAAAATGTAAAAACATTTCTTCTCCAGCCATTAATGAATAAGTTATTAAAAATGTCAAATTTTAATGACTCTAATCTGTCCTGAAATCAGTTTCCACAGGGAAAATACCCAGCTAAACCACGGGGAAAATATTTGAGCCCCCCCTTGCAACTTTGCATATGGGCGCCCATGCGCACACCTTATTTTCAAAATCGAACATCTAAAAAAGTTAATTAAAAATTAAGCGTTGGGAAAATGAAAGTTTTTTCTCGCTCCATGTCATTATTATTACTTATTTATTTATTTATTTTTTTGCTCATTCTATCAATTTCAGTGACTAAAATTAGTACTTTTGACTGAAGGACACAATAAGAGTTAATTTTTGTTCGATTTTGTTAAAAAATGCAATGGGATCGTTTCCGAAATTTTAAAAGTTTTTTTCTTTCTGAAAGAGCATGTTTAAAAATACAGGATCTGAACAATTTTAAATAATTTGACAAGTTTAACATTTTTTACCAATTATTTTAATTGGTGCGCAGGTTCAATTTCATTTTTTACGCTTCTGCCCATGACATCACAAGTGATGAAATGCCATTCACTGATGCTATTAGCGCAGAGCGCAATATTTAATTCGCATCTTTACTCACATGTACTGGTAACGATATAGGGTGATTCACCAGTAGTTGACCAATTAGTGGAAATTTCTGCAAGTTCTATTTAATTTCCCAGGAAAAATAATCTGAAAAAAAAATTGAAAAATTTTATACGTGTTTATAAAACTATGAGGATTAACGGTTACTAATCATTTTTCTGTTTTACTTACTATTTTTCAAGTTATTTCGAATAGAAATTACAAAGGGAGATTTCACTAATAGTTGACCACTCTCTTCCAGTAGTTGACCAGCGTCTGCCAGTAGTTACCCACTTTTTAAACACTGCAAAATGTGAAATCTACACTACAATCGAACCGCATGCATGCCTGTATGTAATTACGTTCCTTTAAAGGTCGCTCCTGATTGGTTGTTGGGTAGATGACGTCATCACACATGTCACGTGACTTTGATGATGGTTACACGACAGTGATGACTAATAGGTTAAAATGTAGTGAAATTTTCGTGACATTTGACGCCAAAACTAAGTCACCAAAAAATGGTGCCAACTTTATATTATATCTTCAATTTCTTGCTAAGTCTATAGACTACAAACGCATATAACGTCATTGATATATGAGAAGCCGAAGGCACCTTAGGTGGTCCCCTAGACCGCTCGTATTATGCTTAAATACAGTGGCGACTTGTGCCTTGAAAAAGTAAGGGGGCCAGATCATGGGTGCACTCGCACCCCCCCCCCCCCCCAGTTTTTGAAAAAAAAAAATTAAATATATTTTTTTATAATTACATTTTTCTTAAATTATTTTTTGGGTTCAATTAATAAAATTAGAAGTAAATCACGAAAGATATTAATCTCATGTTTATGTCCATTATTTCCGGCAGGATGATGCACTTTCTCCCCCTGACTCAAAAATAAAATTCGGTTAATCAGATAGGGAAAATCTACAAAATACATCACGAAAATTATTAATCTCACGTTTATGTCCAGTACGCTTTCCGGCGCTGCAGTACGTCTCCCTTGCAGCACCGGTAAGGGACTGCAAGGGAGGCACTTTCACCCCTGGCTTTTCAAAATAAATAAATTAGATTAAAATTCAAGATTAAATAAACAAATATTAGATTAAAATTCAAATATTAATCTAATATTTGTAATAGTAATGCTATTTAATCTTTTAATAACTAATTATTTTGAATGAATAAAATTTATTTTATTTTAAACAAGACCAAATTACAAATTTCAAAAATGCAAAAATATTGTGATCAGAGGAATATGTAAAAATTATAAATTAATTAACTTTAACAAAGATGAAAATACATCTCAGTATTCACTTTAAAATAAATAAAATAAAAATAGATAAGCTAAATTAAAAATAATATATATATATATATATATATATATATATATATATAAATTTAAAAAACATAGTAAAAAAAAATCTTAATGATTTATATGTGGGTGTACCTTTCTGCATTTGAATCTGCCGGCGACCGTGGGCGAGATTCAGAATTTTTATGCAGACAAAGAAAGAAAGAAAAAAAAACGAGCTCTTTTTATTTTTTTTCAAATTACTGATAACTTGTCACATATTCTTTAAATTTGCATGAGCAGTAATTTAAAACAAGTAATAATTTCTGTGTAAGAATGGGAAGATATTTTTTGAATAAAGAAAATAATCTTGTAACGATATATGCACACACGTACATACAACACAACACACAGCAGTGGCACAACTAGAAAATAATTTTTAAGGGGTGAGGGGGGGGACATAGTAGGAAAAAAAATCTCAATTTGATTGATTTGATTTGCTCCTCATCAAATCTCTCAATTTTGAAACTTGTAGTTTTGAAAATGCAATTTTAGATGGTCTTTGGTGATGTATGTGGAAAAAACGGTAACGGGGGACTCCGCGGAAATTTGTAGAAGTTGAAGCCTTAAAACGTTGTTATAGGCCATATTTATTGACGTTAGGGTAAGGGATGGAGCTCCGGGACTCTCCTCGATCTTTTTTTTGTCTTCTTTTGAAAAATAAATTGAAATCAATTCCTGCTCCTCCCTCCAATTTTTTGAAACTGCAGTTCCAAAACGCAATTGTAGACAAACTTTGAAGATTTTTACGAAGAAGGGGCTCTGTAGCTCTCCCTTGGATTTTTTTTCAAGATATAAGTCCTAAAAGCTTAAGCACAATATTCTATGATATTATGAGGAGGAGTTTAGAGACTATTCCACTTAAATTTTTCATAAGTGACTGTTTAAAAAACCTATTTTTTGATGATATTAAAAGAAGGCGGTTCGGGGAGCCCTTGCCCGAACATTTTCTGATAAGGAAGTCTTAAAAACGCGATTGTAGGACCATATTTGGTAATATAAAGGACAGCAATATTTCGAAATTGAAGCTTCAAAAACGCAATTTTAAGCGATTTTAAAACATTTTTGTTGTCAGAAAAACTGCAAAAGTTATGCTTTAATACATATAAGAAATCATCAAAAAATAAATTACTCATGCAGTAAAGAACAGTTGCGATATTAAATGAAACTTACAGGTAAAAAACGTAATATTTAAAGTAACATATAAAATTATTAAAGAAATAATGGGGAAAAAATCTTATAGCGTTTGCAAAAGAATAAGAGCGTCGAGGCAAATATAACCTGGCAGCATTGTGAAGGCTACGCAGATCCTAACCACAGCATTGCTATGCTACCGGGTTAGGCTTGCCTCAACAATAGTTAATGATTTGAATTCAGGAAAACCTTTCAAGTTCGAGCTGAAACATTTATAACACCAATTCTAATTATCTTAGATGATCCGAACAACTACTGTCTCGGGGCCTCCAGAGCTCTGTGGTAGAAGCTTCGGCTTCTAAGCCGGAGGTCGTGGGTTCGATTCCCACCGGTGCTCTGGGTGTAATTTCCTTCTCTTGTGTTGTAAATCTTTCCTGTGTATATCCGGAGGCAATGCGCTTGGCACGCAGTCCTCTATATATGTGAAGCTGTTAACTACTTAATAAATAAACAAAAACTACTGGTTCTCGGAGGAAAATCCTCTTTCAATTGGCGACAAAATTTTAAATGAGCAAATATATTTTCACTATCAAATTTGCGAAAGAAAGTTAATTGCTTTTTAATTAGTAGCTTCGTAAGTTACAGTTTTGTTTAAATGAAACAGCACTAAATGAATTCCTCAGATAATGCTGAACTTTTTGGTACCTGACTTGACCCGTTACTTCCGCCCGCTCTCGAGAAAATAGCATGCAACCATTCATTCCTTTGCTAATATACGTTTCCTTACTTCATGTGACTCGCTATCTATCAATCATGAAAAGGATAGATCTACAGCCAAGACCACGGCAAGGTAAAACCAATAGCAATCTCGATTTTTCAAAAATGATATTACATGAAAGTTGGAACAGTACAAAATTCAGCAATTTCAAATATTAACCCTTTCTGACTCCAATTTTATTTTCAAAGAAAAAAAAATTCATCAGTTAGTTTTAACTTTTACCATGAAAAACAACAACATGCAGAGGCGAAAAGTCACACAAAAACTGTAAAATCTTAGAAGACAGGGAAAAATTTTAGGCGCAAGACAAATTATTTCTTAGAGTTTTCTGTGTAACATGGCTTTTTTGAAAATACTGGTCACAAAGGCATGTTTTTTAGTCACCCGGTGTTTGTCGGACCCTCGGACCTTGATAAAAGGCATATCGTAATTTTTTTTCAAAACATATGTTCCCACACAAATGTACACTGTACACACAAAAAAAACATGTGTATATTAATATACATTCAAAATATATTATTTATTTTTTGTTGTCATAAGTTTATATTGATCTCGAACTGCTCAGAGGAAGCGGTAGGTGCCCAGGAGGGGGAGGGGGGTGCAAAAACGGTCTGCCGCTACTTTGTCGTGTGCCTTGTTTTGTTACGATCAGAACTGTGCATATAAAAAAAGCGGGGTGAGTATTTCTAGAAGAGGCTGCGAAGCAGGCCGTTACAGTGCAGATTTTTTTCCGCCCTTTCTTCCCTTTTCGCGCGTGCAAAGCAGCTGTCGCGTGCGCTTGTATCGCACCTCCACAGCTGCATGCAGCACACTACCGTTTTAGTCGAGAGGTTTGCCATTTGCCAGAGGTAATAAGTTAGTGCTTCCGTATCAAAAATCTACTGCAGAGCTGCCGAAGGGATTTTTTCGCAAAAACCCAAGCTGTGGCTCGGAAAATATCTAAGATCTACTCAAGAAAACCGGATTACTAATAAGACTTAAAAATTATTAATTTTTGTTATTGTTTCTATTTAAGTTTGTCGGTCTTCTTCAAAGTAATAAATTTAAAAAAAAAATGACAAATATTGAAATTGATCTCTCACTAATTATTTCCTGGGAACAAGTTCTCAAAAGAAAATTGTATAGAAATCGTCTGCCGGGAAGAGAGGCGGGGGAAATTTTACTGCTGTCTCTGACTCATGTTTGAATAATCAGGTTAATTTGAAGTTTAATAAGATATCACAGTCATTCACGGTAAATTGTTCACCAATTGCTGTTTTTAACTGCCCCACTCATATTTAAAAACTCTATGGCACGATACGGAAGAAAAAATTCATTTAGTACTGAATAGTAATCGAAAATTAAGAAATAATCGATATAAAAAACGTTCAAAATGAATTTATTAACTTGGTTCAACATTTTCCTAAACCTAGGGTAAAGTTGGACCATGTGAGAAATGAGATGAAAAAAAAAGTAAATAAATAAATAAAATAAAATAAAATAAAACAATAAATAAATTAATTAAATAAATAAATATATGTACACATTTTTTCAAGGAAAGTAGCGTAACTTTGATCAAGAAAAATAAACTTTCCAAATGTGTGAAAACTCCCCATTTGTATTGCTCAATATCACTAGATTTTTATATTTATGTATAGTATTTACTTTATAATATTGCATAGAGAATCATCATATACATAATAGCCAATTCACTGATCAAGTAACTCTCCCGAGGTCACTAACAATGAAACTGTCGCCACGGCATGATAGTTTGATAATATTGTTTGGTAATGTTTGCCGTGCAGGAAAATGTTTTATTTTGATGAGTCTGAACTGGTTCCGGTATCTTAACTGTTTTACTGGAAGACTCATTTTAGCAGAATGAATAAACGAAATAGAGTGGTCAACAATGAACGCTACCTACTGGAGTTGAGGGTTAATCCACTGGAGTAGGGGTTAAAATTTCAACTATCAAAATAATCACCAAACAGGCAATGGCTTTAGGGGAGGAAGAGGGGAGGTAGTAAAATTAAGTGTGACACTTTGTGACAAAGGATGTTTTTGGAGTCGAATATGTTGACAAAAAGAGTGACATAATTTATGGACGGCCCTTATGCAATGAGCTGTGTAGATTGTTGTCAACTAATTTTGTGAAATAATAAGAAAATTCGGTGGGGATTAACCATAGTTCTAGCATAACCTCCACCTTTCGTCGTGTCCTTCTTTGCAGAGGAACAAGGACACGATTTTCCTTTCACCATGGGGTGGGGGGGGGTGTTCTTTTTAGTTTATTTGTTTAAATATATTTATTGATTTATTTTTAATTTAAATTATTTATTTTATTTTACTTTATTATATTTATATTATATTTCATTTACTTATATAATTTGTGTGTCTCTGTGTGTATGTCATTAGCGTAGCACAGAACTCTTCTAATAAAATAATAATAATAATAATTAGAAATAAATAAATAAATAAAATATTTAAAAAAAAAATGAGAGCTAAAAATTAAAAAAAAGGAAAGAGGGTTGAGAAATATTGGAGGGGGGGGGGGGGGGGATTTGTGCCATTGAGCTTAGGGGGGTAGGCACCCCTGCTTGTTTGGTGACGACTAGTTTCTCATGCCAATTATAAGAGTAGGGATGTGTGCAAGGGGTGAAACAAAATTAATCTATGATTTTTTGAAGTATTTTCTCATTATTTGAACAGAAATATAAAGTTGAAGATTATATTTTAAAATCTTTTTAAAAATAGTGGATTTAAATGTCCCAAGTGTTTTTAAAAGCTTTTTTTTTCACCATAAACGTGTTTTTAACTGCCGTCAAGCTCTTTTTTTTTTTTTTTACAATCTTGGCTTCTTGCTTGGCGACAAACGAAAGGGAACTGTTATTTATTCCAGCAGATGTGAGCGCGAATCATCCCGGTCTTTTACATAAAACGGGAATGAGATGAATGAAGGGGGGGGGGGGGGGGGCTCTATGGCAGGGGGGAGGTTGGGGCTGGAAGTCGCGAGAGGAGAAAGTCGTCCTCCCTTCCTCCATAAGCTTCGGGATGGGGACCAGAAGATGTTGGAGAGCTTTTATGGGAGCTATGTTTTGTCGGGGATAGGGTGTGTGGACATTAACGGCTCAGAGAATGATATGAGATACTACGAATGGGGTGTGCCTATCTAAAGACATCGGTAAGTCTTGGAATTTTATTTCTTTTAACATTTATGTAATACCACCAAAAATATGTAAAAAATCCGGGTAAATACGTTTTTTTTTTGGTGCCCAATGTAGGTTTCAAATGAATCTAAGAATTTCAAGATATATTTCATATGTAATTTAAAATACTTTAGGAAATGGAAAAATAGTTATTTGTAAAAACAGAAAAAAGTGTGAACTTAATACTAGTGAAGGTAACTGATTGATTTGTTGAAAGATTTCATTCAGTAAATATAAGGCGTTTCATTACTTAACACGAAAGAAAAAGTTGCAAATGATTTTATTGTTGAAACACATTGTTACAAAGACGTAAATCATCGTTTCTTTTCATTGTAATTTTCAAATTGTAAACTTTTTTTTTTTTTTTTTTTGAGCGATTAAAATCTGAACCCTTTTTTTTTACGCGGTAGATCGGAAGTGTTCAACATTTTATACATTAAGGAACCCTTTAAGCTTAACTTTTATTTGAAGGAACTTCTTGATCAAAAAAAAAAAAAAAAGGATATCAAAGCGTTATCCTACTCAAATTTGCAAAATTATTTTTGCACCTTTGTTTTATCCCAATGATTTTTTAGTTTTTTGTACAAACATTTTAGTAAGATAGTGAAAGAAAAGCAGTTAATGAGGTTTCTTGTTGGTTTTCTAAATTATATTCTATGAATAAAAACAACAAATAAAAAGTTTATTTTTACGAAAAAAAAATCGACTTGAAGAATGTAATCTTTTATAAAACTTTAAATGTTACTAAAGTTTGGGGGGGGGGGGCGCTTTGTTAAAGCAAATAGTGATTAAACATCAGAGTTCCAAAGAGTCCAGTTGAAGACCTCAGAATTAGACGACTAAAACCTCAATATTTTCTAAAAATTAGAAACCTTTTCACACTTATAATGTATTGTGTAAAAAATGATGTTACTGAATTTTTGTTTTTCACCTACTGAAAAAATGTTTCAGTAGATTTTTTTGAAATTTTATGTTCGGAGGAAAATTTTGTTGCTATTAAGTTCTACATTTTGTTTTCCTACGTTTGAATACACACCTACGTACATACTGGGAAAATGTACTTGATTTCAAAATGCTCCTATTGAAACTAATAAATTATAAATTACTGATAACAGTTTGAGAGACTGAATTTGATCTTGTTTTTATAATATACTTGTATTTTTAACAATACTACAAATTAGAAGTGTAAAAGAACAAAAATCAATCAATCATTTTTTTTTTTTTTTTTTTTGGAATACTTTCTGGAGGAGTTTGACTGGTCCTATGTGTTTTACAGTTATTCTCAGTGTTTTTCAAAGAGATTTCGTGATATTTTCAAAATTGAAGTTTCAAAAAGGCAGTATGAGACGGTTTTTAGGGATGTTAGGAGGACATCTTTCAGACAGTTTTCAAAATGAAAGTCGTAAAAACACGATAGTAGATCGCCTCAGATAACGTTAGTAGAAGGAATAGGGTTCGGGGATTTTCTAACTGAAGTTTCAAAAGCTAAATTTTAGATGACCTTCGATGATGTTAAAGAAAAAGGGATTTCAAAGGGAACTCCGGAACTTTTCCGAAGTTCAAAAAATGCAATTTCACACCCTTGGTAACGTAAAAGGAAGGAAATAGATTCAAGCACTCCTCCCTCATTGGCTACATCTCACTATATAGATATATGTATAGGGGAAAAGGGGGCTCATGTGAACACGTGGCACACGTGAACATGGTGTGTTTTACTAAGATCGCTTCAAGCAAAAAATCTGGAAAAATTCTCAAATAAGGACAGTACCAGTTGTACCTCTTGGACAAACATTTAGAGCAATGAACCATTTTATGTGTCTGTGGTGTCAACTTCTTTGTTTTAGCAGGTGTTGAAAAATTTTTTTTTCTTCAAGTGAAAACATTTTTAACGCTAACTGAAAACACTAAACCTAAGTATTACGAAACATTGTATGAACATTTAAGTAAATTTATGACAATGCTTAAATTTTTTTATTAAATTAAAAATTCTTTGTTTTTGCGAGTTAGCTCTAAAGTAGACAATGGGGCACTTGTGAACACAACATCTAGGGGCACAAGTGAACAGTTCTCAAAGCCGCTCTCGTAATATTATTATTAGCGCAGGATAGTGTAAGTGTTAAAAATGTGTAAATATTTATAATTATTATCCTCCTATAATTATTTTGTAAATTTATTGTTAATTGTTGTTAATATTATTAAGTAATTATTTATTTATGTTTATTATTTGTATTTTTAAAGTTTTTTGTTACTAAATTAATTGATTAATTTAATTTTTAATGAGGTCAATAATTTAGTGTTATATAATGCTTAAATTAATTCAAATTTAACATTTGGAATTTAAATTATGTTTTTCGCAATCACGAGTGCGTGTGTATGTAGGCGTGTGTGTATGCGTAGGTATCTGTATGTATGTGTAGGTGTCTATGCGTGTGTGTGTGTATGTGTGTGTAGGCGTATGTATGTGTGTGTATGTGTTTGTGTGTGTAGGCGTATGTATGTGTGTGTATGTGTTTGTGTGTGTGTACGTGAGTGTATGTATGCGTGTAAGTGTAGGACATGGATGCAACCTGGAGACGGCTTTCGCTATAGAAGCAGCATCGTGAGGCAGGCGGCCGGTCGACGGTGATGCTGCAGAGGGTGCTGGCGGGAAAATAAAATCATAGGACATCAAAACAGTCAAATGAAAGCAATAAGCAATCGTGATTGCTCAAAAATCACTTTTATTCATTTATTTATTATTATTATTATTATTATATATATATTTTTGATAAAAACGCTGTGAGAGCCCTGTCCTATAAATGTGTGAATTAGATACGTATTACGCAATTAGTGTTAAGTTATAAAAATAAATCGCCCCCTAATTGGAAAATTTCTGGATTCACCCCTGTTTTGTGATCTAGATCGGAGTATCAGCGCCCCCCCCCCCCCGTAAAATAGTCACAGTGCAAAACGTTTCCAATGATCTTTGGAATGTGCACGTTTCGTCAGTACAGATGATGAATTATTTGAAGAAAGAAAAAAAAAGAAGTTTTTACATCTCTTTAGCTTGTTCTTTCAGCTCGTTTTTGAAATGTTCGCACAGGAGAAAGAGAACTAATGCAAGTGTTTTAGCGTTATAAAAAGGAAAAGTTAAGCATATGAGTGTTCAAAGTACAATTATTTTAAAAATATTCTTCCTCTGGAATGACAATGGAATGGAAAAAAACTTTACAAAATTGGATCTCTTATCGGAAAAGTTCCAATTTTCTGTCTTGTTTCAATGTTTGCAAAAGTGAAGTAAAGTTGATAAATCATTCAACAGATAAAAATATTCCAAATGATGCGCTATGATTGCTGGCAGAAGAGTGGAAATTTGAAATAGAGCTTCGAAATGAATAAAATTTAACGTAGCAGTTTCTAAATTGGTTTCTTTCAACGATTTTCATAAAAATACATATTCTTATTGTATACTCTTGTCAGTTCTGAAATTTGTATTGATTTATAACTTTCACAATTTTTTATGTATAACGGGATTACGGGATGAAAGAAGTACAATTAGCAGTAAGTTTTTAATGCAAAGTGTACGTTATCATGCATGCCATGAAATTTTAAAGCTAAAAGCAACAATTGTTTGTCCGAGTCATATGCACAAAATTTGAATTCTACAGAAGTAAATTCATTTGTAATTCATAACTAAAAAGCAAATGATAACGAATTAACCAATAGTGTTATTGATTTATTTATGTATTTTGTTTTGCTTATTGTTTTCCTTATCTTGGCTCTCAACATAAATGCTGGATTGGATTCATGGCGATAGCGATTGAAGAAAAATAGTCAAAACTTCATTCTAATATTAAATAGAAAAAATTTGTTCCATGAAGTATCTAATCAATTACTCGACAAAATGATTCAGTTAAAAGCAGCTGTTAATATCTAGTAATCATATTGCTGTTGGAAGAGATGAATTGAATACCGAATATTCGATTAAAATTTGAACAGAATATCTAATCGAGTTATTTTCTTAATCTGTATGTTATTTTTATTTAATACCAATTTAAAATAGTTTATCTATTTTGTGTCTAATGTGAAATTTCAATCTAGTTCCATTTAAAATCCTAATAGCATAATTATTAATAAAAAATAATAAAGAAAATCATTCCAAAAGCAAATTAATATAACTCCTGATTAAGGAACTAAGTTAGGTTCATCAAAATTCTGCTAAGAAAGTATTTTTTTTCCAGTACATGGATTCATCTGATAATCATGATCTAACTAGGTCAGTGGTCGGAAGTAGCGGCGCTACTCTGTCATAGCTAGTCGGACACCGATTTAACGAAATCATCGGGACTGAAACTTTTATACGTTAAATTGAGGTTATTCGTAATATCTGGGTGATAAAAAATTTAAAAAATAATACACTCAATCTGTCACTAAGTTACTATAGCCAAACTCAATTTTCTTTTGAAATTGAAAAAAAAAAAAAAATCAATTCATCAAAATTTAAATTTTAAAATCTATTTTGATTCAAATACTTTTATTTTATAACTAGTGGTACCACAGGCTTTGCCCGTAATAGAAAAATTAAAAGCTCTTTTGGTTCGCCAGTGTATTTACAATGTTATCAATGTGTGGTGAATTTTCTCGCCATTTGGCTTGTGCCCATGTTACGGTTCCACGTTATGATAATTTCATATGTCGCCAGTTGGCTTGTGCCCATGTTATGGTTCCACGTTATGATAATTTCGTAATTTACTCATCCATCTTATGATAGTTGTGTTCATAAAATTGGAATAGAAAAAGAACCACATCGAATTTATGAAAAATCGCTTCGAGGTGCACAAACCCATACTACAACCTAACTTTATGCCGAATTTCATGAATATCGGCCGAACGGTCTAGGCCCTATGTGCGTTACAGAGATCCAGACAGAGAGATTTTCAGATTTATTATTAGTAAAGAAGACAGGCAGCGGCTCTTCCTACCTGCCTACTTCCTCTAGATATGTCTATGGGCATTAACTGAAACATAAAACGAGAAATATGAATACAGTCAACTCTAGACAACTTGAAGTTCTAGCAACCAGCTAAAACCTTTGAGTTATGGGAAGTTCCCATAGCCTTGTCAAGGGTTTGAGGCCTATTGTAAACTTCAAGATGAAGGAATATTAGACTTATGAGGTTTCAATTTATCTCAAGTTAACTATAAAATCTTCTTTTCCCGAAAAATAAAATTATATTGACCTTTAACACTTTACAAACCTGACTCCCCCCCCCCTAGTTTTAGCTTCGATATTTTAATATTTCTTCTTGGAAAAAATAAAACTGGTTTTTGCCAACCGTAGTTCAAATTGAAATAAAAGTTAGTGAATGTATGAGAAATACTTTATTTGAGTTACATTTTATGTACACTTAAAACGTGACAGCACAACATTTAAACACAATAAAATTGTAGCAGATATAGGATATAGATCAACTCATTATCAGTGCCACTCGGTAAACTACAAAAATAGATTACCTCTATTAAGAACGAGGCTTGCACAGAGCCGTGTCCAAGGGGAGGGTTTTAGGGGTTAAACCCCTCCCATTAGAAAAAAAAATATATATCAAATGAAGAAAATGATTGACTTAAATTGACTTTAATGTGAAAGTTTGCCTGCGTCCCCCCCCCCCTTTCTCTGAAGTTTTTCTGTAATTTAATTCAGTAATTCTGTAACTTTTTTCTGTAATTCAACTCGGTTAACGCTTGCATTTCTTTCTTCTTTTTTAACTTAAAAAGTTTTACATAACATTCAAATATTATGTAATTTACAATTGTTAAAGCTTCACCGACTGAAGTAATATTTTGGAAAAACTGGTGGTAGAACGCCATATTGGGATCGACAATTTGTCGAAAAACTAAAGGTTGTGAGAGATTGAATCCCCCCCCCCCCCAGGTAAGATTAAAACCCCTCCCTTTATGAAAATCTGGACACGGGCCTGGGCTTGCAAACTTGTTAAACTGTGATTCTTCTAGAAGAAAGCTTGTTTTGCCAATAATTGATTTGATTAGCCAGGATTAATTTCATTTTTAATCACTTTTTAAGTAGATTTGCCCACAGAAAAATTTCAACTATTGTGGCATGGACTGTACTAAGAAACATATTTTCACAGGTTTCAAAAAATGGGATGTTTTGTTTCCAGTTTTCAGGTTCTTCCAGCCAATCAATCCTAAATCAAATTCTCTCTGAAGCAATAGCAAAGAACATTTTCTAATTTCTACTCCAATTTTATCCATAGCACTGTGATGCCGAAATAATTGATTAGCAAGTTACCAATATGACAGATAATTTTGTTTATTAAACTGCCAATATTGATAAACCAGCTAGTTTTGAAAGGAACAAGTGTGATACTTGAATTAAATCTTCTGCAAAAATGACAAGAACAGGGTCAACGAAATGCTTTTTGTCCACATAGTTCTGCATTTTCTTGCCAATGCACCAGGGTCCTTTAACTTGAATACAACTATAAACTTTCTTGTTGTTACATCACTCTCCGAGGGTCCCCTCTTTCTATCACTGAAGTGATTTCCCGATGTATGGGGCCCACGGATCTTGTTGTTACAGTGGCCGCAGCTTATATGAATCAACTTTCTTCTAAACAGCTTCAATAAAGCTGAATTTTGTTATTTTTGACGATTTGATATTGTCAATGCAGTTCATTCAATTAACCGGTATACACTGTATTAGACTTACTTTAGTCATCTTTTGAATCACAGAAAAAAACCACAACATGAAAATTTTACTATGCATAAAATATAAAGCATGTAATAATAAATATACTCTTTTGAGCTCATTTGCAACTTATAGATATCAAAAGTCTCCAACTAAGAGTACTTTTAAACCCTACAAATCTATGTACACTGAAATCTCCCTACCACAAACTTCAAGGAGCCTCACATTTTGTACATTGCACCGGGAATTTTGTTGCAATGGAATTTAAGCAATGCATTGAAACTCAGACCAGGAATCAAATTTTTTTTTTTTTTTTACGTTGAAATGAATATTTCATTGAAAGTTCGTCACAATGGGATTTCATTCACTGTATTCTTTTCAATCAAACCAGTTGAGACTTTTGTAAAAAGTTTTCAATACATCACAAACTGAATACAAGGATGTAGCAAAGGAGTAGAGGACATACCCCTCCCCAAAACTCAGAAATTCCCCTTTTTTTGACTAAAAACAAACCATCTATCTTTCCGTGTTTGTTTATCCAACTAAACATGCATATATGTGTTAAGGCCCATATGGAAATTTGACCATCAAAAGAGGGCGCTGCGAATGCCACAAAATGCTTATCAAAAAGCGAAGTGCCTTATGTAGTGATCGAGTGTGGGAGTCGGCAAGAGATGTCCGATCTCCAAGTAAATAAAGAGTTTCGAGAAGTGTTACAGTCCACTTTGTGAAGATTTTGAGTTTGTGTGGTCAATGTGAAAAGCGCCAAAACAATATGTACGGAAGTTTTTTAGAATTCAATTTTTATATCTCAAGACCATTTTTAAAACATTAATATTTCTCATAAGATACTTGGACATTGGATAATTTTTAACGTTCGATATATAAGGGGAGACAAAATTTATCTATCATGTGTAGTATTTTCAAAGTTTTTGTTTTTACCTATGCATTATCAAATGCTAAAATTAGTCTGAGACTGTTAGATGTTTGCACTTTAGTTTTACACTACAAATACCACTCATTGAGTATAAACAAAGCCACTATCGCAATGTGTACTTCTGATAAAATTTTTAAAGAAAGTGCATGAAAATTAACTTGAAATAAGTAAAAATGAGCAGTGAACAAAAGCATATTGCAGTATCATTTGATTTTCAAAACATTCCGCTGTAACGAATCTCTTCTGCCAGAAAATGTTTAAAATAATAAAAGCACAGGGTGTACAATTATCTTTTTTGCAATTAAGAGATAAAAAACACTCGAAACATGCAATGTGGAGTCAAACGCTATATCGGTAACATTATACATTCACACCGATAACGTAAACATAACAAGGAAGCTAAGTTAGTACTACTTGACATTAATGACAGTTGTACAGATATTATACTACAACACTGGACGAAACTAAACATAATACCCCCCTAACACTGAAATATATAAAAATACTGCACAAATAAGAGATTATTATGTAAAAAGAAATGCGAAATAGGCTAGAGCTCGCAACAAATAGTAAAATCAACAAAGCTTGCTATGTAAAATGCGATTACGGCCACGGTTAGTTACAGGTTTCGGTCCGGCATTGATCATCCCGGCAACGCCCACTTTTTCTCATTGGAATCGCCAATTGTATTTCTATTCAGTTTTGTTTTATCGTAGTTCTTCCTCTATGTCAATTTGGTGGTGCTGCCATCTATTAGTATTCGTTGTAACCAGCGCTGTGAAAAACGATTTTTTGGAACATTCACAAACTCAAGTGAATAATTTAGCGGTTGATTTTAAAAAGATATTGGGATCAAAAAACCATTAAAAAACCACTGGTTCTGTCAGAATCTTTTAAAGGGGAAATGGAATAATTTTGGAAAATATTTCGCGATTTGCAAATCCTCTTCTTGAAAATCACCGGGAAAATAATTATAAGTATTTAGAACTTTATTTAGTTAGAACTTTTTCAGGGAGGGAGTGGGGGGAGGGACAATGGGTGCGTACTGATTGATAATTTGATCGGAAAACAACAGAAGCAAAAAAAAAGTTTTTGTAAAACCCTTAATTTTACAAAGCCAGGAAGGCGCTATTGAGGCCCCTGACCCCCTCCCCCCCCCACAAATGACGGATTTGGTATTAAATACACCAAAAAAATTTAGTTTTGTGGGTTTGAGTTTGAATTTTCATTCATATTTTCATTTTCTGTCACATGCTTTATAATTTCCAGTTTGAGGAACAGGGGCGCTCCGAACTTAAATTTTTGGGGAATGAGGAACATCTCAATTTGCTCCAAATTGGAATGTGGAGCTCCAAATTTTGCCGAATGATAAAGTACGGGGTATGTACACTACACATAGGTACATCTAATAAAAACGGACATTCGGGCATTCAAAAATTGTAATATTGCAAATATATCCCCAAGTTTTCCGAATCGTCAGACAAAATTTTCCAAAACAGGAAATTTTTGGGAGGTCATAGGGACCTCCTATCGGGACGATTTTGTTAAGAAGACGCATTTAAAGAATTTCTAAATCTACCAATTATTTTCAAAGGGACACTTTGACTGAGTTGGCAGCACCTTTAGTCCCAAAAAGAGGAAAGGTTACAACAAATGCTTAAAAATTTTCATTTTAGTTATTAGGCGGGTTTTTCCTATGCAATCATCTCTTTAACTACTGCCTTACCCCGCCTACACATTTTACAAGCATGTGCTTGTTTTATTATGATGACTACATAGAAGCAGGGATGATGGCTAACCCATGGCAAGTGTGACACAGTGTGAGGCACGCAGAGACGTTTTGAAAATTTTTGAAAATTGAAACAAAAACAAAAAAAAAAAAAAAATAATAATAATAATAATTCTGATGTAAATAATAGCTGATGATCGAGTAATCCGCGTGTTTCCACTATGAAACTCGCGCCACGGCATGATAATTTGATGATATGTTTTGGTAATGTTTAACAAGCAGGGAAAGACTTGATTGTGACAAGGCTGAACTCGATCCGGTAACTTAACTATTTTACTGGCAAGACTTTCATTTTAGGAAAACGAAGAAACCATAACAATTAACGCTATATACTGCAGTTTAGGGTTAATCTACTGGTGTTAGGGTTAAAATTTCAATTATCAAAATATCACTAAACAGGCAATTGCTTCGTTCAAATTTAGAAACAATTTTCACCCGTCATACCATTACGAGCGATTTTCTAGTAATAATAATAGTTTTTTTAGCACAGGTTTTGAGGCCATATTGCTAGCACGAATTCCAATTCTTCACGCCGACTGGTTCATTGCCTAGCATTTCATTTAGACAGACGATCGATAAAGGCTCCATCATTTTGATTAATCTTTTGTAAGTTTACCTACTTCTTAAAAAAAAAAAAAATCCTGGTAAAGCTCTCTAGGAGTTCTGAATATATAATGTCACTTTTGTGTGTGTGCACTTTCGGTAGTCTTTTTTTCTTTTTCTTCTTCATTTGAGCAATCACGAATTGCTTATTGTTTCTCCCATTGCTTATTGTTTCACATTCTTCGTTGAATTACGTCCGCGTCCTTTGATTGTGTACTCTACGAGCACCACCGTCTCCAGGTTCTGCTCCTCTGGTCCTGGATCCTAGATCTCTACCAGCAGCACTGTCCACCGGAATCTGCTCCTGCTGGACGGTTGCGTCCATATCCTACACACAAGCATGCCTACACACACACACACACACACACACACCTACACTACATGCCTTTCACACACACGCCCTTTCACACTTACCACACACGCCTGCGCGCACACACACAGATCTACATACACGCACAAGTCTACCCGCACACAGAGGTATACAAACACACAGCTACACATACACACACGCGCGCGCGCGCGTGCGTGATTACGAAAAGCATAATTTGAATTCAAAATGTTAAAAATTCAAATTTACTTTTTCCTTTTCTTCTTATTATTTTTTTTAATCGTGCACTCAGCGCAAAGAGTAAATAACCAATTCACTGCGACAGTATTAACAACACAAAATAAACTATTATGATACTCTACAAAAATAACAAATGAAATTTCACTGGATTTTTTTTTTTTTTTGATATAAAGACATGAGCATAACAAAAGGAATTACTTTAATTGAAAATATTCGATCTGAAATGAACGACAGCAAAAAATTGACTTGTTAAAAAATAAAAAAAAATCAAGATAACCTCTTACAAAGGAATCAAGAGAAGGGTTCAAACAGGATTGGATACGTGTGGTCGGAGCTCGATTTTATCTTTAACAAAAAAAGGAACACCTGGCTGCCACTTCTGGCGACTGGGATTTTTATTCTTTGGTAGCCATTTTCAATGAAATTGTCGCCCGTTGGCGATTGGCGACGGCTAATCTAGAGCTTTAAACTCTAGTACATATTTCGATCTAATTTTTCATAATGTGTTACACATAACCTTTTCCCGTCCCCTCCCCTTGCCACGTGTCACGCTATTTTTCACAAATATATTCTCATAAAAAATGCGTGATGTCACTTGTTACCCCCTCCCTTCCCTTGTCACAATTTAAAGAGCCCCCGCCCCCTCTCACCCCCAAAGCGTAACATATTTGTGGACATCCCCTTACTGGAATAAATTCATACGCATACTTCTGTAAAATTCCAGATTCATGAACTCAGTTCCTTTAATTATTTCGAGAAGAAAAATCAATACCATAGCTCTCTGGGGATGCAAAAGAAAATGTCAAGCATAGATCTCCTTTTCAATGGAATTATAAGATGAGAGCGAAAATGCGAAGGCTTTTTAAAAGTTAATTAGAAGCTCAAAAGCGTAGTTAAAGATTTGAAAAGTTTTAAGATCGATTTTCTTATAATTTGCTTGTGGATTATTTACTTGTTAGTATTTATTGTTTAATGCAGAGATTTTAATTCTATTTTGTGTTTAATGTAGAAATTTTAATTCTAATTTATATTCGTTGTAAGGATTCTAATCCCATTTTCAATTCAATTTACGGCTTTTAGTTATAATTTGTTGTTGTTGCCATTTATTCCAAACTAGAAAAACGAATGCATGGGTGCTTCCCGATAAGAGGTCACGGGAGGTCACTGTGACTTCAATTCCTTATTCGGCAAATTCTGCTGACGCTGCAGCAAATTCGGAAACAATATTGCAACAATTAGGTTATTTCTTCGCCTTTTTTTTTTTTTAAACTCTTCATATACAAGTATACAAGAGCCAATGATCGAGTAACGCTCCTGACGTCATCAACAAACAAACTCACGCCACGGCATGATCATTTGATAATATTTTCTGGTAATGTTTGACGTGCGGGGAAATGTTTTATTTTGACGAGGCTGAACTGGATCCGGTATCTTAACTCTTTTAATGGAAGACTGTCATTTTAGCAGAATGAAGAAACGCAAAAGTGGTCAACAATTAATGCTATCTACAGGAGTTTAGGGTTCATCCACTAGAATTAGGGTTAAAATTTCAACCATCAAAACATGAACAAAAAGGCAATTGCTTCGTTCAAATTTAGAAGCAATTTTTACGCGTCATATCTTAACGGGCGATTTTCTAGTTATTTAATAATACCGCCTAATGTTTCTTCTCATTGGACGCTATGGTGAATGATATACGTGCACATGTTTGCTATAAAATACTTTTGGGGATTTACGACAACTTCCTATGAGAAAACGGATTTTCGAGTTGAAATTATCTGAAAAGCGAGTGTGGAAAAAAGTTTTGTGTCGTAAATGATTTGAAGCCGCCGCATTTGACCAAGCTGGAGCCAAACATTGAAGAACTTTGTGACAAAAAAAAAAAAAAAATGTGCGTCACCGGACGCTCGGCAGAAGTGATAACTTTCATAGGATTATATTATTATCATTATTTAATGCTATGAAAGTACCAATTGACTTATGATAGCTATAATAAGCAACGACATTTTTGCATTGTATGTTATCTAAAAATCTTGCAAAGACTGCATTAAGTACAGTTCCGCGACTTGTAGTGGCTTCTTCTAGCTTATTAATCATTCGTAATTGTAATTTGGATTGTAGAAACGATACTAAATTTTTAGCTCGATCAGAAACAAAGTTAACATTATAATCTCCGGTTAAAATTAAAGTAATTGTGTAATAATCTTCATTAACTAAAGCAGAACCTTCTTGTGTATAATTTAAAAGCTGTTTAAGAATAAATTGAATAATACTTGAAATACTTTTGTTTGGAGATATTTCAAGTTGGAGATATGTCAAGTTTCATGTTGGCAATAATAATTTGTTGCCTTGCTTCATTGAGACGACTTCAAAATTGCTCTAAATGAAAAATAATTTTGTTCTTTGATCACATTCAGTCTACTTTTAAACATAAGTTTTGATGTCGGCGCAAAAACAATAGATTAAATGACACGTCGTTTCTAAATATTTCGTTTATCAGAAAAAACACTCAAACTTACGAAACATTTTAGATTTTACTCTGTGGTAACCAAATTAAATGTTTATTCATTATTTTTGTTTTCTCGGCCATCCCCAACCCCCGTGTTGCGGAGTCTGCAGGGATGATGTTCGTTTAAAATATGTACACCTTATCACATTTCAAAACCCCAATATATGAAGCGAGATATTTTTAGTATAACTAATCGTAAAAATGCTTTTGTTTTGAAAATAAATTTAAAGATTTAATGCTGTTTTGAATATATATTGTTTATAATGTTATTGGTGTTATTTTATATTATTAAACTCACTTTTCGTTAAGAGATTGCGTTATGTTGCGACGATTATTCATCTTCTGTTAGTTTCATTACTTTTTCTACTATCACTTAGCGCTTAAAGCTGACCCAAAGAGTAAAGAAACAAAATTTTCTCGTCCATGCGCGCTTCTGTCGTATGCGCGAACGAAAGGAATGCCAGACGAGAGTTGCGCCGTTACGCGCGTTATGTCACAAATCAGTTTACCCTCCCATAAGAAGTGATCACTTCAAAAAAGCTAAGCATTTCCAATCACTATTTTCTGAGACTTCTGATATTGCAGTCTGATTAATGAAAACTTTAATGAAGCATTCATTAAAGCAAAATTTCTTGTTTTGAACTTAAATTGCATATGTATAATTGATTAATAAAACAAAGAATTTTGATACAATCAAAATGCTTTTTGTTGGGGATAAGCATAGTTACTGTCTGATCATCGACAAGATGGGATAGCGAACATCCATTTGACTGCTGGAAACAGTCGCCTCAAATAGTGTGCAAAGATGCTAGTTCGCCGTTACATATGTGTGTTAGTCTCTAAACTAAGCAGAGTCAGATTGAAATGAACGAAACACGCTCATCAAAATTTTCCCTTTTCCCTCATTCACGTAAAATTGCCTAAACTGGCCGTTTGCCAATTACAAAATACATTACAAAAATACAAAATACGGCCTGCAGAAATACATTCACTCGTCTTTTATTAAAACAGTGTGTACATGTATATAATAAAGTTGTCGGATGAAGCGAAGTCCGGTTTAATGGGATCTGGATTAATGAGGGTTTAGTATGTGCCCTTCTGCTTAGGAAAACCTGACTGCTGCGCAAGCCCCAAGCACCCCTGGAGTCGACCATCCCTGTTCGAAGAAGTTAAGGAAAATTGCTTAATCGTTTTCTGATAATAATATTTTGCTTAGCGCCATACTTCTTTTAAGAAGGATTTCATCACCACTCCGTAAATGGAAAATCGATATCGTTTTATTTTATGCGGAAGCGTGTCTTACAAATTGTTATCATTTTCTGAATCAGTAAACAAGTCTTTGGTGAAATACTGTCAAATTTTAACTGTTTTGGAGCACTTTTGCTGACATGATGCAGGGTGCCCACCCCCTAAATATCGCAAAAACCCCCTTCCAGAAAAAAAGCAAGAGAACTCCCCTAAAAAGAGAAAAATACCTCTCAAAACTAGCCCACTCCCTAAAAATTTCACTGGCGCAGTCTGCGCCATGACCCTCCCCCCCCCCCCCTAGGTGGGCACCCCTGCAAGATGAATAACGTGTAGAAAAATGTTGAAATGTAAAAAAGTAAGAAGTGTTATGTCACATTTAATTAATTTGCGTGTAAAAACATATTTCTATCACAATGCTATTTAGATTTTCCCTGAACATACGAGTACATGCACCCAAAGTAGGCATCCGTTTTTTGACTTTTCATCAATGAAACATTCAATCTGTAAAAAATTTCCCATTTGAAAAAATTTCATATTTTGAATCAGTAAAGGGCAATTCCGTGAAAATTACAACTTTCAGAAAAATATTTTTTTCACGAACTTTACTGGTATGATTTTATAAATTATTTCACAAATTAAACTGTATTCTGTAAATTCATGTGACCCAAGTACAACATGTTTTTTTTATTTCATTTAAAATATGGTCACTTTTATCGCAATAAATGCACTTAGAAAAAACTCGTCATTCCGTCAGTACATAAACTTAAATTGCTTTAATCAAAATAGTGCAACGAAGTAGTGCTGATAAAGCAATTAAAATTTAGTTATGAAAAGGCGCGAAAATTTTCAATTTGTCGAGAGGAACTCCAAATTTACCGATTGATAAAATATGGGCATGCACACTTAAGTCCATCTAATGAAAAATGGACACTCGGGCGTTCAAAAATAGAAATATTGCAATTATGCTTCTAAATTTGCCGATTCAGACAAAACTGCTGAATAAGGAAATTTTTTGAGAGGTCCCAATGACCTCCCGTGACTTTTCATTAGGGCGCCCCTGGTTATAATGTTCAGGTCTTGTAAGAGGAAAAAAAAAATCTTTCGTAATTTCTAATACTTTTTCTCAAACGGCAGCTGGTTAAAAAGGAAAACTTATGACATTTCATTTATCTTTTATACTAATGATTGTTCAAATTGCTTATTTATTTATTTTATTTTATTTATTTATTTATTTATTTTTTTGTCTTCCCAAATATAACAAGACACATGTTTTGCTGCAAAAAACAAAAAAAAATCCACAGGAAAACACGAAAAATAATGTCTTATAAATTTCCGCTTTGTAGGGTTTCACATTTTCCTTCTATCTAGTTGAAGAAGGAGAAAAGTGTTATTTTTATATTTTAAGTAGCTTCAAATGTGAATTACTGATGCGAGATCGATGGATTTTTCTTTACGCACTATTTAGGGTCTTGAAGATGCACGCCGGAACGTCTGACGTCACCGAGGATCACCAGATGGCGCCTGCTCTGCAACACTCGACAGCTCATGCGCACTCGCCTCTCACGCTGCCGAGCCAGACGAATCAGTTGTTGCCAGACAACCGTGGAGTTGACAACTGTGGGTACGATTCCGACTTCGACTCTGTGGTTGTCGATGACCGAAGTTTTGTTGACATCCGCGTCGATTCGTCTTCCACCCATCCCAGTGCTCCTGCCTGCTTCAGCTATTCCTCGGAGTGGCGATTGGGATTATCTGCTCGACCTCCGCGGCTGAATCGGATTTATCCGAGACGCTTGTGGTTCGAAAGGAGTTGGGGATCGGCCCTCCCCCGAGAAGACCACGAATATGCCAACTCGTTCGATGCTTCAGATGTCGAATTTCCGGATCGTGGGGAACTAGGTCAGGGCAGTAGCTCTTCACTTGGAAGCCGCTCTTCTCCTTCGTCTGCAAATTCACCATCTCGACTTGAAGGAGCAGACATCCACCCGTACGTGGTACCCTCAGATGCAGTGTTGGAAAGTCCAGCTTTTGTGCCGCCTCTGCCCCCAACAAATGTAGTGTACAGCATCGGCATTTTCTATTCCGACACCGACCTGTGCAAGGATTCCGACATCGAGAACACGGGAGACATTTCTCTGGGTTCCAAGAGCCCTCGTTTGGATATTCGCCATGTGTCACCCCCGCGATTTACAATCCGACAAACAGATAAGTGTGCCACCGATGACCAGCACTTCGGGCGTTGTGGGGGAGGGCTCCAACCTCCCCCACGAACACCCCCCGCGACGTGCCAGCTGCAGGAGCAGCCGCCGACTGCAACAGACGACAGCCCATACACAGCTCACACCGGATACCTACACGGATAACACTCGCGGCAATGGATATGCGCCGCCGGACGACGCCATCAACAACAACAACAACAACGCGCTCCCGGACATACTCAACTCCCACCTGCCCCCTCCCTACTCCACGCTGCCCCCCGAGCGGGGCGGCGGCCGGAGGCTCCCGCCCCCCTCGCATCCCCCTCCTCCCCCGCCCCCGTGCCCGCACGTGGCCTCCCCCCCTCGCAGGACGTCCAGGGGGCGCAACTTCCGGGGCCCCTCCTCGCGGGGGCACAGCCGGGGCGGCCCCAGTTTCGCGCCCACCGCCGCGGCTTCCGAGTCGGACGAGCCCAAGCACTGCTGTGGTGTGATGGTGACGCAGACCGTCAGCATTCGCTGGTTCATTGTTATGATTGCCTTCGTCGGACTGTGTTGTGCCATAGTTGGAACAGTACTGGGAGCTCTCAAAGCCACGGGAAGGGAGCACCTGACAGTGTCCTTACTCATGATCGGTGAGTACTTGATTTTTGTACAGTTAAATAGTTTCGTGATCGATGATTCATAAAACTTAACTTGCGTATGTGCAGGGTCCGATCAAGTCAAAGTGGTGCCCAGGTCCAGGTAAAATTTGGTGCCCCTCTTGCAAGATAATCGGTACATTTCCGAAGTTATAGTTCCAAAAAAAGTGCAGAAAGAACAAAATTTACCCTATTTTTGTGCCCCTAAAATTGTGGTGCCCAGGTCCATGGACTCGCTGGACCATGCATTAATCGGGCCCTGCGTATGTGTTGTGAAAGGCCGAAACTGGAGAATGTCAACACTCACCAGTGACTTACGAGAAGTATTCTGTCTTTCGCCGATATCTTTGCCATGTGAATATTCATACTCGCCGGCGAGTGTAGACATTTACTGAGTTTCGGATTTTCCCCGGAATACTCCGAAAACAGAGCCTTTGTTCAGGCCCGTCAGTTCAAACAACATAGTGCTAAACTTGGAGCAGGAATTAAAATTTCGCGAGCAAGTCCATCCATTGGCTAAGCAAAAGCTTGGACTAAGTCATGTGACTCAACATTGACGAATGGTTGACACGTTTCGCGTGAACTAGGGAAAGAAACCTGATTTCTTACTAAATGCTTTTCTTTAAAATAAATCAAGTGACTTGGGGTCTTTCCTTCACGAATGAAAGTCTTCACTCCCTCCGTTTTATCTCTTCTCAATGATGCTAAACGATGAACTTATTGAACTTAATATGCTGAAACAATGAGTTATTTCAAATAATTAAGTTAAACTAAAAATATGAAAACTTCTGAAGTTTCTCAATTCTTTTGAACATACTTCAGCATAAAACAATCGGCTTACACACACAAAATTCTGTATGATACTATTTTCGCGTATTATGTTCATGCCGAACTAATATTTTCGCTACATTACCTGTCTTACATTTATTGATCAATGAATTCCTTTTCATTTAACAGAATAAATTTCACAGAATTATTTTCACAAAATGCTGAAATATTCATAAATAGTAGTGGGTTTGTTAACTTTCCTCCTAAACTGCCAAAAACAAGCTCATCATCTCATGACCTTCATGACAACATTCATTCGAGGGTGGGGGGGGGGGGGAATGGAAATTAAGACCGATTTTTAAGTGAAAATGTTTTTGCAAATACAATACTTCTTTTTTTATAGGGAAAAGTTTTGTAAAGGAAGTAAAAAATTGATGGTTCTCAAAAAGCATCAGTAGATAGTCGTAACAGAGTAAAGAAAAAAAAAAAAAAAAAAAACCTAGCATTTCCGCCATTGAAACGCAATGAAATTGACGAATATCTTCGTTGTATCCCCCTTCTACAGATTATTTCTCCTAAAAGCACAGTCACGCATTCGAAAGAGAGGTTCAAAGGATCAAATCCTCCCCAAACATGAAATATCGATTTCTGTGATCTTCCAAATCGGTTTTGCTCAGAAAACAGTTCCATATTGCCATGATTGTATGATTGCCCCTGCAATTTGTGTTAAATGCGATAATGCTAAGTAACTTCAATCGTGAACAAAGCGAGTGGATAACAATCCACGAGTTAAACTCATCGACAATTACTTTGAAATTCAACTTTTTCTTTCAACGTCAATTATTTTTCAAGTAAAACTTAATGGTAGGATGATATCAAACAATTTGTATACGTTCAGCGTTAGTCGTGGAAATTTTTGTGCAAATGAAAAAGAGTGAAATGTGAATGCTGTACAAAAGGATTTTCAAAAATAAGAAATATTAGACTGCTATTGCAACATAATGATTCCATCTTTACTTACTTATCTTCCTTATTGTTTTCGTTTTTATGTCCAATCCTCATATTTCAGCTGAGGGCCGGACTGAGAAAGAGTGCCCCCCATGGAATGACACTATGACCTTTCAAAACATTCTTTATTCGACAAATTTTGTCTGACGATGTTGTAAATTTGGATACAGTTTGCAATTTAAAACAAAACTTTTCGAATGGTGATGCCTAAGGTGTTTTATCAGATGTATGCAGGTAGGTATGAGTGCATGCACGTATTTTATCTTTCGGTTAAATTTGGTGTTTCATTCTGGAGTTAGAGAATTTTCCCCCTCCAAAAATCTTTATATCGGGGCGCTCCTGGGCCCTATACAAAAACGTGTTTCAAATAGTATACTTACTAACAAAAATGGAAGAGGCTCGAGTCCGATCTAGGTAAGGGGTTCCGCAATAAATGGGAGGGGGGGCGACATACCTAACTTAAGTGAAAGATCATCCACTTAAAGTAGGAAATTTTTCATATTCTCTCGCAAAATTACATGGAAAAGAAAGCACTTTTTTTGCTTTTCTGGAAAACCGGGTGAAAAATTAGACGTCTGTAGACGAAACTTCCCCTCTGGTGAAAGGTCAGGTACAGGACGCGACGCGACTAGGATTACAATTGAACAACTCAAGAAGCAACTTATCGTTGGGTTCCAATTAACTTATTTTGCACGTATTTGCTCGAATGAGAATTCAGTTCAGTCGGGCGTCAACAGTTCATTCCTGAAATCTTGTTGACTAAGATATTTTGTTTTAAAAGATTTAAAACTGTTGAATAATTTGCATTTGTTGTGCTTGCCAGTGACTAGTGATTGCAATACCGGTATTTCGAGCAGTTTTGCAATTTCGAAATACCGGTATTTGCTGAGGTAAAATACCGGTATTTTCGGTATTAGCTGCAAAATGTTGAATAGTTTTAATTAAAGAATTTTCAATTAAACTTAATAAATATCTACTCATATTTTAAATGTACATTTCGTTTTCCATGATACAGAACCAAAATTAATCTATTGATTTAAAAATTTGGCCTCAAAATCACGATTTAATAGAATATCCTGAAGCAAAAGTAGCGGAAAAATTGCAAAATGATGTTTTCATTACTATATGGTGAGATGAATCGCATTTTTGTGCACCATGTTTTATTTTTTCTATTTCCCTGATCACTCACTTTCCCTTTTGTGAAAGTTAATTTCGAGTGTAATTTTGAATGTATTTGTTCTACGAATAATTTATTCTAACCATCAATTTAAGCAATACTTTATGATATTTTCTTTAAATATTTGTCTCAATTGTACTGAATTTTGTCAAAACTTTTTCTTGTTAGTAATACAAATGGTAATTTGCTGTCACCGGTATTGGTTTGTTGTCATGTCTCGCTTGAAGCAGGGTAAAATTTGCATAAATGTTAAGAATAATCATTTGAAACATATTTTCACACGTTTACACAATTGTAATTGTAAAGAATTTTGAAAAGAACGCGAAAACGAATACAAGAAACTAATAAGATTAAATTTAGTCAAGTTTACGTAAATTTCAAACCAAAGGGCTAATGATAAAAATCAAACAGAAACCTCTCCTGCTCAAAGGAAAATGATGCTATTATTGAAAAAATATCGTCTCTCGGGGAAAAAAATTACAACAAGCTGTAACTTAAGGGGAAAAAAATAATACACACAATACAAAAGAAACACACACACACAAAATATGTATCCAAAAATAACAAGCAAAAGACCGAATTATTTGAAGATGAAAGACTTCTAGACAATTAGAGGTGGTGGATCGCGCATTGATAACAATACCACCGACCTGCGTGAATTCAGAAAGTACTTTTAACTGTTGGGGAAAGTAGAGCACTAAATGAGTTCTAGGCTCAGAAACAATTCAATCGATGCATAATGTTTTTCACTATTATTGATTTTTTATTTTGAAAATTGTTCCTTCATTTTACAGTTGTTCACAATACGTTTTCATAAATAATACAATTTTTGCACAAAATTAAAAAAGAAATGTGGTAATTTGCATACGAAACAATAAATTAAACAATACGAATAAAATAACAAAAACGAAACACTATGTTTTCAAGTATTTTTTGAGAAATTTCAAATACCGGTGTTCCGGCATCAGGTTTTAAAAATACCGAATACAGGTAATGAATTTTTGGTCCGGTATTGCAATCCCCTACCAAGGGGGGTGGGGGATGACGTAATGGAAGTGTCCTAAACATTCGTTAAAGCCAGAGCTTATTTTTTAGCAAAAGAAGTTTGAGAGCCTTTTGTTCTTAAGAACTACTTTTCATGCTTAAGTAGCCTGAACTTCGCCTGATGTATGTAAAGAATGAAATGAAATGGGAAATAAGTGCTGATCTGTCGTTAGCTCCTATGCAAAATAAGCCGTACGGTTAAAATTGAAACTGATCTCTCGGCAAGGTCGTATCCAGCTCAAAATGTAAGGGGAGCATTCCCGTCATTGGGGCAATCAGGAACCCCCGATCTTAAAAAGAATAATTTTGATTTTTGCCTGGATTTTGTTCTTTTCCCTTTTAAAATGCATTGAAGCATCCCCCCTCCCCCGACTAGCCTTCGGCAGACACTTGTGAAAATTTAAACTGTTGTATGGGGAAGGGTCTTGTGTAATGGCACATTTTTGCAAAAGAATGGGCTTTTTCTATGGAGAGTTTGTAGGAAAGGAAGGTTTTTTTTTTTTTTTTTTTGGCGCTGAATTACCTTACGTTTCCTTCAAAGCAATATTTCGTCGGTAACCCAACTAAATACCAATAACTTTCTCATTTTCTTCCCTAAAAAGAAACACACACACTTTCAAAATCGGGCACTAGTTTACTAGAGCCGTACTCGTCGATAAAATTGAAGCAAAAAAAAAAAAAAAAAAAAACATTTCTTTTACTTTCTTGTTTTTCTTTTCTTTTAAATATTTTCCATTTTGAAAGGGATAAGCTACTTTTCCTTGCCCCCCCCCCCCTGTGGATCCGCACTTTCCATGGGCGGAGTAATTTGAGTTCATAGATTAAATTTATAGATTGAGCAAATTCATAGGCATCAGGGGCGGCGCCATGAACTTGAATATTCTGGAAGAGGGAAATTACCAAATAGCGGAATGAAACTAATCGCTAGGAACATTACGGCGACTTTTAAAAAGATGCAATAGGGTAATATTGTATCCAAATTGCCGAATCGCAAGCCCGTCATTCCGAATTTCTCCGGGAGGGGGGATCAAAGGGTGTATCCTCAATGTAAATTATACCAAAAACAAAACTCCCCACGCCCAATTGCATGTAAATAATAGATTTGCCAAAGTCGTCGTGGGAGGGGCGGGGGGCAATTAACCCCCTTAAATGACGGGCCCGCCGAATCTCAGAGAAAGTTTCCAAATAAGTACTTTTTTTTGGGAGGGGGGTGAGTTTACTCACGTTGAATACCTATCGCGGCGCCCCCTCTATCTTTCCCTGCTGTTTTCCATCTCATCCTTAGAAAGTTAGTTTTTTATTTTTGTGGAATTGGTCATTATTATGGCGGTTTTCGCTATTTTTGTATATTTCCCTCCTCCTCAAATAATATCGAGGTTTTTATTTTTTAAAAATTTATTATTATTATCATTATTTTTTATGTTCAGTGCGGCCGCCAACGTTTCATAAGAAGCACAGCTTCAAAAACCCCAGCTATATCTTTGCTTGCAACTGATCCCCATATTTCATTAGAATAAAATTAAACAAAAAATTGGAACAAGAACTATTTCTTGCTAAAATGTATTTAAAATTTCCAAATTCCATGGTTTTACCTTAATGTTAATGTACCAGGGTCTGGATTGAGTAGTTGCATAAGCCGTATTGTTCTGCAAAGTTATTTTTGAAAAAGTGTAAGTTTAAAAAGCGAACCAGGGAATCATATCTGAATGCATTTAGAGAACGTTAAATTTATCCACATTATTTCCGATCCCGTTTCGTTGACATATTTTCCCGATTTTACCTAATGTATAAAAATGTTAAGAAATGGCAGAGCGGTTGGGTTGAAGTCGTGAAGGAATCGCAACCCGTTGGGTGAATCCTCGGGCTTTTGCAACCTGCAGGTGGAAGATACGCAGGTTACGTATGGCTGGCCTACATCCTCGACAAACCCTTTTTTAATCCGAGGAGATTAGCGTGCGAATACTATGTAATTTGCAAGGCGAATGAAGTAATTCTGAAAGTAATGTTGCAAAAGCATCCTGTTTTGTTTTATGCTGCTGGTGCAGGTAAAATCGTATTGATGGTTTTAGTTCTATGCCGTAACTCATCTCAATTCATAGCAGAATGTTAAATTTTAAAATTTCATTGAATAAAAATAATGGAGTTGTTTTCTTCAGTCAAAAGTAGTACTTTTTGTCACTAAAATTGATAGAATAAGAAAAAAAAAAAAAAACATAGACCCAGAAAATACTTTTGTTTTCCCAACAGTTATTTTTTAATTAATTTTTTAAAAGGTCCGATTTTTCAAACAAGGCGTGGTCTTGATGACATCACAAATGATGCACTTTGCCGCATCTTTCCATCGCGATTCCACGTTATGATAATCAAGAAGCGAATTAAAATTGCACTCTACGCTTGCTATCAACCCTATCGTTGCCAATACACGTGAGTAAAGATGCAAATTAAATATTTTGTTCTGTGAATGGCAACATTGAATGGTATTTCATCATTTGTGATGTCACACGCCAGAAGTGTAAACAATAAAAGCTCACCGATTTAAGTAATTTTTTAAAAATATTAAACTTAAATAAATTATTTAAAAAATGGTCAGATCCTATGTTTTTAAGCATGTTCCTTCAGAAAAAATTCTTTTAAAATTTTGGGAACGACTCCATTATCTGTTTGCAAAATAATGCACACCTGGAAGAATAGTGCCACAATTCAAAGAGTCAAAATTCCGAATGCTTAGGGATGATCACGAAGCTATGAGTTACGAATCAAAGAGAAACTTTTGTTTTAGGAATATTGCAAGGAAACCGAAATGTTCACAACCAACGTATGGTTGACTACATCATAACTAAATTGTATTTTTTTTTAATAATAATTTTGTTTCCCTGTCTTGAAAGTTTCTGGTTTTGAAATGTAACCATGTTCTTTAAGGTTTGGGATGTAATGGTGATGAAAACGAAAGCGCTGCAAATGCTAGTAGAAATCCCACAGTTGAAAAGTTAATCAAAAAAACTGAATGCCTAAGTGTAGGAATCGGGCAGCATTTTATGGTTGCGAACGAAAGCATTCATTATGTATCGTATTTCCTATTTCATAAAACGTATCGGTCAACTGTGCGAAGTTTTTGCTTGTTCCTCGTCTTTGCTTAGCAACTTTTTTCCTTGTGGAATGTTATAGTTTCGATCAAGAATATTCAACTTTTTTATCGGTTGGGGAACCCTTTGAAGCTTACTGTTTTCTTGAAGGAATCTTTTTATCAAAGAGCAGAAAAAAAGAATGTCAATTCTTTTTTCCTTTTTAAATTTACAAAATCTTTATCAGAATGTGTGATGTCACATTTCTTGTAAACCCCTCCCTCTCCTTTGTCACAAATTCTCAGTTTCAACCCTCTCCCTTTAAAAGCACCCCCATTACAGTTTGCTGTTTGAGGCAACTTTCACCGCCATTATTGTATAATTGTTCTTGCATATGAATAATTCGTAGTTAATATATGAGCAGTTTTATTTGCTTTACTGTTTTAATTCGTTTGTTAGCATTTCTTTGGAAAGTATTTTTTTACTTTTAACTCTTGACAATGAAAAACATAGCACGGTGAAAATGTGCGATGTTTTTTTGGTTGTGATTAAATCAAATCTCGAAAATTCGAACGAAAAAAAAAAGAGGAAAATTTTAAAACATCTTGATTAGGAGTTTTTCAAAACAAATTTATGAATCGTTTGCTCTCTTTTTGGTGACCTACTTAAACTTTAACTTAAAAAAAGAACATGATCTCAAGTTATCAAGACAAGTATCTAAAACATGTATTAGATGCCTGAGCAATACGCATTCCAATTTGCATAACATTCACCAAATAATAACGATTTAAGATAGTACGTTTACTGTTTTACAATCTCCACCTGTTCAAACGTGTCTGTAGATTTCTCTTTTTAGAAGGAAATAAAGGAGACAGCCAACTGTAAAGGAAAGTCAAACAAAATTGAGTAAACATTGAATGGAAAAATTCAGTTCATTTCACGGATCATCCGCTGCTGTGAGGAAACGAATCGGTTTAGCTGTTGCGTTAAAAGTGAAAGATTGCACTGAAAATACACGGCAGACGCACAAAAAAGTCAGGTAGTTCTGTTTTTCGATTCTAATTTAGTTTCTTATAAAAGGGATGCCTCATTTGCTGGGAAATAAGTTTTTTCAAAACAAACAAACTCCGCTCAAAGTAAGAAAACAAATATATAATTTATTTACACATTTAATTTCTTAAAAATAGCAAATGGTCCTACGGACCAGTAAGCCTGGACATATGGTTCTCAGACAGTGTGACTTTTTCAAGTACCACGAAATGTAGTTTAACATCAAGTATTTGTTACTAACTACAGAAATAGTTACTTCGTATTTATTTTTCGCTCAATTTGCATAATGTTGCTCATATTTAAAATGCAAAACATTAAGTGCATTAAAGAAAAATTTACTAATTTATAAATACACAAAATTACTGTAATATAGAAATAAAATTGTTAGAAATGTTAAATCGCATGATTCCGTCAATTTATTTGTTTCGCAGACGATTGAAACACGACTCTTTTTGCAGACGATTTTTGATTAATATATTTCAAATGGTGTTTTTAAAATCATCGTTTTAAATTGTAAGCAAATCCCAACTAACCTTTTTGTTTTACTATTTTAAATTCGTTTAATTTTAACTTTGCATTTCTTTGGAAATTATTTTTACGAGCATTAACTCTTGAAAATGGAAAACATAGTACGTTAAAAAATTTAGATATTTAAAAAATTGTTCATGTAGTACGTCATCAAGCTTTTTCTCTCTAAGTTATGAAAACTTTGACGGTTTCATTTATATTAATAAAATTAAGTTTTTTTTTTTTTTTTCGAAACTGCTTGCTGAAAGATAAATATTTCTCCGCTTCATAATACACAAAAGCTGGACATCGACAAAATATTGTGCTTTTGAGAATATTAAATTGAAGATGCTTTTAAGTCGTTGTAGACTTTTAAAAGTTACTATCAATGAAAGATGACTTCAGAAAATAAAATGCTTTGACTTCGCCTGACCCGTTGTGTGACCTACATTTTAAATATTTATTTTTGATGAATATTATTTTATTCGTGCTTGAAAATACGAAATACAAGTTTTCTATTCTTTCTTCTTCTAGTAGCAGTGGATGTGTGGAGCAGTTATATTTCGAAAAATCGTGAACAATAGCTTCAGAAAAGCAAAATAAAAAGGGGAAAATCACGACTTCTTTTGAATAAGGACTTACAACATGCTCATGGTATTGTTTAAATGTTAATCCTTAAATCTCGCCTCTCAGTTTATGGCAGTTTGCCTCGACTACCAGTTATCTAAATTGTTAAAATTTATATCCTTGCTAGAAGGAATAAAAAACAAAAACAAAAGTATGGGTAACGTGATGAATAAGCGTCAAGAAGTAAATGTGTAAGAAATAGATAGAAAAGGATTTTAACAAAACTTTTAAAGCATATTTCTTTATATTTTGAAAATAGATTCAGTTTTATTCATTTGCACTCCCTTCCTCCTTATCTTATTTCTTAACACATATCAAAGACTAAAAATAAAAAAGTTTTTTTCGGATGTATTTTCATTCATAAAGCACCAGAGCCGCGGGTCGGAGTTGGGATATTTTGAGGAAAATTGATCAAAGTTTTGAGGCTATAAAATTCTTAGTGTCTGGGCAGGCTCGCGCCAAGCCTGATCAGCGCCGTAGTGCAAATGCCTTTTGAGCGCCTTTATGCAGTCGCGTTCGGTGAGAAAATACAGTTAACGCCTGGAGTGAGGTTTTGTAGACACATAAAATGGGAAAAATACATTCGGCATTTTATTTATTAAAAAACAATGCGAAAATATTTTATTTTGGAATACAGTGTACGTTTTTAATCCACATTTTAAGCACATCCACCTTCAAAGTAGTCACCTTGACCGACTATGCACTTCTTCCAACGTTCATATAACTTTTGGAAGCCCTCCTGGAAGCCATTTTTCGCAACCTCCTGTAAGGCTTCCTCTTCTGCGATACAGCTTTAACTGCATCGTGGGGAAGATGGTGACTTCCATGTTGAAGATGCACGTTCAATTGGATGTCAAACAAATAATTTAATAATAAAAGTCAAATAAATAATAATTTCGTCGGACTTAGTCCCGTGTGAGTTTTATCTGTTAAAAAAACATTTGCAGAGAGGCCGCTTTCTTTCGTCAAATGAAATTGAAGCTACATCGCTGGAGGCCTTAGAGGAGGTTGCGGGAAATGGCTCCCAGGAGTGCTTCCAAAAGTTATACGTACGTTTACAGAAGTGCGTAGTCGCTCAAGGTGACTATTTTGAAGGTGGATGTGCTTTGGTGATGCGAACTATTCAGGGTTAAGATTTCCGAACTTTTGAATCGTACTACGTATTAGAGCAACGGTTTCCAACCGGTGGTTCGCGAGAGGTTTTTAGGGAGTTCGCAAAAAAAAAAAAAAAAAAAAAAAATGTAGTGACCTGTTTCTAATGTTAATAAGTCTCATGTTCAGGGGTTTCAAGCAAATTTTGCTCCTTTTTTATTCATTTTGGTTTCACACATTCGATACTCTTAGCATGAAAATATTTGCATACTTGCTGACATATTTTACATTTAAAGAATTTAGCCTGTCGTTGCAAAGCACCGGTTTTAGCGCATTCATTGAGAATTGATACCGCAGAAGCCATGGTGAAAAAGCTCTACTTGTGAATACTATGTCCTCAGATGAAAGAATTTGAAAGCGTTCGTTTTCTCAGAAGCTTTCGATTGGAAAAGTTGATCAACCTTGACGAAAACATTACATGGAGCATATGTGAGCGTCTCAAATATTTTGAAGTTTAGTTTCTTTACCAAATATAGTAGACCCTCGTTTTACGTAGGGGTTACGTTCCACTGAAATGCCACGTAAATCGAAACCGCGTAAAGTGAGACCTAAAACTACGAAATAGGGGTTTGGTTCCATAGATAACAAAATACTTCATTCTAGTGATGACTAATTGTATAATAAGTTTATTGTGTAGTTATATCGAATCTTATGCACAACATGCATAAAGAAAACATAAAGTAATTTCCTGTTCTGTTTATAAAGAGGTGCTGGATATGATAGTCTTTTGGCAGTCATTAAGTTTTTTTTCTGTAATTATTTGCAGAGCATTAACGCATCCATGATCACTTGCGTCATTTCCATGATAGAATCTTCCTTCACTAGCAAATCAGAAAGATCATTTCTATTGTCTAGGAATAGCTCAAAATTTTCAACGTGAACGCTTTTGGTTGTGTGTCACCGAAGTCGGTATCCTCGTTGGTTTTGGCCTCCTTTGTCACTCCTAAGAGCTCTTCTTCCAGTGAGTTCTGAGCTGTGTGAGTTTAAAAACTTTACTTCTGGAAAGAGCTCTGGAACCAGTCGCATAAAATGTCTCCAGAGGCCCAAGTTCGGTTATTAGCACGTTAAAATGCAGTTTATTACGTGTAATCTGCAATCTTTAGGAGTTTGGATTTTGAAAGAGGGAAAAATTTTATCTGTTTACATTGCCGCATCCACGTAAAAAAAAAAAAAAAAAAAAAAGATATCAAATCTTAAACCGCGCATAATCGAAAACGCGTAAAATAAACCCGCGTAAAACGTGGGTCTACTGTACGTTACAAAACTGTATCAGAAGTCCCCTTATAGTCAAAATATAAGCCTCCCTTCTATAGCGTAGCGTAACCCAATGTAAGCGTGCAGCTCAAGCGTACAAGCGCTACATAGCTCATCGAAAACGCTGCTCTTGGTTCAAAATTCGGCACGTCTGTGAATGCTTAAAACATATTGATTAAAATCTTTAATTACTTATTCCCCCTCAGGCTTTTCATCGACCTTTTTTACTTCTAGCCTGTTCACCATCGGGGAGACATCGCTTCATTATTTTCCCTTAGCATACAAAAAAAAAAAAAAAAAAACTCTGAACAATAACTTGTTTCTTTATTTTCCTCTTTCCAGAGATAGGTAAAAATACTTTCTATTAAACTCGGCTTTTATGACACCGTCTAATGTCTACCCTCGCTCATCTATGATTGATCACCCTGTCGGATACATTTGTAATCGCGAAGAAGACAAAGTAAAAGCAAAAATCAGCCAATGATTGAAAGTCCTACATTCTGAATTTTAAAGTAGAATTCATCCTAGAGGGCAGCAATTAATTCGAGATGTTTTCTTCGGGGGCTTTTTTTTCCCCCTTTGTTCTTTGAAAGTCAATGCATTGTAAAATGTAGTGAAGGTTAGTGTTAAAGAAAATTCTACTTGGTTCTACCATGATGCTCTTTTCATAATGGAGCCGTTTCCAAAATTTTAAAAGTATTTTTTTTTCTGAAAGAGCGTGCTTAAAAACATAGGATTTAACTATTTCTTAAACAAGTTGACTAAGTTTAATATTTTTAAAAATGCATTTTTATCGGCGTGCAGATTCAATTTCATTTTTTTTTTCGCTTCTGCTCGTGACATCACATGTGATGAAATGCTATTCACTGATGTTATTAGCAGAAAGCAGAATATTTAATTCGCTTCTTTACGCAGATGTACTGGCAACGATATGGTTGATAGCAAGCGTAGAGTGCAATATTTAAATCGCTTCTTTATTGTTTTATCGTGGAAACGCGGTAGACAGCAATCGTAAGCATTCAGCGCGCCAGTGGAATAGCGCGTCAAAGTTCATCACTTGTGATGCCATAAAGACTACGCCTTATTTTTAAAAAAATCGAACAATTAAAAAAAACAATTAAAAATTAAACGTTTTGAAAATAAAAGATTTCCATCGTTTCCAATTTTTTTTCTTTGTTCATTATATCAACTCCAGAGAATTACAACGCGTAATGCGGGGCTTCTCCTTCTTACTCGTTTTTCTTTCTTTGAAATCTAGTGCATTGCAGTCATTCAGGATGATTGTGGGCCACGACTTCTCTATTTTGAATTACCCCACTCATATTTTAACTCAGTAAAATCCCGTTACAATGAACATCAATGCCAGGAAATATCCGTTTCAACGAAATAGATGTTCTGACCCGTTTCAGTCGCAATGAGCATAATTTGAGGTCACTTGAAGTTCGTTGCAACGGGATTTCGGCGGAGTTTTAGTGTATTTGTTAATTTTAAACGGAATCCAAATTGTTGCACAGTTAAATCCCAAATTAAAAAATAATCCTCATGCATGGAAAAGTCAATGATCGAATAACGCTCCTGACGTCATCAACAATGAAAATCGCGTCACGGCATGATAATTTGATTATGTTTAAAATGCGGGGAAAGGCTTTATTGTAACAAGACTGAACTGAATCGAGACTGAATCAGGTAACTTAAGTGTCTTACTGGTAGGACTGTGCCATTTCAGGGGAATGAAGAAACGAAAAAATAGTCAACAATGAACGCTATCCACTGGAGTTTAGGGTTAATCCACTGGAGTTAAGGTTACAATTTCAACTATCAAAATATCACCAAACAGGCACAATGGCTTCGTTCAAATGTAGAAGCAATTTTCACCCGTCATACCTTGACGGGCGATTTTCTAGTTGTAGTTAAATAATATAAAATTATGTATACATTTAAATTACATTTTTAAAATTTTTTTGGACCTGATTCACTGCTATCCTGCCATTTCTTTGAGCCACGTCTGAAATGCGATGCTGAATAACTTATTTTAATAAAATTAATGCAACTCTAAAGTAGAAAAATAAAATTTTGAAATGTTTTAAAATTTCCCCTTTGTACCCATCAACCGTCACAATATTTCTTTCATTTGTTACATATGGCAATCAAAAGCCACAGCAAACAGCATCGAAATAAATACTAATGTAAAAGCAATTTATTTACTTAGGTTTTTTGATCATTTGTTGATTTATCAACATCAAACCCTTTTCTTTCATTTTTTTTAGTAAACGAGCTGATGTGAGCATCACATGACTTCCTTTTACTGTCATTTTCTCATTATTGGCAGTTTTAGTATGATTCAATAGTTTACTCTCTAAATATCACCAACAATGGCCAAATTAAAACCAGATTTAAAAAAAAAAATTTAAAAAAAATCGCCAAATTTGTTGCCAAATTGGCGACAAAACTTGGCGACCAAAAGACTAGCAATATATCACCAAGTGTCCGCCAAATTATAACACCACGTGAGTTTACATCGAAATTAACAATGATTTCCCCCCAAAAAGGAGCAAAAGACCCCCTTTGGAGCATATGAATGCAACCAAAAAAGAAGGTGCACAACTAGACCCCACTAGGAGTCTACGTACCAAATTTCAACTTTCTAGGACATTCCGTTCTTGAGTTATGAGACATACATACACACATACACACATACGCACGTACATACAGACGTCACGAGAAAACTCGTTGTAATTAACTCGGAGATCGTCATAATGGATATTTCGGGTGTCTGTACCTTCCTTGGCGCATATTCACGTGTGGTCGGGTTGAAAAAAAAAAAAAACTCAACATTCACTTGGGGGTGAACAAAATGGAAATTAAGGCCGATTTTTGGGTGAAATTTTTTTCGCGAATACAATACTTCCTTTTTTGTAAAAGGAAGTAAAAATATAATTAGACTAGAAAGTTGCCCGTCAAGGTATGACTGGTGAAAATTGCTTCTACTCTTCTGCATTTTAACGAAGCAATTGCCTGGTTGGTAATATATTTTGATAGTAGAAATTTTAACCCCAACTCCAGCGGATAAACTCTGAACTTCAGTAGATACTAGATATCGTTAATAGTTGACCACTTCTTCGTTTCTTCATTCCCCTAAAATGACAGTCTTACCAGTAAAACATTTAAGTGACTGTTTCCAGTTCAGCCTTGCCAAAATAGAGCATTTCCCTGCATGTCAAACATTACCAAAAAATAGTATCAAATTATCATGCCGTGGCGCGAGTTTCATTGCTGATGACGTCAGGAGCGTTACTCGATCATACGCTAATCCAATAACAATGTATGAATTTTTCATACCTTTTGAACTTTGAAAACTGAAGATGTTGACCACAAATACTTTCAGCACTACTTTGTAGAAAAATACGTCTTGAGGTGTAAAATTCAAAATTTACCTTTTGGTTTAAAATCTCAGCACAAAACCTATTTTAGTCAGGGTTGTAAGAGTTTCGGCCAGTGGTGGTTTTAACCATGGATAGAACCGGTTTAAACCGGCCGGGATAAAATCAGTTTTATCCAGTTTTGGCCACTTAGATAATTATAAAATTTTAAATGAAACCAAATAATAATTTATTAAAAAGAAATGCAAAATAAACCATAATCAATAATCTTTCATTATTTATCTAAATAGTATCTTTTACAGTTTTTAGAAATTACAGCATGTTAAGAAGATAAGGTTTACATGAAAAATATGCAGTGAACATTGAGTGAAAAAATAATAGAGTGAAACATTGTTAGTTGAATAGATAGATTTTAATTCTCACACACAAATGTACAAAGAATTTGAAAGTATTTCAGATAATTTAGAAGAATAAATGAGAGAAAAAAAGAAAAAAAAAATCTTTTAGAAACATGTATAGGCATTTTTTAAAAAACAAAACTAAAGGCACAGGGGGAAACACTTTTGAAAATTAAAAAGCAACGCTACTGAAAAGTTATTATATTTATGCTACAGGCTGTTTTGTATTCCTTATGTCTTTTGTTTTAGTTGTGAGCAATTTCAGCTATTTGTTTTGAAGAAAGTTGAAATTTGTTCACTACTACTGTTATAATAATGTAAATTACTTCACTAATATTATATTTAATTGACTAAAATTACTGTGCTTAATTAAAAAACTTCCAACTGACAGATTTATTAGTTGCATCTCTCACATACATACACATTATAAGCGTATTTTCATGTAATTTAGTTTTGGCCAGTTCTATGATGGTTAAAACCAGTTTTGGCCGGTTTTAACCGGTTTTAGCCAGTGGCTTGGATAAAATCGATTTTGTCCGGCCAAAACTACAACCCTGATTTTGGTGCTAAAATACTGAAAAACCAGCACCTTTTGGAAAGTCCAATCTGATTTTAGAAGCTCGTCGAAAGTGGCAGTCCTTATTTAACAAGTAGAGATCAATAACCCAAGTTCCTGCATTACTTTGAGCGGCGTCATAAAGTCTATTGTCGTTTAATCCTGTATAAAGTATCAGCTCCGCAGCGAGGGTTGTTCATTAACATTACAAGGAGGTGAGCTGCTTCTCCCATCCACCCACTTTTATGGAATATTTAGAATAACGAGTCTGCGTTCGGAGATCGATGGGAAGGGATTGTCGTCTGCTGTTCCCCGAGAGGAAAAGGGTTCTTGGCCATCTTGGGGGTCACTCATAAAATGTGGCGTGCTGTTTTCAGTTTCGGGAAATTCATCGCCCAAGAGTTCAGCAAGGGAGGGGAACGAAAGTGATTTTTTTTTTTTTTTTTAATCAGGTAGGAAAATGTCTGTGTGGAATAATTTTGACTACACACACTAACGATAAATGTCCCGTGTAGGCATGGGCAATGTCGTTCTTTTTAATGACCCGTTCATCAGAAGATCGTTCATTTTTTTACACGTACGATGATCTCGTTCATGGGGGAAAAAAAAAGTTGACTTCTCTGTGAGAGTTACTCACGTACATTGAAAATGTTTCATTGGATCAGTAGGGGAAGGTGGGGCACCTTGAGACACTTTTTAGATAATAATTTTTAGCAATTTTATTTTCAAACCAATTTTCATCAAACTTAGCTGAACATGCAATGTAGACGTTTTTGCTTCATATAAAATTTATTTTACTCCATTATTTCATCAAATTAAATTTTCATAAAAAAAGTTAAAAAGTCATTACAACGTCCCAACCTGCCCCTCTAGGTGGGGCACCTTGGGACCCCTGCAATAATCCTTAGAATTGTCATCTTAAATAATTGAAACCTTTTTACTAATAACATTTTCTGCTGCTATTTCAGCCACAGACGCATCAACAGCAGAGAAAACTTCCCATTTTCTTTTCTAGATACTCACCATTTCTGTTATTTTATAATGTTTTAATACTTTACCTAGAAAGAAAAATCCATTTTCTGTAAAACAGTAGCTATTTTCTCAATTTTAGTTCATTTAAATTTATCAGATTTATTAAGTATATTGAAATAGGCTTTTTCTGTACATCGGTGGAGCATCTTCGGACTGTGTCCCAACCGGCCCCACCACTGTGTGTTCCAACCTGCCCCACTTAAGATTGTTATTATGTATCAACTTTTTAAAAGTTAGACTTAGCAGCAAAATACATTTTTTAACCTTAAAATTATTATGAAAGGACATGTTTTAATTCCCACATGCTCTGATTGAAATTATTTCATTTCATAATTGAAATTTTTAATAATGAAACCACTTATTATTGTAACTCAGAACCTTCCAAAACAAAGAAAATGAGATCATGTTTTTTCTTGTTCATGTGCGAAATTCCAAAATACACTGAAGAGTAGATCCTGCTGTCATTGATGATGTCCTAAGACAACTAATTTCTGTTTACAAAATTGAAGCTGAAATTTATGGTGTCCCACCTTCCCCTAATATTCTGTTTAGGAAAAACATCTAAAATGACCTAAAAGTAAGAGAATATGCCAATAAAAATGTAATCAAAAGTATTTTGGTTTAGATGTATGAAACAACAGCAAAAAGTTCCGAATTCCAAACCATTCATTGTTTAAAAGAACGGTCGTTCATCTTCAGTACTCGGCCTTGTAGATCCGTTCGTTCATGAACTATTCATCCTAGAGCCGCTATATAGATAGGCCGACGCATCAGCTTAAGTTTAACCATTCTGGATCGGATTTTGCATTGTTGCCCTGCTAGGGTTACCACAGCAAAGTTTCGGATATTGCCAAATTTGCCGATATATTTTATTTAAGAAACAATTCAAGTGTCGCTAATAATTGCTCACAGTGAACAATCACCAAACGCGATAACTCGCCAGAAAAGACAACCAGTCAAACACGCGCTCCGATCCAAAATGCCTAATCTTTAGCTGATGCATCGGCTCGTATATATAGGGGCCTTAATTCATCCGTAATCCCGTGTAGTGGTCGAAGGAACGTTTTGTTGTACATTTGAACGTTAAAAAACCGAAACTTCAAAAATTTGAACGCACTCCCATGAAGTTTTAATTAACTGCTCGACAATAGCTAAACGACAGATACATTTTTATTAGCAACAACCAGAAAATAAATGAAGGACTTGGCAGGTAGGAAAGGAATTTCAAAGCTCTCCTACCCGAAAATCAGTGATTTTTTTGATAAAACGAGTGAGTCAGTTTGTGGTAAAAACCGCCGTATTTTTCAGAAGTTCATTCAATTTTTATGTCTTATCCTCAAATATATAATAGCCAATGATCGAGTAACGCTTCTGACGTCATCAACAACGAAACTCGCGCCACGACATGGTAATTTGATACGTTTTGGTAATGTTAACACGCAAGGAAATGCTTTATTGTGACAAGGCTGAACTCGATCCGGTAACTTAACTGTTTTACTGGTGAGACTGTGTCACTTCAGGGGAATGAAGAAACGAAAGAATGGTCAACAATGAACACTACCTACTGGAGTTTAGGGTTCATCCACTGGAGTTAGGGTTAAAATTTCATCTATCAAAATATCGCAAAACAGGCAATTGCTTCGTTCAAATGTAGAAGCGATTTTCACCCGCCATATCTTGACGGGCGATTTCTTAGTTTCTGTATAATAGTTTTTCGCAGAGTAATACACTACTCTAAATATCTTTTCATTTTCCCTTTGTATTCAGTAAACAATAAGAGTTAGTTTTTGTAAAATTTTGCTAAAAAATGCAATCGCATATTGTAGCGTTTGTACTGTACTGTATTGTGTGTAATGTACACTCATTGTGTAATTACTTTATTTGGTTAAATGGCATACTATCTTTCTAATCAGTATATTTTTGGTATTTTTCGGAAATCCGAACAATTTGAAAATCCGAACTACCTATGGTCCCAACTGATTCGGATTTTTTGAGTCGCGGATCTGCATGTTTGGGGGACCGTCGCAATCGGGTCCCTTAGAGATACACAGAACTTGGTAAATTATTTCTCATGTGCCTCTTTGGATCCCCCTCGAGACCCCTCTGTCATGGGAGCCCTTCGCAATGGGGTCGTTTCCAAAATTTTTAAAGTATTTTTTTCTGAAACAGCATGCTTAAAAACATAGGATCTGACCATTTTTTAAATAATTTGACTAAGTTTACTATTTTTTAAAAAAATACTTTAAAAATTACGCGCTTTCAGTGTTTACTTCTGCCGATGACATTACAAATGATGAAATGCCATTCACTGTTGCCAATTCGCGGACGTTATATTTAATTCGCTTCTTTACTCACGTGAACTGGCAACGATATGGTTGATAACAAGCGTAGCGCGCAATATTTCATTCGCATAACGTGGAATCGTGGCAGACAGATGCGCCAAAATGCATCATTTGTGACGTCATCAAGATCACGCCTTGTTTGAAAATTCAGACATTTAAAAAAATAATTTAAAAATAACTGTTGGGAAAATGAAAGTACTTTTTGGGTCTATGTTTTCTTTCTTTCTTTCTTTTTTTTCTTTTTTTTTTTTTTTGGCTTATTCTATCAATTTCAGTGACTAAAAGTAGTACTTTTGACTGAAAGAAACAACCCCATTGTGATATTTTCGACATGGTAAAACCGCAATTGATACCATCGATGTTTTGTCATCGGTATCGTTTCTGTAATTACATAGAATATTGAATTAGGTGACAAAGAACTTCTTTTTTGTCTGTGAAAGAATTTTATTTTTAGAATAAAAAGAATCCCTTTAGTAATTTGCTACTTCCTTCAGGCGAGTGTTTTTCAATCGGAAATGATTTCGGAATGTTTTTTCTCTGAACACAGTTCAAGGACAGCTACCAATTATTGGTAGTCTTTGTGAAAAGTACGAAATAAAAATGTGAACAAGATGTCATTCAAAATGTGCAGCACAATTTCAGTAGGTATCGCATGAGCCATTTATAATTAAAAACTTGCGAAGCGCTACGTTGACAGTGTGACAGCCTGCACTTATTCATTTGGAACTTGATTCCATCAAAGTTAGAATTGCTTCAATTTGATTAACTCAACCGCGTGTGTAACTGTCACATTTAATGACAGAAAAGTTGGAAATCCTTTCTGCTCAGGGTGAAATCTCTGTCTCGATTGGATTTCAGGCAATATTTGGAACAGTAGAAGCAGCACCCCCTCCCCGACTTTTCTCATATTTTTAACTTCTTCTTTGAGGAAGAAAAACTTAGTTTCAAATTATTAAGATATAATGATTTTACACGGAAGATGGATTGGAAAATGAACAAAATTAGTTTTTGCTTTCGATAAAACACTATAAAAAGGTTAATTGCAAAAAAAAAAAAAAAGAAGAAGAAGAAAGAAAAAGAAATGTGAACTTAAAACATAAACTCGAACACATGTTTTGACATTTGATGTTACGAATTTACTTGCGTGTTTCGTGCACTTAAAAAGTTGCTTTTGGCGTATTTATTGGCGTCATTTATTTTTGTTATCTATTTATTGTTAAACCCCCAATCAAGGTATAGTAATATTTGTGATGGTCACATCAAAAGCTCAGACTCCAACCTTTGATCTGGCATCGTAAATTAAAACAATTTTTAAGTTCATATCTCGCTTTAAAAGCAATTTTTCTCTTGTCGCCACGGTAGAAAGTAAACAAATCGTCAAACCAAATGACGTACCTTTATCGGAAAAGTAACGGATTTCCAACATTTAGAATAGTTGATATTATGTGTTAAAAAAAGCATTAAAATGCAAAATTTTAAAAACTCCAATTTTTTTCTCCGCGCTTTCCACGATGCTACATTTTTATTAAAATACAAAACGTTGGACTTGACTGGCGTAGCTCCGATTTTCGATGCGTGAATAGAGGCGTTAAATATATCTCTGAAAATTAACAAGGTAACTACAAATTTTGAAAAATAGAATGTTTCACTTTTGTTGAAAATTTTGTTCGAGAGTATACATAATTATTTCTGAAGAAATAAGATTTAGAAATGGTAATTTAACATTTCAATCAAGTCTTTTTGATTCTCCTAAAAATGTTTTAAAAATGCATCAAATTGTTGAATTTTCCTTGAAGCAGTTTGAAAAACCTGAATTGTAATTATCTAGTTGTATTCAGGGTTGCGGAGTCGGGGAGAAAACGTCCGAATCCTGGAATTTTAAGCCTTCGATTCCGACTCCTTTACCCCAATATCAGTCAAACTCCGTCTCCGACTCTGCAGCACTGACAGAGTTGCAGACTCTGGGGGAAAAGGACCGACTACTACTCCGATTCTCGAAAGTTTAAAACCTTCTACTTCCGACTCTGACTAATTTACCAAAAAATGAGTCCAACTCCACGATTTAAACTTTGACTCCGACTGTACTTTTCTCCGCACGCACCCCACCTCTTAGCCGTGGGCCTTAGGTTCCATCTCACGGGGGGTCCGCGTAGCGGGCCCCCCGCGGGACTGAGTGCGACGGTCGATAGTCGTCTGTGCTACGGACGGGCTTGGTGCTTATTGCGCCGGGGAAGGTCACCATACTGAGCTTCCGCTCAGCTGGGTGTTTACCCCTTAATGTGTGGGTCTTGCTCACCGTGAGACTCCGACTGTACTGGCAGATTTGAGGACTGTGAGGACTGATTCCTACTCCGACTTTTGGAATTTTAAAGTCTTCGACTCCCGACTCTGACTTCCTTACCGGCAAATCAGTCCAACTACACGACTTCGTCTTTGACTCCGCAGCGCGGACAGATTTGGGGGCTCTGAGGGAAAAGGACTGACCAAGGGCGCCCATATAGGGGGGCAGGGGGGGCTCGAGCCCCCCTTTGAAATTAGAACTTCCTTGCTTTTGGTACATTTATCTTTGAAAAAAATGTAAAAACATTTATGCTCCAGCCATTAATGAATAAATTATTAAAAATGAAATATTTTAATGACTCTAATCTGCCCTGAAATCGGTTTCCATGGAGAAAATACCCTCCTAACCCATGGGGAAAATATCTGAGCCCCCCCCCCCCCTTACAATTTTGCATATGGGCGTCCTTGGGACTGACTCCGAGTGTTGGAGTTTTAAAGTCTTTGACTCTCGACTCCAACTCCTTCACTCTAAAATCAGTTTAACTCCACAGCTCTGGTGGTAGTATTCACTTCACGAAATGTAACACAATAACTATTTTAACTACTGATATTATCTCCAAGCCTCTTCCGTTTTTCCGGTCTACAGTTTAGTAATAGGTGGAAAGTCCCTCGCGGCATTTAATTCTCGTTATTCATCGTCTCCGGAATTCCCCAAAGGTTCTCAACGGGAAATAGCCGATGACTGCTGCATTATAAACTCGGGACTCGACGAAAATGATTAAACAGTCCTCCCTTGTTCCCCGGAAATAATGAGATCATGTACATAAGATTATGCATGTTAGAAGCTAACATTTATTAACAGACGTCGACTAAGTTAATTATGCTTCATTTCGCGTTTTTACCTTCGTCCGAAAGTAACCACTTTTACATAATACATTGGGAGCCCTATCTGACCATCGCAATTATACGGAAAGTAATTTAGTTAATGAAGTATTAATGTCCGTGATGGAATATTGGGAATGGAGCAAAAATGCATAACTCTTGCTTTTTTATTTTCTATACTTTTGTGCAAAATAAAAGGAATAAATGCTCTTTGGAAAAATATTTTTATTGTTATTTAGTTCCTTTGTTCGATCTTAACTGATATATATATATATATATATATATATATATATATATATATATATATATATATATCTTGATCTTTTCCAAACATACAATAAACAACGTTGTTTTAAAATTCCGAAATTAGTGCACGGGGAAAGAAGGAGCAGCAAATTTAGCTACTTGTAATATCTGTTTGGTATTTACATCATTTTTCATTGCAAAACCAATAAATAGCGCATATTTTTTTAATGTATCAATAATCAATCAATCTTAAAAGTTGTTACTACAGTAGAATCTCATTAATCCGGACTAATAGTGGATCTAAGTCATCCGGATTAATGGAAGTGCGGATTAGACAAAATAACCTTTTAACTCAGCCAAGGCCAAGGTACTTAAACTACCTGACACAGTGAAAATAGTGTTTTGAAGGTTTACCCTACCTTTCGCCGACATTTAAAATACCCTCCCCCTCCCCCTATCTATTAAAAGGTAAAGTTGAAACTGAAAAACAGGGGGGGGGGGATTTTAAATGTTGGCGAAAAGTAGGGACACCTTTTTGAATTTAAGGGAATGAAATAAAAATCTACATAAGAGAAAATGACAAAAAATACAAAATCCGCCCCCCCCCCCCCCCGTTTCTCCGACACTAAGGGAAAAACAGGGGAGGGGGGCATTTCGTGTCTGCGAAACGGCTGATACACCCAAAATGCGACCTGTAAAAATACCTTGATATGCTAACTCGCCTGTTATTTATACAGTATATACATTTAAATCGCTGTTCGGATTAAACGAAGTCCGATTTAATAGGGTACGGATCAATGAAGGCTTACTGTATGCAGAAGTTTTACACGCTTATCGATCAGATGAACAAAGCACAACAACGGCGGTTTAATTTACATTTCTCTCCCCCCCCCGGACACCTCCCCATGTGTAATGGCGCAAATCTCCCCCTCCTCCCAATTTTCTCAACCCTCTTCCTTTTTTTTTATTTTTAGCTCTCTCTTTTTTTTATTTATTTTTTAAAAAATATTTTAAATTTTTTATTTATTAATTTTTAATTATTATTATAATTATTATTTATTAAAGTTCTGTGCTAGGCCAATGACATGCACACACACAGACACACAAAATAAATAAGTAAATTAAATTAAATATAAACAAAAAAATTAATTAAAAAATCAATAAATAAATTAAAATTAAAAAATTAAATTTTTTTTAAATCTTTTTTTCCTTTGAACATTAGATGGCTCAACTTGCGCCATTATCCCCCCCCCCCCCTGTGAGCACCCCCCTCCATTCTTGCTTTTCGACAAGAAAAAATTTAGCACAACTCTAGTCTTGCCTATATTTAACAAAAACGTCTCTTTATCCTTCCGCTGAGGAATCACACGCATTCTATCTACATCTCTCTCGTTTCTGTTTGTTATTGCAATCTCTTTCCGAATTGTCAAAAGAGGGAGGAAAAAGGAGACTTCCTCTAAAGTGTGTGCGAAAGATCAGTCGCTCCCATGAAGCATTTCCGCTCTTGCAGAACTCGGCGAAGGAAATCCTATATCACACATAATGCGTAATTGCGTGTATGGATCGTTTCCCGAGAAGGATGAAAAGCTTTCGCCGCTTGAGAAAGCGTCGAGTCTGACTGCTCAGTCTCAAACGTCGACGTTTTGAACAAAAAACAAAAGGAAATTGGTTTAATTAAATAAATACAGTTATTCAGGCTAATTTAGATCCGCAATTTCTCTACTTTTCACTGATCTACTCATTTTCCAATAGTGTTATTGCACTATGTATGAGCATAAAGCGGAAGTCACAAATCTTCACATCGGACATACCAGATTTACTGATAAACTTTTTTTTCCTTGAACCAACTCCAATATTCAACACATGTAACGTCAATCAGACAGTGTTGCAAACCCTCTCTGATTGTCCAAATTTCATTCATTTTCATCATCTTTGAAGGAATTGATAGTGAGAAGTAGGGCTGCGGAGTTGGTGGAAAAATGACCAACTCCGACTCTGCAAGTACTTGCAGAATTACGGATTTTGAGAGAAAATGACTGACTCCGATTCTTTGAAGAATTTTAAATCTTCAATTCCGGACTCTTTCTCCGACTCCTTTACTTCAAAATCAGTCCGACTCCGACTCCACAGTCTTAGTGGGAATACCGCATCCCAAACAGTTCATTTTCGTTCAGGAGATAGGTTTCTTGTCCTTTAATTTAGTGTTTGTCTCTCTGTCTTTGTTTTGTTTTCTGCGTTTTTTGTTTTATTTAAAACTAGTGGCACTCCCGCAGGGCTTTGCCCGTAGTCGAAAATTAAAAGGTCTTTTGGTTAAAATAATGTATGATGAATTTCTCGCCAATCGGCTTGCCCATGTTACGGTTCCACGTTATGATAACTTTGTAATTTACTCGTCCATCTTATGATAATTTTGCTCGGGAAAATTTCTTAAAATTGGAATAGAAAAAGAACAAAATCGAATTTTCGAAAAATCTCTTCGAGGTGCCCATCGCCATGCTACAAACTAATTCTATGCCAAATTTCATGAAAATCGGCCGAACGGTCTTGGTGCTATGCGCGTCACAGAAATCCGGACAGAGAGAGATCCAGACAAAGAGACTTTCAGCTTTATTATTAGTAAAGATGTATACACAAAGAATAAATAAATGTAATCTTTTTTTTTTTTAAGTGACAAACAGAACGAAGTAATTTGTAGGGTTTAATAATAATATCTTGTAATATCTATATAACGTTACCAAAAAATTTGGAATAGTTATAAAAAGATAGACAGCTGAAATAAGGGAATTTGAAGGAACTAATGAAACTGAAAATTAAAATTTTCTAATAATCGCCATGGACCTAAATTAGAAAAAGGAATGCATAAAAAGTATACATGTATACTTTCATTCCTAATTTTCATTTTTAACATGATAAGCTCTGTTATTTTTCACTAATCGAACATTTTATAAATAAACTTCACGTTACTTTAAAAATGTTCAAGTTGAGTACAAACTTGAAACAATACTGATGTTAATAGTTATTTCATTGCAGAAAAAAGGCAGTAATAATAATGGTTTTTAGGGGTTGTATTCAATTGTTCGTAAACAATCATATACGTTACGAATACAGTGACTTACCTATCCCAGGTCTCGCTTAATATGAATTAAAAAATATGTCTTACTAAATTGGGAAGAAAAAAATAAAATGTATTTCGGTTTTGAGTCACCTACTTTCTTTACTTAAAATCCTTCCACGCGATTCTTCTTTTTGTATAAAAACCCACCTCAAATGAGTTCTAGAGCCCAAGCGTGCCATTTCGAATAGTACACCTTCCCTTCCGATGCCAGTTGGTTATTCCTGGCACGTTTTCTCTGCTCTCATCCCTCGATTTGTTTCTTTCCTGTCTTCCATCCAATTCCACGACTCTCCGTCCAAATTCTATTTCCATCTTCCCGCCGTTTTTCCTACCGGATCGTACTCTTAAACTCTATAAAGGCTGAGGAGAAAAGGATCCGGGAGGATTTCGGTTTTGTTCATGGGTTCGATGACTTTTATGTTATGGTCTGGTCGAAAATTCGAGGTAACTTGACAGACATCGTATATGGAATTATGAAGAATATTGGAAGCTTTTGTATTTCCTTTATTTAAGAAGCTTTATTCCTTTATAATATCATTCAAATGAGATTGCACTCTAATTAGCCAAATGGTATACAATATTAGAAAGTTTAAAAATGCAGACGAAAATTTAAAAGCCTCATGAATTTCCCCAATTGTTTTGTTTTTAACACGAACCAAAAGCCCACTTTTTACATCTTCAGCTTGCTGCAAGATATTTTTCAATATTTTACGAATTATAGTAAATAGTTACAAAACTAGTAATAGTAGTAAGTACTAGTAGTAAATAGTTAGTTTTCTAATGATAAAATATCAATAAATTGTCGCGACCCGCCAAAAAGTTGGTATCACTATGAGTTGATTCCCAATCGCTGGTTTGAAATCGTATCACTCAATGGCAACAATAGTAGTACATTAAAAAAAAAAGGTGAAAATTAAGGTTTTACGCGACACTAATTTTTTTTTCTTCTGATTTATTCACAAATTCTACAATACGCGCTAAACATTTAGTATGATGTTATGTTTACTGGTTGGTCTTAGTAGTATAAATCAATAATAAAGTAAATCATTGATTGTTTCACTTTTGGGAAACTTTTGAGATATGCCGGTGTTGTCGCTGGAAATCGATATTGGCAATCCTGTTTGCGTTCTGATTCTTTCAATGTGTGAAGTTTCTAATTAATATCGTTTGAAGGTTCTCTCGAAAAGAAGGCCATTTCACGAAAAAGCAGGCATTTTATCCCACACGTGACAGATCTACTCTTAATTTCAAAATGTGTAACAAGCAAAAGCTTTTTGTCTAGGAAATCACACTTGTGTGTATAGTTTCTTAAGAAAAAATTTTTTTTGTTTGTAATTACATTTTTTAAACATTACCCTTGACACGAAATATAGAGCTTTCACATGTGAAACATAATGTCTGATTTTCTGCGGAATGGCCCACTATTTGTTTCTTTTTCAAACTATAACACTAAAAAATACTCACATGTATATATGACAGCGAATTCACTGACGCTGACTCATCAACAATGAAACTCGTGCCATGGCATGATAATTTAATAATAGCTTTTGGTAATATTTGACATGGCAGGGAAATGGTTTATTTTGACAGGGCTGAACTCGATCCGGTAACTTAACTGCTTTACTGTAAGACTGAGTCATTTCAGGGGAATGAAGAAACGAAAAAAAGGTCAACAGTGAACGCTACCTACTGGAGTTTAGGGTTCATCCACTGGAGTTAGGGTTAAAATTTCAACTATCAAAATATCACCAAATAGGAAATTGCTTCGTTCAAAGTAGAAGCAATTTTCATCCGTCATACCTTGAAGATCGATTTTTTAGTAATATGTAGAAAAGAAAAGTAGATTAAATTTGCAACAGTGTCCAAGTTAATGTCCAAAACTGTGTCGCACATTTCATCTAAAGAAGAAAAAAAAGGCAGTTAAATAAAAAAATTTTATTCCCGCCTTACAAATCGCGCTAGCAAGGCCTGATTAACGCACGGTCCGGCGGGTCCGTGGACCTGGGCACCACAAGTTTAGGGCACTAAAATAGCCTAAATTAACTTAATTCCTTCCTTTTCAGCTTTGAAAAGAATCAAAAATCGTTTGAGAAACTGCGTTTCTCAGGGTAATTTACAGGCGTTTTTCTTATCGACCATTGAAAATACTGTGACATCAAAATTAGATTTCGGACACATTTGCCTCTGTTAAAGCCAGAAAGAAGCCTTTTAAAGTTTAATGTCAGAATTAGTTTTTTTTTTTTTTTTGATATTTTTGCAGTTTTAAATGGTTTTTTAATTCATTTTCACCTTGAGGTAAGGCAATTTTAACTATGATTAGTATGGGAACGATCAAGTATTTGGTATTCAAATCCCAGGTTTCTGTAGTAATGTGTAGATTTCTAGTGCATTAGGTTTCTAGTACAAAACATTAACTTAGAAATTGTGCTGATTTTCTCATGGGGGAGAACAAATTTTTACTCAGGACCTGGGCACCAGTTTGTTTTGATCGGGCCCTGCGCGCTAGTCAAATACTGTCATTAGGTCAACAAACTATCAACTTTCAACCCTCATTAAATTGTATATAAAGAAGTTAAAATGAGAATTTAGTCCGAATTGTCCCACACGTGACCGTGAAATCACCCAAGAGAATTTTATATCTCGAAGAATCGCCGGGGAATATCGAATCACGTATTAGTCTTGCGAAATGTATTCCATGACCGCCGCACAGTGGAGTATTTGACTGAAAATCCTGGCCAAAACTAGTTTGAAATTTTCACTCTTCTGAAGGCGACACCCTTGTGTGCGTTTGTGCGCTGTACGGCGAAGCTATCCCACTTATAGACACGAAACTTGGTATACAAGTTGTCTGAAATGTTTGATGTTACAATTTGAAACTCGATTTTTAAAATTTGAATTAGAAAATGAAATATTTAATATTTTATCCACTGTTTAGACATTTGCATGTTTACGACCGTAAAAACGATCCTAGTAAACGTAGAAAAAAACCCAATGCATCACTAGATAGGAAAAATAATTTTCTTCAAGATTATGGTTTGTTTGAAGTTCTAACGTAATTAACCGAATTTCTAAGAATTTACAAATGGAGGTCACTTTTTCGACTTTTTTCAATTATTCAATCAATGTAAACTAAACTTCTTGCATCCAATATTCTAATAATGTTATGGCTCTGAAACTTTTTAAGGAAATAATATAAACACCTTACCTTCATTTACAGCGAAAACGGTGAAGTTATGTTCTTTCACTGATTTATAATGAATTTTTTTTCAATGAGTTGAAATAAAAATTTTCAATAATTTTCACTCGATCCGAAATGCATGCCACGGTTGGCTCTTTGCCAATAATGCTTAGACAAGTGATAAGTAAACATGTTCGATGCGAACGGCTGTTTTCCTTTGAAGATATGTAATTAAGTGCACTGTTCGAGGGGGGGGGGAAGCAAAACGCGGTTAAAAAATCCTAGTATTCTGTACAAAACACTAATTTGAAACCAAAAAAATAATCAATTTTATTCTTTTCGTTTGGTTTCAATCATTAAAACCCTGAGTTAATCATGCACAAAAAGAATTAAAGACAAGGGTTTCAGGGTTACAAAGAACCTTTTTTCGATTGAAAAATAAATAAATAAATAAATGAACTAGGATATTATAACTGTAAAAACACTCGAACATGGATATTCAAAAGCTCTTTGTTTTTGAATTGTATATATTGTACTCGTACCTTGGGTCGATCCTTAGTTTTACATCGCGTGATGTGTGCCGCTAAAAATTGTACGAATAAACTTGGAACTAAAATTTTATATCACTTTAATTTCACAATGAGTAGTTAAATGTCTTAAATATGGATAGCTCGCTAGCGTAGGAACGTTAGGAGACAATTACAATTGTCTCCTAACGCTAGCAAGTGGGAGGGGGGGGGGTATTTTCCCCCTTTTGCTACGTATAAGGGGGAAAAGACCCCCTCCCTCGTCACATTATTTGCAGCAATTGATCTGAAAAAATATAAATATTTATTTATTTTAACTAAAATCTATCTCAATTTTAAGGAAGAGCAAATTTTCTTAGCGAGATCACAAAATAATTTAATTTATTAACTCATTAACGTACATGAGAAAATTAACATAACTGAACGCAAACACATGTTTTAGGGGTGCAATGAATCTCTTTAGCAATGCATAAAGGTAAGCGTTTCGAAACTAATTGGATGATTCTAATTCCATAACTTACATCTTTACACATTGATGAAGCGGTTTCTCGTAACCATGAAACTCGTGTCTGAAATTTTATTGTTGTTTGTGCGCTCAAATATGTCGATCTTTTCATTCAGTAGTACTTATGATAACTTTTTTACAAATTTATTAAATCTTTGTAGGTAAATTCAGTTTAAAATCATGACTTGTCACAAAAAGATCGGATTATGCACTTTAAAAAAAAAATCATTTAAAAAAGGGCAGTTGTAGGCGGAAGATTTTTTTGCTGAAATTAGCACTAGAGACTTTGCCAAATACGATGCAACTTTCAAAACTGCCCGACCAAGCCCGACACCTATTTAAAAAGCTTTCTCTAGTTATAAATTAAGGCGAAAAGCCTTTAAAAATCTCACGTACCAAGTTTTCTTTATTTTTTTCACAAAAAGAAAATAAAAATATTTACTTTGATTTATAATTAGCACTAAGTATTGACATTTCTTTATACCGTAAAATTAGTTTGGTTCAATTCCATTCATTTAGAAAGCCACAAAAAAATCTACATTGAAACGTAATAATTAGGCTGAAACGTAACAAAAAAGCGAAAATTCTTATAGAAATCTCATCTTTCACCGAGGCTATGAGAAATTGTATGTGACTCAAGTTTTCAAAACAGGTGCCGATCGATGGACCAGTTAGTCAACTATCATGGAATAAATTTTCATAAAAATCGGGTAAATTTTTAATTTTGGACTTTTGGCCAGGATTTTCAGTCAAATACTCCACTGTGCGCCGCAAAGCTAAATGTGGGATGAATATCTGAAACTGATAACCTCATTATCTATATATTACGTCCTCAAACGTATATGGAACGTCGGAAAATATGCAGAAATGATACGCGCGTGCTGGCAACGTCACCCACACGGAATTAGCCATTTTCATGACCGCCATAACTTTTTTTAAAAACTTCTTTTACTGCCCTTCGATTAGCACTTTTTGCTGGGAAGCTATTCCGAGGGCGTGAAAACTGGCTTTTAAAATCTTTTCCTTTTTTCTAAACGATTGTTGCAGGATGTGTCTAAATTGCGGAAATTGTTTGGTGCCTTGCAGTCTGGTGGGTTTCCAGTTGACATTGTTTGGAAATCTTTTTCGTTTTGTTTTGCGTATTGTTCGCTGTTAATTAGTGTCATTAACTAAAGGCTTTGACGCTCTATTGTTAGCTTAGAATGACTTCTAAATATGTTTCATTTAAAATGAATAGACCTTCAATTAAGGGATATTTAACTTAATGGAAATTGGGTCGCATCCTGTTTACCCTATTGATCTTATTGAGTGAATTAAAGCGCATTTTATGCAATTTGATACAGACGCAAATATATTTTGAAGTCTAAAAGTAACTTTAAATCTATTGTATGAGACGTTCAAGTAAATATTTCTTTCATAAAGATATAGGTATATCTCTTTACGTAATCCGTATAATGATCAAAAATGAAAAGTTTTTCAATAAAACGTGAAATGTGATAAAACTTATTGAAAAATATAATGAATAATGGTAATAAGAATAAAAATAATAAAGAATATTTCAGTTAAAATGTGCGATGTAATAATAATGCTATCCTCTCTCAAGGCTTGAAATCATTTGAGGCAGTGAGAAGCAAAGAGATGTAAGTGCCAAAATTAAAATTTTTGATAACCATTACAAATGGCTGCTGCTGCAATATTCTGATGATTTTCTTTATCTTTACTAATAATAAAGATGAAAGTCTCTCTGTCCGGAGGATGTCAGTAAGATGTCTGTAGGATGTGTGTGACGCGCATAGCACCTAGACCGTTCGGCCGATTTTCATGAAATTTGGCACAAAGTTAGTTTGTAGCATGGGGGTGTGCACCTCGAAGCGATTTTTCGAAAATTCGATGTGGTTCTTTTTCTATTCCAATTTTAAGAACAAAAATATCATAAGATGGACAAGTAAATTACGAAATTATCATAACGTGGAACCGTAACAAGGGTACAAGCCAATGGGCGAGAAAATTCACCATACATTATTTGTAAATATGCAGGCGAACCAAAAGACCTTTTAATTTTTCTATTACGGGCAAAGCCGTGCGGGAACCACTAGTATTTAATAAACATAAAGCATTCAGTCTTTTTTATTTTAAATTATCATTTTCATTTTTCTGGAAATGTATTTTTAACAACGGTTTTACAAACTTAAAGAGATTACTCTTGAGCAGAATTAAAAATGTTCAGATAACCAGTACAAATAGTAGGGAAAACTCTCCTCTGCCTTGAAGTAAGAAATAGTCCTTATAGCCATGGTTGGTGCTGCTATACAGCATGATGTAGAAAAAAAAATTCAATGAAAGCAAAAGCCTACCGAGCCCCGCAACTTTAAACGCGTTTCACTCAAAACTTGAAAATGTCTACCTACATCCCTTTGCTTCTCACTTTCCTCCTTGTTGTACGAATCCTAAGATATATAAGCTATTTAAAAAATACAGTAAAACCCTTTCTAAAGGACACCTCTCTTATGCGACAATTTTCAATTGTACAAATTTTCCCGATTCCAAGGCAAATAACATTATTAAACCCCTGTCCTCTGACACCCCTCTATTGTGGACAAAAAAAGAAAGTGTTTCGTTAGTGTCGCATTGGAGGGGTTTTACTGTACTTTTAAACCCCGAATTCTCAATGTATCTTATCACATGAATCATTTCCAATTTATCATTTTGCAAATGTAATTGTATTAAGATGAAAAGATAAATTTCAGTGGAAAAGAATATGTTCCTTGGTACATGCGTAGGCTGTTCAATAAGTAATAGGACTAATTTTACTGCGACGAAACCATTCATCAGAATGTTAATTCGTGTGGCATGAGAAATGTCTGTTGTCTGTATTAACAAAGCCTACCGATGGTTGGCGCGTACAGACTCATGTTCCTGAGTATCACGTGTTGAATTGAAGCCTGTTGTTCGCCTACAAGAGGCAGCTAGTTGCTAAAATGGAAGCGGCGTCGGAACCAAATTAATGCAATTCAAGTTTGTTTTCGTTTGTAAAAATCAACATCAGTTTTCAACGATGAAGCAATTTTTAGAGTTAGTACTTTTTGCTGGCATAAAGCTTTTAAGGAAGGCAGGCACAATATGGAAGACATTGTACGTGAGGGTTCATTTTCAGCGTCCATCACAGAAACAATGATTAACACTGCTGCTAATATTATCAAGGGGAATCTCAGGATTATTTCACATCAGTCAAGTCTAGCTGTTTCCTCAACTTAAGAAAACATCACGAGGCAAACATTTTGTAAACAACAAAGCATGTCTAAACTCTTCGGAGGCGGCTTTGAAATAGCTCTCACAAGCTTAACGTTCACAAGCTTTTCAGACGTGGACAGAACCAAGGGCGCCCATGGGGGGAAGGGGGATCAAGCCCCCCCCCCTCCTTTGAAATTAAAACTTCCTTGCTTTTAGTACTTTTTTTCTTTGCAAAAATGTAAAAACATTTCTTCTCCATCAATTAATGAATAAGTTATTAAAAATGTCAAATTTTACTAACTGTAATCGGTACTGAAATTGGTTTCTTTGGGGAAAATATCCTGCTAAACCATGAGGAAAATATCCTGCTAAACCATGAGGAAAATATCTGAGCCCCCCCTCCCCCTTAAAATTTCGCATATGGGCGCCCTTGGACAGAACGTTGGAATAAATGCATTTAGTCCTGCAGACGTTATTCTTTAAAAAAAAAAAAAACATGTAAATTATGACGAATGAAGTTGCTCTGTATTTTTTTTATAAATTTAGTCTTATTACTTATTGAAGAGCTCTCGTATTTCTCCTTTATGGGTTTCTCATAGCTCGTTTTCAACATTTTCTGCCAAACTAATCAAAGCAAAGTGCCTAGTGGCTGCTCAAAAGTTGCCAAAATCAATATTGCTGAAATTTAAAATTTAATGATCATTTCATTTTATGTGTGTGTGTGTTCCATGTAGAAATCTACAGCCATAGAAATCCACAGTTGACGTCACATCTTCGCCAAATTTGACATAGATGTCTTTTAATGTTCAGGAATTCACGTAGGGGATTAATTGCTCTCATAAAATTGCTCTATTCTACACGTTAACGGGAAACTTTAAACTATTTTTTTTCCTTTTATTTAAGCCTAATTGTTGAACATGCGCCATTTGACGCAAATTTTATTTTCGAGGCAGACCGTGCAACGCCGGGAAAAACAGCTTGTTAGTTCCTTTATAAAATTCTGCATAAAAACAGCTTTCGCAGCAGCAAAACAACTATGCACTTTCCGACATAAAACTCGCGCTTCCGCGAACAAATACAATAAACTTTTACAAATTTCTGAACTGGCGACGTTGAACTCATAAACAATGGCAGCGACGCGTTTTACCTTTCGCGGAGAGCTGCCGTCGCGCGAATGGGGGGGGGGGGGCATTTGGTCAAGTGTGAGGACCGCTGCGTGAAAAGGGAGAGAGATGGAATTCTTCATTTCGTTCTTCGGATCGGAAGTCGGTCAAGCGATGGAGCGAGGAGGAGATACAGAAATAAACTTGCTCTTTTTCGATTTTTTTTTCTTTTTTGCTAACCTGGTTTTGGCCGTCTCGGCTGCGCGACCCCGGTTTTTATACCACGCATCACGCTTGCATCGCGGCCCTCGGGACCACCTTTACGAGAAGAGGAACATGAAACAGAAATAAGTTTTAAAATAAAATTTCACGCCAAAAACATCATACGCTGTTTTTTTTGAAAATGGAGATATTCGGTATTCATTGAGTAGAGAGACATTAGTTTTAACATTTTTTATGTGTAAACGGATTTAAACGAAGAAGTTTTGAATTTTGTAATTTCGTATTTTGACATTTAAAGAAATTTTTAAGAAACTTTTAAGTTTGGGCCTAGTAAAGAATGTTTTGTGATCTGCATTACTGCCCACGAGCCTTTTACTTGCCTTTTCATCGCGCTAAAATTTTTGGCTTTTCCTACTCAAATTTGGGTTTTTTTCGTAGTCATCAAATTTTATGATTCTGTTCAGCAAAAATGTTTCATTTTCTGGGTTTTTCAAACAATCTTTAAGTTTAAAGTGGAACATATATTTATTCATCTTTACTAATAATAAAGCTCAAAGTCTCTCTGTCTGGAGGATGTCTGGATCTCTGTGACGCGCATAGCGCCTAGACCGTTCGGCCGATTTTCATGAAATTTGGCACAAAGTTAGTTTGTAGCATGGGAGTGTGCACCCCGAAGTGATTTTTCGAAAATTCGATTTTATTCTTTTTCTGTTTCAATTTTAAGAACATTTACTGGAGAAAAATTATCATAAAGATGGACGAGTAAATTACGAAATAATCATGACGTGGAATAAGAGAGCGAATGAACATAGCCAATTGGCGAGAAATTCATCATCCATTATTTGTAAATATACAGGCGAACCGAATGACCTTTTAATTTTCAACTACGGGCAAAGCCGTGCGGGTACCACTAGTTATAACATAAAACATCTTACAGCACTTTAATTTTATTGGTCTGGCAAACTAAGACTATAAAAAATAAACGTTTATCCGAATAGTTATGCTGCAATAAAACCAAGGCTGTGGAGTCGAAGTCTGACTGATTTTGGGGTAAAGAAGTCGAAGTCTGGGGACAAAACAATGTCCACAATGATTGGAGTTAAGGACTGGGGTAAATGACGAGGAGGCTCTGGTTACACAAGTCTTTCTTTTGCTATGTGTTCTCATTCTTCTGCAACGTAGTAAGTCTTCTAATTAAAAACTTGGTAAATCTCTAACCAACTCTTTAGAGTTGGCAAGATGCTCTTCTGCTGTTTTTTTAAAACAGCAATTTTCTGTCGTCCTCCTAATTAATTTATGTCTTTTTAACTGTCTTCTTGATTTTTACCTAGTATTAGGACACACATAGTTTTGACGGTGATTTTGTTCCACAAAAAATTTGTTTTACAAAATAATGTCCATAATGATGGTTGGAATTAAAAACTGATTGAAATGATAAGACGGTACTGTAACGTAAGTTTTCTTTTGTTATTTTTTCTCATTCTTCTGTAACTTAGTCTTCTACTCAAGTCTAATCAACTCTTGGACATCAACCAAGCTACCCCGTAGCTTTGAAACAGTTAGTTGCACTACTTCGTAAATATGTTTCGTCTAAGACTATTTTAATGACACTGTGGCAACACTTCATACAGTACCTTTATCATGTGATGTAACGGCTTCCCTGTGGCAAGTTTAGTTTTTCTGATAATCAGTCGTAAACATGTTTCGACAGCTGCAAGTATAGCGTCCAAATTAGAAATGCGTGCAGTCAGTAGTGATTCGTTTTTTGTGGGTAAAAAGCTGCAACTGCTCTGAAATTTGTGGGCAGTTTCATGAAGTGCACGGTGAAAATTCAATGTCACGTTAAGCTAGCGCGAAATATTCAACATGTTCCAGAATGGACGTACAGATATTGACGACGACGACGCTGAGCACGAGGGAAGACAAATTCGGACAAAACTGCAACAAATTCGGAAATCGTGAATGAATGCATTCTTGCAAACAGATGCATAATGATAGACGAAATCTCAAATGAACTGGATATTTCTCAGGGAAGTATGCATAAAATTATTGCCGGATCACCTTAAATTTCTTTAAGTTGACGAAGTGAAACATGTTTACCGAACTGTCTGTTTACATGTTCCCGAACTGACATGTTTACCTGAACCTGCAACCGAACAATGGTTATCGGACATTGGACGGGATTTCTTTGCAGCAGGCATCGATACACTTGTACCACGCCTTGAAAAATGCTTAAAAACGGAGGTGGTTGCGTTGAAATGTTGAAAAGTAGTCGAGATTTTGAATGGAACTTAAAGGTACCAATAAAATTATTGCAAAATTTCTATCCTGTTTAGTTTTCTTGAGGAATGCAATTAACTTTTTGACTGACCCTCGTATTTTATAAAGGATTTGCTATGCAAAATAATGTTCATACTGGTGTTCGGAGTTAGGACTGATAGAAATGACTTGATCTTGCACTCAAGTCCTTCTTTTGCAATGTTTCCTTGTTCTGCTATAACGCATGAAGCAATATTCTCCCTTGTAGCTTTGAAACAGGAATTTTCTATCATCTTTAATCACTTATGTCTTCTCTTTTTTTCTTTCTTCTTTCACCTGCAATGAGGGCTCTGACAATTTTGCCGGCAATTTCGTTTCGTGGAAAAATTCGATTTAAACACAGTATTTAAATGTCGCTCACTGATTGCCACTTGAACAAATGAGCCATCTGAATATGTAATGGCCCGCTAGAAAGCGAATAAATGTGTTGCAATTAAACGAAACATTCGCTCTGCCCTTTTGTTACCTCTCCTCGCCAGTCACGCGAATATCTTCCCCATGTGTTTAGCTTTTTTTTTTTTTTTTCGAAAAACAAGCTGGTGCTCTCCTTTCCATGAGACGACCTCAGAAACCAGTTCGGTTTTGTACGCGAGGCCAACAAAGGAGACGAGTTAACAGCGCATACTCGTGTAATAAAATCTGAGGGTTCTTCCACGTGGTGGAGAAGGTGCTTAAAAATACAATAATAATAAAAAGAGAGAGAGAGGTTATTCTTGTTCCACCCTGAAGGGAAATTTTTTTTTCCAAACAGGCGTGAAAAGTCGAAGGAAAGTTGATATTTAAGTATATCTTTACGAATTTGTTTGCTGTAAAAGCACTAATTTTCTGAGCTGAAAATTTCTCAAATTTTATACGAGCAGAACCGAAAGTTGATAAAATGTATAAAAATGAAATATTTCGCGAGGCTTACATTTTTGCCATGATGACGGGCTCGCGAAAATCAAAGTCGCGCAAAAATAAGTGCTTTTACAGTATTCAGAGTTAAAGCAGTATTTCTTGATTTTTTTTCCCCCTCTTCGGAAAATTACTAACAGAAGTGTTAACCACTAATATATGTAACCACTAAAAAACTTTTAAACGGATGACGTGAATCAAGAAAAGCCTATATCATTTGAAAACTTTTCAAAAAAGCCCAAAATCTACTCATTTATTCTTGCGTAAGTTCAGCCTTGAAACTAATTTGTTATTTTAACAATTAGCTTCATAATTACAGTCATTCATATTTGTTTTCGACAACGATTAAAAATGTCCCACCAACTGTCTGAAAGGTATCTTTTTCTGAAACGTATTTGTTGCTTTTTAGGTTCATTACAATGTTTCCAAATGTTTGTTTAAACGCAAACTATACTTGCATTAAAATAAGATTTTTAGATGCATTTCCCCTATGATTTAAACAAGAAATGAAAGCCGAAGAACATTTTTGAAACGATTATTAAAAATCAGGCGTTTAAGGGTTAACACACGTTTTCGCTACTGTGATACATTTATTGATGTTTTAAAAGCGATCAATTTCGTAATTTTAACGAACATAAGGGCATTTAAAAAAAATTTTGTGAAAGTAGGTTTTTATCATAAACACCACAAACGTGGAAGTACTGTTAGAGACTTAAAAAAAATTGAAAACTGAAATATTCCGAAAGTAGAACTTTTAGAAATTGAATTTATGGTCATTCCAGAGTCAGCGTCAGCCTCAGAAATGTTTTCCCCACAAAGCCCTAATTGTGGCCTATTATTTCATTCAGCTTTCTTTCTAATACATAAATCCAGTAAAAGTTCGCAAAAATTTCATTCAGTGCTTTTCTTCAGGTTCTAAACGTGCGAGGTTGTAGAAAAGGCTTACTAGTTAGCATATAGATGCAAGAAAATTTGCGTCCAAGTTTTCCTGCGTAATGTAAAAGGTTTTGCAAATTTTTAAAGGAACTATGTTTATTCTAAAAGCTTAGATGTTGGTCCAATAAAATTGACTGTTCTTTTTACATATATTATAAGAAAAGTGTTTTAATTAGTTTGGTTATTTCACTGAAAATATATGCGTCAAGTTAGTCACGAAAATGTATTATTTTTTGTTTAAAAACTAAATCAGATGATTGAATCTATTTATTTTCTTACATCTGTATCATATCTACTTAAAAAGGGCAAAATATTTTTTTTACACACAGTAGATATAAAATAATTAGTGTCCCTAACGTAACATTTGTGCTGTGACTAACGTAACGGTTTAGATATGACTAACGTGACATTTTAAAAATGACTGCTTATATTTAAAACGTATTTAATTTAATTTACGTTTTCGTTGACAATTTTGATTAAGTAGACATTTTGCATTGATTAAAAATATTTAGATTGAATAATACCAGTAATGTGTGTGTTACAATGTAGGCCTTCTGTCTACATGAAAAAAGCCTTTTTTAAAGGTTTTTTTTAAAAGAAATACTTCCAATTTAAAGAAGAATCATTATTTTTAAGGGTTTGTAAAGCAAAACGAGTTCTCTGATGAATATGCATTCAACACAAGAATCCAAGCTAAAGAACTAAGAAAATTGAAAGATAATCTTAACAAAGGAGAACGTTTATATTTTTTAGGAAATATCTCCACTTATTATTACAATGAAGTAATGGCAGCTCGTTGGAAAACATTTGAAGATGTTACATGATACAGTGACAATAAACGCTGCTGCAGCATATTACAGAAAATGCATGAATGATCATTTAGAAAATTTAAACATTTGCGGTGATATCTGGAATTAAAATGCATTTTGCAAAAATGTTTGAACATTTTTTTTCAATATTACATTTTAATTCCTGAATTAAAAAATGTAATACTAAAAAAAAAATGTGTACAATACTATTCGTTTGATGAATCAGTAAACCTTGAAGAATAATATGTCGTTGAAAAGTACTACAGAGTTTCTTATGACGATAACTACTATATTGGCAAAATACTAGAATTTGGTGAAACTATCAACTTGTGTAAAGTTTAATTTTTGAAAGAGAGATATTTAGGATTCAATTAGCCCAAAAATAATGTTATTCAGTTAGTAAAAGCAGTTTTTTTTTTTCTTTTCTTTCTTCCCTTTTTTTTTTTTTTTTTTTGCACATTAAAATTGAGTTAATAGAACTGAATGATTACATTCAATTTCTTATTAATGTAGAAAAATAGTTAGAAAGAACCATAATGCAACATAAAAAAAGTTCCTAAAAAGTGTAAAAGTAATGTAAGAGTAAGAGATTAATTACAAAAAGTTTTTTCATATGCATGCATTGCTGGTTATTCGATGATTATGTTAGTCACGTTACGGTAGTCACACACAGTCTTTTGTAAAAGTACCTTTAAGGGCCAAAAAAGATTCAGCTGTAATAAATCTGTAGTACATTTTTAAAAATAAACTGTTTACCTTTTACAAATATATTAGCCAATTTTAAATGCCTGAGCAACTTTCATAAAAATTTGCCTCGTAACTCAAGCATTGTTTCAGGGGTAGCAAAAATGTTACGTTAGTCACAATGCTTTTTTTTTTTTTTTTTGCTGAAAAAAAATACCTATCAGCAATTATTTTGCTTCAAATTCTTGGTAGAAATGAAAAATAGTCACCTTGTACATTTTAAATCTGCATATTAAAAAAAAAAAAAAAAATCTTTTTACTCTCGGGTAAAAAGAGGTAAAAAATCAGCTGCGAATGTTACGTTAGTCACTATGAAATGACCCTGTATAGAAAATTAGTTGAACTACGAAAAAGAGAAGTAATTCACGCAAACCAACTTTATGAATTTTGTTGTTTAAATTCGTAAATTATTACGTTTGTTAGTTTTTGTGTTTTGAATATGATTTATTTATTTATTTACTCTTTTGTTGACTTTTTATGGTAGAAATGTTTGAAAAGGAGATACTAAACTTAAATACTGCAAGTGCGCTCGATCTGTGTGGATCATATCCCAGAAAATACGGTACAAATCTTCATTCTCTAAAATTTAAATTTTTTCTTAATTTTTATTTATTTAATATGCATTTTTTCGCCTTAAAAAGAATGTGCAGATTTTCTCAAGACAAGAATAACCTACGACGTACGTCGCAGCGTCGCGTTACTTATGCAACTGAGGTTAACTCCAATTAAAATTACCAATAGTTCTCGTTTTTATTTAAGAAGCGACAATTAGTATAATCAACTCGCTTGCTTTCTTACGGAATCCTTTTCGATGATACTTGTTCCTCAATTTGTATTCCTCCCCTTTGTTCGTGCTCGCGCTTTGAAAAGAGATGCTAAATCCGGCTTAGGTCATGAACATCTTTTTCGACATACAGGAGACGCGGAAGGCCTATTCGTTCAATAGAGGTGGGCCGCTGGATACCCTGATTGTGCATGGCATTCATCAAGAAGTCGCAGCGAAAGGTATGTTTCCGCGAAACTGGAGATAGGACTCGTAAAATATCATAGATCTAGGCAAGAAAACCTCATAATTCTTAAAATTTATTTACTTTTTGTAATTGTTACTATTGTAGCTGGTCGAAGGTTCATCTTAAAAATGAAGTAGAAAAAGGTGATGATGAATACTAAAATTGATCTCTCAATAATTGTTTTTCGGAAACATTTGTTTAAAAACGGTGTCAAGTCGTCTGTAGCATTAAATAAACAAATAAATAAATTTTAAGAAATTAAAAATATGTCTTGATATAATTACACAAATAACACAAGACAGAAAGAGCTTCATCTATTTGCACAAATTAGACCTTTTTGTGCATATATTTGCACTTTATTCTCCGGAATTATAAACTTCGACTTTTAATTCTGATACATAAGATTGTAATGGGCCTTTATGAAGTATCAGCTTTTCTAAAATGTTTTCTTGAGTTTGAAAAATAATGATTTGTACATATTCACGTACAAATCATTATTTTTCAAGTACGTTTTTAGGTAGTTGATGCTTCATATCATGATTGATACAAACTGGTTTCTCATATTCGAATTTATAAAAATCAAAACCCTACGTTTGAAGTTCCGGTAATGCAGTGCAAATATATACATTAAAATGGATTAGACCCGTGCAAATAGATTGAGCAACAGTCATTAAATACCTATGACATAAAGAAACCTCCAGCCTAGGTTGCTGAACCAAAAAATTATATTTTAATGTAAATCTTATGTTTTATCGTTAAAATATCTAATAAATATATATTTTTCATCAATGAAGCCCAAAACACAAGATTTCCGACCAAAATCACAGCAACCCAAGATCTTAAGGGATATCCCTAGCTTTGGCGGCTCTGATTCGTTTTCAGTGACAATGCTTTTAAAAATGTGCATTCAGAGTCCCTGGTTATCAAAATTATAATAACTGAGTGATGAATTGCGTAGTCCTAGGCGCCGTCCCCCCAATTAATTTTTTTACTGCCAAACTAATTTTGTGCAACGACAATAATTAACAATATCTACTTGTAGAATAATCTAGGCAACACGAGAGCGTTTTAAAAAGAAGCATCGTAAATTTGCTCACGTTCTCAAAACGGTTGCAATTCCTCAGGAAGCATTATTTCCTGAATAAATGAATAAACTCTGCATAATGAAAGGGAATCAAAATTAAACGTCAGAACAGAAAAAGCGAAAGTTCTCAAAAATCTTATTACTTAATTATAATGTGTACAAACGTAGAATATATGAAAAATTGCCGTGAATTGAATTCGTAATTTAACCGTAAGAATGAATTGGAAAAAAAAAAAAAAAAAAGCCTTTGTCGGAGACTGAAGATTATGTAATCACGGAAAACTGTTTAAACTTATAAATATAAGCCTCTTAAACACAAAAGTGCTAACCCATGGGACTTTTCATACATCTTTTTCAAATTTGTAGGCATTTTGCTTCCGGTAAAAGTCCACACACACACACACACAAAAAAAAAAAAAGGTATAGATCACTGAAATAAATTAGACTTTACAATTAGTTATTTCACGATGTAAACCAATTATAAAATTTAAAAGATACGTATTGTACGAGTTAGGTGCCTGTAAAATGATTTTGCTGTTTCTCATAACGATTTAAAACTTTCAATTGATTTTGTCTCAAAACTGGAGTTTTGGTCTTAGTGACTTGAGCTTGAGCGGCCGACGAGTTCTGTTTCCGCCAATTGCCTCTGTGATAGTTTACAGAAGCCTGATATGACCCTCTCTCCAAAATACCCATGGTTGATTGACAATATACATAGATCAGGGTTTCTCAAACGGTGGGTCGCGACCCCCCAGGAGGGTCGCGGGATGTGAGGAGGGGGGGAATCGCGAGATGTGGTAGAAAATTTTAAGAAATTTAATTTATTGTGGTGTTTTTAATATAAACATAGCAAATGCACAAAAAAGCACAAAAACAGATCAAAAACTGTTATAAAACTACTGCAAGATTATAAAATCACTAAGGTCTACTACTGTATCTTATTATAAAATATTCAAGAGACAAAAACTTTTGTTTATTTTACTAGTTACTTGTGTTTCTAAGGATAAAACTTAACGATTTGTGTAGTTTTTAGTTATTGTTTTAGGGGGGTTTTGACAGAGTTAAAACTTTGGAGGGTCGCCAAAATACTTAATCTAAAAAAGGGGTCGCAATGTCTAAAAGTTTGAGAACCCCTGATATAGATCATCCCAATAAGTAACTAAATGAAAAGAAAACGTGTATATTTTTTAATTTCGCAATTGGAAGAAGAAAAAAATATAAATCTTACTGCTAATGTAATTTGTTTTGCAAAGACCCCTGAAAAACGACCGATTGTGACGATTAAAATCTTTGGACAATCTTGTACTGAATTTAATTTCGAAACTCATGGCTCCAGCTGCTCTTTCTTTCTTTTTTGAAAAAATTATCGTTCCTTACGATTGCAATAACGAAGTTATCCCAGTCATATATTAGCTCATAAGGAGCTTTGATGACAAAGCTAAAACGAAAAGAATGCGAGAGCATAATTAACCTTGCTGCCCTTTATTAATGACTTTTAATTCTGTCTGAAGTTAATTGTTTCCATTTTTTAACTGGAGGAAAAAACTGACGTCTCTACCAGACGTTTGCGTCGAGAGAAATCAGTCCAGATAAAAATATTCCATTTTATGAATTTAATTATCCAGAAAAGGATTTTTTTTTTTTTTTTTGTTGTTGTTAAATGGCATCACACTGAGGATGAATGAGTTTTAGTTGTTCCGGAGACAGTGAAAGTTACGAGTTTTAGCAAGAAACCGCTCTATTTTGTTCTGACTTACCTAAAAAAAAGAAAGAAAGAAAAATCACTAACATACGACTGGAAATAAAGCGGAAGGAGTTAATTAAAAAAGATTTTTATACACTTTATTTGAGAGATTAATTCCGAAAGAAATAATTAATTGGATTACGTACAAAACGAAAACACTGCACTCTTTCTGAGAAGTTTCGTAATTAAAATTGTGGAAAAAGAGTTTAGTCAGGTTGTAAAAACTGAACATTGCCAAGAAAACTCCTTCTGCCATATGTATTTTGAAAAGCAGTATCATTTGTTTCTTCGAGTTTTCCGCTTACGTCGCTGTGTTTGTTTGTTTTTAAAAAATGACTCTTTTCATTAAAAATAATATAAGGGAAGATGCTAACAGTGCTACGCTCTAGATCACGGAATTCTTTTAATCTGTAACATCTTTGCGCTGTTTGTCTCTAGCTATTTGTTTGGCATGAAATTGTGGAGAAAAAGTGCTTCATCTGTTGTATTCGAATGCGTTATCAGTGAATCAAACATTAATAATAATAAGATAAATTTGTTTCTTACTAAATTGTTTTCGCAATCAAGGACTGCAACCAGGTTTTGAGTCATTGTTTTTCATATTTTTGAAATGTTCTTGTATTTTCTATGTCTACAAGTTCTAATTTTTGTTGATTATTCCACGTTTCTAAAAGTTTTAATTTTGCATGACTTTCAGCCTTATCTTTTTAGAACTTTTATTCGTATTTAACATCATGCAAAAGGAACACAAATGTATCGTCACGTTTTTTGTTTTGAAATTATCAATTTAAAAAGTGAGAAGGAACGTATGGAGTAATAGGGAATTGTATATCTGTGATTGCTAATTTTATAAAATTCAGAGTTGGTCATTTCATTTTTCAAAAGTTAAGTACAGTATAACTCCGATTTAACGATTGTCAAGGGATGGGAAAAATTATCGTTAGATCTAGGATATCGTTAAATCGAGAAGCATATACAGTATAACCTCGATTTAAAGATTGTCAAGGGACTGGAAAAAGCTATTATTAAATCAAGGATATCGTTAAATCGAGGAGCATAGACATTAAATACAGGTGGGAAATGACACTTGTTGGCCCGGGCGCGAGCCTGAAGATGGTCCAAAAATTTTTTAATGGGGAGCGAAATATATGTAAGGATGATTCAATACAGTGAAATCTGGACCAGGTGAAATGTATCATAAAATTGAAGAAATCGTTAAATGGGTATCGTTAAATCGAAATTATTCTGTACATCAGTTAAGCAGTTAAATCCGGACTAGTGAAATATATCATTAAATTGAGGAAATCGTTAAATTGGGTATCGTTAAATCGAAATTATTCTGTACATCAGTTAAGCAGTTAAATCCGGACTAGTGAAATGTATCATTAAATTGAGGAAATCGTTAAATTGGGTATCATTAAATCGAAGTTATTCTGTACATCAGTTAAGCAGTTAAATCCGGACTAGTGAAATATATCATTCAATTGAGGAAATCGTTAAATCGAGGTCATACTGTATTTTGACTTTTGTAATCAACGTCATCTGTATTTTTTTTCCAGCGCGATGTTTTTGAATGAACTGGGGATAAAAGACACGATTTCAACCTTTCAACGCATCAAAAAAATGTTTGTTTACTTTCTCTCCTAATAGACTTCGATTTTCAATATATCTGCTCCATTCGTACGACCAACTCCATGTAAAGCACATAATTGAATCCACCGACCACCAGAACCTCGATAATGAACCGTAATTCTAAACCACAACAAACGATTCCCATCACGCACAATTATCGAAAAAAGTGTGTTTGTAGAATGTCTCCGTCGACGACCCCGGGCATTCATATTCTTCGGTGTGAATTCGTGCTCGGAATAAAATTCCGCCAAGATATTCCTTCCCTTTTTTTTTTCATCCTTCCCCCATCCAGCAGCACCGGAAGAAAGAATAGGCCTCGAATTAATAAAATAAAAGGTCTACGTGTTTTACGACTAAAAAAAGAACAAAAGAAGAAGGTGGGAAGGAAATGTTCACATTGGAGACGCGGAGGAATTTTCATTCTTGACACGAAATGTCTTTTCTTCCGCTGCTCAAGTAAAGAAGCTGTGCTGTGCCTGAACTTTAAATGACAATTTTCATTTGTTCTGAAAAGCGGCTCTCCTGACATTTGATTCCGGAGTATGAACACATCGTATCTTATGTTCATGGCTGGAATGTCTAGGAGAGGAGGTTTTTTTTCCCTTCGTTTATTTAATGGTGGTCGTACATTGCTTTCGTTAATCCAGATGTTGAGAATATTAGACGCGTTGAATATCAGATAACATGTGTCGTAGGTTTATTTCTATATGCATTTCTTCTTTTTGCTTTCTTCAAATCCAGGTGTTAAAAATATTAGACGCGTCAGGTGTCCTTCTAATTAACACGTTTTATACATTTCTTTCCCATGCATATTCTTCTCTCTCTCTCTTTTTTGCTTTCGTTAAATCCAGGTATTTCAAAACTAAATGCGTCGAATATCAGATAACATACATTGGTGCACTTATTTATAGTTGGAAAAAAAATATTATAACCAAATGTTATTTGAAACAAATTTACATTTCATTTACATTGTTTGTGCAATAAAAAGCAAAATACTTCAGGATACGACGTCTCCTTGCGCCCCCCCCCCCCTCTACTGCACTTTTATGCATTTTTTCTTTTTCTTTTTTTTTTTTTTTTTTGCTTTCGTTAAATCCAGGTGTCGAAATACAGTGGCTCCCAAAAGTGATCGTACACTTTGAAATTTTTTAGTAAAATCGAAATAACGCGAAACTGAATTCGAATATGAAGTCCATTACTTTTTATATACTTTATATATTTTCGATGCTCTGGAAATCAAACTATTTACTCATTGGACACCAAATTTTAACCATTTTCGTATCTGGTCAAAACACTCATGCCTACAAAATTTCAAAGCAATCGGATGATTGCTTCTTGGTGCGTCGATTTTTTTTGTTATAGAGTGTATTTTGGTAGGCATCTTTATTATAAACGCATCATTTCTTAATCAGGGTTCCACAAGAAATCAAAATTTCTTGCCCTTCAGGCCTTCTGTTGTATGTCAGTAAATAGTAGTGTTCGCATCTATGTCAACCTCTAGTCAGCTAAGCATACTTGTAGGGGTGCCCACCTAGACGGCTCATGGCGCAGACTGAGCCATTGAAATTTTTAGGGGGGCTGTTTTAAAGGGTATTTTTTCACTTTTTTGGGGAGGGGGCTCTTGCTTTTTTGGGGGGGGGCTCTTCGCGATATTTGGTGGGGCGCCCTTGCCCTTAGGGGGGGGATGAATCCCCGGTACACTTGTAATCTAGGCTATACATCTGTGTATCGTTTGTGTATTTCAAACATAGGTGATGCAAGGGGTAAATGGCATAACAATGGTTATGCAACGTCTAAGTAGTATGCTACACATGGGACCAAATTGACAGTCAGTTTGAAATGTTTATAACACGCAATTGAACACAACCCAAATGATACGAAACTTGTATTTTCCACGTAGATATTGATAAAAATACCGTTTCGTTTATCTCAGATCCGACAAAAAATAGTTGTTGGAAAACATTTCTTTCCTCCTATTAAGTGATATTTTCGCGTTCTGTGAATTTACTGCCATCTATCCTGTGGTTTGACCCATTTTGTTTGTGGCGCGAAACTGCGTGATAGAGGAGTTTCTTCCCGAAGATACGGGTGGTTACTCGCCGTAATGGAAGCACTTCAAGCCTTAAAAATTGCCCCATCATTGCAACGGAAAGTTTGATCGGATAATATGAAACACAGCGCCCATGCAATGAAGGCTGGAGAGAGGAAAGCTATTTGCTTCCCATATTGTCCGAAAATAACGGACGAAATGGGAGCCTGTGTGTTATATGGGTTTCGATTCCATTTAAGGACAAAAAACAGGGAATTTTAATGGTGAATAAAAGCGATTCGATTTTATTTGGTGGGCTCTGTGGCTACTGATATGTACTTCGTCGGGAGAACAGTGGAAAGGCTTTGACCTTTCGATGATGCAGATGCAAGAAAATTCTTGTAGTTCTCAGGGATGCGGAGTCAAAAGGAAAATGATAGTCTCCGGCTCCGACTTCTGAAATTTTAAACCTTCGACTCTGACTTCTTTGCCCCAAAATCAGTCCGACTCGGACTTTTTTAACCTCGGTCCTGGCAGAGTTATAGACCGACTCCGCCTTTTGAAATTTTAAAGTTTTCGACTCCCGACTCCGATTTCTTTTTTGCCAAAATCTATCCTACCCCGACTCCACAGCCCTGGTCATTCAACTACAGTCGACTCCCGCTACAAAGCGATCCGACTTACGCGAAATGGCTATAACGCGCATTTTTTCATCAGTAAAGAATTTTAGACATAACACGAATTTCTCGTCCGCAACACGAAAATTTTCGGAAGGGAATCACGGTCTGTAAGTATCGGCTTTGTTATTGAATACTAATTTTTTTTTTCGTGAATGGACCTTCATCCCTTTAGCATCACTGAGAGTGGAAGTTCCCACACCTTGTACTAGTCAGATACATCGCCTATACAAATAACTACTCCTCATTTACCATTTTTTTTCATTCCAAATATGAAAGTTGTTGAAATATAATGACACCTAACAGCGATGTTTCATCTTGTGAAGATCGAAAGAGGAAAAGAAAAAGTTTCTGACAATTAAAGAAAAGCTAAAGATTATGTGCTTGAACAACAATAAAATGCGTCGAAAGTAGCACGACAATTAAAAAAGGCATGAGTGAATCGCTCATATGTACAATTTTAAAAGTCAAGAAAATCGAGAGGGATCTTGGAACGCATCCCTCGCGTAAGTCCGGACTCGACTATATAATCAGGGGTCTGTCCAGGATTTTTCAGAGTCCGTTTTTTGTGAAAAATCAAATAATTTTGTGAAAAATGAATTAATTTTGTGAAAAATCAAAAAATTTCGCAAAAAAAAAAAAAAAAAAAAAAATGTTAAAACGAAATTTTAGAATTTAGAGATGGCACAAACTGCATCAATTAAACTTAGAGCTGAGTGTTTTCCTCTTCTATGACGAGAAAATCATTCTGGATTTTTTTTCTGATATTTGGCGGGGGGGGGGGGGGCATCGCTCATTCAAGTATCAATATTTATCTACAATTCTGCATTATGTTAAATTATACTAGATATATTTCTGTACAGTATTTAAAATAATAGTAACAAAAATATAAATAAATAAAACAAAATTCAGAATAGAGTTCGGCATTCAACTTTTTGACCCAAGACACTCTTAAAAAGCACAGAATTTCGTTTAAAACTTATAAATTCCGTGATTTTAACAAAAATAAAAAGATATTTCAATTGTTTACCTCTTAACAAAGCGTAATAATCATCAAAAGTTCGAAAAATCGGATTCCCATAGCGGATGCAAAGATATCGCAATTCTCAAAGTGAAGGCATCAAAAGTATAAAAACGGCTTGTAAAAGAAATATTTTCGATAAAATTATTTTAAAATTTCATTTTAGAGTCCTATGATAACATATCATTAATATCTGTGGACACAGTTGACCCCCTCCCCCCCCAAAAAAATAATAATAAAATAAAATAAACCATCTATTCAGCATTTTTATTTTTGACTCATTACAGAAAATGGAATTTTGCTTTAAAAACTTGAAATGAGAGTTAAATAAAGAGACTTTTCATTTATTTGAATCCTAATAAAGCGAAGTTAGCTTGAAAAAAGAACAAAATATGATTCTCATATCGGATGTTAAAAGATTGCATTTTTCAAAATGTAGACATCTAAAGAAAAAAAACGGTAATTAAAAGAGTTTATTTAAAGTTAATCATCCTTGTTAGCATCGAAAAATCAAAACCCATATAATTTTCTCCCAAAGTAACAATCAAACATCGCACCGCACCGTAAAAACGCAAATATTGACAAGCCGACAAAATGATGAGAATATTTTCTAATCAAGTCATTATAAAGGTTCAACGCCAGACACTAAGTGGTGATAGTTTTGAAGTTGGTAACCCTATCTGAAGCGATCATATTTTTTCCTCACCCTTACTATCCCTTTGCAGTTCTAAGTTCATTTCGCAGATATATATATTATTATTGTTTATTAAATCATGAGCGGAGAAAAGTGCTTACCAATGCCTTTTCAAAAAAGTTTACAACAACACCGCTGCTAATTAGCTGTGATAAAACAAACAACCATTATATTTATTTGGCAGTAGCAATTATTTATCGCTTGCAGGAGCATCGCAAGAGTGCCGATTTTGTCTTTTTTTCAAAATTAGCCGATTTTGTATAAGCTGATCCCTCTAATTTGACTTAAAAAAAGGTTCCAAAAATTATCGGTTTATACACAGAAATATGCGTTTTTTTGCTTTCAGATTTGCTCTTTCAATAAACAATTTGTGACAGATCTGATCTTGTTTATCAGAATTTTGTGAAGGGTCCGTTTTGTTTGATCGGGATTTTGTGAAAGGTCCGTTTTGTTTGATCGGGATTTTCTGAAAGGTCCGTTTTGGTTGATCGGATTTTTGTGAAGGGTCCGTTAACGGACCCAAATATCCCCTGGCCAGACCCCTGATAATAAATACACACGTACACCCTCCGCTCATCATAAATGTTTTAACCCACATACATAGGGAGAGAGAGAGCCCGACAAAAGTTGTAAAATCTCAGGAGCAAGGAAAACATTTTAGGCTTCGGATAAATAATTTCTCAGTGTCTAGGAAAATTCAGTGCAGTAAAGGCTTCTGGGGGAAATAGTCTTGTTCTGAAAAAAACTTTTTTTTAGTCGCCCGCGATTTGTCGGACCCTGTATTTATAAAAAGTTCATTTCGTTAATTATTAATACGATAGTGGTAAATGGTGGAAAATACTGTCATTAAATTTTAAAATAAGGAAATTAAAATAAATTATGAATGAATTACAAAACAAATTGATCTTAAATATAGAACTGGTGGAATTAAAGAACGAGAAGAAATTTAGTAAAATCTGGACAAATTATGGAATTAGAAAAAATATTAGTTAAGGAGTAAAAATTAAAAATTGAACAGATTTGTCTTTTCTAAAGAGTATTGTACTCACTGGAATGGTGTGAACGTACAAGATAAAAACGGCTTTGGGTGTAGAATGGTACACTTTTTAGAATGCTCTGAAGATATACTTTTTGAGTTATGAACAACTTTAATCTCTTAACGATCTGGGAGAAAAAACTAATGACAATTTCTGTTCAATTACTATTACTGTAGGAATTATTCAAAACTAATCGAAATGATTCATACAAAAGTTCAGTGACGTGCCAGAAGATCCAGTACACAGGGCCGGGCCTGATTACTGAATAGGCCAGCTAGGCCATGGCCTAGGACCCCCGCTCTTTAGGGGCCCCCAAATGGACAAAATTGTTTTTATGCAATAGCTAAAATTCTACGGTTAACTACTTAGGGGTCCCCAAAAAAGCGTTTTGCCTAGGGCCCCCTGATACATTAATTGGGATTTGCGAGTGCAGCAAATATCTGTACACATACACAGTGCTACTTGATAGATGCAACAAGAATATTTTGTAATTCAGGAAATGATTTTAAGCAGGCAAAAGTTAAAAAAAAAAAACAAAAATCTCGGTAAAGACTTGTACACGGAAATGCATTTATTTATTATTGTCTACTTATCCAAATCATGCCTAAAACTTTTATTTTTTTCTTTCGAAGCCATGAACCAAATAAAATGCATTATTGATATCAAAAAGAGACAGAGAAAGTGTTGCAGAAATCCTAAAGCACATGAAGTAGGGATTGTACCGGTTAAAGTCATGAATAAAATAATTTTCCGAATTTCGCTTTTTCTTTTTACGACTGACTACTGGACGTAGTATAGTGAGAGAACATGCATTGTTTGGGAAACATAATTTGAATGTAAAATTTCGGGCGATGGAAATGGAGACCAACGATTTTGAATTTCTCCATGCCTTCCATTTTCAGTTTATATATATTTATCTGGGTCGACTGCGGCAAATCTTTTTGTTTCGTACCTTAACGTAAATGCTCCGTATTTCTTCTATAATTGTTTACAAAAGTACAGCTAATTTTTCACTCTATTGCATAATTCAGTTCGCTTGTCATTTTTGTTATGCTTTTGAAATAATGCCGAAGTTGGGTAATGTTTTTTAAAAAAGTATGATTTGAAATATCTATTCAAAAAAAAAAAAATCGATTCAAAAAAAAAAAAAAATAAATAAATAAAATAAATAAATAAATAAAAAGCGACAGCCGTTATAAAAATATCTGACAAAATAATTTTCTTTTCAAGAACTTCCGGAATTCTCTTGTTTCTTTTCCAAATCTTTTACAGTTTAATCAAAATTGTATTTGGAAAACCAATTATGAAACTTAGAAAATGTGTTTCATTATTCACTAGTGGTACCCGCACGGTTTTGCCAGTAGTAGAAAATTAAAAGGTGGGTTAACATTTGGTTCACCTGTATATTTACAAAAGATGGATGATGAATTTCTCGCCAATATGCTATGTTAATTTCATGTTGCGGTAATTCGCTCGTTGCAGAGGAGTTAGCCCACCAATAGTGGTAAAAATAAAATCATAGAAAATTAAAAGGCAACAATCGAAGTGACAGTGAAACGAAAGCTATAAAGAGCGCCGTTCTGCCGTTAGCTCGTATAAAACTTGTTTAACACTCCTCAACCGAGCAGTCGTGGCCGAGTGGTTAAGGCGATGGACTTGAAATCCATTGGGGTTTCCCCGCGTAGGTTCGAATCCTACCGGCTGCGAGACTTTTTTTTCTTGTATACAATATATGTAGTTTTCTGTTGTCTGCGTTATAATTGATTCCATCAAAAGAGAAAAATGTATCTAACGTCTTGGATAAAAGTAAAAAAACTCAATTTCTGAGTTGTTGGGTTATTTATCATATCTGACTTAAATTAATTATTATTTTGTTGTTATTCTGATGTAATGAAATTCAAAGTATGATTTCAGGAAAACACGAAACCTTTATGACTTATTACATTTTACTCCTCGGAAAGATATTGCAATTATATTTTCTGATTATTAGTTATATAGCTTCTAAAGTCTTGTTCTCTCGGAAGTTATATTTTGTGTTATTCCCAGTGTATTACGTACTGCAGTTTAAAGGAATCGAATTTCAACAGTGTAGTAAAAAAAAAAATTATGCCGGATATTTTATTATAAAATTTAATATTCTTAATGGAATAATTATGAGTTGAACATTTTCAAGTGTTTAACCACCTGTTCAACTTATTTTACTGACGTGCATTAATGGCTTATAATTAAGTAACATTGACCCCTCTTAGGAGATAAAATTTTATAGCAACTTTCTTTCTGTATGAAGAATTTTTCGATCCTTCAGGGATCTGTTTCAAGGTCATGCAAATCATTATTTGACCTTGAATATTTTAAAAAGTAGATTTTTTTAAAGATATGGAACAAATATATTTTTTGCTTACTAATGTGGTTTACGCGTGGTAAAAATTTTAGAATGGGACAACAGTGAGATCGTATTGAAAATTAATTATTCCTTTTGAATAAACAACAGCACATTCGGAAAATAGCATTACTCTGCGGAATCAAAATATTTCATAATTGATTTTCAGTATGATCCCATAGCTGTCCCATTCTGAAATTTTTACCATGCTTAGACCACATTAGTAAGCAAAATATATATTTTATTCAGATTTTTAAAAAATCTACTTTTTAAAATATTCAAGGTCAAATAATGATTTGCATGACCTTGAAATATTAATGTTTTGTTACCTTTCAAGTGACCTATCATATGAAAGCCTATTAAAAGAGCTTTAAAATGACACCTAGTACAACACTCTAGCTGCTATAAGAGCTGAGAAAAACTAATTTTTGTAACTATCAAAAGTGTCACTTTTGCCATTTTTCGAATATTTTGAGGAGTCTCACACAAAAAACTGAAGTCAAAAACATCTTTAAAAAAAAAAATATTCTATCTTCACGTAGGTAGACTCAAACCCGTAAATTTTGTAGAAATCGAAGATAAGTCAATTTCAGAGGGTCGTTCTTTTGTCGTGGAATGACCCAGAAAGGCAATTTGGCCCCATCATATCATGGGGGGGGGGGGGGGGTTCTAGTAAAAGGCAGGCTTGAAAAGTTCGGAAATAAAATGCAAATTAATAGGGAAACATTTCACCCTCGCGCAGTTAGATTAAGAAAGATATAATTATTTGCTTATACTTAAAGGAAAATGTTTTATATTCATCCCTTGTATTAATTATTTTACCATCATAAGGGTTATATTTATTTGTTATAAAAAATTTAAATTAAACTATATTGCGAAAACATCCTGAAAGAAATGACGTATTGAAAAACGAATCCTGAATTTCATTACATTTTAATAAAGAGCGGGCGGGGGAAAACGAAAAAGTGCAGAGCCAGTCTTTTCATGCGTTCTTGGCTGTCATCATTATTTCTCCCAGCGGTCAGTTTCCGCTGCTCAGACTCATTAGAGACTTCCCTTATTCTCGCAAGGAGTGTAATCGATTCTCATACGGCGGATAATAAATAAGCCGTGAACCATTCCTCTCTCCGTAATCGCCTTGGCCCTCGAGGTGTATCAGAAATTGAGTCTGCTGTGTTTTTATGCCCTTTTCTCTGCCGATTTTCTGGAAATGACGTGGTCAGCGTTGTGTGTTGTGAATTTCATATTCCGTTATTCGAGGAAGTTTATTTCGGGGCTGCGGAGTCAGAGTCGGACTGATTTTGAGGTAAATAAAATTAGTCAGGGCCTGAAAAGCCAAGGCGGGCCCCTTGTCAGTTACGTCGCCGGGCCCCTCCCGCCCCCAAAAAGAACTCTGAGAAAATTTAAGTTTTCAAAAATGAGTATTCTTACTTTCAAATTTTCTTGAAACCTTTTGTTTCAAATATATGAGTACCCATGTTTTCGAATAGTATGCTGAATTATTTCATACTCAAAAATAAGTACATAATACTCAGTTTTGAAATTATTACACATTGATTCAAAAATGAGCACAAATACCTCAAATGGAGCTCACGTGTTGAATTGAGTGTCTGAATGCTTCAAATTTGAATACCACGTAGTCGGAGCCATTTTGACTCACGATAGGTTCAAATTTGAGTACTTTTTCGTCATTTTTGAAATTGTTGTTTTTAGAGTGAAGAAAAAAGAGCGCAAAAAAGGGGGAGGGGTGAAAAGAAAAAAGAAGGGGAAAAAATGGGGGGAATCAAAACTGCTTGCTAGAAAACAAATAACTATTTTAAGTATCACAACAGAAAATGCCAAAAGAGTAAATTTTACTTAATCTTTACGTTTTCTCTTATTCGGAGTCCCGTGTCCTCCCACCTTTTTCTTTTCTCCTTTCCTTTTTTTTGAGCAATCACGATTGCTTATTGTTCTCATTTGACCGTTTTTGGTGTCCGTGCCTTTTTCAACTTGGACCGGAAGCCTCTGCAGCACCACCGCCCACCGTCCTCTGCTGGCGGCGCGGCTGCTCCGGTTTTGAGCTATCCGATCTCCTGGTCGGAGGCGTCCATGTCCTACACACACGCACGCTCACACACATACACACACACGACTTCACACACATACCCTCACACACGTCTACGTGCATACACACAGGTCCACGCACACACACACAGGTCTACGCACACACACACACAGGTCTATGCACACACACAACTATGCACACGTAACCGCCCAGGAGGAGAGGCAGGCTTGGGGGGGGGGGGGACAGGAGCCGTTTCTAGAAACAATAACTCCAATGAGTAGGGTTCTGTCTCAGTTCGTGATTGCGAAAAACATAATTTGAATTCAAAATTTCAGAATTCAAATTAATTTTTTATATTTTTCTTTTCTTTTCTTTCTTTCCTTTTTTTTGCGTTAGTGGTGCCTCCCCCCCCCCGAAGGCCCGGGCCTCTAGTTTCCGACTAGGCTGACATATCATCTCGTCGGGCCTGAAACTAGTCAGTGTCGGGAGTCGATGTTTTTATAATTCCAAGAGTCGGAGTTGGTCATTTTCCTTCGGGATTACCAGCTCTGTCAGGGTTGTGGAGTCATATTCGGAGTCGTGGAGTCGGTGTTGGACTAATTTTGAACCGAAGGAGTTGAAGTCGAAGGCTCTAAAAATCTTGAAGTCGGAGTCGGTCATTTCCCTTCTGACTCCGCAGCGCTGGTTTATTTCTGAATTTTGTTGGTTGTTTGGTTATTCGAAGCACAGCAAGAGTTTTCGAGTGTTATAAACTGCAGAAATGTAGTTTAAAATACGTACCAACATGTTTTTCTCAACCTTCATTTTATCAACTTTTGGGCTCTTTGATCTCAGTGCTGATTATCCGAATTTCAATTAGTTGAACGATCCAATTAACCGGACACAAAATCCCTCTTATTTTGTCCAACTGAGCAAACGTATAATCGAAAACATTCCCTCAATGTATAAAGCATTGAGCGGTTGTGAATCCGGGCTATTAGGGTTATTTTAGGCCCGGGAAATTAGGCTTTTTATACATGAAAATAAGCACTGTAACCTAAAGATCTTCCGCTATTCGTTTGTTAAAAATTTGGTAATTATTATAATAACTATTAAATTGTTATCGTTGAAGAAAAATAACCAATAAAGTAATATCTCCATCCTCATCTTTCCATTCATCTCTAACCGGCCAGCCAGCGAAGTACCATAAAAAGAACTTCGTCGAACCAAGATCTGATGAGAAGAAACTAGATCCTCACAAAAACAATCTGGGTCACAGAGGGTTAATCGGACAAGGATTCGCAGCGGCGTCTGGGAGAGAAGACCAGAAACACCAAATTTCTGCTTTTAAACCAGTATGAAAGTCTTTTTGTTTCCATCCAAGATCTCGAAGACTACACACACTCCACGCCTCGTATTTCGAGTTTTGAGACGAAACAGCTTGTTCCCTTCAGTTAAATACCGGTATTCCAGGGTCAGAGTATCTCAGGCCTCCTTCCGCAATGATCGTATCTCGCCCCTGCGCTATTGTTACAATTTGATGAAAGTAATGTCAGACATTTTAAAGTTCAATGTAGTAAAACCACCCAAAAAAAGGTAATCTCTACACAAGCCCGTCATTTCGAAATTTTCCATGATGGGTCAAAGGGTATAGAGTAACGTCGCACAGTGGCCGATTTGCCCGATTTAGGTGGACAAAATTGAAGTTCTAATTTCAGATTTTTTTTTTGTGTTGTATCTTGTTCTGACATGTCTGGAAGAAACGAAAATGACAGTAAAAAGTTTCGGAGTTTGTTCGTTACTCGTGGAGGAACGCGTGAATGAGAGTTTTCGACGATTTTAAAGGCGATTTTGACAAAAATTTTATACTCATAAAAGCTCATCTCCAGGCAGACCATGGTTTAATGTACGTTTGTGGTGAATTTTCTTGGGTTATGTAGACTCTAAAGAAGCTTTTCCAATTTTTTATTAATTTTTTTAACCATCTACCTGAAATCGGCGCATTTTTTGAGTCAAGTTTTTAGCGAAAAATTTTCACATCTGCGACTTTAATTGCCTCGAACCGACGAAAACCAGAAAAAACCAGAATGATTTTTCCACCAAAATTACCACTAAAACCTCCTCTTTCCAGCCATACTAAACTATTTTTGCGCAAGGTATTTTATTTCCGAAATTAAGTGTCTATTGTTTTACGAAATTATGTTTAATTGTATTCAAGAAATTATGTTTTTATTTATACAAAATAACTAAGGTATACCTTAGTTATTCTGGAAAGAGAGAGAGAGAGAGACAATCCATATTATGTTTTGAAATTTGTGAACAGTTACCATTCTATAATCTTCCTCCTTGTTATTAAAAGAAATTTCTTCATCTAAATTTTTAATTCTTTATTCAATTTTCCTCATTTTAAATAGATTTGTGAGAACTGTTTATTTTTACTACATCAAATAAATCAGAGAAAATGTTGCAATAAAAAGAAAAAAAAACAGTCAGTCATGCAGCATAACTAAATATGCGAATTTTCACCATTTTCCTTGTCTATCAAGTAAGTCGTTTCTGGGTGAATGTAGGGACTAATTTCTTCATCATTTGGGGTATCATGTTACATGTATTTTTCTACGCTGAATCGATTGAGACCATCCCCGTCTTCGTAGCTTGCTTCTGGACCGAGATAGAGCCAAAAACGTACGAAAAACAACGGTTTTCGACCTGTAGCGTGCTCTAGCTTCACCGCTATTGAACCTAGAGGGCCAATCTTCGAACTTAGCTTGTTCAATTACCTAAAGAATACTTGTAATTTTTTTCAGATTTTTAAATGCAAAATTGCGACCTATAGAGCGCAAAGCTGTACATACATACATACATAATACATACATACATATATACATATATAGAGGTTTTGACAGAGAAAATTGACAAAATGGATAGACTTACAAAAATTGGATATTTCGGTTTCAACCGTGCGTCTTCAGCAAAGTGACGTCATACATATATACATATATATACGTGTATACATATTTATATATACATACGACAAAATCGTCAAAATTCACCATTCGATTCTTTGAGGTCTGAAACACATTTTGAGTGGTTAATCTGACCAGGTGCACCCCTTTTTGCAAACTCGATCAAACGCAATAAGTGAATTTTCTGTGAAAATTCGCTTAAAAAAACACTAGTTTTAGTGATTTTTGGGGGGAAAAACAAGATTTTTATTGGTTTTTTGGAGAAAAACAAGGGAAGGAAGCATTTTAGACCTATGAAGTAGGATATATTCGTGATCAGCGTAAAATTTCCTGTAAGGCAGGCTCATTAAATAACTTTGTAAACCTGATTGGGACCAAATTAGTCTGTTTTTGTCTAAAAAAACACGATTTTTAGTGGTTTTTTGGCGAAAAACAAGGGAAGGAAGCATTTTAGACCTATTAACTAGGGTATATTCGTGATCAGCGTAAAATTTCCTGTAAGGCAGGCTCATTAAATAATTTTGTCCACCTAAATCGGGCAAATCGGCCACTGTGCGTCGCCAGTAACAGACATCGCTCTTAAGTTAACTCAATTTTCTGAGCATTTTAATGTATTTTGACTTTTAAAACTGTCTTTCTCTCATGCAACTACATCTCAGCTATTGTTTGGCTGTTTCTGGATCCTTTGAGTGAGTTAATTCTATTCTTATTTGCTCAATTTCAAAAAAAGGGTCCGGGCCCCAGTAACAGACACCGAAAAATCTGATGATACCCAGTAACAGATAGATTTAGGAAAGGATGAGTAATGGACAATATAACCCTTTTCTCTTTAAAATGTGCAAAAGTTCTTTATTTTTAGAACTAAAGCCTTATTAAATTTAAATGAACATGAAGCACTTGCTGATCTCGTGGTAGCTGTTCATAATCTTCCACCACTGCTTTGTAAATACCAACTGGCTCGTAAAATTCACTCTGATAATACTAGATGGTTGCACCGTATGCATGGGCCACAGCAACATCAGTTTTACCCGCCTAAAATTCTTATTATTTAAATCCAAACTTACGACTGTCTGTTACTGAACACTTGTTTGTTATTGGTGCCATTACCCTATACTCAATGATGCAAATTGCACCGAAAACCAACAAAAACCGCTCCCACTAATAGGCGAACACAATAATTTCTCAACACAACACAACAATTGGCGAAACAATGTTACAATTTGGCGAAAGTAATGTCTGATATCTTTCGGTTTAATGTAGGAAAACCGCTCGAAAAGGCCACCTCTGCAAAGAGACCATACTTCATCAAGATTTTATTTTTGGGTCTAGAATTCCTAGTTGTAGACTCAAATGTCAATTCTCTCTTGTGTGTGTGAACTTTAATTATTAAAGGATCACATATTTCCAGGCTCTACTTTCGCTGTTGTTACAATTTGAAGAAAGTAATCAAGTTTAATGCAGTAAAACCTCTCAAAACGACTACCTCCATAAAGAGACTAGCACTCCTTGAAGCTTAATTTCTAGTTGTAGACCCAATGTTAATTTGCTCTCCATTAGACTTTAATGATTGAAGGACCACATACTGTCTGATCACGGTGACAGATGAATTTTTTTTTTTTCTCGTACTCGTTGTAGCATGCAAAACTTTATTCACTCTAGTTCACTCTAGTTTCACCTTGATCTTCCTCCACTTGCAGCCTGTTGGAATTTCAAATACAAATAGCAGTATTGGTCAAGTATTATTCCTATTCAGCCAAGTCTATTGCCAAAGTAAAACGATACCATTAAATGTATGAAATGAAAATTCATTTCCACAGGCTTTTTTACTAAAAAGAAAAGCAAAAGGAACTAAAAAGTTCAACTATTCGAGATGTTTTTTTATGACTATTTTAAACAAAATTCTTCGCCGCATGGCTCCAGACAATTAAACTAATAAGGCGTACACCTCACTTCTGATGTCAAAAGAAACCTAGCAGACTTTCTTTTTTCATTTGCATATTTTCTTGCATAATTAACTCATTTGTTCAAGCACTTCTTTTAGAGAACTTTGAGCGAACTTTAACCTTTTCCCCTCACTAGATAATGCTTTCAATAGATTCTCCGCGTACGTTTGAGAAACGTTAATGATCTGCTACTTTCAGACTCTTCTTTCTGATGCAAAAGAAATTTTAACTGAAGTAATGGTAGCAGAGTTTTATTTCGAGCTGTACAAATAAACATCAACCGTAGTTATTATTTTTGTTGTATAGATCCGGGGGTTTTAAACTTTTCCGATTCACGTCACCCTTTGAAGAGTTAGAGTTTTCTCACTTCTCCCTAATCCAGGGGTTCCCAAGCTTTTCTGACTCGCTGACCTTAAAAAATTAGAATTTTCTAGCAGCATCTCACTCTATCTTTGTTAGAGTCGCGCTACTACGAAAAGGCGGGGGGGGGGGGGGGGGAGGGGGTTGCTCTGTGTGTCACTTGTCTGGGAGGGGTGACATCCAAAATGGAATTGCAAGTTTTTGAATGTAAAGCTAAAATGGCTTTTAAGGCTACAAATTTGAAAATTTTCCCTGGGGGAAACCCTCGGAACTCTTTTCCCCCACCCTACATCATGGAGGACTACACTCAGGATTGAGTCAGTACTCTGACATACTAGTGACTTCCTTCCAAACCAAAAAAACTGAACCACCCCATTATCATTCCCTGTGTTTGAGATACGTTTGAAATAATTAAGGGGCCATTCATCTCATACACCCTTGTACGCTTCTAGAGCAAGGGGAAAAAAAAAGCATTCATAGTTTTAATTTGTCTTTTGTACATTAGCCCAGTTAAAATTTCGTTTTTACACAAATGTAGTTGTTTTTGAAAATTGTATAAATTTCATGCTTAGGTACATAGAACCTTAAAACCTTTTTTTGTGTGTGTGTGTGTGTGTGTGTGGGTGGGGGGTGACATCACAAATTACCACCCATTCGCGGCACCCCATGCCCTAGTATATCTCTATTGTATCTTGCTCAATCCATTTGCACGGATTTGACATTTTTGCGTGTGTAATTGACTTTTACTCCCGGAATTTCAATCTTTGGCTTTAACCTACCATATACTTCAATGTAAGAAACAAATTTGCATGTATCATAGAGCTATACCGATGCGATTTCTCCAGATTGTTTGCTGTTGTGATTCAATGTGTGGGGTCGGTCTAGAAATTCTTTTCCAGACCACACTCATCGTGAGAAAAACATGTTACGCGGGTGTTTTATATCTGTCACCAGTATGGGAGCTGGATAAGTATAAGACCACACGTAAATACGGTTTTTGCTCCCCTTTTCTGAGAAAGGTTCGAAATTAGATCTTCAGAATAGCTGAATTCTATCCGAAGCTGGACATTTGTTGTGCACATAAACTTTCTCCGTTTGGTGTGATATGATGTCTGTGACACTATAGGGGACATTTTTCAGCCATCTTGTCAACGCAGTTGAGACCCCAGACAGCAGAAGGAAAAAGATCTTAGCGCATTTTTGTCAACATCGTCTGAATGTTGTAAACAGGGGTGCATTCCCCGCCAAACGAATCCCCGTATATAAGAGAAAGTAAATAAGTCAAACGGGAGAGACTCTTGTGATGCAAAGGGCAGAGTAGTCGTGGAGTGCGGCTCTCGCAGTTCAAAATATCTTTGTAACATTAAATAATCTGTAAATTGTAATATAGCTGTACATAATAATATGTTGATTAAACGTCTCTAAAAGACCATGCAATCTCTTGTCGTCTTTACACAAGAGGTGGAAACGGTACAGCTTAAAATGGTGTCAGAAGTGGGATGCGAAAGATAACCCTGAACTGACTCTTTGCTCATAAAGAAAACGAGGGGAGAAGAAAAGTCGATGCTTTCTCCCGCTCCTCGAAGAATTCCCGAACAGCTGTTTGAAGCGGAGTTTGTTTCCCTTCTTGCGAAAAGGGGGCTTTTCGTTTTCGTCTTCTTGTAACACGGAGAAAAAGGAGAAAGAAGAACGAAACCGGAACTTTCGCGTCTCTTAATGATTTGCTGTTCGTGTTGTGAGGATCGCCTTGATCTTCGAAGTGCAGCGTTGGAAACGGTCAACCTGACCGAAGGTTTATGAGATTTCCAGGATCTCGCTGTTTGCGCTGGAAGGGTCAAACTGACCATATGCTGAAGAGATCACCTTGATCTGTGCATTGTTGGAAACGGTCAAACTGACCGAAGGTTTCTGAGTTCTCCAGGATCTCGCTGTTTGCGCTGGAAGGGTCAAACTGACCATATGCTGAAGAGATCACCTCGATCTGTGCAACGTTGGAAACGGTCAAACTGGCCGCAAGTTGCTGTAGCGGAATCCAGTCACGGAGGCTTGTGTTCGTGCTGAAGAGAGGGTCAACCGGACCTGTTTAAGAGCAGAAACGCCGTCAACGTTCTGCTTTTGTGATCACATTGATCAACCGATAAATGGTCAAACTGACCATACTGTGAAAAGGTCAAGCTGACCTTCAAAAGTGTGTGTGTGTTAGTGGGCAAATCTTGCCGAAGAAAATCTATTGTGCACGTGCCAATTGTGGATTACAAAAAGAAGAAAGGCGCTCAAAAAATCTGGGGTATGTACCTTTGCTTTTTCTTGAGTTGTCATTGACTTGTTGCTATATTAAGTTTTAAGTTTTGGAATTAGCTTAATTCTAATTAGTTAAATGTATGACAGTGCAAATCTTGTACGGGAAAATTGTGTACATTTTAAGTCATTTAAAAGTTAACTGTGGGAACTCAAGTACGAGTACATTAACTTTCTTTTGCTTTCTAAGTAGCTAATTAAGTAATTTCTTGTTGTAATTTTTGTATTCCTTGAAATGGCGTTCCTCGGAAAAGGAAAGAAGCAGGATTTGCTAATCCTGGCGGAGAATTTAGGGGTAACCGTTACTCCGGAGTGGAAACTTGTCGAACTTAAAAAGGCAATTACGAGTTCCGACGATTACGAAGAGGATTTTGTTAGGACCCTCTTCGAAAATATAATCTCCACTAGAAAATTAGAGGAAGAAATGGCTGAAAAAGCGAGGGTAGAAGAATTACAAAGGGCTGAAAAGGCGAGGGTAGAAGAATTACAAAGGGCTGAAAAGGCGAGGGTAGAAGAATTACAAAGGGCTGAACAGGATAGACAAAGGGAACATGCATTAAAAGAAAAAGAAATTCAAATGAAGCACGAGCTAGAAATGCTAAAATTAAAATGTGAAAACCCTTCTATTTTTGAAAATAATAATGTAGGACCGCCATCTATCGTGTCGCGCTTAAACATTAAGAAACTAATTCCTGAATTTGATGCGAAACAATCGGACATCAGCCTATATCTGGTGATCTTCGAGCGACAAGCAAAGAGAGCTGAAATTCCCGAGGAAAATTGGGTCGCTCATTTGCTTAGCTTGTTGCCACTGGATATAGTGCAGCTGATCGCGAGGGAACCCGAAGAAGTAGCATCGGATTACCATCATGTAAAACAAGTATTGCTAAAAAGATATAAATTAAGTTCAGAAGTCTTTCGACAAAAGTTCACTCAACATCAGAAGAAACCCGAAAATTCCTGGAAAGATTTCACTTTTGAAATCACTAATTATTTAAATGAATGGTTAGCGGGGCTGGAAATAGAAACTTTTGACCAATTGAAAGAGCTCATGGTAGTGGATCAATTAAAAAAACGTGCCGGTCCCGAAATGAAAAGTCATTTTCTGGACGACTGGACTAGTTACAAATCAGCTGCCAAACTTTCAGAACAATTTGATAATTACGACGAAGCCCGAAAACATAATTCAAAATCTGAGGAAAATTCTAATAGACATTTTAAATTTTCTGCAGAGGGTACTGGATTTAAAGAGACAGGAAGTAAGACGAGAGAAGGAAATCAGACATCTAAGTCGGCAAATTCTTCTAACGTGCGAATTCGGAAGGATTTCGAAAAACGCGCGGCTCCGCGGTGTTACTACTGCCATGAGGTAGGTCACATTAAGCCTGCCTGTCCAAAACTGGGAAAGGGAGCCGGAGTGGAGTCTGTCAATTGTATCTATCCTGAAATAGAAACTATAAATTTTATAGAGACGACAGAACTCACAGAGGGCTTGATTTCTTACACCGAGGGTACCGTGGATGGGAATCCGATATATTTATATCGGGATACAGGATCGACCATTGATTTAGTCAACGCTAAATATGTAAAGCAATCGAGTTGGTGCGATCAAAAGGTAAGGATAAGGCAACCATTAAGTCTGGATTTAGTAACATTACCCCTAGCTCAAATAGAAATTTCAGGTCCTTTTGGTACAGTGAAAACAAAAGCCGCAGTTTGCGGAGATGTGTTTGATCGAAATCGGTACCTGTTGGGAAATCGGACGGCCGCGTTGATCAAAGAAAGGACCGGCTATGAATTTTCCCTGGTAGATTCGATGAGCGGGAGCCCCCCGTGTTCTGATATAAATTTCTCACTGACCAAATGTGGGAATGGGGCAGCAGTTGATATAAATTCAGATCTGGAGGATGTCCTTGATGACAAGAAAAAAACTTGTCTTTATGTTGAGGGGCAGGTTTTGGTTTCCGGAACAGAGGAAAACTCCTCGCAAGTAGTCCTTTTTGATAATAATAGTAATGAGTTGAGCACAGCTCGCAATAGGGGTTCAAATCGTGATCCGAAAGTTAGTGAGAGGAACGGTTCCGAAGCCGAAAATACGAATCAAACAGGTTCATTCGAGAACGTAATGTTGCGCAATCCTCGGGAAAACGTTCCATTAAAATGCATACATTTTATTGAATTAGGAAAGGAAATTGTGCCGGTTCTCGTTACAGAATTAGTAAATGATTTAATTAAGAGTTTTGGAAATTCGGTAGTACTTTGTTCGGATAATACAGAGGCATCTTCGAGCATAGGGAAGTTTCTTTATAGGATCCCGAAAGCAAAACTAACTGCTATCAGCACGTCCAAGTGTAGAGTTTCTCCGGGGCGAGAAAGAGGGAACGCAGTAGCTCTGCAAGTAAAAGATCATCGCTTCTTCGTTTTTCGGAATCCCCTTACGCGGGTTCAACTTAGGATACTTCTCAAGTTACTGTGTTTTGCGCATTATACGAAGTGTCGCGAGCGGGAAGGATTCCTTTTGGAACGAAAGAAACGAGTGACCTAGTTTGTTTTGCTAACTTGGGGGAAAGAATAGCATATGTAAGGATGTCGGTAAAATATGCTGAATATTTTTGTTAAATGTTGTTAATCTTAACTATAACCAATTATATAATTTTAAATTTCATTGCATGGTTTGGTTAATTGTGTGTACTCGTACTGCGTTCTAATGAATAGCACGTTAACAATGTTCATGAATAAATAAGGTAGTTGGATGTGCTTACTTTTAATTATGTTATTTATGAACGCGTTATTTTTATGATTAATTTTGTTGTTGTTTTCTTTTGTAATTCCTATATGATTTTTCTATTTTACTTATATGACCCTTACAAGTTTCGCACTGTGTTTACATTGTAGGAGTAAGATTCTTTAAAGTAGTTTAGTTGTTTTAAAATGGAAATTGAGTATTGAGTCAATTGCAACTCCAGAATTAGCATAGTACTGCCTAGAGAAGTGCTATTTTTGTAATCAAGTGTACTTGAGTGTCATTACCAGAAAAATGAAACTTTTCTCTTAATCGAAAAGTTCTTCTAAGGGGGAAGGAGCTATACCGATGCGATTTCTCCAGATTGTTTGCTGTTGTGATTCAATGTGTGGGGTCGGTCTAGAAATTCTTTTCCAGACCACACTCATCGTGAGAAAAACATGTTACGCGGGTGTTTTATATCTGTCACCAGTATGGGAGCTGGATAAGTATAAGACCACACGTAAATACGGTTTTTGCTCCCCTTTTCTGAGAAAGGTTCGAAATTAGATCTTCAGAATAGCTGAATTCTATCCGAAGCTGGACATTTGTTGTGCACATAAACTTTCTCCGTTTGGTGTGATATGATGTCTGTGACACTATAGGGGACATTTTTCAGCCATCTTGTCAACGCAGTTGAGACCCCAGACAGCAGAAGGAAAAAGATCTTAGCGCATTTTTGTCAACATCGTCTGAATGTTGTAAACAGGGGTGCATTCCCCGCCAAACGAATCCCCGTATATAAGAGAAAGTAAATAAGTCAAACGGGAGAGACTCTTGTGATGCAAAGGGCAGAGTAGTCGTGGAGTGCGGCTCTCGCAGTTCAAAATATCTTTGTAACATTAAATAATCTGTAAATTGTAATATAGCTGTACATAATAATATGTTGATTAAACGTCTCTAAAAGACCATGCAATCTCTTGTCGTCTTTACACAAGAGGTGGAAACGGTACAGTACAAAGTGTCAACTATTGAGGGTTTTTTTTTCTTTTGCATGTTATAAACAGTGATTTGTACGTGTTGCAGGTGTCACTGTACTGCCTCACCCGCAACACGTACAAATCATTACTTTTAAAATCCAGAAACGTTTTTTAGAAAGTTGATACTTTGTATTATGATTAGGCTTGCGAAATTTCTGAAACGATCAACCAGTACAATGGAATGCTCCCCCCTTCGCCCCCTCAGCGTCGCGAATATTCAAAATAGTTTACACTCTTGGCTGATTTTTAGAGTGTTTTACAGGGTAGTTCATTCTCAATATCTAATGAATAAATGGTTACTAACTATGAACCCAAACCAGGGGTAAGAACACATTGTCCGTAGAATTCATAGTGGCTAACTAAGCACGTAAGTTACACTTTTTCTTAAAAATACACTAGATTTCTTAAAAATAGTGCCATATTTAAAGTACAGTATAACATCGATTTAACGATTGTCAAGGGGCTGGAAAAAGTTATCGTTGAATCAAGGATATCGTTTAATCGAGGAGCATAGACATTCAATGTAGTCGAGTCCGGACCAGTGAAATTTAGGGGATATTTCGATAATTGGGATTCTGGCGCAGTCGTATCATTTTTGGCGCAAATAATTTTATTTTGGTAACCCTGCTGATTTATAGTAACCCTATGTGAATAGATGTTTCCGATCTCTGTTTTGATTTGCAAAGAAAAATACCTTTCGCGCAGGCGCTGGAGCCAAAACTTGACACCAATGAAGAAAGATCGCCAGATTCCCAATCATCGAAATATCTCCGAAATGTATCATTAAATTGAAGAAATCGTTAAACCGAAGTTACACTGTAATCGTATGTTTTATTTTCGAAACTGCTGTAACAGAGCGGACAATATAAACCATAGGAAATGTTTATCCGATAAAGTTTGGCACAAAAGTTAAGGTTGTATTGATTTTCTTTGTAGTGGATACTCAACACAATTGAAAAGCGTCACGTGACTGATCTGACCAATCACAAAGGCAAGAGACATCGACGCGACATTTTTGAAGACCCTTCTGTCTATCATAAAACTAAGTAAAACATTTAATGTGTGCATTTCTGTATCTCCTTCGGGGCCCTTCGGTCGTAGGGACCCCTTGCAATTACGACGTGATAAATCTGTCACTGATCACCGAGGTTGAAAAAACCGCGAAACTACAAATTCTTCCTTTTAGAAAACTTACCCTACATATTTGACAAAAAAAAAAAAGAGCATAGATAAAAGTATCTAAGCTGAAGGCAGAAAATCATGAATATATTCATTCCTTCCGAAGATAAAATTTTGTGAACGAAAGGTTACGGGATTTGATTTTCTGTTTTTAAAGTTCCCCTCCTAGGCGGGGATTTATTTTATTAGATAAAATTCTAGCCGATATTTCAGCTATTGATGTCTTCGAGCGCAGTTGTGTTACTAAAACTTTTATTATTTTTCTCTGAAACTAGTAAGCATTTTCATCTAAAATAAATCATCTAAATTTGTCCAGTTATACTATTCAACTAACTCAAGGCTTATTGCTTCATAAAATGCCCTGAAATTACTGCAGTGCTAATTATTGCAGCGAAATTACTGCAGCGTAGATATTTTACCCAACTTTTTCTTTACTGGAGGTATTCATCTTTGTTGACAAAATTGCTGACAAATTGTGCTGACAAAATTGCTGGAAAACCATTTTTAAGCCACCCTTAAAATTCTTTTTTTGAGGAGAAGTGATTTTTCAAATCCTTAATTTTCTTGCAATGGTTTAAATTTTTCTTTGGGAGGGATGGTTAACTTGAGAATGTATTTATAACTTTTCTACACCAAAACAGAACTGAAAAATCACTTTGTCATTCTGTTTTATAATAAAAATGAATAAAATAATGAAAAAAAAAAAAATTTGTTCGACTCTATATGTTGTTTCTACTCCTGTTCCGCTTCTTTCCTTTTTCTTTCTTCTGTTTTTTATTTATTTTATTTTTCTATTTTTTTATTTTTCATCACAATCTTTGTGAATAAATTCTCTTTTATGACGAACGATTAAAATGAGAAAGTTAATGTTCAACAGAACTCTATTCATCAAAAAAGTGGTTCAATTCGAAGAGAAAATACCACAAAAAACTTTCCTTGAAATATAAATTCCTAAATGTTGCAGCTACTGCGCTTTATCTTTCCACGGCAGAAGTAATTTTGTTGAGAAATAATTGCCGTAGAAATTAATTTATGATTATATTATCTTTATCTTTACTAATAATAAAGGTGAAAGTCTCTCGGTCTGGATATCCGGAGGATGTCTGGATCACTGTGACGCGCATAGCGCCTAGACCGTTCGGCCGATTTTCATGAAATTTGGCGCAAAGTTAGTTTGTAGCATGGGGGTGTGCACCTCGAAGCGATTTTTAGAAAATTCAATGTGGTTCTTTTTCTATTCCAATTTTAAGAACAAAATTATCATAAGATGGACGAGTAAATTACGAAATTATCATAACGTGGAACCGTAACATGGGCACAAGCCAATTGGCGAGATACAAAATTGTCATAACGTGGAACCGTAACATGGGTACAAGCCAATTGGCGAGAAAATTCGCCATACATTATTTGTAAATATACAGGCGAACCAAAAAGACTTTTAATTTTTCTATTACGGGCAAAGCCGTGCGGGTACCACTAGTTGAAAAATATTTAAAAAAATCCCAGGAAATCAACTCACGAAATATTTTCTAATACAATATCTGCTGCGACTGCTGGGTCGACATTTAAATCCCTTCAACATTGAATGAAGAGTAAGAGGGGGGGGGGGGTATTAAAGATCACTTAACAACCAAAATCGTGTAACCACACAAGAGCCAGTCAACAATGGAAACTATGAATACAAAGCCAGTTACGAGCGTGTAATAGATTCGACATTTATCGAGCTTTATTTTTTTACGGCTTTTGTTTTTATTTCTCACGAGAAAAACGTTTAATGGCAATCGAGAGTGAAAGTATCGGTGCGCGCGTGGGAGTGCGTGCGACAGTAGGAACAGCAATAAAAAAATGTCAGTGCCCTTTTTATGAAAACGTCACACCTGGCGGGAGCTTTACTGGTTCTCTCCAAACAAAGGATTGGAACATGTGCCGTGAGCGCAAGGTCGAGTCGCTTTTCATGACGACACTAACAATGGATAATTTCCGGGACTGCATGTTTTTTTTTTTTTTTTCTTTCTTTCTTTACTTTTTCAGTGTTTGATGTGGCCGCGTAATCGGAACCGATCATGCATTATTGCATAAATGAGGTTTATAACTGTAGGATGGATTAACGGTACTTAGCTGTTAATTTTCTCACACCAGGACCGGATCAGCGCAAATAGGGCACCGGGCCTGTGGCCCTAATTCGAGACTCATTCCCAGCTGCTGTAATGTTAATTATTGCAGGGTTGCCAACTTTCGAAGAACAATTTGAGGAGCATCTGTGGTGATTTTGAGGTGCAATTTGAAATTTTGCGGAGCAATTCGGTATTTTGTATAAAAATCAATAAAAATAACTAAAACCAATTATCTAAAATTGTTTTAGAGCTCTGACAACCATTTTAAGCACAAGCATACAACTATTTTGTTTTAATTAATAAAACTTCTTTAAATATTATTTCAATCTTTTATCTTAACAATCAAATATAAGCTTGAAAACGTTCGCCGGGAAATGCGGAGCAAAATAAACTTTTTGCGGACCCGCGGTGTTTTGTAGGGCTCGACCGATGGCATTTTTTGGCCGATGGGCCGATGCCGATTGTTGGCCGATTGTTCAAAGATGGCCGATGGCCGATTGTTTTTCTCCAAATGGCCGATGGCCGATGTTGTTGGCCGATGGCAAAAAAAAAAAAAAAAAAAAAAAAATCGAACAGAAATAAACTGATAAGATTGTCAGGTTTAAAGGATCATTGATTCATTTCACTTTACTTTCTTTCGACGAATAAGGAATTGTAATCACAAAATATATTTATCAGATTTCGACCTAAATTTATATTTTACAATCACCCAATTTAAACTTCACAAGTTTTTTCTTCACATCTGTACATGCATATGTACCTAAGAACATATAGATGACCGAAATTTCCATTTTGAACTCCTCCTTAGTTATTTATCGCAAACTCACTTGTGATGTCTTCATCCGCGTAAACTTGCGTCACTCAAAAATGTTATGAAATAGTAAGTTGGAAACTCATACGTACGTAGTATGATCTAAAAGTTTGAGGCAAGCTGCATAAAACTTTACCCTGAATAGTTCACATTACCGAAGCACATCTATCTACAAAATTGTCACCTTGAACGACTATGCACTTCTGCCAACGTTCGTATAGCTTTTAGAAACACTGGCAGCCATTTTCGCAAGTAAGGGTTTAACTTCATCGTGAGGAAGAAGGCGACTTTCATGATGAGGATGCACGGTTTGGTTTGTCAATACTCTGATATGACAAACAAATAACATAACGTTTCGTCGGACTTAGCTCCGTATGACTTTTACCTGTTCCCAGCAAAAAAGATTTGCATGGACGCCGCTTTCTTCCGTCAGGAGAAGATAAAGCTTCATCACAAAAGGTAGCGAAAAATGACTTCCATGAGTGTTTCCAAAAGTTATATGAACGCTGGAAGAAGTACATAGTCCAGTGTTGCCAGATTGGGGGAAATTTTCCCATTTTGGGGAAATCTGGTGCTCTCTGGGGAAATTTTGAGGAAATGGGTTTTGAGGGGAATTCTTTGGGGGGGGGGAAATTTTCTTGGGGAAAACTTGGGGGAAAAAAAACCTCGGTAAAATTTGTAATTAAATTTGCGTCTTGACATCTGGTAGTTACATTGTTTGTATTAAACAGCGTTGGTTTAGTTTTGTTCAACTTTAGGGAACTCGCATTTCGTATTATGTGGAATATTATGTACGGAATTCGCATTAATAGTTCTGCGTGGGTTTCTAGTTGATACGTGAAACAGGCAAAAATAAGTGTGATGAAGAATATTCTTGGATAAATATATACAAAAATCATAGTTAAAATTTACAGAAGCAGAGTATTAATTGCGAGTAGAAAAAAAATATTTGGTTATTTCTTATCTTTCGGTCAGGCGCTTGTATTTATGACTAGTGGCACCTGCACGGCTTTGCACGTAGTAGAAAAATCAAAAGGTATTTTGGTTCCCCTGTATATTTACAAATAATGCATGGTGAATTTCCCGCCAATTGGCTTGCCCACGTTACGGTTCCATAATATGATAACTTGGTAATTTAGTCTTCCATCTTATGATAATTTTGCTTGGGAAAATGTTTTTAAAATTGGAATAGAAAAAGAACAAAATCGAATTTTCGAAAAATCGCTTAAAGGCGCGCACCCACATGCTACAAACTGATTCTTTGCCAAATTTCATGAAAATCAGTCGAACGGTCTAGGTGCTATGCGCGTCACAGAGATCCTGACAGAGGGAGAGATCCGGAGAGAGAGACTTTCAGCTTTATTATTAGTAAAGATAAAAAAAAGATAAAGACAAAAAAAAGCAAAAATGGGAAGAAAAAAACAGTTGGGAAATTTTGTAAGAAAATTTGGCTATTTGGGGGGGGGGGATTTTTTCAAGGGGAGACAAAAATATCAGAGGAAGTCGATTCTTTTTATGAAAATTTTAGTGGAAAAATAATTTTTAAATTTGGGGAATTTTGATAGAAAACATCGCTTTTGGGGGGAAAAGTTGGAAGGGGATTGGGGAAATCTGGATTTGACCATCTGGCAACACTGACATAGTCCCTCATGGTGACCTTTTGAAGGTGGATGTGCTTCGGTTATGTGAACTATTCTGGGTAAGGTTTTATACAGCTTGTCCCCCGAACTTTTGGATCGTAGTACGTACAATCTGTATAGGGTGTAGTTATGTTTTTCCTTTTTTGACTGCTGTATGATGGAAGACAAAGAACAAACAAAAAAAAAAGAATAAAATAAAATAAAGAAAGAAAGAAAAAAAAAAGGAAGAGAAACAAAGAGACTGTTTAATAACCAATTGATTTTTTTAAATTGAACATATAGCTAAGATTTCAGTAATATTGTAATAATGTATAGATTTAGATACATTAAACATAGTTAAAAAACATTAAATTATGTTTTATCATTAAAATTAAGAATAAAACTATGATACCGTCAACAAATAACGCAATTAAAGTGGGAAAATTGCACGTAGACATTTTTTAGTCATCAAATTCAACAAAAAAGGTGACAGATAAATTTCGATATTAAATCATATTAGGAATATTTTTATACTTATTTAAAATTTATGAATAGAAAAGTTTGCATTTTTCATAAAAACTATAAGAGTGACATAAATTTTGCTGAAAATAGAAATAGCATGAAAAGAGCGAGGTTCTTAAAACGCAACTACAATAAACAAACTCAATATTTACACCAAGTTAATAACTGAATACACATACTACTTGTTCTGATGCACACGTAATATTGAATAATTTGATTGTTTAATCTTTTATGAAGCACTACGAACAAGTTCAAATTCAATTTTTCAATTTAACAATAATTTTCTGAAATTTAAAAAATTGCATAATAAAAAATCCTTTAAACTTTTCTATAACATATTATTAAAAATATGATGAAAACGAAAATAACTTATTCATTAATGTTATGTAAATACGTAAAAATAGTTACTTACAACAGAAAAAAAATCGATTGCTATTAATGATGCAAAAAAGATGGCGCATTACGAAATATAGGTGAAACAAGTATAAGAAATACACAAAATGACATTTCTTGACCAAAATAATCTCTAAATATGTAAGAAATGCTTGACACAACGAGGGTGGGTTAGGAGGGTCACCCTTTGATTTTGGGGTAACTCACAACATTAAACTTCGGCCTCATTTTTTTAGTACAGAACCGCTACCACCAACGCATCGGAAGAGTTTCTGAATCAACTGCAGCACTTACGAAGAAAAAATTCAAAAGTCCCTTTGATTTCCGAATTATGTCACTATTCAAAACGTCTTTAATCAATTTTGTTAGATTAATTCTCTAAATTTTTCCCAAACAAAAAATAAAGCTTGAAAAAAAAAAAAAAAAAAAAAAAAAAACCCCTCTAATTTTATGAATGGTGTTACTTTTAAACAACTCAAAAGTACAACTACAGTTTAATTTCAGAAATTGAGGGAGTGGGAGGAGGGGCACGCAAGTGTTCTCGGAAATACAAAAAATAGTCGTAAAAAAAGAGTTCAAAGTAATCATAAACATTGAGCAGAAAAACTCTTTTAAAACTTGCACCCGAGTTTGTTTCGACGCGCAGTGGCGGATTTAAAATATTGCAATTGCACAAGAGGCCCCATAACCGTAGGGGCCCGAGTTAGAAAATGCTTATGATAAATGTTTTACATTTTCTATGATTGAGAAATAGGGCCCCAAAATGTATTTCGATGGGCCCCAAACTTGTAGCTACGCCGAAGCGATACAAAAAAGACTGCATTACTGTGATTCATATTATAAATATTGAAAAATTAAAAATTACCGTCGGTTCAACGAGAATCTAACAAAATGAAACAAAACCGGTTTCGCCATCTCATATTTGTTTGCATAGTCTTCAATTCGGCAATATATCACCAAATGATTGTCAGTCTGAGGCGCTGTATTAGTTTTGCCTTGAAATAAGTAATTAACAGCCACAAAAAAATGAGTAAATAGGCTTTTTAGAACACCCGATTGAAAACAAAAAGGGAATTGCACAACTGGAACGTACGCACACCCCACACGCGAAAATTTAGCCTTCTACAGTTTACCATTTTTGAGTTATGACTTATGAGAGATACTTACATACATCCAACCGCAAGAAACAACGCAATAATTAACTTGTTTGGTACCTGAATGCAGTATTAAAACTCTTTCAGGGGTGATTGAAATAAAAATTCATACTGAAATTTAAGTAAATAATTTTATGTGAAAACAATAACTCTCTTTACTTTGTATTAAAAAGTAAAACAACAAAGATCCTTTTTTTTTCCAAAAACATCGGCCAATTCCATCGGCTTTTCGATGTTTTTTAAGGCCGATGGGCCGATGTTTCCTGCAAATTAGCATCGGCCGCCGATGCCGATGCCGATGGCTAAATTGTTGAACCATCGGCGCCGATGCATCGGCCAGGCCGATGCATCGGTCGAGTCCTAGTGTTTTGCCGTTTTTCCGGAGCAGTTCGTAGGATAGGGGTGACCACCTCGAAGCGATTTTTCCAAAATTCGATTTTTTTTTCTTCCTATTATAATTTTAAGAATTTCTTATCTAGCAAATTATCATAACGTGGTCGAGTAAATTATCATAACGTGTGCGAGCAAATTACTATAACATGGGCGGTGAACATAGCAAATTGGCGAGAAATTCATCATCCATTATTTGTAAATATACAGGCGAACCAAATGACCTTTTAATTTTATACTACGGGCAAAGCCGTGCGGGTACCGCTAGTGAAATAATAAATGAAATTCAAAGTTCACATTGTATACACATATGCGATGTACCACGTAAATCTTTCATGGCAGAGAAAAAGGGTGGATAAGTTTAGTTTCTCGTTTTGAAATGAAAAATAGAGCTTTTTTCAGCTACCACGAGTAACGTCCTGATCTAAACAGTAACTTCAGAATTATACAGTGAACTGTGTTGTACAGTGTTGCCAACTTAGCGAAATAAAACGTAGAAAACTGATGGAATAACCTTCCCAGCAAAGTGCAGTGTAGAGCATTCTGCAATTTCTATTAAATCCAAATTTGTTTAAAAATGTTAAGTGTAGCAAAATTAATCTACATGGTTCAAAGTTATTCTTAATGACTTTAAAACAAATTTGGCGTGAGTTTGAAATACATGAACAAGAAAGAAAAAAAAAGCAATAAAAAGATAAATTACGTCAATTCCTACTTAGATCATATCAATCTAAATATCTTGTATAAGGGACATTTTTTCTCCCATATAAAACTAAAATTAATTAATTAAATTTAATTAATTAATTAATATTAAAAAAACTATTAACATCAAGTGCCATCCACTACAAGTTTTAAAAAAATGTAACTGGACTTGAGTGGATGAATAAAAAGTATTTTACGATTGAAAATTTGAACAAGTCAAATAAAGATAAGGAGAGTGAAATATCAAGGGGAGCAATGAGTTTTTACAAACTTTGTACTAGGTGTATTAAGTCATTTCCGCTGTTATTTATGCTTGTTTAAGCAGTTCTCTGTAAAATGGCTCAATCTTGTAGAAAAGAATATAACCCAGATACTTTTTTAAATATTATTATCATAATACTCCTTTAATCTGCTTTAAAAAAATACTAGTGGCACCCGCCCGGCTTTGCCCGTAATAGAAAATTAAAAGGTCTTTTGGTTCGCCTGTATATTTACAACTAATGTATGGTGAATTTTCTCGCCAATTGGCTTGTACCCATGTTACGGTTCCACGTTATGATAATTTCGTATCTCGCCAATTGGCTTGTGCCCATGTTACGATTCCACGTTACGATAATTTCGTAATTTACTCGTCCATCTTATGATATTTTTGTTCTTAAAATTGGAATAGAAAAAGAACCACATCGAATTTTCGAAAAATCGCTTCGAGGTGCACACCCCCATGCTACAAACTAACTTTGTGCCATATTTCATGAAAATCGGACGAACGGTCTAGGCGCTATGCGCGTCACAGAGATCCAGACATCCTCCGGACCTTCAGACATCCAGACAGAGAGACTTTCAGCTTTATTATTAGTAAAGAAGATAATTTAGTATTCATTATTATCATTTAATGTGTGTACTCCCGTAAACTATCCTGATAAAATATTAGTACATTGTTATTAAGAGTTCCTCGTAGCTTGGAAACAGTCGGAATCGAAAGGGCTACGTACTAATCAAAATGTGCGTAAACGCTGGTTTAGAGAATCCAAAAGCATTTTAACTTGTTTCAGTTTAATTAAGAGTCTCAATGCTGCTAATCGTATAAACTTTATCGAGTTTAAATGCCCTCCGTGTACCGGAGCAGTTAAAATTACCTTGGCATGTTAGAATTTATATACGCGTTGAATATTCAGGGCATTGGAGGGAAACAAACTTAACACCTTTGAGCACTTAAAAGCTTGAATGGAGGATTAAAATATTTGGATTATAATAACACGTGGTGGACATTTCCTCGTTTTGGGTTTTGGCTATTACTTAAATTCGCTCTAATTCTTTTCTGATTTAGATTTTATTAGTAGCATTGGAATATTTTTTACGAATTACAACACATTGAAAAACTGTTCAATAAAATTGACTGTATGATAGAGATTTGGTTTAAAAGGAAAAACTATAATAAGGTACTAGTTCATAGCTTGGACTGCGAGATTAAAATTTTTAGGGAAATTAATTTTTGATGGGTTTTGATCTCATTTGTGGGGAAAGTTCCCGTTCTTGGGGACTGCGCTATCGTCCTGATTTGGGCAAGGGAGGGGGGGGGGGGGGGGGGCACTTCGACTAGTTTGAAATATATGCCTTTCCATATTATAAAGCTTCCTTTAGAACTGATAAAGTAAATGACAGGAGACCAGAAGGTCTCAGGCTCTAATCCCGGTTTTAGGCAATGCTTTGAGAAACGAGAAAATGAGTTGATAGTCAAGCATGTATGCAATGGTAAACAGGTAAACTAGTTGTGTCATTATCTTTGTGATGTTGAAGAGACATGACCTTTGTGTCTACAAATGAATAAATAAAAAAAACTTCCCATTATTTATTTCTTTTTCTTTTCTTTTTTAGGTAAGTTCCCCAAGTTTGACTTTTTTCTTGTGAATTTATGAATGGTAAGATTTTTTAAACCATGATATCGATTTTTTTTCCTTATTGAAAATGTAAAAATATTTCTTTACGGACAAGGTAAAAGAGGTCAACTTTGAAATTCGAATTTTCACAACCTTTATCTTCTACTAGCTGCGTTGCCCGGCTTTGCCCGGTCCACCTTGAAAATAAAAATTGTGTCAAGTGACGTATATTCAACAATCATGCGTAAAAAATAAATAAAAAAATCATCATGATTTAACTTCCAAACAATGACGACAGGTATTAAAATACTTTTAAGAAATTAAATCATGAAAGATGGATTTAAAATGCGTAACCATGGAAACACAAAACAAAATAAGTTTAAGGAATTAAAATGCGAAAGAAAATGGTTCACAATTTGAATGGAATCGAGATTTCTTAAGCTTGATTTAAAAAGGCTTGTAACTTTTTTTCCTTTCGAGATAAAAGCTTATTTTTTCGACCATTGGTCGAGTTAGGTCGGAAGTAAAAAAGGTCGCTTTTTCCAATGGCGTCAAAAAGAAAGCTGTGGGACAATTCCTTCACTTTTTATTGATTTATTTAATGAAAAAAGTAGTGCCTAAATTTCAGCTAAGCCTAAAAAAATTCGAGCTAAAAACACAAATAACTCCCGCCGTAATAAAGTTAGAGCATTGAAACAAATTGTGTAGAACGCGGAAAATTCTACCCTTTCTAACAATATGTAATATTAATATGTGCAGGTTTTTTTCACCCCCATATTTGAGAATTTATGTGAAAATTGGACGTATATTGGAATAAAAAAAAGAACTATTCATCGAATTTTATTCGAACTGGTCTGCAAACCTTTTCAGGACTTAAAGGAACAAACTGAAAATTTCAGCGCAATCGGCCGGGTAGTTCTCGAGTTTTGCGAGTTCAAACACACCGACGCTTTTTGGGGACTTCATTTTATACTATGTAGAGATAATAAATATTCCTCATAACTATTCAGGAAGAAAACGAAATATGCATTTAACATGAAATGTTTATTGGATATGGAATACTTAAAAATTTTGTCTAAAACTTTTATTAAATGTGTTCATTTGTTGTTTATAAACAATATACGTATTAGGGTTTCCAATCCCGAGCCGAATTCAATCCCGCGAGATTTCGGGATTGTAAGGAGCCAATCCCGCGGGATCCCGGGATCCCGCAGGATTTATTTTATTCTTATAAAAAATTATTTTTTGAGGTCAATAGAAAAAATTGTGCTTTTCAGGAAGGACTGCTAGAGTGACTTGAATTAATAGTCTTCTTGAATTCTGTACTGCAATTGTAAAACATTACAAAGTCGGATCCTAATTAGCAAATGTCGTTTGGTAAGTAAAAGTATGCCGCTCGTATGGGATGGTAAAGGATTTTCGCTCTAAAAATAATGAAGAAAGCACGCTTGATGAAAACACGTGCTGTGGCTTCACTGTAATGGGGTCGTTTCCAAAATTCTAAAAGTATTTTTTTCTGAAAGAGCATGCTGAAAAACATAGGATCTGACCATTTTTAAAATAATTTATTTAAGTTTAATATTTTTAAAAAATTACTTAAATCGGCGCGCTTTCAATGTTTATGCTTCTGCCCTATGACATCACAAATGATGAAATGCCATTCTGTGTTGCCATTCACAAAGCAAAATATTTAATTCGCATCTTTACTGACGTGTATTGACAACGATATGGTTGATAGCAAGCGTAGAGCGCAATTTTAATTCGCTTCTTGATTATCATAACGTGGAATCGCGGTAGAAAGATGCGGCAAAGTGCATCATTTGTGACGTCATGAAGACCACGCCTTGTTTCAAAAATCGGATATTTTAAAAAATGAATTAAAAAATTGTTGGGGAAAATGAAAGTATTTTCTGGGTCCATGTTATTTTTTTTCGCTTACTCTATCAATTTCAGTGACAAAAGTACTACTTTTGACTGAAGGAAACAACCCCATTGGTTTTACTAAAAGTAAATAATTGTTGACATTTAGAAAAAGATCCTCATTAACTTCCTCATCTTTTGAAATAGATTCGTATTTTCTTTTGCCGCGTTTTTTTCTCCAGAACTGCAAATTTCGGACAAAAACGATGTCTGTTGGATATGTGACGTTTTGCTGTATCAAATTTACTTGCATTGATAATACCCCTTTGTGGCTTCATTAACGTTGGTCACTGTATCAGTGAATTTGTTTCATTGCAGCAAGGGGTGAATGAAGCTTAAATTCACCAAGTCTCGGTCAGGGGCGGATCTAGAGGGGGGCCATGGGGGCCATGGCCCCTCCCAAAGCCTTGCGATTGTAGGAATTTTTTTTAAGGAAAAAAAAAAAGAAAAAAATATTATGAGAAGATAACAAAATTTAACACATGTGTTTTACTGAAAAAGAAGTATAGGCCTTAATTGGGAGATAAATTATATCCCTGTTCTCGAAACAAAACCTTTATTTCCAAAATTTTTCTCCATCTTTTACATCATTTCTTGATTCCAACTACAGACACTTGGACGATCTCTAAATGATGCTATTCTCGAAATTATCGAAATTATTATCTCGCTCATCGAATTTTTAGAGCCACAAAGGCAAAATATTTCCAGGAAGGAAGGATTGTAAGCACCTTCACACTTCCCTTAATGTAAGCAAACATTACCTAAAAATGCATTTTTAGGCTGGACAGCTGAAGAGCTAGAGAAGAGCACCCCTATTCTTCTAACTTCTCAATCTATAATGACAGAATATTTTGGTTTCTAAGCTTTATTTTCAAAAAGTATTTTGGGGCCAGCTCCCGAAACTTGAGCTTTCTCCGTACATCATCAAAAATAGACAAAATGCGTTTTTAGTTTCCTAATTTTCAAAAATTACTCGGAAATTTAAATTTTGAAACATTTTCGAGGGAGATTCCTAAATTTACTCCCTCACCTAATGTCTCGATACCCCGAAAGTTGAGTTTTTAAAACTTCATTTTAATAACATTTCTGGAGAATTCGGAGTTTGTTCAAAAATTTCGGATGGCCCCTCCCAAAACAATCAGCTGGATCCGCGACTGGTCTCGGTCAAAGTGTTAGGATAACTTCGCGAACTGTACCTCTCACTCTAAAGAGACAATAAAAAACTTGAGCAGCTTAACTTACTGCCCTTTCATGCAAGGCATCCTATGTTTCATACAAGTTTCTGTCGCCCCTTTTCAAGTCGTTCTGAGTATATAATAAATGTCGGATTTTTCATTGCTTTTTTCTTTGTAGTGCACTTTTGGTAATTTAAAGGTTTGAGTGTATTACTAAAACTTACACAATGTCTCCAACATTGCATTTAGGCTACTCCAGCGAGTTTGGGACTATGTAATACACTTTCTCTATTTTTTAGCCTACTTTCCCAGTAAAAGTCAGAGAAAGAAGAAAAAAGCATGAAAGAAGACTTAATATCGCGAAAAACAAAAACAAAAAAAAGTCAAAAATAAATAAAATAGTTAGATAAATATTGAAATATCAAAAATTGGAAAGAAGGGTTTTGAGATGGGGAAAAATGTCTGTCGGTCTGTCTGTCTGTCTCCCCCTAATAACTTTGAATGAATAGTCCGATTCGAACAAATTTTTTTTAATGTTAGAAAGATCTCGGCGAGGACATCTCATTCCCATAATTCATTTTTTGATTTGAACAATATTTCGTTCAATTTTGAACAGTTCAAAAAAACTTAACATTAGCGCCTACGGGGAAATTCAAATCAAAAATAAATTTTGAACTTAGAGGCGAAGTGGCTCCAAACAAACTTTGTAGGGAAAAGCTTTTGATGAAAAACATGTATCGAAAATATCTTTTTGATTTGAACAAGTTTTCGTTCAATTTTGAACAGTTCAAATCTCTTAACATTAGCGCCTAAGGGGAAACTGAAAGTCAATATAGATTCCGTACTTGAAGGCGGATATACTTCAAACAAACTTTGTTGGAAATAGCTCTTGACGACCTACTCCTGACTCCAACTCCGATAATTTTGGCGTTCCTGACTCCGACTCCTGTGCCCGAAAATTACTCGGACTCCGACTTCCCGACTTTGAATCTGACTTCGTAGCTTTGGCAAAAATTTATGCACGGAGGAAAAATGGCTGACTCCAACTCTTGGATATTCGACTCTGACTCCAACTCCTGTATCAAATAATAAGTCCTACTCCGTCTCTGCAAATATTGGCAGATTTGCGAACTTTTTGGGGAAATGACCGATTTCAACTCCGAGTCTTTGAATTTAAAGCTTTCGGCTCTCGAATCTAACTCTTTTGTCCCAAAATCAGATGGACTCCGACTCTGACTCCACAACCATGGTTTTTACTGTAAATAATTGTTTTAAATGTGTTTTGATTTTATTTTCAAGCTAAAGTTTTAATTTATGTATTCAGTTTTTGGCGGAGAAATTCGGAGTCCTTTATGTTTCTACATAAAGATATGCACAGACGATTTGTTTTTATTTATTTTTGAAAGTACATTAATTCATTCTTAAAAATTTTTTTGGCAACAGGGGAAAAACAAACGATTTTTTTTTTTTTTTTGATATGATTATTTTAATAAGCTTTTAATTTGAATTCTCTCTTTTTTTTTCTCCTTTTTGAAAGCGGTTGAAAAAAATTTTTGATGGGAAAAAATGTGTTTAGCTGCTTTGTTTGAAAGGTGCTGCTATTTTGTTTGTTCTTTTATTTATTTTTTACGTATCTACTTCTTTAGATGAGTGTGGCATACTTTATTTCTCGAAATCAGCTTAAAATATTTCGAAAATGTGATTGAAATAATTTACGATTTTAGCTAATTTTTAGAATACTGATCAGATACTAGAATGTCGATATTTTTATACGGGAAAGTAGGCTCGTTTAGTTCCAGACAGAACTTCTTGTTCTAAAGAGTAATTTACTGGTTTTTAAATTTTAGTGATGGTTTTCGAAAATGCTAATAAGTTTCGCGCATTTTCTCAATAGCTGCAAGTAGGAAACTGAAACCTCGAATGAGAATAGCAATTCATTCTCAGAAGAATATATGAGACACAGTTTTTCTTTCTCTTCTTGCAGATTTCTTTTTTGCAGACGAGTAAGAAAATTCTAACTTCAGATGGTGCTTGTGAAAACAGTCGTTTTATGGGCAGTAGAAAACGCTTGAATGGGAAAAAAAATTTGCGGGATTGGGAATGTGGCAACGTAGTTTCAATCATCGCAAATAGAAGTACTGATGTGGATTTGTTACATATGATATAAATACTATTAATATTTTATTTTTAAAGAATTTTTAGATAAAAAGCATGTGATTTTTTTTATTTTTATTTTGTCTTTTAAATTATAAAACTTTGGCCACAATATTGTTAAAAAATGATTTTTCGCTTCATTGATTTTATAAATTCGATAGTCCAGAGGCTTTGTATTTGTCAAGCATTACCCGGATAGTTTCTATGAATTTCTTTGTAACGGATATTTAGCTGTATCGGTGCCCTCCCTGCATAATGCCGTGAAAAAATATTAATTTTAGCATTATTCTTTTTATGCACTTTTTAATGTGTGATTTGAATAACTTTGTTATGCATTTTATTCTTATGCCTTCTTTTCCTTTAATTCTAAAAAATTTCTTTCGCTTTTCCGTTAAATAAATAAATAAATAAATATATGAACATGAATATAAATATTTTGAGCTGAATTTCGAATCCTAAATAACCTTTTCAATTTCAGTTTGTTTTCGTCCTTTTTGTATGAAAACCAAAGCGCTTTGTGATGTTTTTATAAATAGAATATGGAAGAAGATTCCAAGCTATTTCTTATGGGTATAAAAAAATGGTTTTGTGAGAACGCAGCATTAAATGCAAAGAAAATCGGATATTTTATCAAATTATATTTTTCTGCTTGCATTTAAACGTTTGCGTTCTCGTTGCAGATCGAGTTTTATCCATAAGTAATATTTGTTTACTTTCCGAAATTGATTTTTTGGGAAATATTTTAATCTATTCAGCTACCTTTTCGTTTGACTACAAAAATTGAATAAATTTTTCATCTCAGAGTTTCATCCCAGTTCGTGCTTTTTATTACATTACTCTCCAGAGTTTCTGTTTTCTTCGTTCAATATTGAAAGAATCTCATGTCCCCCCCCCCCTTTCAGAATCATATCATTTTCATTGTCATCGTACCCGTCTTTTCAATAAAAAGTCCCCTATACAGAACTCGTTCATCTTTTTTAGTCCTCTCTGGATTCTTTAATCTAGCGTTTCTCAATCATTTTCAGCCCACGGACCGATAAAAATAGTGAAAACATATCGCGGAGCGATGTTTTTACTTATTATTTTTTTTACAAGATAAGTTAAAAGGAGCATTTTTCGTGGGCAATGGGGTTGTTTCCTTCAGTCAAAAGGTACTACTTTTAGATTGATAGAACAAGCAAAAAAATAAATAAATAAAAACATGGAGCCAGAAAAAAAAAACTTTTGTTCTACCAATATTAGTTATTTTTTTTATTAATTTTTTTAAATGTCTGATTTTTCAAACAAGGCGTGGTCTTTATGACGTCACAAGTGACGTACTTTTGCACATCTCCACTGGCACATTGAATGCTTATACTTGCTGTCTACCGCGTTTCCAGCTTAAGAAGCGAATTAATCATTGCGCTCTACGCTTGCTATCACCCATATCGTAGCCACAACATTTGATTAAAGATGGGAATTCAATATTGCGCTCTGCGCTAATGGCAATAGTGAGTGGCAATTCATCATTTGTGATGTCATGCGTAGAAGCGTAAGAAATGAAATTGAGTCTGCGCACCGCTTTAAATATTTTTTTTTTAAATAGTAAACTTTGCCAGATTATTTAAAAAATGGTCTGATCCTAAGTTTTTAAGCATGCCATTTCGAACTGTCAATGTTTGTATTTAAAAACATAATTCAGCTAACAAAAAAATAAAATTTGGAAAATAAATGATGTAAAAACTTAATTCTTTAAAAAAAAAAAATAATAATCGCCCTAGAAAATCGCCCGTCAAGAAATGAGGGGTGAAAACTGCTTCAACATTTGAACGAAGCTATTGCCTTTTTCGTGGTACATTTTGATATTGAAATTTTAACCCTAATTCCAGTGGATGAACCCTAAACTCCAGTAGATAGCGTTCGTTGTTGACCATTTTTTCGTTTCTTCATTCCCCTGAAATGACTCAGTCTTACCAGTAAAACAGTTAAGTGACCGGTTCGAGTTCAGCCTTGTCACAATAAAAGCCTTTCCCTGCATGTTCAACATTACCGAAACATGTTATCAAATTATCATGACTTGGCGCGAGTTTCATTGTTGATGACGTCACGACCGTTACTCGATCATTTGCTATTGTATATATATATATATATATATATATATATGTGTGTGTGTGTGTGTGTGGATGATTAGAAAGGAACAAACGCATGGCCTTTACAAAGCAATGAAGATTGCTTCTTGATTTCATTGTGTTGGGGCTTGATGTTAGTACTTTTTATTCACTTTCTGATTGGTAGAGAGCGAGTCACATAATCATATGTGAGGAATTCAAGAAAATTAAATTAGTATTAGGAGGAACAAATTCACGTCTTTGAGAATAAATATTATCGTCCACTCTTTTTGCATGTAAAATATAGTGCTCATTTTTATTTCTTTTCCATCTTTTCTTTCTTAATTTTTATTTATTTATTTATTTATTTATTTATTTATTTTTTTTTTTTGCAATTTCTATAGGATTAGATTTTTTTTTTCAATCATTTTTGTTTGAAGCACAAATAGTATTCCGTACTTTTGATTGTCTCTTTTGGCAACGTGCTTGACTGGAAAGATATCCAATGAATAGAAAGGGTTAGGGAGCAAGACGAAGATGTAATATTTCAACCTTAGACGTTCTGGAGCGCAATTATGCCGCGTTCATTATCAAAAGCCGGCTTGTTTCATTTAACCTCTTGAAGGGCCAAACCAGAATTGACAATTATGTCCTGACATTTCAGTTTATTTAAGAGTTTCTCCGTCTCATTATAAAAGCTCCCCTTTCATTATGCCGTTCATTTTTTCCGTTTTTTCCCCTCCTTTTCATTTTGGTTTTTGACGAAAATTTATTCGATTTTTTTCCTCTGGAGCTGAATTGGTTATGGTTACTTTTTTTTTTCTCCTTACTTTTTTGGGGGCTAATAATTACCTATTATCTTTAAACATGCATATAGAGGCTGGATGGTTTAATTTGATTGAAGGAAAAAAGTACTCTTTCTGTGATTATTCTAAAAAGATATATTCAGGCAGAAAAATTTATTTTTTCTCAAGTTGGGTTCTTGGATTTGAAATTAGGAGTAGAGAAAGAAATAATTGCTTTTTACTATGTGTGCTATTTTAAATTATTGTTATCTATATAAATTGTCTGGCTAATAAGGAGGTAATAATTCTCTCATGATTCACAATCGAAGGAAATTTAACTGAGCAATTATCAGTAATTTCAATCTTTGTGCTAATAAGGAGCTAATAATTCACTCATGATTCACAAACAAAGGCAATTTAATTGCATTATTATCACTCATTTTAATCTTTGTGCTGATAAGGAGCTAATAATTTACTCATTTTCTTTTATTGGAAATTAAATGGAATATATATTATTTATATAAATTCGTATTTTAATGTGGAGGAAACTGTGTCTTTCGATTTTGTGCACTTTCAAACATGTTATGAGGGAGTTATAGCCAGTTACCGATCTGTTTTAATGTTAATGGGAAATGAACACAAAAGCGAGTTTTGCCACTGGACAATGTTCTCCGATGAAGTAAAATTTTGAATGAACTTGTTGCTTCAAAAAAGGTCTATGCATTTGGGATTCTAAATGAAATCTCGCTTAAGAATGGGCATCGAATTCACGTGGCGTGATGGGAAAGTTATTGCAGGTGAATTAAAACCTCACCTAGAATGTTAAGAGACCTTAAATAACTTGAGGTGGCCAAGGAAAAAGTGAAGTTGGAAGGAACTACTCAATACTAACAAAAACAATTAAATCTTGTTGTGAGCAAGATAATTCTTTAGGGGAGAAAAAAACATTATCTGAATATGCCAGTGGTTGCCAACTTTTTCTTGACCAAGCCCGGCCAAATCAGCTCAAAGATTCTGATGCTCAGCCTATCTGGTAATACATATTTTATGTGATTTATAGTACGTCCAAATAATAATATCACATGATGATAACAATATAAGAGTAACATGATGATTACAACTGCAAAAAGTTCATGATACAAAACGAAATCGCTCAATCTTTACTAATAATAATGCTCAAAGTTAATTTGGATCTCTGTCGGGGTGTCTCTCTGTGACGCGCATAGCGCTTAAACCGTTCGACCGATTTTCACGAAATTTGGCACAGAATTAGTTTGTAGCATGGGAGTGTGCACCTCGAAGCGATTTTTCGAAAATTCGATTTTGTTCTTTTTCTATTCCAATTTTAAGAACATTTTTCTGAGCAAATTATCATAACATGGACGAGTAAATTACCAAGTTATCATAACGTGAAACCGTAACATAGGCGAGCAAACTAACACAGCAAATCGGCGAGAAATTCATCATCTATTATTTGTAAATATACAGTCGAACCAAATGATCTGTTAATTTTCTACTACGGGCAAAGCCGTGCGGGTACCGCTAGTTTCAAATAAGTCATGTTCGTTCCGTAATTAATTTTTGGAATGTCAGAATGCCCACGTTCTGCGTGTGCTCCCCACGTTGGGAAGCATACACTCACAATCAACAACAAAACGCAGGACATAGAATTTTATTTCTCCACTTAGAAAGCAAATTGTGCCTCATCCTTTAGTCCAGGAGTGTTCAACTCTTATTTTGCCCATGATCTTCGAGACAGAAAAAATATTTTCTAAATCTAATTCACTTTATCTTTATTCAGAGCATTAACAATTGTTTTATTGAATATTTGGTACTTGACTTAGGGTAGCGGTAAAGGAGCGTTCGGATGTATGGGACAGCTGCATTAATGTGACATGCAGAGAGGAAATATGGAAGATTATTTCTTGGTTTTCCAGTGAGCTAGAAATAATTTTTCACATTTTGTTTGGGTATACAAATACAGCTCTCCCATTTTTTCTACCGTCCCGATTCTTCCTTACTCATAAACTAGCACCTAGATTACTCCCATTCTCATAAACGTTTTATCAAAAACGTTGAAAATCTTTATTAGCGAGACTTTTCTTCGACCCGCAATTATTCTCGATCTGGTTTCTTCAGTGTTACAGCAGAACTTCAATGATCTGAATTAATTAGGACCAGACCCCATTCCAATAATCAAAAATTCCGATTATTCGATTTTTTCCAAAAAACATTAGACTGTTTTATTTATTTACTTTATGTATGTTGAAAATGGAAAAAAAAACCTTTTAAATTAATCAAATGAAAGGTAACACTTTTGCGTGTTAAGCTTATTGACAAATGTTGTACATTAGTACATTATGTACCGCAAATTGGCGTAGCAAAGGCTTTTTTTGGGGCAGGTAACCCCCCCCCCCAATCCCCTCCTAGAGGCATTGGTTTTAACATAAATGCGTATTCTAATACAGTAGTTTAAACATATGAAAGGACTCTTTTGTTCAAGAAACTCCCTCCAGAAGGTGTTTTTGATCAAAAAACCAACCCTCAGGGGTGTTCCCATAGGGTATACTCCATATACGCCGCATACTCTCGAACATTTTTTAGACACATAGCGTATACCCTCAAGGTTCAAAAATTTTCATAATATGACATATTATGTATGATCGCATACACATATTGTGCATAATGGATTACTGGGAGTATACCGTCAGAAAAATTAATGGGAACATCACTGCCAACCCTAGAAGGTATTTTTGATCAAAAACCTTCCTACATAAGGTTTTTATGATCACCCTCACCCCCCCCCCCTCCAGAAGTTATTTATGATTTAAAAAAAAAAAAACCTCCAGCATGTTTTTCTCGTTGCGCTAGTGGTAGCGCACTTTAAATGAAAGATTTCGGTCAAAGTAAACGGTTTGACTAGCTACGCGGAAGGATTAGAGCGTAGACGTAATCATTTTTAAAATTCTTAAAGAGTTTCGGATTATCAGCAATTTTAGTTGCAGGTTTCCGGATAACTGGGATTCTAGTGTACTTCTGTCAATTTTTTCGGAAACTTTAATGTAACTTATGCCTACGTTTTGTTAAACTGTACGTTTTAGTTTCTTTTGCATGATGGGCAAATTGCAGCCAACTTCCCCCCCTTCCCTCCGAATCTATAATTTGATTTCCCCCAAGGGACAATCACAAATTTGATTGTCACAGTGTATAGTTATCGATTTTCCAGCACTTAATAGTCCTCGTTCCGCGGGCTCTTCTTTCTTTTAATACAGCCGAAGGTCAGCCCAGTCGACCTTGATGAATCTTGCTTGACCGAGCAGCTTCTTCTACATTGTCGGCTAGTGGAATGAACTCTTTCTTACCTGACGAAGAAAATGAAGGGTGGGGGGGGGGGGGGGGAGGATGTTTCGTGAAGAATTTTTTTGTGTAATAGATTAGAAGAATTGAAGGATTCCACCCTCCCCACTCCTCGATGTCTTGTTCTTTTTTGTGTGCACATCTTCATCAAACTCGAGTTCGTGGTATTGAAAAGAAGTACGTACGGAATGAAACGTGCCTATTTTCCCGTACACCGTCTTTATTTCTCAAAACTCCCCCTCGGTTAACTTTAGACTGCAAATTGTTTCAAATAAACCCCTTTATCATTTAATAAAATAATTATCTTAAAACAAAATACATATACCTTTTTCATGCAACAAAAAAGCTTCAATTATATAAAAACGATATGAAACTGTTTGACGATAAAGTGCCGTTAACTCCAACTGGTACGAACTCTGGTTTCGCAAATGATGAAACATTGTGTGAAAACAAGTTTTGAGAAATTTATTTTTAGAACGTTCTACACAAATCTGGAATTCTCCACCGGTACAATTTCGGACAGGTCTTTTTAAAATGAACTGTGCAAAAACAGCAGTTTCCGAAAGTCTTTTTTCCAAAACAATGCAGAAATCTCTGGAACGAAGCTGCTGGAAGTTTCTTAGTTTTGATACTATTCACTTATAAGAACTATTAGAACAGGTGTAATAATAGACTGATCATTAATGCATCACTGTATGAAGGAGACTCAATTGGTTATTGTTATTTTGTTATTAAACACAAGCATCGATTGGAGATGGATAACATTTTTTTCTCTCCAGAATATCTGTATCTTCATCACTAGCCAGTTTGACTAATAACAAATCAGTACCACTTCAGACTCAAAAAATATAAATCCACCAATAAAATTAAAAACTCTCACCTAAAAATGTCGGAAGCAGGTAAAAGTTTTCTCATAACAAGAAAATATGACGTCAGTAAAAGTTAATCAGACCGTGAAATTAAAGAAAAACTTCGAAGAAAGTCAACATGTGTTCAAATTTACATGTGATGTCAGCGATTTATTTAACAAGCCCATCGATGGTTGAGGAAGTGGACTAGAAATGAGTTTCAGTGAAAATGAGCGTCAATTGGTACCTTTTAAACTATTGTTACCGATAAGGATAATCACGACACGATCATCGATTCGGTTGAGAAAGAAAGAAAGAAAGAAAAAAAAAATAATAATAATTTGAATTTTGACATCTGGAATTCAAATTATGTTTTTCTCAATTACGAGTGTGTGTGTGTGTATGTAGGCGTGTGTGTTTGTGTCTGTGTGCAGGTATGAGTGTGTGGGTAGTTGTGTGTATGAGTGTTTGTGGGGCTGGGGGGGGGGGGGAATGTGTATGTGTGTGTAGGCATATGTGTTTGTGTCTGTGTGCAGGCATGAGTGTGTAGGTAGTTGTGTGTATATGTGTAAGTGGCTGTATGTATGCGTGCCTGTGAATGTGTTTGTGTATATGTGTAGGTGTATGTATGTGTGTGTATGTGTTTGTTTGTACGTGCGGGTATGTATGCGCGTGTGTGTAGTATATGGACGCAACCTGGAGATGGCTTTCGCTATAGGAGCAGCATCGTGAGGACCCGGTCGACGGTGATGCTGCAGAGGGTGCTGGTGGGAAAATAAAATCATAGCACATCAAAACAGTCAAATAAAAGCAAAAAGGAATCGTGATTGCTCAAAAAAAAAAAAAAAAAAAAAAGCAGAAGATTTACAAAAGTGACTGTTTGTGCGTGTATTTTCCTTAAACAAATACAGTTTACGTCAGATATTTGTGAAATTTGGCACAACAGAGGATCTTTGATGCTCACATAAGGGGAGCGTTTAATTTCGAGGTAGACCGAGAAACGTCAGGCATCGCAGCTAGTCTGGAATAAAAGTGATTTTGAAAAACTTTAAGTGTATAAGTAAAAGAAAATAAAACAACGTTGAATCGGACACATTTGCAAAGAACTGCAGACACGTGTTTCGGGTTTCAAGGAATCCCTTTTTCAGTGTAGAAAAATGAGGTTTTGGATCTAAAGTACTGCGACAAAAGCTTTTATTGGATGACTTTATATCGCGATTTAATGTTGTTATATTTAAATTTAGTTTTTTGCACAAAGGTATTTCTATATTTCTAACTTAAAATGTTGTTTTCTGCTTTCTATTTTACAATTTGCTTTTCAAATCGATATATATATATATATATATATATATATATATATATATATATATATATATATATATATATATATTTACATATATTCGTTTTTTTTTTTAACTTCAGAAAAATATCGACTGTTAACAACTGTGCGTCATGAATTTATTCTTTATAATTTATGTTGATGCAGATCAATGTATTGCAAATAATCGAATTGCGTATAAAAATATTAAAATTAGTAAGTTAATGAGTTAATGAGTTAGAAGATAGAAAAAAGTAAGAAGTATTTGGAAAAAAGAAGAAACTTCTTTTTAAAAAAGACGTTTTTACCAAAGTGGTGTCACACGTTTTTCCGCTTAGAATAGTGAAGTAGGAGTTGAGATAAGAACATCTATCGTGTTTTTCGTTTTTCTCCACCCGCGTTATGACTTTCAGTTTTCCATAACATTTGTAGTTGTGAAATTTAAAAAATGAAAAAAGAAGAATATAAATGCTGATAGCAGTTCTACACCTCATAGGGTTCCTATTTTTGCAGAAGTTTTTAAAAATAGAATTTTCAGCGGTTAGTTTCTCCGAAGAAATGTACGGCGTTTATAAAGTCTTGCACTGATAAAGAAGAAAAAAAAAATTGTTTAGGATTTATGCCCAATTTTTTTCTTATGTCGATCCTTATTGCACCAGGTTTTTTCCTAACTGGTACAATATTAAGTAATATAAGGGCCAGCAGAACCGACGAGAGGCCATGTCAGCCTATTCAGAAACTAAGGTCCTGGGCCGGGGGGAGGGGGGGGGGGCGGCGACACTGACGCAAGAAAGAAAAAGAAAGGAAGAAAGAAAAGGGGGGGGGGAATTCCGAATAAGAGAAAACTTAGGGATTAAGTAAAATTTACTTTTTTGGTTTTTTTCTGTTGTGGCACTTTCAGTAGAGGTAATTGTTTTTTAGTAAGCAGTTTTGATTTTCTTTCTCCCCCCCCCCCTCCCGCTTTTCCTTCTCCCTCCTTTTTTCTTTTCCCCCCATTTTCTTTTCTCTCTCCCCCCTTTTTTCTCCTCTTTTCTTTTTTTGGGGGGCGGCAGGGGCCCGGCGACATAACTGACAAGGGGCTCACCTTGGCTCTCTGCGGCCCTAAGGGCAAGTAGGTCGGCGCTAACATCGAAAACTGATAATGGCGTTCATGAGAGAAAAAAACACTCAGGGGGTGGGGAGGGAGATTTTGAGGGTTGAAATCCCAGAAGCTTTGGCTCACACACATATTGTCAATCCTTATATGACAATCACTTCTGCTATGACCAAACTGTCACTCCCTAGAAGGTATGTTCTGGCTGCGATAGTGCCTGGCGGGAAATTGGAAATCGTTTTAACCTTCTCGGAACTACGAAAAGTGCACACGTAGATGAAGACTAACTTTGTGGAAAAAAAAAAAAAAAAAAAAAGCGTTTTGAGATGAGGATTAAAATATTAAAATTTTTTGATGGATGTTAAAATTTAGTTTAAAAAAAAATAATTTTATTTTTCAGTACACAAGACTTTATAAACACCAACCAATATAAAAGAAATAAATTAATATCTTTTTCCAGTCTGTCAAATTTTTAAATGAGCTGCTAGTTGACACTAACGCTAGTGATGTCGATAACGGATTCAGTGTTATTATATCTTTTAGTTTTGTAGAATGCACCACTCAGGACTGCCCCCCCCCCGAAAATTAAATGGCGCAAATCCCCGCCCCCCCCCTTTTTTTCTCAACCCTCTTTCCCTTTTTAATTTTTAAACTCTCTTTTATTAATTTTTCAAAAAAATTTTTTTATTTAATTTATTTTTAAAAATATTTTTTTTTTTAAATTATTATTATTTTACTAGAAAATCGCCCGTCAAGGTATGACGGATGAAAATTGCTTCTGCATTTGAACGTAGCCATTGCCTGTTTGGTGATAGTTTGATAGTTGAAAATTTTAACCGTAACTCCAGTGGATTACCCCTGAACTCCAGTAGCTAGCTTTCATTGTTGACCATTTTTTCATATCTTCATTCCCCTGAAATGGCACAGTCTTACCAGTAAGACACTTAAGTTACCGGATCGAGTTTAACCTTGTCACAATAAAGCCTTTCCCTGCATGTTAAACATTACCAGAACATATTATCAAATTATCATGCCGTGGCGCGAGTTTCATTGTTGAAACACGCGGGTTACTTGATCATTGGCTATTATATATATGAGGATTACTATTATTATTCTCCTTTTATTTGAAAAATTCTTGTTACGCCAATGACATACACACGCGCACAAACTAAATAAAATGTAAACAGAATGAAATAAAATATATAATTTAAACAAATAAAATCCCCCCCCCCAAATTGTGTTGACTAACTTGCGCCATAACCCCTCCTGTGGACCCCCCCCTCCGTGAACCAAACTCTGAACAAAAGGAGTAATTCTTTTTGTATATTAAGCATCGGCGTGTTAGAAGCAGTCCATTGATCAATAACACTGTCAAGGAAAAAGATACCATCAATTTTTATCAGCATGTATCTGCGCACGATTTTGCCACTTATGCAGAAAATTCGACACTTACAGCAAGGACCCAGTTTGCAATCCAACGATTGGGGAGTGCTTTTGCGTAACTATGCTAATTTTGCTTTTCACCAGAAGGAAGAAAGGATTTGAACGCAGCACAGAAATATTGAAGGAAGCTATCAGCGAAAGTGATTTTATTATTTAGTGACATAGTTCTGTATTTTGTCTCAAGAAACGAAATTATTTTCGAAAAATTTGCACCCTTGTCCGCATTCACTCTTGTATGACTATGTCTCCTTTATGAAAAGCGCGATTTTCTTGTTTTAATGAATTCATTCAATAAACGAGTGTGTGTACTTAGTGTTTTTTAAAAACCAGCTGATCACACATGACTTCCTTTTACTCTAATTTAATGTCATTTCCCCATTACTTGCAATTTTAATGTGACAGTTTAAAATAAAAAAAATCGCCAAATTTGTTGCCAAGTTGGTGACAAAACTTGGCGACCAAAAGACTGGTGATATATCGCCAAGTGCCCGCCAAAGAATAACACCACTTGAGTTTACATCGAAATTAACAATGATCCCCCCCCCCCACAAAAGGGGCAAAAGACCTCTTTAGAAACACCCGAATGCAACCAAAAGGAGAGGTGCACAACTAGACCCCACTAGGGGTTTACGTACCAAATTTCAATTTTCTAGGCCTTACCGTTCTTGAGTTATGCGACATACATACGCACATACGTACATACGTACATACAGACGTCACAAGAAAATTCGTTGTAATTAACTCGGGAATCGTCATTATGGATATTTCGCGTATCTATATGTTCTTAAGCACTTATCCACGTGTGGTCGAGTCGAAAAAAAAAAAAACTCAATATTCATTCGGGGGTGAGTAAAATGGAAATTAAGGTCGATTTTTGAGTGAAAATTTTTCGCGAATACAATACTTCCTTTTTTGAAAAAGGAAGTAAAAAGGCTGGTTGTGATAGTCTTTTGACACCCATTAATTATTTTTCTCTGTAGGTGGGGCATTAACGCATCCATGATCACTCGCGTCAATTCCATAAAGGGATCTTTCTTCACTAACACATCAGAAAGATCATTTGCCATTGTCAAGGAATGGCTCAGAATTTTCAATGCGACAGCTTTTGGTTGTGTGTCATCGATGTTAGTATCCTCGTTAGTTTCGTTCTCCTTTGTTACGTCAAAAAGCTATTCTAACCAGTGAGCTCTGAATTGTGTGACTTCAATTACTTTACTTCTAATAGGATCTCTGGAACCAGTCACAAAAATATCTCCAGCGGGCCAAGCTCGGTTTTTCGCACGCCAAAAGGCAGTTGATTACGTGTAATCTGCCTTCTCTGGAGTAAGGATTTTGTAAAAGGGGAAAATTTTATCTGGCTTGCAGTGCCGCGTCTGCGAGGAATCAAAACTCATCCGCGTAAAATGAGGATCTACTTAAAAGTAACTTTTAGATATTTGTAAGTTAATTATTAAAACGTGCATATGATGGAATATGAATTTTAATTCGGCTGCCTTAGAGAATATGTAATATTTCGCTGATAAAAATCAGTTGATAATTATATTTTAGTTTTGTGTGAACTTCTATTTCCCGCTATTGATTTTTCAGACAAAACGTCTGCGAAAGAGCTCATTGGGAAAGTTCCTTTTGCAAAAATGTTCTATTACACAATACACATAACCCCCCTTACACCCCGAAAAAACTTAAATTCAGAAAAGTACCTCCCCAAAGCCTGTCATTTCCAAACAGTACATACTCAACTGCATTGAGGGAAAAAAAGAAACACATACACAAGGTCATATTTATATTATGTTTACAAAATCCCGGGGAGGGGCAGTTAGCCCCCCCCCCTCATCGTGCAAATGATGGACCATTGTTCTTCAATCTGAGCTGTAACACTGAGCTGTACACAATACACATAAACCCCCTTACACCCTGAAAAAACTTAAATTCAGAAAAGTGTCTCCCCAAAGCCTGTCATTTCCAAGCGGTACATACTCAACTGCATTGAGGGAAAAAAAGAAACACATACACAAGGTCATATTTATATTATGTTTACAAAATCCCGGGGAGGGGCAGTTAGCCCCCCCCCCCTCATCGTGCAAATGATGGACCATTGTTCTTCAATCTGAGCTGTAACACTGAGCTGTACACAATACACATAAACCCCCTTACACCCTGAAAAAACTTAAATTCAGAAAAGTGTCTCCCCAAAGCCTGTCATTTCCAAGCGGTACATACTCAACTGCATTGAGGGAAAAAAAGAAACACATACACAAGGTCATATTTATATTATGTTTACAAAATCCCGGGGAGGGGCAGTTAGCCCCCCCCCCTCATCGTGCAAATGATGGACCATTGTTCTTCAATCTGAGCTGTAACACTGAGCTGTACACAATACACATAAACCCCCTTACACCCTGAAAAAACGTAAATTCAGAAAAGTGTCTCCCCAAAGCCTGTCATTTCCAAGCGGTACATACTCAACTGCATTGAGGGAAAAAAAGAAACACATACACAAGGTCATATTTATATTATGTTTACAAAATCCCGGGGAGGGGCAGTTAGCCCCCCCCCCCTCATCGTGCAAATGATGGACCATTGTTCTTCAATCTGAGCTGTAACACTGAGCTGTACACAATACACATAAACCCCCTTACACCCTGAAAAAACTTAAATTCAGAAAAGTGTCTCCCCAAAGCCTGTCATTTCCAAGCGGTACATACTCAACTGCATTGAGGGAAAAAAAGAAACACATACACAAGGTCATATTTATATTATGTTTACAAAATCCCGGGGAGGGGCAGTTAGCCCCCCCCCCCCCCTCTCATCGTACAAATGATGGACCATTGTTCTTCCAATCTGAGCTGTAACCGCCTTTGAGCGCAGCTACATATTTGACATCCCCCTCCCTCTTGTTTTATTTTTTAACCTTAAAAAAAATGAAAACGCCACTTCTTTTGAAAAGGTATCAATATTGAGTATCACGTTAAATTTTTATCAACGTATTGCGAAAATATGCATAACTCTCAAAAGAATCTCCCCAAATTCATCACCAGACATACAAATAAAACGCGTGGATTTAGTTCCGCAGGATGCCATAAAACAAACTAATTCTCAAGACCGTCACCAATTTCTTCGCATTTTGTTGCAATACCTCTTCCCTATTGTATCGTTTTGAAAGATAGCCGAAAACAATGTAACGAAATATGGGTTACGATGCCAAGTTAGACGATACGTACAGGTAGAGAAAGGCATGTTGGGAAGGCCCCATCGATTCAGTGACATCATCCCTCGAACCGCGTGCGCATGCGCCTCACGTGGGTAGGGGGGGGGGCTCCCGTCTTTTGGGGGAGAGCGAAAAGGAGCGATCGATGACAGATGGGATATGAATAGGTGTCAAGAAAAGGGGGTACGAAATGATGCCGATGGGAAAAAGAGAATTACGAAACTTTTTAATGGGTGACATTTGTAATTAATTTAGGCGTTTCATGGAGTGAATTACTTCAAAAATTCGTTTAACATTAATTTTAAATGTGATACATTGTTAGATTTGATTATGTTAGATGTTAAGTATGAGCCTTTCTTAGGGATGCTTCGAACTATGAGTTTCAATTCATTATGAAAATATTGCTTCTTTCTCAAATCACCATAAAGAACTATGTACTAGTACTAGTAAAATTATTTTATGCATCAATAGTCGAATGCTAAACGGCTCATATGATCTTCACTTTTTACTTCCAAGGAACAAAAGGGTGTATTGTATTCGCGAAAAAATTTTCACCCAAAAATCGGCCTTAATTTCCATTTTGCTCACCCCCAAATGAATGTTGAGTTTTTTTTATCAACCCGACCACACGTGGATATGTGCCTAGGAACGTACAGACACCCGAAATATCCATTTCGACAATCCAGCAGCAAATTTTCTCGTGACGTCTGTATGTACGTATGTCTGTATGTGTGTATGTATGATGCATAAGTCAAGAACGGAATGCCCTAGAAAGTTGAAATTTGGTACTTAGACTCCTAGTGGGTTCTAGTTGCGCACCTCCCCTTTTGGTTGCATTCGGATGCTCCAAAGGGGATCTGTTGCCCCTTTTTGGGGGGAAATCATTATTAATTTCGATGTAAACTCAAGTGGTGTTATAATTTGGCGGACACTTGGCGATATATCACCAGTCTTTCGGTCGCCAAGTTTGTCGCCAACTTGGCTACAAATTTGGCGATTTATTTATTTATTTATTTTTAAATCTGGTTTCAATTTGGCCATTATTGGTGATATTTGGAGAGTAAACTATTGAATCATATTAAAACTGCCAATAATGAGAAAATTACATTAAATTGGAGTAAAAGGAAGTCATGCGATGCACACATCAGTTCGTTTTTTTTTTTTTTTTTGAGCAATCACGATTGCTAATTGTTTTCACTTGTTGCCGCGGCTCCCCCAGTCCTGAGCACTGTACCCCCAGAATCCACTTCTCATGGTCGGTGGTATCCATGTCCTACACCCACGCACGCTCACACAAACACACTCACACACATAAACAGTCACATACACACGCGCCTTTATACACATACACAACAACGTGCATTCATACATGTCTACGCACATACACAAACCTACACATACACAATTATGCACACGCAACCGCTCAAGAGGAGGAGCAGGTTTGGGGGGGCAAGAGCCGTTTCTAGAAACAATAACTTCAATGAGTAGGGCGTCATATCGCACCTCATGATTGCGAAAAACATAATTTGAATTCAAAATTTCAGAATTTCAATTCATTTATTATTATTTTTTTCTTTTTTCAAATTACAAGGTTACCACTCAATGATTATACGTTCTGCGGAAGCGCACCTTTTTTGTGCATAAAACTATTAAATGACAACGTTAATTACATGCATTATGTCAATTTTGGCGAAAGTTGGTTCAAAAGGCGCATCGCTAAATGGTGGGCTGATGTGGAGAAAAATGCATTTTGTGTAAATGAATGGGACATATTTGTTCCTTAGAGCCAGACTAACATAAGTCACATTAGTGTTATCTTGGAGGAAAGCGGAAGAACTTTCGTGTGATGCATACAACCGGTCGACGCGACGGTGGTGCTGGCAGAGGGAGGTGGTGGAAAAATAAAGTCATAGGAATTCAAAACAGTCAAATGAGAACAATAAGCAATCGTGATTGCTGAAAAAAAAAAGCATTGGAGAAAATCAAGGTTTTAAGCGATTAGTCTCAAAAATTACATTTTGATATTCATTGTTTAGTTTTTGTTGTCTACATTAATAATGCATAATTAAAAATCGAAATTTTGTTTTCTAAATCATGAAATTTTAATAATGTGTCATTACTGATTATATCGCTTTTACACCACCAGGCACCAATCATATAAAATAAGTTTGTACGAGTTTTGTGGCGAAGAAGAGCATTTAATTTAGATTTTAATTCAATAGCTGTGAGTGCTGCAGTCCTTAAGGGATTGGTAATCTATTTTAAAGTAATGAAATTCATAAGATGCTATATTTTTGTGAGAGGTAACGTTTACCTTTGCGCAGAAAAAAAAAAGGCTAAGGCCGCAGTTATTAAAGCACAAAATTGCAAAATGATCATAAAATGCAGAAAGAATTTTGAGGTTCTATGGCTAAGCATCTTATACAAAGACGTAAAGCTTTTTTGCTACTTTTACATAGGGATCTTATGAACAAGACTCCACAGATTACATATTCGTCTGAAGATAATATTTGCAGTCCTGTGGAACTTTTCTATTATCGGTATTGGACATATTTTACAAAACTTGCTGAACAATTTAAATGATAGCAGGACCTTTAAACAATATCCAGCATGAATAATTTTTCCTCGTTATGTGCTATTTTTCTCGTTTTTGCTTTCATTTAAAAAATGTTTTCCTTTGGATTATTTTTCTCTTTATCTGCGGCATAAATGTTTTGAAGCTTTATGCTTTAAGTTTATAAAATGCTGACAATTTTCCAATGTTTGAATTTGCCTTTGATAATAAAATAACGTTATAATAAGAAATACGATATGACTAAAATCTGTACCTCAAAAATATCATCTTGAAATTTACTCAATGCTTTCAATATCTACCATATCTTCAAAGCTCACGCAGATTTTCCCCATGAAATTTGAGTAAATGTCCTGAAATTTTATTGAAATCATGTCCTGAAATTTTTATCATGCGGCTTCTAGCCCAAGAATTAAAATGTAATTTGCGACAGCTAAATATCATTTTCATTAAAATATATTTTTTTTAATGGCATAGTGGGAAAAAATAGTTAATTTATGTAGTTATGTGTCATTACGTACAAATAGGAAGTTTTTTATTTGTCTTTTATAAACATGCTAGTGGTACCCGCACGGCTTTGCCCGCAATAGAAAAATTAAAAGGTCTTTTGGTAACCTGTATATTTACAAATAAGTTATGGTGATTTTTCTCGCCAATTGGCTTGTACCCATGTTACGGTTCCACTTTATGATAATTTCGTATCTCTCCAATCGGCTTGTGCCCATGTTACGGTTCCACGTTATGATAATTTCGTAATTTACTCGTCCATCTTATGATAATTTTGTTCTTAAAATTGGAATTGAAAAAGAACCACATCGAATTTTCGAAAAATCGCTTTGAGGTGCACACCCCCATGCTACAAACTAACTTTGTGCCAAATTTCATGAAAATCGGCCGAACGGTCTAGGCGCTATGCGCGTCACAGAGATCCAGACATCCTACAGACATCCAGACATCCTCCGGACATCTAGGCAGAGAGACTTTCAGCTTTATTATTAGTAAAGATTTTTCACCATTTGACTCCAAATTTGCAACAAGAATGAAGATTATCTGTTATTTTGGAATCTTCTGAAACATATTCTTCGATTCATAACATTGACCATAATAACGGGCCACATGGATCAGCTACGCGAACCGTAAGCTGGGTACCACTGTTTAAAACTATAATTACTCTCTTCCAAACTATATTGCACTTTTCTCTCCCATAAAATTTCCGCATAAGAGATTTCACGAATCGAAGGGGAAGTTTTAAGATCTGCGTCCAAACTCTAATCCTAGCCACTTTATCATCTTCAGAAAAATTGGAAATCATTTCGACCTTATTCAATTCTAGCGGCGAGGAACGGGGGGGAGGGGCTTCCACGTGACTCACACCTTACATCCATCTATTCCCCCTCCCTCTCATCCCCCCCCCCCCCGCCATAGTCGATCGATTACGTATTGCATGCGTACGGTGGGAATAGTGTAGGTGTTAGAAATGTCCATTCTGTTTCCCCCGGAATCTCGACTAGAGAGGGGTGGGATTTTTCCCTGAGAGGGGGGAAAAGTCAATGGGCTGGGGGGGGGGAGGAGGATTCTTCATGCTCTGTTTTAAAAGCAACTTGCATCATTGAGGAGTTCACCCACTGGTTTTTTATTGCTAATCAATTCTTAGCTCATATGAAGTTCGTTGTGTGTTTTTTAGCTCCTTAGCTTTTTCTCTCCACTTTTATTTTTTAAGTTTTTGACAAAGAGTTCATCCTAGTCCATTTTAGTTGTTGTCACAACATTTTTTTTAATTACTATTTTTTTTTGTTTGAAATATGAACTATTTATGTAACATGAACTATAAAATCTGAAGCTTTTTTTCTGCAGTAGCAAATAGTAAGATTTTTTAATGTATTTTATTATTAAGTTCTTTCTCTGCTTTTACCTCCTAAAAATCTTGGACAATGATATGTTATTTTTTTATTTAGGTTTTAATTTTTACTTAATCTTACAATTTGGTTTTACTGTATAGTTACTTCATCAAAAATTAGCATTATATATGTCTAAAACATCAAACAAACTAAGCGCTAACATTTTGGTGTCGCGAAATGGAGCCACGCGCTTTTCAGTCCTGGCCAATTTTTAGAGTGGCACCCATGTTGTTGTGAAAGTTCGATCGGAACTACACCAGTCGAAAAACTGCTAATTTTTGTTTTTCATGAGAACTCCCCCCCCCCTTCCTTGTCATAAACTTACAATTTCACGAACCTCTCTCCCCCTCCAAAGCGTGACATCATTTGTAGACAGCCCCTTACGGTAGTTAACTCGCTCAATCCACTAGACTCGATCCTAGAGCTATTCGTTTGTTTCAATCGTCTTCATTCTTCACTGCCGCACAAACGACGCGACGCGGTAAAACTAGTTTTACAGAATTTTTAAAGGCTTTTCTAGTAGCTAAATGCTGTAAAAGTAGATTAGTTCATGATGATTTAAACTCGTATTTTTAAAAAAGTATTCTCTGTCAAATGACTGATGATTGCTCAGCAAAGGATTTTTTACGACTTGCCACGGAAAGTAGTTAAAATTCTACGCATGCACCAAATCTTAAGTTTTGTTACTGATTAATAATAATAATGATAATAAAACTAAAGGGACAATACTTTAAGACTGTACCTTCTTTTACAGACAGCCTTTGTGTTCCCCCCGTTTCACTTCTTCGGAATAATACTATTTTTTAGTGGATAAAATCAAATTCTTTTGCGAAATTTAAAATGCTGTTCTTTACCTACAATGGACGAAAAAAATAACGTTTACATTCCATCAAAACAATTTCAATTCTTCTATCTTTTTTCAAGGTTGCCATTTCTAAAAATAAATAAATAAATAATAATAATAAAGAACGCAGAGGATATTTAAATCAAATAATAGCAACAAAAAACAAAAACAAAAAAAATTAATTTGAATTTTGAACTCTTGAATTCAAATTATGTTTCTCGCAATCACGAGTGTGTGTGTGTGTGTATGTAGGCGTGTGTGTTTATGTGTATGTGGGGGGGGGGTATATGTGTTTGTGTGTAGGGGATATGTGTATGTGTGTAGGCATGTGTGTTTGTGTCTGTGGATGTATGAGTGTGTGGGTAGTTGTGTGTAGGTGTGTATGTGTAGGTATCTGTATGTATGTGTACGTGTCTGTATGTATGCGTGTGTGTATGTGCTTGAGTTTGTGTGTGTGTATGTGTGTAGGTGTATGTATGTGTGTGTTGTGTGTATATGTTTGTGTGTGTGTGTGTGTACGTGCGTGTATGCATGCGTGTAAGTGTAGGATATTGACGCAACCTGGAGACGGCTTTCGCTAGAGGAGCAGCATCGTGAGGAGCCGGTCGACGGTGGTGCTGCAGAGGGTGCTGGTGGGAAAATAAAATCATAGGAACGCCAAAAACAGTCAATTGAAAGCAATAAAAAAACGTGATTGCTCAAAAAAAATTTGAATTTTGTCATCTGGAATTCAAATTATGTTTTTCGCAATCACGAGTGTGTGTGTGTATGGTTGTAGGCGTGTGTGTTTTTGTGTGTGTGTGGGGGGGGGGTGTATGTGTTTGTGTCTGTGTGCAGGCATGAGGTTGGTAGTTGTGTGTATGAGTGTTTCGGCGTGGGGGTGGGGTATGTCTATGTGTGTGTAGGCATATGTGTTTGTGTCTGTGTGCAGGCATGAATGTGTGGGTAGTTGTGTGTATGCGTTTGTGCGCGTGTATGTGTAGGTGTCTGTATGTATGCGTGTATATGTTTGTGTGTGTGTATGTGTTTGTGTATGTGTGTAGGTGTATGTGTGTGTGTGTGTGTGTATGCATAGGATATGGACGCAACTTGGAGACGGTTTTCGCTAGAGGAGTAGCATCGTGAGGGTGAGGCCGGTCGACGGTGATGCTGCAGAGTGAGGCGGTGGGAAAATAAAATGATAGCACCTCAAAACAGTCAAATGAGAACAATAAACAATCGTGATTGCTCAAAAAAAAAAAATGCATTCGGAAATGAATACATAGATTGAATATAAAGTTGAAGCACATCGCGGCAATGACTTTACAAATAGCTGTTACGCTTTGTTTTTCACTGAATTTTATTTTGTGTGTACACTGCCTTTGGCGGTGTACTTCTAAGATATCTCAACTGTTCGTAATTGTGACAACTCGACTCTTATTTTTACAGCAGGCGAAGTTCGGTTTTTTAGGGTTCGAAAAGTTTTACTGTCTTCAAAAATACCGAAAAATAAAATTTGCGCAAAGTTGACCGGCATGGCTCTAAGTTACCTCTGAATGGCTATTTTAGGTTTCAAATAATTCAAATGAAAATTGAATGATGTGCAAAACAGGGAAAATCGTTCAAAAAGAGTGTTTGGGGGGTCTCAAGTTACCTATCGATCTCTCCCGCGATCTGAGAGTGTGTGGGTTTGACCAAATAAGGATATTCTACTCCTCTGTTTGCTCTCCCGAGGAAGACACCATTTCCTTTCCAGAAAATGTCATTCAGACTTCTTTATTAGAATTCCTCTTTGGGGATTTCTTTCTTTCTGGCGGTCGAAAGGAAGAAATAAGAGCCGTATTTCTTGCAATCTTACAAAAAAGAAAGACTAAAAGCTACCGCACCACGTTTTTGATATTTGTTGGAAGTTTTTCTTTTTTTTTAAATGCTAATCTTTTTTTTTTTTGGTTGAAATAAAACGAGTAACTGCTGCCATTTTTAAATGATAATGGAAAATATGTTTTTTTTTTGTTCAAATTTGTTTGTTTGAATTCTTAAAATTTTGAACTTTTAACAAATTTGTGTTTTTTTTAAATTGAATGTTTAAAATTTTGAATTTTTAAATGACAATTTTTTTCAAAATAAAATGAATAACTAGTCACATTTTTAAATGATATTTCAAAGTCGCGCTTTTTGGTTCCAATTAATAAATAGCTTTCTGCATTTTGAAATAATACTGAAAATCCATGTTTTTTGTTCAAATAAAACGAATAACTAGTGTTATGAAAGTTGAAAGTATGTTTTTTTGTTGAAATAATTAAGTAGCTTGTTGTATTTTTAAGTGATAATAAAAAGTCATGTTTTTTTTTGTTCGAACAAAGTAATAAAGTAATTGCTATTCGCCTTTTAAACAGTAATTGAAAGGTTCGTTTTTATTTTTTGTTCAAACAAATAAATAGCAATTGGCATTTTAAATGATTATTTTTTAAAAAAAAGAATCAAATAAATAAACAGCTAACTGTATGTTATAATGATAAGAAATATAAGGTTAATTTGTTCAAATAAAATAAGCAACTATTTGCATTTTTAAATCAGTACTTAAGAGATAAAGGGCGCCAAGTCACAAAAGCAAAATTTTCCGGTTACATTAAGTGTTTCTTTTAAAGTAAAATTACGAAGTAGGAACAAGCAGGCGACAAGGTAAACGTTATTTTTCTACTTTTGCCAAGAAGAAATTTAGCAAGCCACCAACTCAATTGACGTACCTATAACAGAAAACCCCCAAAAATTTTATAACTGTGAGGCAAATAAATGGAACTTTCCACTTCCACAAAGGCTACCCTATTGCATACATACATAAATTATCGGACACAAAACTGACATTTTCTCACCTATTAAATTCCAAGCGTTGCTTCCATTACCTACAGATGCCACTCTGTTAGTTCTGCCGAACAGATCATTGTTTAAGAGCATAATAGCTTTCTGCCACAATCAGATTGCTCATTTCCAAATCGATTTCCATCAAGATGGCGCCGTTCAATGCTTTAGTTCACAGTGTAAGTGGGACACTTTCATTCTTTAAAGTTGATCTTTTTTAAAAAGTTAAACAGGCCCCTTTGTTTTAAAATGCTTTTGTAATAAAATAAATATGTCGCATAAATTAAAAGTTGATTATTTGTCGCGTAAAGATCATTCTACGTAGGCATGAGATTGTCACAAGCTTAGATGCTACGGTGAGTTACGCCTGTGACAAGTAACTAAAATAAAAAATTAAAGAAAAAAAACCCCTACTGGGTCGCAAATGTGGAATCAAGAGGGAAAATTGTAAATCCTTTTAAAAGCCTTGTCTGTTACAATTATAAAACCATTAAATTTAAGTTCGTTATTTTTACTAATAATAAAGCTGAAAGTCTCTCTGTCCGGGGGATGTCTGTAGGATGTCTGGATGTCTGGATCTTTGTGACGCGCATAGCGCCTAGACCGTTCGGCCGATTTTCATGAAATTTGGCACAAAGTTAGTTTGTAGCATGGGGGTGTGCACCTCGAAGCGATTTTTCGAAAATTCTATGTGGTTCTTTTTCTATTCCAATTTTAAGAACAAAGTTATCATAAGATGGACGAGTAAATTACGAAATTATCATAACGTGGAACCGTAACATGGGCGCAAGCCAATTGGCGAGATACGAAATTATCATGACGTGGAACCGTAACGTGGGTACAAGCCAATTGGCGAGAAAATTCACCATACATTATTTGTAAATATACAGCCGAACCAAAAGATCTTTTAATTTTTCTATTACGGGCAAAGCCGTGCGGGTACCACTAGTTAATGAAATAAAAAAGTTTTAAATGTACCATGTTTTTAAAATGAACTAAAAAGTATAAAATAATTTCTCTAAGTATCATGTAGATTTAAAGCCCCATACAGTTTCAGAATTTCTTACTGATTGATTGCATAGTTTGTGAGTGTGAGTTTTTAATAGCTGTCAAAAAACTTGTGATCTCTAAAAGGAAAAATATAAGGCTCATACAACAAACAATTCATGCATTTATAATTTTATTAACAGTTTTATCACTCTGGAAATAGCATAAACTGAGGTGTAAGTTTTTCATTGATAGATTTTCTTTACTTATAGTTACGTAGTACATATGCCCCACTACATAACACATAAAACTATAAGTCTCTGCTGATTGAAACTTCAGGTAGATGAGTAAATGCAAAAAAAAAAAAAAAAAAAAAGATAATGCAATATATCAGACAGCCCATGGGCGCCCATATGCAAAATTTAAGTGGGGGCTCAGATATTTTCCCCATGGGTTTCACAGGATATTCCCCCCACCCCACCTCCTGGGAAAACAATTTCAGTACAGATTATGGTTGTTAAAATTTGACATTTTAAATGACTTATTCATTAATGACTGGAGAAGAAATGTTTTTACAATTTTGAAAAGAAAAAAGTACTAAAAACCAAGGAAACTCTAATTTGTAAGACGGGGATTGAGCCCCCACTTGCACCCCCATATGGGCGCCTATGAGACAGCGCGCTTATCCCATCCAGAGACTGCAGTTTCGTTCCTGTTAGAACTCATCAGTCTGGAATAGTTAATAACCCAGCTGGAGGTGGATGTCATCTCATTGAAGCTAAGAGCGCAACAAGCTGGTAGATAAAGGAAATTTAACCAGTTTGTTGACAAACTGGTAGATAAAGGAAATTTAACTAGTTTGTTGACAAACTGGTAGATAAAGGAAATTCAACCAATTTGTTGATAAACTGGTAGATAAAGCAAATTCAACCAGTTTGTTGACGCTCTCTGTATTGAATATTTGCGAGATTATCTCAAAAAGTGCAATTATTTTCAAATCACAAATGTCTTTTAAAAAAGTTTGTTTCAACGATCATGAAGTTTAATTTGGTGCTTTATTAGTGCTTTAATTATTTGTTGTCCTCAAATGAGCACTGATCGTAAGTGCATGCGTACTCAGATCGTTTCCTCGTTCACTCATTGCAACGATTCGCTCACAAACGATTCTTGTCTAATGGATGGATCATGACTTTGTAATATGAGTTGAGTAGTGTTGAACACTTAATGCGATCCCATACCTTTCGCGAATCTATAATAACTTTCAAAACTTCATAATTTGGTAGATCAAACCTGCAATCAATATTTAACTTTAAAAAAAAATGCTTGCCGGCTTGATATCAGCTGGCAGAATCTTTCCAAAAATGTAAATAGAGAGCACCTCACGTATTTTTACATGAAAATTAAAAAGCTTCTTCTATTACTGTAAAAGCACTTTTTTTCGCGATCTTGTCGTATTGCGAAAATTTAAGCCTCGCAAAGTATTTTTTGCTTCAACTTTCGATTTTGTTCATTAAAAATTCGCGAAATTTTCAGCTCGCTAATTTATCGATAGCTTTATTTTCGCAAAAATAAGTGCATTTAAGCATTTTATTCTTATTATTTTATTCTCATTCAAAAGGTTAAATAAAGTTAATTGTGGGACATACTCTCGCTGCTGAACATTGCATACTTTACACTAAAAGATTATTTTTTAGTTTTAAGTTCATATTGCTACAGAAGCGTATTTCTTTAGCTTTTCAAACTTTAATTTATTTTTTCTTTATTGACGAAGTTATCTTCAAAGAAGTCATAAAAAATGTTTCCAGTGGGGCTGTATAAGAGGCTATTTGGCCTTTACCAGACCCAGTGCGCTTACCGACAAGGTGTGACTAAGGCACTGATGCATGACACAAGTAGTTTTGACGCCCAGTTTCCACCAGATGGAAGCACCTTGGCTCTCTTCGATGCGAACCTGCAATAGTAATTTAAATTTGCCGAGGGAATTCAAAGCTAAACGAACACCCATGGGATCTTTTACATGCCGCATAATCATACGACATGGGCGCTGATGATTTTCTATATCTCAAAAATTCACCGACTGGCTACCTCAGGTCAGAACCCGGGTTCAAGGCGTAGAAGGCCAGCGCCTTACCTTATCTTCACAAACATTTTTAGATAACGAGCTGATGTGTGCATCACATGACTTCCTTTTACACCAATTTAATGCTATTTCCCTATTATTGCAATTTTAATGGGATTCTCTCTCTAACTCTTTAAATATCACTAGCAATGGCCACATTGAAAGCAGATTTAAAAAAAAAAAAAATCGCCAAATTTTTCGCCAAGTTGGCGACAAAACTTGGCAACCAAAAGACTGGCGATATATCGCCAAGTGACCGCCAAATTATAACACCACTTGAGTTTGCATCGAAATTAACAATGATTTCCCCTCAAAAAGGTGCAAAAGACCCCTTTAGAAACACCCGAATGCAACCAAAATAGGAGGTGCACAACTAGACCCCACTACGAGTCTATGTACCAAATTTCAACTTTCTAGGACATACCATTTTTGAGTTATGCGAGATACATACGCACATACGCACATACGCACATACACACATACGCACATACATACAGACGTCACGAGAAAAGTCGTTGTAATTACCTCGGTGATGGTCAAAATGGATATTTCGCGTGTCTATACATTCTTAGGCACTTTTCCGCATGTGGTCGAATCTAAAAAAAAACTCAACATTCATTTGGGGGTGAGCAAAATGGAAATTAAGGGCGATTTTTGAGTGAAAATTTTTTTCGCGAATACAATACTTCCTTTTTTGTAAAAAGGAAGTAAAAAATGTTTGTAATGAAATTTATTTTGAAAGCAGGGCAGTGGCTGATTTACAGGTTTGGGGGCCCATCGCAATGCATTTTTGAGGGCCCCCTTGTCTATTATCATCTAAATCAGTGAGAAGCAAAGGGATGCAAGTGGACATTTTCAAGTTTTGAGTAAAACGCGTTTAAAATTCTGGTCCTTGCTAGAATTTCATTGAAAATTTTTTCTGAACCATGCTAGCAGCATCTACCAGGAGCTACTGATAGGCCCCAACTCTCTTGCCCTAAAACAGATAGGTTCACCTACCATTAGTACTGGTTATCTCCAAGTCATCAAATTTGGCACTTGCATCCAGGGACTGATTTACTGCAGGGCATTCGGCGCCCGGGCCCGGGGCACCAAAGGAAAGGAGGCACCAAATTTCTGTCATCAATTTTTTTTTTCTTTTTAAGGACCAGTGTTCGGGGAATCCAACTAAAGGGAACAAAAAATTTTTGTCCTTTTTTTTATTATTAAATGAAAGCACATAGTCAATTGTTGCGGAGAACGATCATTTTCGCTATTGAAGAGAATTAAATGTCCTTTGCGTTCTCTCATTTCAGATGGTAAATTATCTTTATTAGCTCTATTATCACTAGAAGGATGTCTGACCTAAAACTTGATCATGAGGACATTATAGATGAATTTACTATAAGAAAACAAAGGAGAAAATATATAAAGAATCATTGATGCCCAGAAAGCACATTATGATTTATCTTTACCATTTGTATCATAGTTTTTTCCATCTGCGACAGTAAAAAAAATTCTAAAATGAAAACCATTAAGATTTTTTTGATTAAATGTTTTTTTTTGCAAAACATCTTAATTATTAACATTTTTTGTTTGAAATCGGTATTTTAAAGTTTTCTTTCTATCAAAATAATATCCAACACTTACCATCATATTTTTTGTGTGGCGGGGGGGGCACCATATTTGTCTGTGCTCGGGGCCCGCAGGTGTGTAAATCGGTCCCTGCTTGCATCCCTTTGCTTCTCACTGTCTCACATGCATTTTTGTATCCCCTTTGGAGCCCCTATGGTCGTGGGGGCCCCTCGTAATTGCAACATGGCAAATCCGCCACTGAAGCAAGGCTTAATTTCTAATGAAAGACATGTAGGAGCCATTAAGTCTTTGGAACTTATTTCAATAGGTAAACAGTCTAGATTTCGTCCAATATATAAATTTCGCATAAAAATTAAAAAGTGTAGGAGCTTAGCTCCCGTGAGCTCCCATGAAAAGTTAGGCAAAGCAAGTCCTGTTATAAAGAAGTCTCGATTCACATGTTCTTTGAACTCCATTCAGTCAAAAAGATTTTTCGGTAATGGGGTGAATCGTGAAAAGCGTAATGAGAGAGGGTGAATGATCATCAAATCTCTCTTTCGCAAAAGACTTCAATAATTTCGAGGACTTGGCCGCCATCTGTTTTGACAAGTCGTAAATGCCTGCTTCCTTGACAGCACGAAACGTTAATTAAGATGGCTATTTCTGTGCGGGCCTAACACACTAACATGATTTTACAATGAGTTACTTCGGCACGCCTGGCTGCCCAAAAGATTCTGCCTCGTTAGACAGTGGTCTTTGGAGTCCTCAACTCAAGTCAGCTCGAATCTTCTTAGTGCACTGTCCTAGATGTCAACCAAGATAAGTTCATTCACTGAAATCAGGGTCAGCGCGAGTTGATTCATAACTGATTTAGCTTCAGTCGGTGCGCGCTTAATGAAATAAGTTTCATTGTCACTCTTAGCTGTGATTTTCTGAAGAACTGTGCCGTGATTCATTCGATTTACTGCATAAAAGAGTCTTATAGTCATTAGATGATAATAGAATCTTATAGCCATGTCCAAATGAATAAGTGCATCTGATGACTTGACTTATGCATTCAAAGTAATTTTGAGCCAAGCCTGATAACTTTGCAACCCGTCATTTTTTTTTTTTACTTTATTTGACTTTTAAAAATAAATGCTTCACTCTCCCGGCAAGGTTCTGAAATAAGTTTTCTGTTCTTTGAGTAACCTTTAAATACACGATTTTTTAGCACTTTAAAAAATTTCTTTGGCTTCTTGAACATCTGCAACTTTATTTAGCCCAGGTTAGCCCAGTACCCATTATCAGGTTACTAACCTGATAACTTTTCTTTCTTTAATTAACCCTAGTAACCTAATAACTTTTTCTCTCTTGATTTACCCTTAAATGCAGGATTTTTTAAAAAGCACTTCAAAATCTGTTCTTTTGCTGCTTGAACTTCTGTTCAAATCATGAAAAAAAAAAATCAATTTAGGTAAGGTTTGTGGTTAAGCAAGCACTTGACACATTAGCGCAGCCAGAAATACCTTCTGGAGGTGTTTATTTAAATCAAAAATACCTCGTGAAGGGGATTTTTTGGTAAAAAATACCTTCTGAAGTTTTTTTTTGTTTAAATCTAAACAGCCCTTTCATATGCATAAACTACTGTATTATAATTTGCATTTACGTTAAAATCAATGCCTCTGGGGGGTGTTTTACCCCCCCCCCTCCTCGCTGCGCCACTGACTTGACAACATAGTGCTTAAACTGAAAAAACAACAGATTATTTACCATAAAATGACCATAAACATTGATAAAAATTATAAAATGGCCTTAGTATTCAAGTAGTAGTAAAACTTAACTCGTCATACAACTCAAAGTTGTCATTTTCAAGTGCACTAAATTTTAAAAGGAAAATGAAAAACATCCTACATTTGCGAATGCCGAAAATAAGATATCAATTTTTGTTTTCCACCATATTGGTACTGTATAAAATTGATTTAATAGCAGCTTCAGTGAGTATTTTTATGGTTATTGACAACTGCAGGGTTTCAATTTGTTCTTAAAAGTATTTTAGAAGACTAAATTGGGAATGTTTCCAAAAGATAGCACGATGCATTTAAGGTTTTTTTTTTTTTAAAAGTTAGCAATGCTGCACGCAGCTAATTGCAACGTTCAATAATTCCGTAGTAACTGTTTGGAAGCTATTTTTGAAGTTGTTGAAAGTGCTCTTTCTGTGTTGAAATAGTCAATACAATGTTAGAAATGGTAGAAATCTTGTGATGATATCAGACCCATCGTTTGTGGGGGTTGGGGATTGAAGGGGGGGGGGCGGAGGTTACCCTTCTGTCTTGGGTAAACTGATGTATTTACATGAAAGTAGGCGTGGCTTTTGATTTTTTTCGATATAATTTACATTGTGCATGTTCCCTTTGCTCCCCCTCCCCCCTGGATGTTATAAAACACAAAGGAGGAAGTTTTTTAGTGTTTAGAATTTTGTTTTGCTGTATAAAAGTTGCATCTTGATTAAAATAATTTAATTTGCCTTAAATGCAGTGACCTTAAATGCCATCATATCTGACCAAGCTAAGAATTCATTTTAAATGGATTTATGAATTACTATTTCTCAATTTTGGATAACTATTATAGAAGAAGTTGGAATGTTTTTTTTTTCGTTTTATAAAAACAAATACCAATAAGAATGTTAAAATGTGAATGGGCAGTTTATGACAGAAAAATCTTGCCTCACAGTTACTTTGAATGGCTGTATTTAAACTTTTTATCATATCCGTTGCGAAAATAAGACTCAGATATTCCTTTTTCCTAGAAATTTTCCTTTCTTTAATTTATTTTTATTTTGATAGATTTGGTTTTTGTGTGAAACGAAATTTAGCTTTACTGATAGCGTATTTTAATGAAAAATGATTATGGAGGAAATTTAAGTCAACAAAATCAGTCCCTTTAATTTTACTTCAAAAATCCCCCTGGGAGTATGGAATAAATTGGAATCCTCTTTCGTTTCGTTCAAAATACTGTATTATTCTTCATAGTTATTTGAATCTGTTCGTTTTACTCTTCTATTTTCAGAGTAAAAACTCATTATCTATATGTGCAAATATTTTGATTTAGATACTGGAGGCTTTTCCATCAGTTAAAAGTACTACTTTTAGTCACTGAAGTTGATAGAATGTGCAAAAAAAAAAAAAAAAAAAAACATGAAGCGAGGAAACTCTTTTTTTTTTCTTCAAAACATTTAATTTTTAATTAATTAATTAATATGTCCGATTTTTCAAATAAGGCGCAGGCTTTATGCCATCTCAAGTGATGAACTTTGGCGCGCTGATTGTTTACGCTTGCTCTCAGCCGCGTTTCCAGGTTATTATAATTCAGATGCGAATTTAATATTGCGCTCTATGCTTGCTATCAGCCATATCGTTACCAGTACATGTGAGTAAAGAAGCAAATTAAATATTACGCTCTGCGCTAATGGCATCAGTGAATGGCATTACATCACTTGTGATGTCATGTGCAGAAGCGTAAAAAAGGAAATTGAATCGGCTCACCGATTAAAAGAATTGTTGAAAAAATATTAAACTTTATCAAATTATTTAAAAAATGGTCGAATCCTATGTTTTTAAGCATGCTCTTTCAGAAAAAAAAGTACTTTTAAAATTTCGGAAACGTCCCCATTCTTGATTTAAAATGTTTTTAGCTAAAATTTATCAGGAGAGACAGCAGGAGTTAATCTACCTCAACTGTTCCAGATCAAGTACATATCTAACTCCATCCCGATCTATATATAGACCCTGATAATAAAATCCCGAGATTCTTATAAGACCACTTCATGCGTGTCACGGTCGTGTTCGAAAACGGCAAGATTACCGCTTATTAGCAATCGTCTGCGAAGAACAGGCGTGGAGTTATTTTATTGTTCGGCATCGGGATACCTCGGAGAATATACCGCAGAATGTTGATTTTTCAACCAGCTGTTGTCTGGGTTCACGAGGGGTCAGCTTCAATTCCAGCTTGTATCTGCAGGATCGCGTGTTCCGGCAACCATTGTTTATCTTCTGCGCCCGGATTTTTTCTTTTGTTTTGAAGAAATGTGAGAGATTTGAGGTTGTTGGAGAGATAACACTTCCTCGTATCGATGGCAGTGACAAACGAGAGGGGAGAGGTGCAACTGCTGTGACATTTTATGATTCTGATCAGTCTTTGATCACGGAATTCGAATAGTGGAAGTTTTGGGGGAGAGTAAAAAGCATGGGTCAAATATTGTGGGGGGAAAACTACAATTAAGTAACTTATAACTCAATTTTTTCAAACTGTTTCTTAGGAAACTTTTGGAGAATGAAAATTTTACCTAAGGGGGTATTCTAGTCTAGCGGCTTTATTTTAAGGTGATTTTACGGGCGTAATAGGAAAAAAAGTAGCTATTTTCACTATACATTTTATTAGTTTTACATTGATATTTTAAACGTATAAAAATGCATAATAGTTGAAAAAAAAAAAAATACAAATTGAAGTTGGTGGAGGCTGGAAAAGTGGGGACTAAAAAAAGGGTTTGTGGGGGGGGGGTGTCTCCTGGTCGACGCGGTTCCAATCCTCCAAGTGATCTGAAACGTAAAGTTAAGGTAAATTCTTATTAAACAGGGATGTTTATTAAGAATTATGGGGTCGTTTCCAAAATTTTAAAAGTTTTTTTTTTTCTGAAAGAGCATGCTTAAAAACAAAGGAACTGACCATTTTTTAAATAATTTGACTAAGTTTAATATTTTTAAAAATTTACGGCGCGCTTTCATTATTTAATAATTTTTTTATTCCTATCCTTATTATTATTTTCGCAGCAGAATCAAGGGAGAAAACTGAAATTTATTTTAAAAGCCTTTTCAACCGCCGACACACAAAGGAAGGGAGTTATAAGCTTGACTTGTCTGTGCATCTGTCTGTCCCACTCTAGTGCCTAAACGTATGGAACGATTTTGGAAAAAAAAAAAAAATTTTTCAAAGGAGAGTTAATCAAGAGAGTTCTTAGCTAGGTGGCGTCATCGGACTTCATTAATTAATGAAAATATTAATTAAAAACCTCTATTATTAATTAAAAACCTCCTCTTGGTTTTTCGCAATTTTTGCAGTGAAAACATATTTTAAAATTTAGTACCAAAATAAAGTGTATTTTTTTCTGCGTCTGATGGAATGTGTTTGAAACTTCCATGGAATATAGAATTCCAATTATGGCCGACGAATGGTTGTATTTAAAATCTACTGAGGGAAGGTTATAGTTCGAATTCTGTATAACTTTGAAGTAGTGATGGGCATAATCGAGATCTTTTGATAATCGAGATCTCGGGAATCGAGTACTTCTGATAATCGGAGTGATTGATAATCGAGATCTTTTGAAATCGAGAACTCGAGCGATGACTTCTCGAGATCTTCCGAATCGAGTACTCGAGCGATTGACTTCTCGAGATCTTTATAATCGAGTACTCGAGCGATTGACTTCTCGAGATCTTTTTAATCGAGTACTCGAGCAATTGACTTCTCGAGATCTTTATAATCGAGTACTCGAGCGATTGACTTCTCGAGATCTTTTTAATCGAGATCTCGAGATGTTTCAAATCGAGATCTCGAGACGTTTGAATCGAGTACTCAAGTAGTTCATTTTATGAACTTTTCCAGAATTGAGTTGACTGCTACAGGGGTGCCCACTAAAAGGGGGGAGGGCGCATGGTGCAGCCTGCGCCATTGGCCGGTTTTTTTAGAGTGTTTTTTATTTCATTTTCAGGAGGGGTGGGGGCATGGCGCAGAAAGTGCCACTAAAATTTTTAGGTCTAGTTTTTTAAGAGGGTTCTTTAAATCTCATTTTCGGGAGGGGGGGGGGGGGTCCATGGCGCAGCTTGCAAAACTGAAATTTTTAGAAGTGATTCTTTGAAAGTTTTTTTTTAAATCTCATTTCGGGAGGGGGGGGGGCTTTTTCTAGACGGATGCTCCGTAACATCTGAGAGGGTGCGCCATATCGCCCTGCGAAAGGGGGTGGGGGAATACCCTTGACTTTTGGAACAGTTGAATTCCCGAGTTGTTTTGGCAGGGGTGCGCTCGAAATAGGAATGTGCCATTAAGCCTATCATTTACTGGTATAATAAGGGGCGAACCCTCCTGGCTTTTAGAAGTTATTGTATTCATTGCTTGTCAACACTACTGTTAGCTTGTCAGAAACTAGGAGCTCGGCATTTGGACGACCCGGCTTGGAGTAGAAAAACTTATATAAGTTTATGGGTAGCGGCTAAAAAAACTGGCAGCGGGCCCTTGACTCTTGGTGGCCCTCAGGGGATTCCCCGTAGCGATTGAAGTGATGCGCTTTCACCCTCTCTCCCTTCCATCTCAATTTGTGTAACGAGTTGATTTCTCGATTTTTAATTTTTTTTTTTTTTTTAACATTCCTTTTGAGTGATTTATTCGAACGGCTATGCATTGAAACTAATGATTCTGAGATATCACGTGATTATTTCGAATGGTTTCGATCTCTCAAACATGAAGTTAATAATGTAAACAAGTAGGGGAATCGTTGCGCTGCGCGAACGGACTCATTTATTCTTGTTTCTTGCTTTTTTTTTTTTTTTTTTTGTGTGTGTTCTTGTTAGTAGAATTATATTTTAATCTGACTGATGCATGAGGTGGGAGGGTAAAATATTTCTGGCTGCGTTTTCCATAAGATTGGGACTCCCGGCCCATTGAACGTTACAAGTGTGGCTTGAAGTGCATTGAAGTTCATGATTTTTTTTTTCTTTCTTGAATCGCTCTTTTTTTTTTTTTTATTCGCTGACTTAAATATGTAATAACAGTAAAAGTGTAGGGAGTGAAGTTGAAATGTTTCTGAATGCATTAAAAAGAAATATTGAAGATTGTCGTGTGGGATTAGTTTTAGCGTTCACTCTTTGACCCATTTTTTTTAACAAAAATGACATTTTACACAGATTATTATTTTTTTTTTTAATTCCATGCGCAAGATATTTGTGACTTCTTGTGTGCTCATTTATGTTTTTCGTGCGTAGTTGAATTTAAATGTTTTTTTTTTTTTTTTTTGTTTTACTCGCTTCTGTTAATGTCATATTCTTTATATTTTTAATATCATATTCCTTATATTTTCATAAATGTTGATTAGTATATTATTTACTCAACTTAAAAATTTGGAGTCAATTGATGTGCTGAAAGTGTGTTGAGGCAAAAGTACTGAAAATGCTTTGGCTCGTGACCATTTTCCGTGCGCTGCCGCTGGTCCTCAAAAAGATTTAAATTGATTACCAAGTTTCTCTGAAAAGCAGATTACGTATTGGATTTTCAAATCCTCCGAGACGCTCAATAACCGAACATTCGACAGCTGGCAATATATTATACAAGGGTCCCCACGAGAGAGAGGGCGGGGAGGGGGGTGGGAATCCATGGCCCCAGACCGCGCCATTGAAGTTTTGAAGAGGAGAGGATAACTTATAAGAGGGCTTTTAGTCTTATTTTAGGGGGCTTTCGTTCTGGGGGTTCTCCGTCGCATTTGAGGTATGATTGTCATCGCCAGGGGGTGGGGGAATGGGCCCCACTGCATTATAAACACATTGCGTTGAAACGTTTCACAAACGTTTTAACATGGTTGTCACAGCGTTAACAATCGTTTTAAACCTTTATCTCAACGAACTGTGCTTTCTGAGTAATCACATCCGAAAAAAAAGCACTTTGGAAGCAATTATTTGATTCTGAAATCTTATAGAATGACAGGGGTGTTCGTCCGTTCCTGTGAGCAATGGCGCGCCTCTTATGACAATTATACCTCCCCCTCCCCCTAAGAAACAATAATCCGAAAAAGAGCTAAGACCACCTTAAATTTTCAATTACGCGGTTTGTACAATGCTGGTTCAATATATTTTTAAGTTTAACAACTCTCGAGTTTAAACCTGCTAGTGTCGTCCAAAGACCCGCTCATATTATCATTATCCCTCACTTTTTAATAAAAATTGTACATATTTAATCTTAATAACTGTCAAGTTCAAAACAGTATGGAAAGCGTTTCTCTACCCTTTGTTTCAAGAGTTCACCGCCGAATCACACCAGGGGCAGATACAGAAAACCATTTTAGGGGGGGGGGAGGCCATGTTGAAGAAAGCCCCCCCCCCCATGAACGAAATTCCCGTTTTAGATACGAAAAATGTCTGAACGTGTTTGGGAGTCAATAAAAAGCACCAAATCGGTCAGGAATAAGGCACTTAGTTAGAGATAAACGTTGTAAATTAATTTTATGATCAATGAAATGAAGTAGTAGTTCAAATATTTACTTTGAAAAATAATTAATGAAATGAAAAGATACTGTCATTGTTTACATTTTATGCATGAAGTGTTTGAACACAATGTGTACGGATACTGTTGGTTTAGGGTGGGAGGGAGGGGGTCATGACCCCCATGACCCTCTCGTTGTATCCGCCACTCTCACAACGCATGCCCCTCCATAAATCCGCTCATATGATAATTAACAATTTTCGTTCGAAAAATATCGTTCGATTATTATGAAATCTCTCAATTATCGAAAATTCGACGCCGAACATTCATTTATAACCCCATTCAAATAAAGCAAGCGAAAAGCAATCATTCGATTTTAAAATCATTCCAAATATATCCATCCCAAGAGCGAAGGCGCGAAGCTCTTCCCCGAGAACAATACCTGCAAAAGAGACAAAATCCTTTAAAAATTACAATTCCACAGTTTGGTGTTAAAACTTATTTGCACCCATATTAGGAAGGAATTACACGAGAAGTAAACCACTTGTTTTATTAAGAAATAAATAAATAACCTTTGTGCCGAGAAGTAACATGAAATAACAAACGTTTTGTATCCCAAATATGCAGAGTACTGCAGAAACGTGTTTTGGAGTTTTAAGGTGCTCTTTTTTCAACAAAAGAGTAAGCTTTTGCATGTAAGGGGCCATTCATTAGTTACGTAAGGATGATTTTGGCAATTTTTGACCCCCCCTCCCTCTATGTAAGGGTACGTAAGATTTTTCAAACCCCTAACCTATCTTACTTAAGATTCCATTTCGTTTTTCAAAATTATAAAATAACGAATCTAACATCACTGGAATCGAAATTAAATTCACTATTATTAAATTAAACCATTTTGTGTAATGAAATATTTACTAGAAAGTAGGAATCTAGACTGAATGTTTTTTCGACATTGTTTTGTATACGATGCGATACTAATTAAAAATAAAACGTGCCATGCATAGTGCGATTCTTTTATTATGTTTTACATTATTCATTCTTTGTAAAATAAATTAAAAACAGCTTATCCTAATACGTTATTTATTTTCCATATGTAAATGAAATATATAATCCCTGTCAAATCACTTGACCGCGCAATTTCAAATGTAAAACATAGACGTGGAAAATATTGCAAAACAATGGGTTTGAACCCCCCCCCCTCCAAGTACATAGACATTTTTCAAACCCCCTCCCACTCAGAACCCTTACGTAATTAATGAATGGTCCCTAAAGACATCCAGTAATGTCCCTACATCCACAATCTCACTTTTTTGCGTTGAAAAAAAGGGTTCCTTGAAACCCCGAAACACGTGTCTGCAGTAATCTGTATATTTGGGCTCTAAAACGTCTGTTAATGCCTGTTACACTTGTATCATTACCCAATGGTATAGTCGAAGGTGGACGTAAGGGGGAAGACGTCCCATCAGGTTTTCAACTTAAGTATTCCCCATTTTTACCTGAAATATAATTTTAATGCCTTTCAAGTTAGAACCTTATTAGCGCCTCAACCTTCACTTCCACCAAACATATAATTAGACTACCAAAGCATCCCAAAGGATCATTTGGTAATCAAGCATTCGACAGCATACATTCAATTATAACACTATTCGAATGAAACATTCAAGAGGCAATTATTTGATAATAACACCATTTAGATTGCAAGGATATCTATTCCTCAAGTGTGATGGCACACCTTTTAAAATCAAGCCCCCCCCCCCCACCCTCAAGAAGGATATTCCTTAAATATGACTAACGTCCATTAAGAATTTCAATGGCGCAGCCTGCGCCATGATCCACCTCCCCTGTGGGCACCGCAGCGCAGCCCGTCAGTCACTCCAAATTTTTCTGGGGGAAGGGTTCAATGCAAATCTTCTCGAAAGATAACAAAAACCATGCCCATTCATAAGTAAAATCATTAATTTTTTAAAGCCAGCCCTCTGACCCCCTAAATGGCAGATCCGTCCCTGCAATTGAATCACTTCAGAAGCAGAGGTGCCCCCCGTAGGTCAAAGGCGCCCCTCTCAATATCGCGGAGCCCCCCAAAAAAGAAAAATACCCCTTAAAACACCCCCCTAAAAATGTCAATGGCACAGGCTGAGCCATGACCCCCCCCCCCCTCCCTTCCTAGGAGGGCACTCCTGTCAGAAGTCAACTATATTGAGAGGTTCATTCGATTATCATATCGGTCGAAAAATACATTGCTCCAGTGGTTGACATCTCGAGAACTCAACATCTCGAAAACTCAACATCTCGAGAACTCAAGATCTCGAGAAGTTCAAAGCGAGAACTCGAGCAGTTGATCACTCGAGCACTCGGAAAGTGGCAATCGAGAACTCGAGCAGTTGATCGCTCGAGTACTCGGAAAGCGATATTCGAGAACTCGAGCAGTCCATCGCTCGAGAACTCGGAAAGTGATAATCGAGAACTCGAGAAGTTCATCGCTCGAGAACTCGAAAAGTGATAACCGAGAACTCGAGATACGATAATCGAGAACTCGTGGTAATCGAGTTCTCGAATGATTTTGAATAATCGAGTGATTTGATTATGAGAACTCGATTATGCCCGTCACTACTTTGAAGTTCCATACAAATTCCACCAAACGCAGAAAGAAAAAATATATATATATTTGAATTTTTGGTATCTTGAATTCAAATTATGTTTTTCGCAATCACGAGCGTGTGTGTGTGTATGAATGCGCGTGGTTGTTTGTGTAAGCGCATGTGTGTGTGTGTGTGTGTGTGTGCGTATGTATGCATGTGTGTGGGTGTTATGTCTGCAGTGCTGTGTGTGTACGCTCGTGTGGTAGGCGTTCGTGTGTGTGTGTGTATGTAGGCATATGTGTGTCTGTTTGCAGGCATGAGTGTGTGTATGTATGTGTGTGTGTAGGATATGGACGCAACCTGGAGACGGTTTTCGCTATAGGAGCAGCATCGTGAGGCCGGCCGACGCGACGGTGGTGCTGGCAGAGGGTGCTGGTGGGAAAATAAAATGATAGGAGTTCAAAACAGTCAAAGAGAACAATAAGCAATCGTGATTGCTCAAAAAAAAAAAAAATAATAATAATAATTTGAATTTTGTCATCTTGAATTCAAATTATGTTTTTCGCAATCACGTGTGTTTGTGTGTGTAGGGGTGTGTGTTTGTGTGTGGGGGTTATGTGTGTTTGTGTGTAGGGGGTATCTGTGTTTGCGTCTGTGTGCATGCATGAATGTGTGAGCAGTTGTGTGTATGAGTGTTTGTGTGCTTGGGGGTGGGGTATGTGTATGTGCGTGTAGGCATATGTGTTTGTGTGCAGGCATGAATGTGTGGGTAGTTCTGTGTATGTGTTTGTGTGTGTGTGCGCGTGTGTGTAGGATATGGACTCAAACTGGAGACTGTTTTCGCTAGAGGAGCAGCATCGTGAGGACCCGGTCGACGGTGATGGTGCGGAGGGTGCTGGCGGGAAAATAAAATCATAGGAACGCCAAAAACAGTCAAATGAAAGCAATAAGCAATCGTGATTGCTCAAAAAAAACATTTCTCGGCAATTAAAGTTTGAACAAAAAGGGAGTTTTAAAAATCGGTTTATCCGTTTACTAGCTGAGGTGCCACAGACATGTCAAACTTATTACCCCCCCCCTTTTTTGCGTCGGGGGTAAAGAATTGCATTGAAAGAGTGACTCAAATTTTTGAAATAACTTTTTTCAACAAAATCTGCTTGTATAAATTCATCTCCTGACTTCAAAACTCGTTTTATAAATTAATCCACCTAAGACGACCATAAATGTGCCGTTTCTTTTAATGATCTGCGCGGAAGATTCGAACGCAGTTCGATTAAGAAAAATGACACCCGCCTAACGGAAAAGAATGATGATATTTAACATCATTCATTTAATTCCCGAAAGAATACTTTAGCCGCTGAACTCATAAATTCCAACACTCTGTGTCGCTCAAGGAACTTGATGCCTACTTAAGGGGCTTAAAAATGTTCTTAACGCATTATGCAAATTACTTTTCCCGAAATTGTAAATTCGGAAAGAAAACATTAGTTTTACCGTTGCATGTGCCTCGAGCAATCATTTATTTCGGCAGACATTAGAAATCTCGAAAATGTTCAATTGCTTTCTTCCATTGTTAAGTTTCCAGCGGTTCGATAATTCCCAGTTTCCCTTTCTCGCATTCGAATTTACGAAATTGTTTAAAGAACTGATGTTCGCGGACTTCTAATGTGTAATTGAAAGGGATTTTTTTATTATTTTTTAATTCTGTGAAATATTATGGTGGAATTGTCATAAATTTAATAATGAGGAGGGTTCGCCGATATATATCAGTCGATATAAATCACGATATATATCTGATATTTACTTTGAAAATATCATGATATTTTCGATAGTTATTTTTTTAACTACCGTATTTTCAATATAAAAGTATATTAATCATAGTGATATTGTTCATTTATTGTTAAAGATAACCAAAAAGTTATATACTACATTTTTATGATGTATTAATACATCATTAATATAACAGAATAATATAATATTTCTTTTTTACTTGTATTTTATATTCATAAAATTTTTAGTAATGTAATAATTTTAATTCAGATTAAAAGTGCCTAATTAAATATTAAACATTGCTCAGAAAAAAGAAAATGTCTTATGACTGCACCGACTAATGCATATTTTTTATTTCTAAATTATAGAATTGTGTAAAAGTTGCAACATAAGAAAAATTAGTAAAACAGCTAATGCTAAATTAATTCCATTTAAAATTGATAAAAATGTAAAATGAAATATTAGGTATAATTAATGAAAGAAACCTTAAATTTAAGTCTACATATTGTAATGATAAGAATAGAAGAAAATGAAGAATGATTTGAGGATGCATTTACTTTTTTTAGTTTGTGCTAATTGAAAATTTCGGATATATATCAAAATATCAGTTATTTTCGAAAATATTATGATATTTTCGAGCCGTGGTAATGAGACAATGTCCCTTTTTGAAATAGGTTTACTTTTCTGTATGCATAGTCGAGCAGGGTTGTAACTGAGGATTAAAAAAAAAATATTTTGAGAAAATGTAACATGATATAGCTGGTGGGTTTGAAAGGGTTTATTTCCTTAAGACTTCTATGGGATTATTATCTTGGCTTCGAACTGGAACTGAACCGAAAATCGGGCGGGGGGGGGGGAGTTGTTTTACTCAGAAGGAAAACCGGAACTGATTCGAAAAAAAAAATGGTTTATTTCGGTTTGATGAATGTATCTTCAGTCATTTTGTTTCTGTAACCAACTAACAATGCTTTTTAATTTAAAGGCAAGCATTTAATTATCATCATCACATATAGGGTAATGTGGGGCAAAGTGAAATACAATGGCAAAATGAAATGGTGAAATATATTGAGACCTACTAATATTCGATGAAATATTTATTTATATAATATTAAACTTATTTCTGCTTTAAACGTCTTGTACTATTAGTCATGTACATGCGAAGCAAAGTGAAATAGTTTATTTCATTTACTTATTTAATCCTTTATCAAATGACTTACGTATTCAGTGATTATTTATTTCATTTACCCAGTCCTTCATTTAATAACTCACTTGTTTATTCATTCATTTATTTTTCTCATGTATTAACTAATTTTTTTATTTATTTATTCGTTTTGCTTTCTTTTCATTTATTCATTATTTCTTTTATTTACTAATTTATCTGATCGAAAATATCGTTAACAATCGAATAGAAAATGTTTCATTAGAAAAATATTTTGTTTTTTTACTTTGCCCCATGAAAAAAATAAGTGAAGCATTTTCATATTTTTTTAAAGGTACAAATTTACTGCCAAAAATGCACGTTTTACCGTAAAAAATATTATTCTTTCTTTACGTACAGTAATTTTCGGAAGAATTATGAAATATGTTCATTTTGAAAAAAGTAAGCTATCTTGACTGTTTCACTTTGCCCCACATTCCCCTACATTGCTTAATACGTTTCGAAGAATAAAATACATGCTGTGAAACTTTCACGTGCATTAGTTTCACCTGCGATAGGCTTACCAGATTTCTGAAATGTCCAATCGGGACACCGGAGTACCCCCCCCCCCCCCTGTGTCACTAGTATTCAAAAGGGTACATGTCCCTGGCTGATTTTTGGAGTTTTTTTATAGGGCAGTTTATTCTCAATGCTATGAATAAATGATTACTAGTGATAACCATAAAAGAGGGGCAATAATAAAAAATGACATTAGCAGATAATTTGACTTCCGAGAATGTAAATATTTACATTTTTTTTTATAGTTAGAAAAAATACTTAGAATGAGGAATAAAAAACTGAAAATATTTAGATCTTTTCAGTTTAATATAGGAGTTTTTTTATAAGTCTTTTTTGGTTTTAATCTTGTAAAAATCCTCACAAGCTAATCTGGTATTAATTTTACAAGTCAATGTTAGAAATGATAAAGTAATTATCCTAAATAATCCTTCACAATTAATTATTTTTAGTCCTTTTTAGTCATTTGTAATCAAATTTATCTTTTTCCGGGACGTGAAGTAAACCAGCCGGGACACCGAGATATTGTTTGAAAACCGGGACAACCCCTCAAACCGGGACGTCTGGCAAGCCTACCTTTGGGAAAACCAAGTAGGAAAGCGAAAGTATACCCGCATTTAAGAAGCTTCCTTTCTTTTCAGTTCGATGATTGGGATGGCATTCGAACCGGAGTTAATGTACCATCAGCATTTTTGCACGCGCCACATAATTAAACGCATTCCAATGTCCGCTAGTCTTTTGTCCTCATGTTGATCAATGACCAGGTGGCAAAAGGAAGACAAAGAGATCTCCGGAGATAGGACACGTAATTCTTTTCTCAACAGCGAAACTCATGAACATCCAAATTAATATGCTCGCTGCACACGCAGGTGAGTGCCATGCTGTTCTTAATGTCCTCAAGAATCGATTACTTTAATTTTGCCATATCCATTCTCTAAGGAATCGGTCGTTGTTGATCACCAGGAGGTTGACGGATAGAATGCGACATCGACTATTGGCTAATGTAATTAAAGTTTTAAATTACAGTGGCCAATCAGTATCATGTCAATAATTTTATCAGAAAATCTGTTTCGGCGACAAGTTGTGAAGTTCTTATGTGATATTAGTTGGGCAGTTTTTCATCATCTAAGTAACCAGTCGTTGTTGGTCACCAGGATTTCGATGGATAGAATGCAACATCGACTATTGGCTAGTGTAATATTTAAGTTTTAGATTACAGTGGCCAATCAACATCATGTAAATAATTTTGTACAATAAGTGTTTTTATCCGAATTTCTGATTTGGCGACGCGCTGTGAAGTTCTTGATGTCCTTCAGATTAGTTGGAACAGATTATCCAAGAAACCAGTCGTTGTTGGCTACCAAGATTTTTGTGGCCAGCATGAGACGTCGACCTCAGCGGTCATTCATATGGTTCTGGTTCTGAAAAATAATCCTGTTCGATTAAAGATTTAAATTACATTAAATCTGTTTTGGCGACGCGCTGTGAAGTTCTTATGTGATGTTCTTCAGATTAGTTGAACAATTTTCCATTATCCAAGCAACCAATTGTTGTTGGTCACCAGTTTTTTTATAGATAGCATGAGACGTTGAGCTTGGAGATTATTCGTATGGTGCTGAAATATAATACACTACACATTGTAGGATTGATTTTTACTTCTTTATATGAAGTAAAAAATATATTGTGCTCGCGAAAGTTTTCCACTTACCTTTCAACGTGAATTTTCCCTTTTAGTTTGCCCTGATTTCTTTTTTTCTCCAATTCTATTTTCATATTGAATTTATCAATAGGCCTAATGGTGTATGAAAAAAAGAACAGTACTACTTATATTTTATAGCATCTAGAAGTAGGCTACTCAAAATATTTTCGTTGCAGACATTTTGATGCTACTAAACTTCGAGATATGGACAAGAAATGGTCATACAGTTGAACCTTGATCAAACGCAGTGATTGGACTGGCAACCTACGCTAAATCGAAACTTCCAGATAAAAGAACAAACTAAAGAACTTGTTTGTCAGGAGACCCCATACAATTTAACTATGTATTTAAAGCATGCACGCATTTTGCAAAATTACTTCCATGTTTTTAATTAGGTTACCATAATTCTAAATAATAAATCCGTTCTATTAGTGTCAGACAGGTCAGAAAATGGAATAGAAATTAAAAAAGACATAAAAAGGAAATTTTACAATTTTCATAAACTTTGTGCTTTGTTCTTTAATTTTGAACATAAATGCGCAGATAATGCTGCGACGTTGAAGAGATCGTGTTCATTTGCAAAAATAAATAGATGGATAATTTCAAGCTTTCAGATTTTGGTCAAACGGGTATCCTGTCACGGGCTTTTACAGCATACAAGTTGCTTGTGATGCAATCCTGTATCTCCTTACTTAGCCCCAATCATCTGTTATTGGCATAGATGATAACGATAAAAATACTACTATATATAGTTCAGGCAAACCTAACCTGATAGCATTGTTGAAGGCTAAGAAGATCCTAATCACTGCATTACCTCCCCCACTATAGAGCAATGACAGTGAAGAAACTTGATACTTGCTTCAGAGAAGCTTTCATTCAAATTTAACATTACAATAACTATTAGTATTACTGTTGTATGGCGCCAAACTTTTGTAACAATGGGTTTTATATTTAATCATTTAATAGGGAAATTGCATGAAATTTGGTGTTTTTTTCTAAGTCCTCCAAGTGAATCGATAACTATGGGGGTGCTGGACCAGGGATTGCTCGGTTTCTGGTCCGGATCAAAATATCAGAATTATCTTCAGGGTCCTATCCAACTAGTTAAACCACAAATAGTGGTAGTTATGGGGGACCCTGGAGTGAAAACTGTGCGTGTAAAATATAATCCATAAGTTTTAACAAGCTTCGAACCTCAATCGTATTGACGCAGAAATGAAAAATCGTTGCATCACTTGCCAATGACTTCTGTCGCGATTTATTCGAAACATAGAATATCCCTTAAGAAGATTCCAGAAGTTCCGAAGCCTCATAAAGATGGAGAAAAGTGAAACAGCCTCGGGTCGCAAATTTTGTGCGCAACGTATAAACTTCGTCGACAGTTTTACACCTTGGGCGAAAAGCCTCCATTTACATATTTCTCACGGTGTAAGATAAAAATATCGATTTTTGGAGGAATATATTTCGGGGCCCTGACAAAACACGTATGAAATATGAAGTTTAGATACAAAGCGTCCTTCAGAGGGGGCTTGATGTAGTATCACCCGGGGCTTTGCTGCAATTCCGATATCTTCTTGCCGGTCCATTAAACCGGAGGTCGTCATTTATCCCGGGAACATATCGATTTCATAGAAATGAGAGATTTCATTGAACCAAGAAAAAGGTAACTTTTTACAGAGAAATTTAATCAATCTTTAGGATTGCAGACTAGTTGCTGTATTGCTTAGTTATGAAAGATCCTGGCAAAATAAGGAAGTCATTCTTAGAAATATATCTTGGTGACTTTTTTTTCTTTTAAAACGCTATGTTAGGTTTTGATCAATTTTGCTTTATTTATTTTTTGGATGGCGAATTCCTTAATAGGAACCATAAAAGACCAGTCCTTTTGGACGAAACTGGAAAGCAAAAATGTTAGCAGTTCTGCTTGTTGGAAAGTATATTACACCAATTCAATCTTATAGTTCTGTAATCAAATTTGTTTTAGATAGATTTTTTTTTCTATTTGATATAAATGCTGGTGCTTTTCTTTCATTTGAAATATTATTTTGTGGCTCTTTTGTGTTAATTTGAGGTTTTCAACATTTTTTGCTATTTGTTCAAAAAAAAGAAAAAAACTTCGCTTTTTAATTTAATATGAATTATTATTATTATCATTTCGAAGTAATAATTTTCAGGTACCCTTTGGTACTTCGAGTCGTTATACTGAAGTTTTAGAAATAAATATAGAAAAATTAAATATTTTCTAGTAAAATTTTTATTAGAAATTTTTGAAACTTTGTCTATGCAAATATGAGTAAAAATGAATGTGTATGGGTGAGTGCATGCATCTTCCTTGTACAAATCCACAGTTTACCTCGGATCGTTGCCATATTTGGCACTAGGTCTTTTAATGCTTTGATTCACATAGGGGTCTTTTTAGAATTAAAAAAAAAAAAAAAGAAGAAGAAGAATTTGAATTCTGCAATTTTAAATTCAAATTATGTTTGTCGCAATTACGAACCGCGACAGGACCCTACTCATTAAAGTTATTGTTTCTGGAAACGGCTCCTGTCCCCCCAAGCCTGCCCCTCTTCTTGGGCGGTTACGGGTGTATAGTTGTGTATGTGAATGTGTAGGCTTGTGTGTGTGCGTAGACCTGTGTGTTTGCACGTTGACGTGTGTGTGTATGTGTGTGAGTGTGTATGACCGTGCGTGTGCGTAGGACATGGACGCCCCCGACCAGGAGAAGCGGATTCTGGGGACATCGCTCAGGCCCGGATGAGCTACACCTGCAGAGGACGGTGGGGTTGAAAAATGAACCGGAACATCAAGGACGGTCAAGTAAAAACAATTAGCAATAGTGATTGCTAAAAAAAAATGAAGAGGTCTAAATTTAAATTTTGAATAAGCAAAATTGCTCTTTTCTACACGTTGACGGGAAATTTTACGCTATTTTTTGCCTTTTTAATTTAAGCCTGATTGTTGAACATGCGTCACTTGACACAACTTTTATTTTCGAGGAAGGCCGTGTAACGCCGAGCGAAGCAGCTTACAGTCGAACCTGTCTATCTCGAATTTTACGGGAGAAAAGAAAAATTCTAGATATGGAGGTTTCGAGATACAGAGGTTTTGAAAAAAGTTCTAAAAATAAGTAATTGGAGCAATGACTCGAAAGTAAAACTTTGGAAGCAATTTTACTAATCAAACAATGTCTCCTTCCTCTCAGTTTCAGAATGGATATAATTGCTGGAAAACTTGCTTTTTGTACATAAAGTTTTAATTCTGGAGGATTACGTGACTGCTAATATTAAGAAAAATGCTTTCTGTCTCAAAATTCTAGTCAATAAAGATCTTGGCTATGGAATTCAAGAAAGACACTTCAGCCGATATTCGAGTTATGCAGGTTTTCAGAAAATTTCATTCGAGACAAACATGGGGAAAACATTGAATTAATACTTTATGTGCAGGGAAAATGAAAAACTTCGACACAGAGAGGTTTTCGAGATAGGCAGGTTCGAGATAAACAGGTTCGACTGTATTAGAAAATAAAAAATTTGCTAATAAAAAAAAAAACTTTATTAAAAAGTAACAAAAAAAAAAAAAACCTGATATTACCTTGTTTTCAATAGTTAGTAAAAAAAATGCAAACTAAGTGAGCTTTCCCACCCTAGGCAGCTAGCTGCCTGTTCAGCTTTAGTTGAAATTCCGCACTGACAGGATTGTAGCAGTTTTCTTTTGAGTTGTAGGTGGAAGTGTATAAAAAAAAGGGGGGGGGGAGCAGAAGAGAAGCAGCTCCGCTTACGTCTCAGTTTAATTCCAGATAAACTAAACTTTCATCTGTCAGAGCAGTGCAATCACGATTTCAACTCCAGAAGAAAAAAAAAAGAAAGGAAATGGAATATGAGACACATTACAGTAATGCTTTCCAAACAGGGAAATGAGTACATTTCTTAGGACATCAACTTTTTATATCAGCCCGAATGTTACGCTCTTTACGAATGACGTTCCTGCTGGGGCCGTTAGGTGGTTGGTTGTACGAGATATCCCGAGATGCAAACCGGTCCCAAATGATAGGTGTGGCGTAATTGCGGAAGATAAATTGCATGTCCCCTTGAAGAGCACCAGTTCATTACCAGAGAGGTAGTTTCCTGCACGTCTTCTTCGCGTCTTTTTCTTTCTGTTTTCTTTATTGAGATCGTAAGACGCTAATGGAATTTTAGATTTATTTAAATCTGAGAATATGGGATAACAGAATGTAGTCACGATGAGATAGGACGGGATATTTTATGATTGATTGTGCAGAACTTAATTGTGATCTTGAATTGGAAAGCATTCAATAAGAAAAAGGATAAATGTTTGAAAAATTGTTACTTGAATTGCATACTTTGTTTAGTATGATATACAGTCGATTCCGGTTAATAGGACCACATTGGGACGGGACCATTTTGGTCCTATTAACCGGTTAGTGCGATTAAGGGAACAGGACCTGTGTAGTTTGACCCAACATGCTGTACACAAAGCATATAAATGCCTTTATGATAATTGTGAGCCCCATATATATGGTAAGCGTACAAAGAAGAAATTTTGCTGTTTACGAAATTTTTCCATTAAAAATAAATTAAAAGTAAAGCGAATACTTTTTTTACACACGTTCCAGACCGATGCAGTTTTAGTTCCTTCCAGTCACTATCGATTCAATTCAACAACCTGAAGTTACTAAAAGTTTAAGAGTGAAAAATAAGTGCTAGAAAATACTAATCGGTCATTAAAAACTTCCAATGAAATGTAAATTACGTATTTTACAAATAAATTGAAGAAATTTGAAATTTCACTGAAATTTTAATAGCTGGAACAGTGCCGCCATGAAGTGGGGAGTTTCGTCAACCATTTTTTTCCTGTAAATATTGCTGGGTTTAATTGAAAGTTACAAGAGACCATTGTTAACTATTATTGCACTAACTATTAAGTTCATTGACCCACTTTAAGCTCGCTTCAAGTGGGCGCTTTTTAATTTTTTTCCAATTTGTTTTTATGTTCCTCGATTCGATTAAACGGATTTTTGATCCCAATTAGCGAATAATATTAAGCTTGTGTAGTCGGATTTGTTTTAGTTCTTTAAGATTTGGTTCGAATAAGCGACTGGTCCATGTCTCATTGGACAGGCCATATCCTACGTAAGAGGGTCAGTCTTGGTTTTACCGCCATTAGCTAAAGACTGCAACGTCTCCTACAGTTTATTTGACTTACGTTATGAAGAATGGGGTTGTTTCCTTCAGTGAAAAAGTACTAATTTTAGTCACTGAAACTGATAGAATGAGTAAAAAAAATAACATGGACCCAGAAAATACTTTCATTTTCCCAACAGTTATTTTTTAATTATTTTTTAAAATGTCCGATTTGAAAACAAGGCGTGGTGTTTATGACGTCACAAATGATGCAATTTGGGGCATCATTCTACCACGTTTCCACGTTATGATAATCAAAAAGCGAATTAAATATTGCGCTCTACGCTTGCTATCAACCATATCGTTGCCAATACACGTGAGTAAAGAAGCGAATTAAATATTTTTCTCCGTGAATGGCAACACTGAATGGCATTTCATCATTTGTGATGTCACACGACAGAAACGTAATCAAAGCGCACCGATTTAAGTATTTTTTTTTAAAAACATTAAACTTGAAGAAATTATTTTAAAAATGGTCAGATCCTATATTTTTAAGCATGCTCTCTCAGAAAAAAATACTTTTAAAATTTTGGAAACGACCCCATTGACGAAACTTCAAAACATTTTACAGCTATTTTACAGATTAATTTGCAAAAGGTATGCTTGTTTAGTGACTTTTTCTTAACTTTAATCAGATGATGTGTACAGAACTTTTGTGACAAAGATCTCGTCTCTGTCGCTATTTGGATGAAATCAAAAAGGCTCATAATTTTCACACGTCCTGTGAGTATTTTTTGGGAAGCACTGCAATGCTTACAAACAACCAAGAAAAGTAAAAGTGTGAACCAAACTGCTTTATTATCATTTTTAGAATGCATTACGATCGTAATGAAAATCATAAAAGATGGAGGAGATGAATAACTGAATCTGTTCTGTACTTTGGGGACGCATTGGAATCATGTCTTATTGATTTTCCATTCTAGAACAGTGCACGTTCACGAAGAACTTTTTATACGGCTACATTTGACATCAAGACTTTCATTCTTCATTTTAACTATATCGCATTCTAAACTTACTAGTTTGTCGCGAACCGAAACAAAAAAGCGTGTTACAGAGATTAATTTTCCAAGTATCGGCAATTTTAATGTGAGTCAATGGTTAACTCTCTCCAACTATCGCCAAACTGAAACCAGATTCGAAAAGAAGAAAAAAAGAAAACGCAAATTTGTCGCCAACTTGGCGTCTGTCCATGAGCAAATAATGCCTCCAGAAACACGTTTTACTACTTTTGATTGCCACCTACAGTGAAACCCCAGTGTTACGTCCCTCGAAACTACGTTTTCCCGCATTTTACGTTTTCCCCCATCAGGTTCCAGTTTTTCCGTATATCGTGTTAATTTTTTCCGGATTGCAAGCTTGTTTTTTATGGAATTTCCAGCATTTTGTTTTTCATTGGAAAGTAAAAAATAAATAAATAAATAAAATAAATATTCTAAAGTAAACAATATTTCTCTTTTTGTGCTTTTTTAATGCTTACCCACGTTATTGAAAGCTAATTATGAAAGCAGAAATCCATTCCACTGACTCCTGTCCTCTGTCGGGTCAAAATATTTCATTCCTGGAAGATGCTGCATTCGCTTTGAACTAAAAAAAATCCACTATTGCGGACTATTTTTAGCCTAAACGCCAGGATTCACAACCAAATTTGTTTTAAGATCTTAAATTGGCATGTGTTAATGTTATTTTTATGAAATATTAGCTGTACCCGACGCGCGTTGCTACGCCAACAAAAAAAAAAAAAAAAAAAAAAAAAACATCATTATACTGATTTTCATGACAATCGGTTGAACGGGGCAGAAGTTTCTACTCTGCAGTGCCACCTGGTGGCGAGTGGCTTCAATGAGCATATTATGCACCTTCTCCGTGGAAAAATGCATATATATAGCAATTTTCATAATAATCGGTCCATTTATCAAGTGAAGCCGTGACTATACTCAAATTTTGTACTCACGCAGTTTGCAAGATCAATCAATCGCTAAAAATATCAAATAGAAAAAGTTTTAAACCCCCTTCCCCCCCCCCGTTGCATGAAAAGCCATAAAACAATAAAGAAAGAATTTATTTGTTCAAACTCAAGAAAAATGGCAACAGCTAACTTCTTATCAATGAGATCTTTCACGCGAATTAATTTCTGCAGCCCATAATTTTATTCGTATTTATCCAATGGATTGTGACTTAAATTGGAATAAAAAAGGAACTATCGATCGGATTTTTTTCGAACTGGTCTATAAACATTCCCAGTACGAAAAATAACAAACGGTGAAAGTTTCAGCCAAATCTGCCGGGTAGTTTTTGAGTTCATGGATGACATACAGACAAACATTCATTTATATATATATATAGACTAGAAGTACCCGCACAGCAATGTCCGTGCTGAAAATTTAATGGAAGTGCTTTGAATAAAAAAAAAATTGACGCCCCCTCCCCCCCCCATGTGAAATTATCAATTTTCTTTGTATAAAATGCGTACACACCTTTTCAAAAAAAAAAAAAAAAAAAACGTTTCTTTGGAATTTCAAACTTTTCGTCAAATCATTAAATTAGATTTACAGTTGCTTTAAAACTTTATTTAGCGAGTGAAGCGGTTTTTACTGCAATTTAATATGTTTCGCCAAATAAACAAATAAAATAATAGTTTAAAAAACTAAAAAAACACGCTTTAGTAGCAAAATGAATTAAAAAGTTAAAAATAATCTTTGGATGACAAGTATGTAAAGTAATTGACCAAACACTTATTTTTACTGTAATAAAAATAGCGTGGGGGGGGGGGTTACCTATTTACATTTTTGCATGGATAACAAGTGAAAGAAATTTAAGATAACTGATAAGAAGCCCCCCACGCTTTTTTTAATTAGAGTAAAATTAAGTGTTTGGTCAATTGCTTTATATACTTGTTATCCAAAGATTATTTTTAACTTTTTAGTTCATTTTGCTACTAAAGCGTAATTTTTTAGTTTTTTAAACTATTATTTTATTTTTTACTTTTTAGTTCATTTTGCTACAAAAGCGTGTTTTTTTTTTTAGTTTTTCAAACTATTATTTTATTTCAAATAAGATTTAGATACAAAATATTGCTAACACTTGTAACTCTTAAATGAAATCTTAGTGCGTGTGTTCGATTTTTAGCCTACTTTCCCAGTAAAAATCAGAGAAAGAAGAAAAAAGCATGAAAGAAGGCTTAATACATCTTAAAAATATCCCGAAAAACAAAAAAAAGTCAAAAATAAATAAAATAGTTAGATAAAAATTGAAAAATTAAAAATTGGAAAGTAGGGTATTGAGAGGGGGAAAAATGTCTGTCGGTCTGTCTGTCTGTCTGTCGGTCTGTCTGTCTGTCCCCCCCTAATAACTTTTGAATGAATAGTCCGATTCGAACAAAATTTTTTTTGTTAGAGAGATCTCGGCGAGGACATCTCATTCCCATAATTCATTTTTTGATTTGAACAATTTTTCGGTCAATTTTGAACAGTTCAAAAAAATTTAACATTAGCGCCTACGGGGAAATTCAAATCAAAAATAAATCTTGAACTTAGAAGCGAAATGGCTCCAAACAAACTATGTAGGGAAAAGCTTTTGATGAAAAACATGTATCGAAAATATCTTTTTGATTTGAACAAGTTTTCGTTCACTTTTGAACAGTTCAAATCTCTTAACATTAGCGCTTAAGGGGAAACTGAAAGTCAATATAGATTCCGAACTTAAAGGCGGATTTACTTCAAACAAACTTTGTTGGAAATAGCTCTTGACGACCTACTCCCGACTCCGACTCCGAGAATTTAGGGGCACCTGACACCGACTCTGACTCCTGTTCCCGACAATTAATCGGACTCCGACTCCCCGACTTCGACTCTGCCTTCGTAGCTTTGGCAAACATTTATACACGGAGGACAAATGACTGACTCCGATTCTTGGATATTCGACTCCGACTCTTTTATCCCAAAATGAGATTGACTCCGACTCCGCTGCTGTGGTTTTAACTGTGAAATAATTATTGTTGATATGATTTGTTTTTATTTTCACGCTAAAGTTTTAATTTAGGTATTTAGTTTTCGGTGAATAAACTCGAAAAATATGCGCAGACGATTTTTTTTTTTGACAATGAAAATTATTTCTTTAAGTTGACATTTTATTGTTTTTTTTATTTTGGTAAGTGCATTAATTCGTTTAAAAAATTATTTTTGGCAACAGGGGAAAAAGAAGCTATTTTTTTTGTATGATGTATTTATTTTATTGAACTTATTATTATTATTTTTTCGTTTTGAAAGCTGTTAAAAAAAATTTTAATGGAAAGAAGTGTATTAGCTGCTTTGTTTAAAAGGTGCTGCTATTTTATTTGTTCGTTTTTTGAAGAAAAGTAAGGAATATTTTATTCCTAGAAATCAGCTTAAAATATTTAAAAAAATATGTTTGAAAAAATTTGCGATTTTAGCTATTTTTGAGAATATTGATCAGGTACTAGAAAGTAGTATGGGTATACGGGAAAGTAGGCTCGTCTAGTTCTAGACGGAACTTCTTGTTTAACCGACGAAAAAACGGAGGAGGTTCTCAATTCGACACGTATATATATATATATATTTTTTAATGTATGACCACGCATAACTTTTTACAGAACAGTCTGAATTTGATAATTCTTTTTTTATTGGAAAGGGTATACCCCGAAGGTGGTCCCATAAAAATTTTGAAAAAAAATTCCTACCCTAAGGGTGGGAAAAGGGGTTGATTTGTTGTTCACTCACAGATTTTTAATGTATGACCACACATAACTTTTTACAAAATAGTCCGATTTTGATAATTCTTCTTTTATTGGAAAGGTTATACCCTAAAGTTGGTTTCATATAAATTTGGAGAAAAAATTCCTACCCTAAGGGTGGGAAAAGGGGGAGATTTGTTGTTCACTCACAGATTTTTTTATATATGACCACACATAACTTTTTACAGAATAGTCCGATTTAGAATATTCTTTTTTTATTGGAAAGAGTATAGCCTGAAGTTGTTCCTATATAAATTTGAGGGGAAAAATCCTACCCTAAGGGTGGGGAAAGGGGGGCGATTAGTAGTTCACTCTAAGATTTTTTGATGCTGAATTGGGTATAACAAAAAAAAAAAAAAAAAAAAACTCACGATGAATGAGATGCAGACTTGTATGTCTCTTGTGTGTACTGTCTTGAGCAGGTAAACGACAGTATCTGCAGAAATGAGTTTTCGAGATATTTGAAGAACTGTGCGCTGGATTCAGTACTATCAACTGGGAAATGTTGAAATTATATTTTTTTTAGCGGAAACCAAATAAGTTAGTTTGTACAACAAAGCTAACGTACAAACAATGATGACAAAATGCAAAAAAAAAAAAAAAAAGATAAAATTGCAGTTATAGCCCTTTACCTGCACACGGCAGTGTAGACCTCTCAATCTCTGGTACTTGTGATTAGGGTTAGTTTTCAGTGCCAGTCGTCAAACATTTTTTATATTCAGGATTTGTATGAAAAAATAGGGCGAAGTTTAGTGATGGTGACGTACTATTTTTAACCGACGAAAAAACGGAGGAAGTTCTCAAATCGACACGTATTTTTTTTTTTTTTTAATGTATGACCACACATAACTTTTTACAGAATAGTCCGATTTTGAATATTCTTTTTTTTTTATTAGAAAGGGTATAGCCTGAAGTAATACGCACGCCCAATGATTCCCGGAAGTGGACGTCAGCGAATACCCGCGCCTTAGAACGCTCGGCTACGAACGCTCATAAAGTGGTGGAATGTACTAACAGTAATAAGCCACTAGCTCTTAGTCCAAAGGAGAGTTACTCACAAACATACAAGTGAACCAAAAGAAGCGTGTTAAAAAAGACATCAAATAATATCTTTCAAATGCAAAAATAGTTCCTCAATTCTGTTGTTTATCGCCAAACTCGCTTAGCAACTACGTTATCATAATCCATCCCTCTAACGAAAAAAAAACCATCCAGTGAAACATTCAAAAATCATCGTCAGAAAAAAAGGAAGAATATGTGGTAAATTTCACTCAGATAAAAACAAATCAAAAGTTTCTTTTCTTTCAAAACAAATTGCCAAAACAATAAATTACATTTACGGTTGCTTTAAAACAATAATCCTAGACTGAACTGCTCAGCGCTCAACGCGCTAAACGACCACGCTACCGGAACCCAGCCCTTTTGCGAGTGAAGCGGATGTTTTTTCTTTGGCAATAATAAATGTTTCGTCAAACAAACAAAAAAGTATAAAATCACATTAACAGTAGCTTTCAAATCTTTATATATTAAGAGCTGCGTTCTCCGGCTTTGCCCGGTCTACAATGAGAATACAAATTGTGTCAAGTGACATACATTCAACAATCAGGCTTAAATAAAAGAAGAAAAAAAAAAGCACCTTGCAAAATTACCCTTCCAGACAATGGCGATAGATATTAAAATACTTTTAAGAAATTAAAATGCGAAAGATGGATTTTAAAAGCGTAACCATGGAAACATGAAATGAAATAAGTTTAAGAAATTAAAAATGCAAAATAAGAAAAGAAACAATGGATTCAAAAAGCGTAACCGTGGAAACGCGAAAATAAAATGGTTGACAGCCTGAATCAAAATGACGTTTTTTGAATTTGATTTAAAAACGCTTGTAAGTTTTTTCCTTTGAATATAGAAGCTAAGTTTTTCGACTATAGGTCAAGAGAGATCTGGAGTAAAAAATGTCGCTTTTTCCAATGGTGTCAAAAACAAATCTGTGGGACAATTCCTTCACTTTTTATTGATAGATTTAATGAAGAAAGTAGTGCCTAAACTTCAGCTAAGCCTAAAAAAGTTCGAGCTAAAAACGCAAATTACTCCCGCTTATTAAGTTAGAGCATTGAAACAAATTGTTAAGAACGTGGAAAACTCTACCCTTTTCAACGATATATAATATTAATATGTGCAAGTAATTTTTCACTCCCATATTCGGGAATTTATGTGAAATTTGGGCCTAAATTGGAATAAAAAAAGAACTATTTATCTTTTTTTTTTTCGACTTATAGCCTATGTTACTCAGTAAGAAAGCACCTTTCATACAATGAAGGAATTTTTCAAATAGGTGCAGTGGCTCCGGAGATTACCTCGAACATATAAACACACAAAAATCCGCCTACTCTTCTTTATAATATTAGTATAGATAGATATTATACCATTTGTACCTTTTATATATTTTTTCTATTTGTTTTTTTTTTCTTAATGTCTTTCCCTGATTTTACGTTTTCCCGTATTTTACATTGTTTAAACTCAGTTCCTTGAGAAACGTAAAATCGGGGTTTCATTGTAGGCACCAATAGCATACATGCTTTAAACATCGCTCTCAGGTCAACTCAATTTTCTGAGCGTTTTAATGTATTTAGACTTTCAAAAACTATTTTTCTCTCATGCAACTGCGTCTCATCTAACGTTTGGCTGCTTCTGGATCCTCTGAATTAGTTAATTCCATTTTTATTTGCTCAGTTTCGAAAAAAGATCCGACCCCCAGTAACAGACACCGGCAATTCTGATGGAACCCAGTAACAGATAGGATGATGAAATGATAAGTACTAGACAGAATTCTACTTTTCTCTTCAAAATGTGAAAAAGTTCTTTATTTTTAGATCTGAAACCTTATTAAATTCAAATGAACATGAAACACCGGCAGACATCGTGGTAGCGGTTCATAACCTTCCACCACTGCCTTATAAATACTAACTGGCTCATAAAATTCACTCTGATAATATTAGATGGTTGTCAGAGTATTCATTGCTCCTAGCAACATCAGTTTTACCCGCCTTAAATTCTTATTATTAGATCCAAATTTACGACTGTTTGTCACTGGACCCATGTCTGTTACTGGTGCCACTACCCTATTCGCAACTCCAGAGCTCGAATACGCTACCTTGCGGTGATTAACAATACTAAAGAAAAAGGTAAAACATTCCGTTCCACGTGTCTTCTTTGGAGAAAATTACAGGCTTCAGAGAGTTTGTGGTGTAATTTAATTTCAGAAGAATAGAAAAGAAAGTTTCCCACAGAAACGATGAAATATTATTGTCCTTCAATAAGCTTCAAATCAAGTCATAAGTTACGGCATCTGTTTGTTTTACCTTTTTCATCCGCCATTAGACAGTGGCTGCAGCGCCCCCTATAGTTTATTGGAGTTGCGAATTAGATATTTTTCATTTTTACACTATCCTACGGTTTCCTGATTTGCAGATAAGATGGCTGATTTGTTACAAAACTTTCATGTGAATAAACGAAATCAAATCGAAAGGGAGCGATTGTTCCGTGATAATATTTCCTCTTCGAATGTTCTTTTACACCATACCCCCGTAACAGCGTGTTTCATCATTGTTGTCGGTTTATTGCTTTTCAAATAAAGGTGATTTACTTTCCATTTGTTTTCGATTCTACGCATGGAGTTAATAAGCCAAACGCTTTCACCAGCGATTCATGCGAGACGTCATTTGCTTGCTGTTCGTTTTATTTCTCACCCCAAGTAAATGTGCCTTGCAGAAAGGGAAAATTTCTCAACGTCCCAACATATTGGAAGCTATTAGAATCTTGTAAGCGGAAAGCAAAAATTAAATAATTGTCTGCTCCAGCTGTTTAACCTGCTTACTAGCAGCGAGAAGTGACTTTTATTATGTCATATCTATATATTCCATGCGTTATTAGTACGAGATTGAAGTAGTAAAAACTGTTTAGATCGATTTGGTTTTAATTTATTTGTCTGATAAATACTAATCTCGTTTTCGTAAAGATAATAAGAAGAACAATATTTTATGTAGTTAAAATATTAACGGTTACGTTATTTCATTTCATTATAACGATTGAATATTTACTGTACCAGAATATCGCGCGAAAACATATTTATGATATGAAGCGCTTAGGGGCGCCTCGAGCCGAACAAAATTACTCCGGATAATAATAATTTTGCTGAATAAAACTCTAAACTCCGCCGGATGATGATATTTTTCCTGAATAGAACTCCCCTGAGCTCCGAATGCTCAGACAAAATTTGCCGAATAAGGAAATTTCTGGAAAGTCACAGTGAATTCTCATCGGAGCGCACCTGGAAGCGCTTGTGCAGCCAAGAAATGTGGTCCCCCCCTCCCCCGGGTGAGCTCAAATGGGGGACTAGATTTCTAAAACTCATATTTTCGAAATTACTGCTCATACTTTAATAATGGGGCCGTTTCCAAAATTTGAAAAGTATTTTTTTTTTCTGAAAGAGCATGCTTAAAACATAGGATCTGACAATTTTTTTAAATAATTTAAGTTTAATATTTTAAAAAAATTACTTAAATCGGTGCGTTTTCATTGTTTAAGCTTCTGCCGATGACATCACAAATGATGAAATGCCATTTCGTGTTGCCATTCGCAGAGCAAAATATTTAATTCCCATCTTTACTCACGCGTATTGGCAACGATATAGTTGATAGCAAGCGTAGAGCGCAATTTTGATTCGCTTCTTGATTATCATAACGTGGAAATGCGGTGAAAAGATGCGCCAAAGAGCATCATTTGTGACGTCCTCAAGACCACTCCTTTTTTGAAAAATCGGAAATTTTAAAAACATAATTAAATAACTATTAGGAAAATAAAAGTATTTTCTGGATCCATGTTATTTTTTTCGCTTATTCTATCTATTTCACCGACTAAAAGTATTACTTTTGACTGAAGGAAACAACCCCACTGGTACATGAATTTAAAGAGAAATATACCATTTTTTTAATGCAAATGTGTGCGCATAGTGTGCTAAATGTTACAAATGCTCAATGTTAGGGAATTTTTTTATACGACAAAATCTAATCTATAATCCAGTTCGTTTCACACATTTTTCAAAATCCCACTGTCAATGGTTCGTAATGCTGAAAAAATGCTTTCCTTAAGTTTTTGTAGTGTTTTCGGTACCGGAGGGTTGAAACAGTGTCTTTGAATATGATTTTTCAATATCGAGTTCATCATTTGTACTCACCCTGTACAATAATATGATCAGGGGCACAAGGGCTGTACAATATGATGGGAGGTCGCGGGAGGTCACTCTTACCTTCCAAAAATTTTCTTATTTGACAAATTTTGTCTGACAATTCGGCAAAATTATCATCATTCTGCAAAATTTGAAATTCCATTCAGCAAAATTATCATCATTCGGCAAAATTTGTAGTTCCATTCGGGAAGTGGAAAATTTCCACCTTCCCAAAAATTTAAGCACCCTTGAATATGATGAAATTTATGAAGGATTATAGAAAAGTCACTATCTTGTATACCAAAATGAAATAAAATAATCTTATTTGCGTTGGAATTTATTTCTTCTGGAAAACAAACTGAGAATGAATTATTTTTTCCCTGCTCAATCACTAAAAAGTAGAGGCTTCGTAAGCTGTTTTATTGGGGTTATCAGGAGGGAAAGAAAGATTGTCTCCACTTAGTGAATTTCAAGTTTCTTATTTCTTAGTGAATCTCAAGCTGATGTTGAGGGAGGCCTTAGAAGTACGTCATTCTTTCCCTATTCCTCCCCTCCTCCACTCTTTGCTAATTTTCCAAGGTCAAATACCGGATTACGTTTTGGCTCATTTGCTCCCTTACAATTTTCTGCTATTTTCCCGTCTTCAAGGAAATTAGAAGACTTTTATGGTAAGTGCAGTAGAATTTCGTTAATGCCCATTCCAATTAATCCGGACATAGGTAAGGTGTTTTTTTTAGATAAATAGGATTTCGTTATTGCGGATCTCTGGATAATCCGGTTGGTGTTGATGCAGATGTTGTGGGACATCACTGCAGCAAATTATCCGATTGTTTGGACTTCGTTATGAAGGATAGCTAAGTATACCAGTTCTTGTCAATGTGATTCTCCGGATAATTTGAACCACGTTACTGCAGATCTTCGTATGAACTGGACCTGGCTTATTTGAATTTCCAGATCATTCGGACCTCATTACGACGAATAGCTAAATCAATCAAATATTGTTAAAGTGAATCTTTGGGTAATTTGAACCGCGTTACTGCAGACCTTCATGTGGCTGATTCAATATTTCTGATCAGTTGGATCTCATTATGACCAGTAGCGTACCAAGGGGTTGGAAGGAGTGGCTCTCTCCAGGGGCACAGCAGCTGGGGGGGGGGGGGGGATTTCGACTGATTAAAAATTAGATTTAAACTGATTTAATTTTTTTTAATTTAAAAAAAAATGATTATGTAAGTAGAAAATGCCTTAAATTTTTTTTTTCTCTCTCTCTCTCTCTCTCAAAAAAAAAAAAAAAAAAAGAGCCAGAGGGGAAAATAAAACAATCTTTAAATCTCAAAAAAAAAAGGGGGGGGGGGGATTTTACCCGTGGCATGAAATTCTATTCCGATTCATTGAGTCAGCTAAAGACTTATTACCAGAGTTGCCAGATTTAAGAACAGTAAATATGGGACAAGCTTCTAGGAGTGTAAAGGGGGGGGGGGAGGGTAATTACTAGGTATGGTGTACTTTTAAGGGGTGCTTTCCGACGTAGAACGTCTCTTCGTGATAAATCTGAAAAATTCAATCGTAACAAAGCATTAAACCTCGCAAAATGTCGCCGATCAAAATATAAAAATCGTTTTCATTGTGATTGACGACGCATGCGCAGAGATATATTTCAACATAAGTCAATGAGCAAAGATCAAGCAATCATTCGACTCCTCATGGTTTGCCGCCAAAACAAAAATCAAATTAAAACGAAAATAATTTTCGCGTCTGCTGCCACACGATTTTCTTATTGTTCTTTATTTCACATCTTTTTGTTTTACTTTAATTTTTCCCGTAAAATATTGTCTCGTTTTCTAAAATATTGTTATTAACTAGAATACGGGACTTTAGCCGTCCCGTATGGAAGTTCCCCGGGACGCGGGACAATTTTTTAAAGTATGGGACTGTCCCTTGAAATCTGAGACGTCTGGCAACCCTGCTTATTACACACAATTTGCATACCAGGGAGCGGTGGTGGAGGCGTCCCTATGCCAGATGATTCCATTTTGGGGGGAAGGGGGCGATATTTTGTCGTGTATAGTTTTTTTATGCAAAGTATTTATTATCATTATTGTAAATAATGAAAGCATAAAAAGTTATTTTTGAACAAAATATTGGAAGGCCTTAATTAGCGAATAGTATTTTTATTTTGCCTGTATGTAGCGGTCGTGTTTTTTAAATGCTTAAAATATTAAGGTTTCTTCCTTTTAGTAAATGTGTAAATTATGTTTATTGTACATTATCTTAGTGGTTTGAATTAAACAAATTCTATTTAAAGTTAAAGCTGTTTTGAAAATAATAATAAACGCATTGCTATAAACGGAACTGAGAAATGTTTATTCGCATTTGGTTCAAGGTTCAAGAACGTACATTATTAAAATTTTTAACGAATTGCAAATATTATTGGTGTTGTTGAATCTACGTGAAATGGTGGGAGGAGAAAAAAAAATGATAGGGGAGAATTCTGAATTATTCAGAATTCTCCCCTTTCAAAAAAATTTTTTGGTTGAATTCAGCCGAATGAAATCCCACTTTTACTGAATGATAAAATTCGCGCATGCTCGCATAACACACATAATATCTACCGCGAAGGAAAATTGGGCATCATTGAAAACAATTTAAAAATAGAAAATAAGAATATTGTTGTGCAATACTGTCTCCTTATTTGTCAAATCAATTAGTCAAATGTTCCCCCAAAAAATTTTTGGGAGGTCACAGTGACCTCCTGTGACTTCCCATGGAAGCGACCCCGGGGGGGGGGGAGGCGCTATTTCTTAAGCTCGCCAAGGGCGCCAGACCCCCTAGGTGTGTTTCTGATTATGACGGATAGCCAAATAAACCAAATCTTGTTAATATGATTTTCCGAGCAATGGGGTCGTTTCCAAAATTTTAAAAGTATTTTTTTCTGAAAGAGCATGCTTAAAAACATAGAATCTGACCATTTTTAAAATAATTTATTTACGTTTAATATTTTTAAAAAATTACTTAAATCAGCGCGCTTTCATTGTTTACACTTCTGTCGTGTGACATCACAAATGATGAAATGCTGCCATTTTCACAGAATAAAACATTTAATTCGCTTATTTACTCACGTGTATTGGCAATGATACGGTTGATAGCAAGCGTAGAGCGCAGTTTTAATTCGCTGCTTGATTATCATATCGTGGAAATGTAGTAGAAAGATGCGCTAAATTGCATCATTTGTGACGTCATAAAGACCACGCCTTGTTTGAAAAATCGGACATTTTAAAAAATTTATTTAAAAAAAATTGTTGGAAAAATGAAAGTATTTTCTGGGTCCATGTATATTTTTCTTTTTTTTTTTGCTCATAGTATCCAATTCAATGACTAAAAGTAGTACTTTTGACTGAAGGAAACCACCTCATTAGAACCGTGTTACCGCAGATCTTCATTAATCTGGACATGGTTGATTCAATACTCCAGATTAGTTGGACATCATTATGATGATTAGCCAAAAAAAATCTTGCTAGTGTGCTGCTGACGCTGATTGGACCAGCAGCCAGAATTTTCTGCTAGGGGAAGTAGCATTACTCATTCATAACTTTGCATTGAAAAATGGGTTCCCTAAAGCCACGAAACACGTGTATACAGTAATCTGCTATTTTTTTGCGTTAACACGTTGTTGATTTTCTTTTACTTCTCTGCACAAAGGTATTTTATTTATTTCGCAGTCCTTGCATGTATTTTGGCTTTCTTTCAGTAAACTCATCGTGAGTTATGACAATTAATATGATTAAATGATAAAATGATCTAATGTTAAAATGATTAAACGGTTTAAGGCATTTGAAGTTACTTTAATACAAGTTGCTTTTAATAAAAGTTGGTGCATAATAATAAAAGTAACTGTTTTTAAATACAAATCCTTCTCCTGACATGGGTAATGATACCCAAACTCTGCCACATCGTTTTTTTTTTTTTTTTTTTTTTTTTTTTTTTTTTTTTTTTTTTTTTTTTTGTGCGTGTGTGTCTAAGAATAAAAAAATAAAAAAACTACCCATTGCTATTTAATTTTATTAATTTCTTTTTCTTTTCTTTTTTAGGTAAGTACTCCAAGTTTGACTTTTTCTAGTGAATTTGGAAACGGTAAGATTTTTCAAGTCATGATATCAATTCTTTTGTCTTGTTGAAAATCTTTAGATTTTTATTGCATGTTCTTGTAAAAGGGTTCAAGTTCGAAATTCGTACATGAACGGAATCTCGTTAAACCGGTTACCGGAAAATCAGCACACTGTTGTTTTCCGGACAATATTTGAAGGCGTAATATTAAAAGGGGAAGGGGGGGGGGGCTGGGAACAACTCTCTTGTAAATTTTGGTTGTTAGTTACATTCCCTGCAACAAAATTGCTATGAGTTCCCAATTGAATGGCCAGTTTCACAACATTGGATGTTACAAAATACAAATTTTGCAAGAGAGCGTTTTTTCTGAGATCACAAGGAAATTTGAAAAATGCTGCTATGGCAAGAAAATGTCACATCTGTCGTTGCTCCCCAAATACTTATAAACCCAAATTCGGTTTTGAAGGAACCAACCAACATTATTTCACCGAAAAACCAATTTTGGAAAAAAAAAAAATCACATCCAACGTTGGTTCAGCCAACCATTCAATTGTTACTTGAAATTCGAAAAGCTGTTACCACATTTTGTGTAAAAATGGCTATGTTTATCATTGACTACATATGAAAATAAATTATTTCTGTTTTATTTTTAATGTATATTTTTGACAATGATGGAACGTCTATTGCCCATTGATACTGTGTAGAAAATTATGAGAGAAATTTCACTTCTATCAAACGTACAGTTAAGAGGGTTTTAATTAATAGCAGAGTTTTTCATATTGACGTACTTGTTCATATTTTAATTGAATTTCAAGTGGATCAAGCAAAAAGATCTATTTCAGAAATGCTATAGGGAAGAAATAGAACGAAATAACTAGCCTGCAGCTAATTATATTTTAATTGACTGAACCTTCCAATGCTTTACGAAAAACGGAATTTATGCAGAGTGCAAAAACTCGGATTTTGATTTTCTTTTACTAACTATGCAAACTTCAAACGTTATTTTAAAAAGCAAAATGTGTTACAGGAGTAAATGATTTTCGTCACATACATTATTTTATTTTGATGGAGAATAAAATAAATACATAACCTTCCCATCAGAAGTTCAGATGCGGTTAAATCATTATGCATTCGGTAACCATAAGAGTTTTTATTCAACTAAGTAAACGCTTCTTAAAAAAGAGTAGAGACAGACATTTTAATTGGAATGTCATTTGAGGCAGTGAGAAGTAAAGGAATGTAAGTGGCAAAATTAAAAATTTGGAGATAACCAATACAAATGGTAGGTGAACATCTCCTCTGTCTTGAGGCAAGAGATGGTACTAGTAGCCCTGGTAGGTTCTTTTATACAGCATGATTGAGAAAAAAAATTCAATGAAAGCCTACCGAACCCCCAAACCTTAAACACCTTTTACTCAAAACTTGAAAATGTCCACTTACGTCCCTTTTCATCTCACTGCCTCCTTTTAAATGTTTTTCAAAAATTTCATCATGTTTACATTTGTTATTGTGTTGTGCAGTGGCGGCTCGTGGGAGGGGCCGGGGGGGGGGGGGGGGCTCACTTTTTTCAGACAATAATTTACAACTTTTTATTTATTTTCATTTTTTTGTGCGAATATGCTTGAAATTAAAAAAAAAAAAAAATCCTGCGTATAATCCGCAGTTTAGCTGTTAAAAAAAAGTAAAATTAATGAAGTGGGGATTATGAGCTGTCGCGGATTATCTGTGTTTTTTCTTTCCTCATTTCCAACGCATTGAACCTCAATATTTACATCAGGATCCGCCGAGACCGTAACCCTGCTCCTCATGTTGTTTATTTTACATTGCTTGAATGTTCTTCTTACGCAATTCAGGCTACATAAAATAAGCTGCATATACGTGAAATACATCGCCAGCTCAATCATTTCCAGCCGAGGACTGCAGTTTCGTGCTTATTAGCACTCATCAGCCCGGCATAGGAAAGTGACTGAGCTGGAGATGGAAAACCTCTTAAGGAAGCCAAGAGTGCGAAACAAACTGGTAGCTAATACAGAATTAGCAGACCAGACGAGTGACCGAAGCAATGGTTCGGTTCAACTCGAAGGTTGAACGCGAGGCAAGGTATATTCAGTAAATATATTTTAAGAACAAGCCTTCATTTGCACAATATTAGACAGTTTGCTCATTTCTTAACTCTTTATCTTCAAGTAATTAACGTAAAAGGAAGAAATCATTATTTTTTACATTAGTTTTGAATACATTTTAAAAGTTATTACTTCTCTTCAGGTTTTTAATTTAGTTGTTAAAATTGTATGTTAAATCAAAACTTCATGTTTTTGCATCGTATTATGCGCGAATTATGCTAAGGATTTTTTTTTTCTTCATGCCGATTTTAGGACTTTAGTTTTAGAAAAAAATCTTGGGGAGAGTTCCAGAACCCCTATACCGTAAAAAAACTTCAAAGTTTGGCTACAATTGCGATTTTGAACTGCAATTTCGAAAAATCAGGGGGGAGGGGGAGGGGAATTGATTTCTATTCATTTTTCAAAAAAAGAAGGAAAAAAAAAACGATCGGGGAGAGTTCCGGAGCTCTAGTCCTTACCCTAACGTCAATAAATATGGCCTATAAATCAGGGCTGCGGAGTCGGAAGGAAAATGGCCGACTCCGACCCCGACTCCGACTCCTGGATTTTGAAACGCCCGACTCCGACTCCAACTCCGACTCCGACTCCGGAAATTGTATTTTTCAATTCCCTCTCTCCTTTCAGGAGAAGGGGGGAAACCTTTAAACAGAGATTAAAATATTTATTCCTTTTTATGAAAATTTCGCATTTTTTTTGTAAACCCAAGATGCATACATACAACGTTAGAAATTCAATTTAAAAATCAAATTTTCCAACAGTTACGAGTTTAAAAATGAAATGACTTAAAAATTCCTTTAAAAAAATTGAAAAGGATTACCTTGCCCCCTTTAATATTTAACAAATAGATATTGATCAAATCGTGTGTTTTCAATTTTTGAAAGCTGTAATTTGAGAGGAAAAAAGCTTTTTTTTTTCCTAAGTCCAAGTTCTTGAGAGGGTGTGGTTTGCCCCGGGTGACACCCATGTGGTAGGTGACACCTAAAGTTAATTTCAGAGTTTATAAAAGGTATAAATACTTTAATTCTGAAAATTCTCCCGATTATATTTTAAATTATATTTCATCAATAAAATTTCAACGAAAATAGGGCACATATACGTCAGGAGGAAATTTTACACAAAATGCGGCGGTATACAGATTTATACGAATAGTTTTTACTATACCTATATTTCTTCTTCGCTAAATTTTTAATTTCAATTTTATTGGCTGCTTTAGAATTAACCTTAATGTGAAGATTTTAAGATTAACTGCAATTATTTAGTATTGTAATCAAGAAATCATTTATACTTATTTTGCTCCAAATTTTTTAGTGAGAACCAAACTTATAGAAATAGTCTTAATAAAGAAAAAAAAACATTAGATTATTTCATCGGATCTTTTGTATTCGTGTTTTCGCGCAAGAACTTATTTGAATTTGTCGATCACTCTCAAAAGTTTCCACCTGAGGTACGGGCCCCGACTTACTAAATTGTTACGTCCCTTTTACTATTTTATAACTGAGATCGAACAAAACACTATATTTTTATTTTTATTTGAAATTGATTACTTGAAAATGTTAGGCGATAAAACTGTTTGCTGACAGTTGCTATATATTAGTTAAGTTAAAAAGCAAGCAAACTAGGGGACGGCTACAGAAAGTTCGATAAGCACTCAAGCTAGCTGATTGCCATTGTAGCAGTTATTTTTTTTCATTAGTAACTTTTTATACATGTAATCGAACCAATTGCTAGTAGTCAGTTTTTAAAAAATGCAATGAGAGTCAGTAAAAATGAAAGACAAAAAGAAGCCCGGAGTCGGAGTCGACATGTTTTCTAACGACTCCGACTCCGACTCCTTTACCCAAAAATTAGTCCGACTCCGACTCTTCGACTCCGACTCCGACTCCACAGCCCTGCTATAAATTGCGTTTTAAAACTTAAATTTCTCCGGAGTCCCCTGTACCGTTCTTTACCCGAATATCACCAAAGACAGCCTAAAATTGCGTTTTTTAAACTTACAAGTTCCAAAATTGAGAGATTTTCTGAGCAAATCAAATCAATGAAATTGATGACATCTTTTTCCTTATTGAGCCCCCCTCCCTCCATCCTCTTAAAAATTATTTTCTAGTTGCATATACAGTCAACCCTCGTTTATCGCGGTTAATTCGTTCCAGTCTTTACCGCGATAACTGAATTTCCGCGAAGTAGAATTCTGTATTTATAAACCGAAAATTTTCCTTATTAGAGTACATGAAACTTAATTACGACTATTTAAATAGGTTTTTAAGATAGAGCACCCTAGAGAGACATGAAACAGCACCCTTAGCCACCATTACATTTGTAGTTTTGAATATATTACACAAAATAATACACTAGACTAAAAAGATAACGTTATTAATTATTTAGAAATAAACTACACACACTTGTAGTTCTTACACACTACCACTAATCTATGAAAATAGCTCAACTTGTTTGATGATGAATTAATTGCCAGTTAGTGACCGTATGTGCCTCCGTTTTTCCTCAACATTCATCCTCATTAAAGGTATTACGTACAGAACTTAAAAAGTTAGTACATTGTTGAACACCATATACACTACAGATGTACTTATCTTTTAGTAATAATTCAGTGATTTATACTTTTCAGTTAGTGCTTAACGGTTAAAATGAGATAGCGATTCCCTTCACTTTCTTCGGAGATTTTATACCTTCACTCCCTCAACTAGTTCAACTACAGCCCCTCAAAAGAGCTCACCTTGCTTAAAAGACATACTACTTTGTTATTCTCTTGTAGTAAAAAGTTTACACGAGCGCATAAAAAAGGTTAATTACTATATTTGCAAAAAAAAAAAAAAAAAAGAACTAGAAAAAACCGCGATGTAGTGAAGCCGCGAAAGTCGAAGCGCGAAGTAGCGAGGGACGACTGTATCGTTACAAGAGTATTCTTTTCACTCAAAAAATGTCTTCCCATTGTTACACAGAAATTATTATTTGGTTTTAATTACTGCTCATGTAGTTTGAAGAAAATGTGACAAGTTATCAATAATTTGGAAAAAAAAAAATCAGGGTTCGATATTATTTTTTCTTTGTCTGCATAAAAATTCTGAATCTGGCCCATGGGCGCTGGCAGATTCCTATGCAAAAGGGTAAACCCGCATGTAAATCGTTTAGAATTTTTTTTACTAGTTTTTCAATGTATTTATTTTTAGTTTTTTTCATTTAGTTTATCTAACTTTATTTTATTTATTTTAAAAAGAATACTGAGATGTATTTTCATCTTTGTTAAAGTTAGTTAGTTCATAATTTTTACATATCTCTCTGATCACAATATTTTCGCGCTTTTGTAATTTGACCTTGCTTAAAATAAAATTACTTTACTCATTTAGAATAATTAGTTATTCAAAGATTCAAAATAATATTACCATTAACACATTAGATTAATATTGCTTTTTAAAATTTATTTATTCATTTTGAAAAGCCAGGGGGTGAAAATGCCTCCCTTGTAGCCCTTTACCGGTGCTGCAAGTGCGGCATAACTTTTTTTTTCGCCGGAAAACATACTGCATATAAACATGAGATTATTAATTTTCGTGATGTATTTTGTAGCTTTTCCCTATCTAATTAATTAAATTTGTTTAAAATGAAGTTTATTTTATTTATTTAACACAAATAATTATTTTAAGTTTAAATATCAAAAAAATATTTAAAAAAAAATGTTTTTTTTCCTCAAAAACCGAAGGGGTGGAGTACACCTATGATCTGTCCCCCTTACTTTTTCAAGGCACGAGCCGCCACTGGTGTTGTGTCATTTGGAATAAGAACTTTCTATTTTTCAAATCATTTTGAAGCGTTCTTGCGTGTAATTATTTTGGAACTCTTTTAAATGAGATTCGTGAGCAGAAAGTCGGCAAATTGTCGTTCGCAGAAAAAAGCAAATTATTGCTTACGATTTGAAATTGCACTGAATTACACACATTGCTATACAATTCTTGCAGTTTCAGTGTTAGCTTCTTCAAGCCTATCGTTTAAGAAAAGCATCTTGTCCTCTAATTAAATGACAGGTCGGTGTTGTGTTAATTTTCCGAAAAAAAAAGTTGTGATTTTTTTTTTAATTTTAATTGTACTAATCTGAAATATTGTTCGACTCAGTTGCGCAGCGCAGGGAGGAGAGGGATCTCTCTCTCTCTCTTCCAACCCTCATCCCCAGAAACCTTGTAACTAACCAAAAGATAACTCCAATGTTCGTGTGAGGACTGTTAGGGTCTCTCTCCTTCTTATAGATGCTAAAATCTGAGCGGCTAGTGGTCCGAAATTTTCTAAAAAAAGTTGCTCCCGAACTTTTGAAAGTGTGAACTTTAGGTTTGATTATTTCAAACATTTTTGAAAGCTTTTATGATATATTGCTTATTGTTACAGTTTGAATGAAATAGCATTTTGTAATATGTTAAATAGAATCTAACCTTCAGTTGTGAATAATTTGAATGCAGAATCATAAAAATGAGCAGTGTTGTTTTCCGCTAATATAAGTCAAGTTGAAAACAAATTTGGCACTATTTTCTCACATCAAAATCAGCTTCAAAACTATGAAAGTTTTTTTTTCTTTTTTGGCAGCAAGATACTTAAAATAAGAAATGTGAAAGGCCGTTAATTCCATTTATGCTGTTAGCTACTGTTTTAAAGACAAAGGTGTCGATAATAATTCAGATAGAAATTACATCAATAAATCAAATGAAGAAATACTAATAGGAGGGAGGGAGTCAATTGCGAGCAAGAAGAAACTGAAAACAGTTTGTCTTTTTTTAGGGAAAATGTGGGGTACTTGTAGCTTATTGTAGCGTAAGTATATGAACAAAGCGCAAAAATTGTCTTGAGGTAAAAAAAGCTGGAAAACTAGTTAAAATTCAGTATAAAAGATGACAAAACCCAAGAATGGTAAAGCTTCAGATTTTTTAGTTTCCATGATTACCAATAGTTAAGGCAAAGTTACTTTTCGAGTGATAAAATCTATTGTTCGTTTTTAATTACTGCGATTTTTTTTTTTTTTTTTTTTTGCATTTTACTTTATTTGTATTTCATTTTGGTATGCAAAACTACTGTAGAACCTCAAGTAGTTTAAAAATCCCTTTTTGCTGAATTCCATCTTAATCGAGACATTTCTTTGAACTTTATGTTGCCTGTTTTTCTATTTCTGTGTACAGAGTAAGAAATATTAAACTTGTTCGAAAGATAATAAAAATACTGTACATCCTATTCTGTTTTCTGTCTGACCGTTTGACAAACCTGTTGATTTCTAAAAAATATGCCTTGTTTATTCGAGATTTGTGACGTGTTGGTTTGCAGAAAATAATTCACATGAAAGCCTTTTAGCTAGAGTAGTTTCCTCTGTACAATCTACAAATATTGAGAAAATCAGAAGTGACAGGACTAAGTCAAGATAATTTGAGTTATTTATTGAGACCAGTTAAAGAAAAAAAGTTAAATATGTTTATTTAAAATCTTTGAAGTATTTTTTTTAATGCCGTCAAGAGTTAAGAAATACTATTAAAGTTCAAAATTCATTTGTTATGTCCATCGTCTGTGATAAAGAACAAATAAAAAATAAGTTTAAATTGTGAAAGTATTTAAATTAATCAATTTTTTAAAAAACTTCTCAGAAAATTTAAAAGTACCCAAAAGTGGGCTAAATAATGGGGGTTTTTTTAATGGTTTTTTTCAAAAAAACCCATTGGGTCCAACACAATTGGATCCCATCCGGCCAACCCTGGTTTCAAGGAACATTTTAATATTTTCGGTTTTTACTTACTGCAGCTTGATAAGTAAATTTTTAAATACATTTGCAATAAAAAATAGTTGTTTGATGAAATTTATTTCGGAATAAAATCACCTTATCGGCTGAGGTACATTTCATTTGTCATTATCTATTTCAGAGTTTCTCAAACTGTGATCCGTGGACCCCCGGGGGTCCGCGAGTCCATGCCAGGGGGTCCACCGCGCTATCCAGCTAACACGTTAAATATAATTGAGATTTGCCCGAACCAGTTAATAATTAAAATCCTAATGCGCCATACAAGTACAAATCATATGAAAAATTAACGACCTTAAACTAGGCTAACAGTGTTTTGTTCACTCACTTCAAAAGTTCATTTTTATTACTAAACTTGTTGTAGAAATTTTGAGATATTTTTATTCCTAATTGAATTTAAAATAAATGTAAACATAAATGCAATAATGTAAAATATGAAAAGCAGACAAGAGTTATGAAAAATATACAGAACAATGAATAAATAAATTTAAAGGAAAAAAGCGTAAAAATATCTTAGGAAAAAACAATATTTAACTGCGTAAAATCTTTTTTTGCATGCTCCGGGGAGGGGTGGGGGGAGCGAAGTTCGTAATTTTTCCGGAGGGGTTTCGCGGAGGTCTGAAGTTAGAGAACCTCTGATCTGTTTTATATAATAAGGAGAGAATTGGAATGTTTCCGAAATTAAAAAGTATTTTTTTCTGAAAGAGCATGCTTCAAGACAAAGTGTTTTAAGCAGTTTAAAAATAATTTGACTAAGTTTAGTATTTTTTGAAAATTATTTTAATCGGTGCGCATATTCAATTTTATTTTTTACGCTTCTGCTCATGACATCACAAGTGATGCAATGCCATTCACTGATGCCATCAGCTCAGAGCGCAGTGTTTTGGCATTATAAAGATAAAAATATTATAGCGCAATAAATACTAATGAATTTCATGTTTGCTTCAGAAAAGTATTCATTCAAAATCGTCATCATGATTGCTATTTCTATTACTGTTTAATGCCAACTTTTTTTTAAGAATGCGTAAACATTCGACGCGCCAATGGAGTAGCGCTCCAAAGTACATCACTTCTGACATCATAAAGGCCACGCCTTAGTTCAAAAATTGGACATTTAAAAAATAAATAAATAAGAACAGTTTCAGTGACTAAAAGTAGTAATTTTGAATGAAGGAAACAATCCCATTTCAGAGCAAAAGGGAGAGAGTACTTCAAGGTTGTAAACCAATATTATAAGTAGCAACCTTTTAACTGCCTCCAAACAAATGCCTAAATGGATTAGTTAACATGAACGGCAAATATCTTTGTTTGAATAAAGAGCTTAAAGAATAATAATCCTTTGGATTTTTTTTCTTTTGTTTTTCAGCCTTTCAGCATTCAAGTTCGCTATTAAGAGAAAATAAACGAAGGCGAAAAGACAGAACAAAAACTGCTGTATTAATGGGTTGCCGTTGACTACAGCTGCTTTATTTCGAACAAAGAATTGCTCTGCAACTGCGATTAATTAAAATTGAAAGAACGAAGCAAAAGATTAATTTAGTACTGTGTGATTTTTTTTTATCCATTACATTTTGTCCAAAAAAGAAAGAAAAAAGTTCAAACAATAAGCTTTTGAATGATTTTTCTAAAAATCTTTTGATTCTATTATTTTTTCAAAATTACCATATTTCGTGTAACCGCATTGAATCTGGCATTTTTTCATTTTCTGCACAATATTACGAATGATCAGAAGTGAAAAAGTTCGCAACATTTGAAACTAAAAGGCATGATTTATAATTCATTCTTTTCATTTCAATTTCATCCTTGAATGTTTAGAACAATTGATTTTTTTTCCTTTATAACAAAAACTCTGAATGCATTTCTGTTGCTACTTTAGTTATGTATTTTTGTTCTCGAGGGTTTTCTAGGGCTACAGTTACAGTGAGAGATCCTTTACCTGGTCTCAGTCTCAACAGTTAACATTAGAGAAATGGCGAATGTTTTGCAACATATCTTTTTTTTTTCGTTTCTTTCCGTTCGAGCGTAATATCCTTGAAAGAACAATAATTTTTAGCGCTTTGAATTGGTTTTGAGACACAGAATGGCTTTTTAATAATGAGACATTTGTGCTGCAGTGTCAATTGTTATTTGTTGAAGCATGGCTTTCGCTTAGGTATAATTCGCAACTCCAATAAACTACAGGGGGCGCTGCAGCCACTGTCTAATGACGGATGAAAAAGGTAAAAAAAAACAAATGCCCTAACTTAAAACTTGCTTCAACGTTTAGTGAATGACAGTAATTTTTCATCGTGTTTGTGGGAAGCTTTCTTTGTTATTCTTCTGAAATAACATTAGACCACAAACTGCCTGAAGCCAGTAATTTACCCCAAAGAAAACACGTGGAATGGAATGTTTTACCTTTTTCTTTAGTATTGTTAATCACCGCAAGGTCCAAGGTAGCGTATTCGAGCTCTGGGGTTGCGAATAGGATTTATAACATATATTTATTGTTGAAAAAAGCAGGGAATTTTGAATTTTTGAAACTTTTCAAATAATACAGGTTTTCGAGGCTTTCCTTGATTTACGTCATCAGTTTTAAAGCGTTTTTAAAAGCTTCCCCCCCCCCCCCAAGTTTGCTGTTAGCTGTTGTGATACTTGCTCTGTCACTGGCTAAAAAAAGCATAGCAATTCTAAAGTTTATTGTTAACAAATTAATTTCAAGGCTCAACCTAAGCAAGCATAGATTTTTAGAGTTTGGTAAGTTTGTTACTTTTCAAAGAAATGCAGATTTTCGAAATTTTCCTTGATTGAAGTCATCAGTTTAAAACAGTTTTACAAGCTTTTCACCATATGCTTGTTTAAACACTGTTTATCAAAACTTATTTTGCAGCTCTAACTTCCTGTGAGAAGGCAAGCGCTTACAAAAGCTACACTGCAAGAAAATTTAATTTCGGAGTCATTTTCACATGATCAAATATGACGCAAGCAAAGTACATATTCACAATCACATTAAAAAAAAAATCAAAAGCAAATAAGGACGGAAATGACTTTTGACAGGCCAAGCACACACACACTTATGGAACAAAAACGACACGAAGTGGAACAAGTCTTTTTCTTTTTGTCAATATTGTATTCGACGGCCGCCCTACCGCCGACAGATGGCGCGAACAGATGAAGAGCTAGATACGAGCGAGCGAAAGCGAAAATGCAAACCGACACAATGGTCATTGCCCAACAATGAGCGGCAATGAAACTTAGCGAATACAATATTGCGCTCGCTTCCGCTACGCTTGTAGAAGGAATGTCAAAACCTTGAGCTTTCTCTTTTGGGCGCCGGAAATTGAGGCAGGAAACTCTTGTTTGGGTCATCCTGGCGTAACGTATCCATACCGCCGTGATCTCGACCCATATATATGTAAAAAAAAGTTTCAGGTTATTATTTTCCCTGTACTGTTTTCTCTTCTTACAAAAAAAAAAATGTTGCAATTTTTATGAAAGAATTATTCAATTCTGTCAACGCGCTGTCGTGTAAACGGTGACGTATAATTCAACACTGGAACTCTTTCTGATCTCTTTTTGGAGTGGGTTGCTTAAATTTTATTCTTCGATAATAGTGAATTTCTCCTTGTTTTGTAGGTTGGGGTAATTTTGATCCCTTTTGGTTTCTTTTATTTTGAACTTTTTCTGAAGAAATTAAACTTAGGTTTCAATGATTTAGGGTTTTTTTTTTTTTTTTTTTTTTAAAGAATATATATCATCAAAAATCCTCTAGTTTATTTGCTTAGGTTTTTAAAGGGGTGGTTATAATGGGGTCGTTTCTGAAATTTAAAAGTATTTTTTTTTTCTTCTGAAAGAGCATGCTTAAAAACATAGGATTTGACCATTGTTTAAATAACTTGATAAAGTTTAATATTTTTTAAAATTATTTTAATCGGTGCACAGATTGAAATTTATTTTTTTTACGCTTCTGCTCATGACATCACAAGTAATGAAATGCTATTCACTGATGCCATTAGATAACAGCGCAAATTATGACAATGCAGTGCGGTTGACAGCAAAGCGTAAACATTTAGCGCGGCAATGGAATAGCGGGCCGAAGTACATCACTTGTGATGTCAGAAAGACCACGCCCTATTTCCAAAATTGGACATCTAAAAAAAATAAATAAAAAGTAACTGTTTGGAAAATAAAAGTTTTTTCTGACTCCATGTTATTTTTTATTTTTTAAATTTGCTTATTGTATCAACTTCAGTGACAAAAAGTAGTACTTTCGACTGAAGGAAACAACTTCATAACCCCAACAAAAATTGTAGAGAAAAAAAGAAAGGAAACGAAAACATCACTTAGAACAAAGAAACGAGGAAAAAGAAAAATCAGGTTAATTTTGACCACATGTAGCCGAGTTACGAAAACTTGTTTTTGATGTAATTTCTATCCGCGCGAATGTGTGCTTTGATGGAGCAATTATGGCCATTAAATGCTTTGATTATTTTCGTATAACCCCCCTTTTAAACTGCTGTAGATGTTCTCTCGTAAGCAGTGACGGGTTCAAAAGGGGGATTTAAAACTGGAACCCCTTCCTAAATTTAGGAATTTTCTTTTTTTTTCTTTTAAACATTTGAAAGGGACTAAAATTAGTCATACCCTCTTCCAAAATTTAACCATATTCTAATTCGAAATTTCCTTTTGGCTACGCCACTGCTCTTAGTCCCTCTTTAAATTGACTAAAACATACGATCCAGGCTAAAAATTATATCCTATTTTTTGGTGTCGGATAATTTACTTTTTCTGGATTTCCGGATCACTTTGCGGTGCAGCATAAATTTTTGTTCTCCTGGTATCTTTATAAGAAGATAATGAAAAGTCTAAGGATCTCTTCACTCATTTTTTTTTTCTTTAATTTGGAGCATTTTACTATCTTTCAATTGTTTATTTATTAATTAATTTTTTTGAGTTATTGTCATTTTTACTTGTTTACCTATAGATTTTTCTCTTTTGAGAAAAATCTGTAGGTTTTCGAATTAGAATATGGTTAAATTTTGGAAGAGGGTATGACTAATTTTAGTCCCTTTCAAATGTTTAAAAGAAAAAAAGAAAATTCCAAAATTTAGGAAGGGGTTCCAGTATATAGGCCCCCAGACCTATAGGTTCTCTCTTCCCCCCTCTCTTGTTTATTAATTTATTAACTTCTTTTTTAGCTCTCATCTTCTCTACTTTATGCAGATTTTCCATCATGTCTTTTGCTAAAAATACTTCTCTATACCTTTCTGATTTAAGCCTCATTTTAAATTAATCCCCCCCCCCCTTAACTCTTTTCGGAAAAATTGTCTAAAAAGTAGCGAAATCGATCATCCGACAATGTATTATTTGGTGTACAATTATGTCAATTTATGAAGTTTTGAGTATCAAAGCCCGTAAAATTGCTTTGCAGAGATTTTCCTGCATCAATTCATCACGATGTCCAATGAATCTAAGTTTCATTGAAAGGTTTTCAGTTGCAGGTTCATAACTGTTTTTAAGTTTATTGTAATAGTTTTTGAGCAGTCTCGTCATTTGGGCGGTCAAGAAAAGGGGGGCAATGAACTCCCCCCGGTTTTTCAAAATATAATGCAATCGTGTATTTTGCATGTATTTTGATGGTTTTTTTTTCTCCAAAAACATTTGTTGAATATAAACTTTTTGCCCCCTTTCGAAAAAATTTGAAATGACGGGTGGTGGCTCTGAGATGGAAGCGAAAAAGCAAAATGTTCGTTGTAGCCAAATATAGCCGACTGTGATTAATTTTTTCGCCGAGATGATGAGTGGAACTTCAAAGCAAAAAAACTATTGAAAAAAAACCCCTATTCTCCCCCCCCCTCCCCTTTTTTTTTTCAACCTATGTCGAAAACGGGCATTCGGACTGTTACCGTTAGTTTTCTATGACTAATTACTTTCATTACCCCAAACTAAGAATGATACATTCGTTTCGTAAGTTCTTTCACTTTCAAACCAAGGAAGATTTAAAATAAATGTTTCAAAGTCTCCACATAAAAAGATAACGGACTCAAAAACAAACAAAAAAATACCGTTAAAAATCTCCAATTAGTGTCAGAAACAACAAAGAACTTCGAAATAGCCAAGTCATTTGGAACATTTCTACTAAGCATTCGACCTTCTCGGAGTAGACTCGTAAAAACTTCTTTGTACTGAAAGTCCCCATTTTGAAAACAAAGACCACTCTTATTGTAATATTGTTGCTGAATGGCATGAAAAAGAAAACTAAAAACTATCGGCTACCTGACCTTGCTTGGGGAAATTCGCATAATTTGAAGGTGGCAGTTACGTCAATAGTTGGTTGTTGCAATACGAATCGTCAAGGTTAATCTTCGCTTCCCACCTAACCTTGCGTTCATTCTCAATACTTCATTATTTAAGCATGGAAAAGATTGAAAATGGGCTCTTATGTTGGTTTTTTCTTACAAGCAGATTTGCTTTCACCTTCTAATCTTTCATGCATTTTACGTTGTTTTCAGTTTTTGTGTTTTTCATGTGTGATACACTCAGGGGTGTGCACAGAAATTTTGCGGCCCGTCACAAATGACTTTTTCGCCCCCCCCCCCCTCCACATTGTTTATACCTCTATTTCACGCCTTATATTAAAAATATTGGCCCCCCTTCAGGCTCGGGTCCCGGCCAACAAATGTCCCTTCTCCCCCCCCCTCCCCGGTGCACGCCTCTGGATACACTACACAGTCAGGGGCGTAAAGAACTCAAATTTTTGGGAGGAGGAAAATTCTCAATTTGACGAAGGAAACTCCGAGTTTTGCCGAATGGTTAGAAAGAAAAAAATTATAAATAAAACGTCTATATGCATGCGTTTAATGAGAAGAGACATTAGACATCATAAAAAGTAACAAGATAATAGTTGCAATTTTGCTACATATTGTCTCTAAATATTCCAAATCGTCAGTCGAAATTCGCTGAAAGATAAAACTTTCATGGGAGGTCATAGTGACTTCCCGTATCCTCCCATCGTGACTCCCCTGTGTACAGTACAACTAGAAATATCTTGTGTGGAGATCGGTGTATTTTTGAAAAACGCTTCCAATGTTATCTGTTGTTGTTGTCCTGTGCCAACTAGGCTGGCAGCGCTGCTTCACTTTTCTAACTGTACCGTAATTTGGTGTAAAGTTCGACTTCCACAATACACACGTGTCATAAGGACCCATTTATAGGGTAAGCAATCATTATAGCACAACAACACGTTCACACAAGGAAATGACGAGGACAGGAGAGAGAAAGTACATCCATGCCCGAGCCGGGATTTGAACCCTGGACTTCCCCATCCAATCGGACTTCTCGGGGAAAAAAAACAAATATGGTGATCAATTAATTCAGATAATCAAATGTAGTGGTTAAATCTTAAAATATCATTTTATTTCTTATCAGGTTTCATGGACGATTTATTTGCTTATTTGTTTCTCATAAAAACTATTCTGGAGTAGTAATTGTGTGTAGGGCTTAATTTCTACCAAAACAAGTGCAGGAGCCCTAAACCCCCACAATTTTTTTTTTTTTTTATGCCTACCAAGGGCGCCCATATGCAAAATTTTAGGGGGCGGGGCTCAGAAATTTTCCCCATGGTTTAGCAGAATATTTTCTCCATAGAAACCGATTTCAGTACAGTTAGGGTTATTAAAATATGACATTTTTAATAACTTATTCATTAATTGATGGAGAAGAAATGTTTTTACATTTTTGCAAAGAAAAAAGTACTAAAAGCAAGGAAGTTCTAATTTCAAAGGAGGGGCTTGAGCCCTCACTTGCCCCTCCCCCCTTATGGACGCCCTCGATGCCTACATAGCCTGAATTTTGCCTAAAATGTTAAAATTAACATTATATTGAAAAGAAGTTGTGCAAATTAAGTCCCGGTTGTGTGATTTGTTTGTTGCATGTGAAACTATTTTATTGTTATTTGCTTATAAACGTTAACAATGATCGAATCAGCACAAATGTCAAGAAGTGTGGAATTCAATTAAACTGAAATTCTCTCCACACTTAAATTCAGCAGTAGGCACTAGTAAACATTTTATCCTTTGCCTGCTCTACTTCTTTTAAGGTGGCTCATCGCTAATGTTCGAAACATAATAAGTCTTTACACCAAAATAAATCCTCTTATCTCGCCAAATCATCATTTCATTTATCCTAATAAGATGAATGGCCGCAAATGGAATTAAAGCCTTCCATCTGAGCCTGGGGATTGGATACAATGATTCAAGGCAATGAATAGAGAATTTCTTCTCGGTACTGTTGTTTTAGTTGTGGAAGATGGTGTACTTAATAGGGGCTTTGTGAAAAGAGAAATGATTCACTGTGTGCTGTGAGCAAAGGTTTGTGTTGTTCTGCAGCGACATTCCTGATGAACAATCATGGGATTATTGTATTAACTGTAATTACTCAGTGGTGAAATGACTGTTATAATTATATCGTCTGTATTAGAGGTAGATTCGCTTGCGAAAAAAAATAATTGTGTGTTTCTGCAAATTATTGTGCCATCATGAAGAGAAAATATTTTTTCTGTTAAAAAACAAGAGTTCATTATTGAAGCAAGAAATAAATTAAAATCTAGGAAAAATTAGCTGCAATCATCTTATTGACCAGGGGTGCTCCCTCTCTAAGAACAAGAGCGCACCCCTCTAAATATCACAACCTCCCCCCCCCCCAAAAAAAAAGAAAAAGCCCCCCAAATGAGAAAAATACCCGTCAAAACACCCCTTCCTCCTAAAAATTTCAATGCCGCAGGGAGCCGAGTTGCCATGACCCCCCTAAGTGGGCACCCATGTATTGACAGGGGGTGTTTTGAAGGGTAGTTTTCACTTTTGGAGGAAGGGGGGTCTTTGCGATATTTAGGGGGGTGCGCCCTTGCTCTTAGGTAGGCGGCACCCCTGTTATTGAGGATAAATTTCGCCAATGTTACGGCTCTTTTACAAGCTGGTTGTTTGTATAAGCACCGTTACGTCGATGAAACTTAGCACGAACAAGATGATTGTAGCTAAATCTTTCTAGATTTAACCATTTTCCTGTTGAAATATTGAATTTTATTTCTCACAGTGTAGCTGAGCCGAGAATTTTCTCCGGAGGGGAAAGGGGGAGGGGTCATAACAGTCCTTACATCTACAGGTATAGGTATTAATACATGGGATTGGAATGTTCCACATGTCACTGCTGAACCACCATGGAACTGCTGTTTTGATTGCATGTTCTTTAGATAGTGGCAATGATGAGGACCACCCATCTGGCTTCCCAATACGAAACCTTTTTTTTCATCACTGAACGTTCTTCCCATCCATTGGCCTTTCCGCTGCATTAGGATCCACTACAATCTAGGAATTCTGTATATACTTTGGTAAAGAGAGGATTATCAGCGTGGTAGATGCATTAATATTTATTTTATACTAGAAAATCACCCGTCAAGTTGTGACGGGTGAAAATTACCTCTACGTTTGAACGAAGCAATTGCCTGTTTAGAGATATTTTGATAGTTGAAATTGTAACCCCAACTCCAGTGGACAAACCCTAAACTCCAGTAGATAGCGTTCATTGTTGACTGCTTTTTCGTTTCTTTATTCTCTTAAAAGGACAGTGTTACCAGTAAAATAGTTAAGTTGCCGGATCCAGTTCAGCCTTGTCAGAATAAAGGATTTTCCGGCATGTCGAACATTTCCAAAAAATATTATCAAATTATCATGCCGTGCAGCGAATTTCATTGTTGATGACGTCGAGAGCGTTACTCGATCATTCGCTATTCTATATATGAGGATACTAGAGAGCTACCGCCCCCTACTCGTTATCGCTGACCATCACCTGGAAACTACCAGTAATTCCACTCGCTCGTTCACATCATCTTTTTGTCTATCGAATGCAAGTTCAGTAGAATAACAACATATTCTGGGCAATATTTTTTTTTTTGAAATTGCCAAATGTGAGAATTAAAAATAAATTGAGAACACTGTTCTGAAGTGCGTGTCCCTGGGGTTCGACAAACTAGTGTTTTACCAAATTTTAAGGCTGTAGGTGCTAAGAAGGCGGCTTTTGGACGTATGCACCGTACAAAAAGTCATTTTCGAATCCGTTTTCTCTAGTAACATTTCGCTCAATAGCTCAGTTCTTGAATTGAATTTAGCCTAGGATTTCCGTTGAATTAGAAACGCTTACTCCTGTTGGAACAAACTTCATAGTGTGCAGAAAAAAAAAAGCTCTTTGGAACGACATCGAATGCTAAGGGGTGCGTGAATTCTCCCGCCCCCTCATAAGGCAATGGGGTCGTTTCCAAAATTTTAAAAGTGTTTTTTTCTGAAAGAACATGCTTAATAACATAGGATCTAACCATTTTTTAAATAATTTGTTTAAGTGTAATATTTTAAAAAAATTACTTAAATCGGGGCGCTTTCATTATTTACAATTCTTGCAGATGACATCACAAATGATGAAGTGCCATTCTGTGTTGCCATTCACAGAGCAAAATATTTAATTCGCATCTTTACTCACGTGTATTGGCAAAGATGTGGTTGATAACAAGCGTAGAGCGCAATTTTAATTCGCTTCTTGATTATCAAAACGTGGAAACGCGGTACAAAATGCGCCAAAGAGCATCATTTGTGACGTCATCAAGACCACGCCTTGTTTGCAAAATTGGACAGTTTAAAAAATTAATTAAAAAATAACTGTTGGGAAAATGAAAGAGTTTTCTGGGTCCATGTTTTTTTTTTTTTTTGCTTACTCTATCAATTTCAGTGACTAAAAGCACTACTTTTGACTGAAGGAAACAACCCCATTGTATTTTGAAAAAAAAAAAATTTTCCTTTTAAAAACTATTACTGAAAAGGAAAAAAAACGCTCCGAGTTGTGCACCTCCGGAGTCCGAAGTAATTTTGTACAAATTTTCAAGGCTCTAGGTGCTATGCAGTCTCCTGTACATTTGAAAGCCAGAGACAAAATTTCTTTGGAACAATTTCTTAATTTACAGCGATGGAAATTTATTTATTTTTGTCTCTCATAGATAGCATCTTCTACTTCGAATCTTTCAGAATAGTATGTACATCAGTGGCATCGCTACGGGGCACAGTGGGGCGAAAACGTAAAAAAGCGCTTAAAAATGTATTTGTTTTCCTAAATTCAGCCAATTGAGGATTAATAAATTTGCACAGGCGTACCTTCTACGTAATCAGAACTGGAATTTCAGACCCCTTTGTCCTCCACAAAGCTGAAGAGTCTTTAGACGGTGAAGAACCATGAGTGAGGGAATTAACAAAAATTACTTTTAAGCAGTATGTATTTTTTTTTCTTATTAAAGGCGGGCATATTTAACTTGTCTCGTATCCAACGATAGTAATAGCATGAAAAAAATGAATAATCGTATATTGAACCCGAAAATCAGTTTTGATCACCACCGAAAACTAAAGAATTCAAGTTTTTTTTTTTCAAAACACTCTACAAAAAAATGTCCTCTTTTGTCCTCTTAAAAATTAATATCAATTAGTCATAAATGGTCTGTAGAAAGACGCTGAAAAGGAATTAGCTGCACAAACCTGCGAACCCCTGAGACTGCTGAAAACCGGGGGGGGGGGGGGGGTATGCACACCGGTTGTCACCAGTCTGAGGGGTGACACCCAAAGTGGAAATGCAAGTTTTTGAACAATATGAAGCTAAAATACAACTAAATGAAGCTTAAGACTACAAATTTAAAAAAAAAATCTTGAGGTAAGCCCCCGGACACCTTCCCCCCATTTATCTGTTTTTTGTACATTAGCCTACTTAAAATGTCTTTATAACACAAATGTAGTTATTTCTGAAAATTGCTTAAATTTCATGTTTACATTTTTTTCTTTTGCGTTTGTTTGGGGGGGGGGGATGAAACCACAAATTACCGCCCCGGGTGTCACCAGTGCTAGGTACGCCACTAGTATACATACATACATATTTTTTCTGTTCATAATTCGAAAACAGATTTTCCTAGCTACAAAAAATTCTAGAAAGCGACTTTCTATCCCTCAACAAGCATTCTTCAAACTCCCATGCCACTTGTATCCCAGAAACCAATTTCAATCTAATTACGAGCCCTAACGAGGGGAGACGAGAAGCCACGAAAGGCTTAACGGTCTGCTTACTGGGATCCACGAGAGTTCCTCATTACGAACCTTTTGTCTCTCGGAAAATTCCTCAGACTCTTTAACGGTGTTGCCATTCCTGAAGAAAAAGTATCTCATTAAATGATACATTCTTCAGCGGACAAAAGATCGACCGGCAGTTGGAATGCCGTGCGAGTCTTGTAATTTCATTTGCCTACGAGACACAAGCCAACGCATGAACAATTGCGTGCTGTAACGTGTTACAACTAATCTTGTTTTAAGGCAAAGAAGAATTTTAAATGATGTGCTCAGAATGTTTTAATTATTCAACTCGTTCCCGAGGAAGTGTCAGAATTTCGTGTATCGAGTACAATGGGGGAAGGATTGCACCCAATTAAAAGGAATCGAAGAAGATATCTAGATCTGTTTTTAATCGAATTTTTGAAAACTGTTCTTAGTTATCGAAGTTCGAGTACAGCGGACGCCGGTTAATTTGAATCAGTGGTTAATTGAACCAACCGCTTAATGAATCAAATTATCAAAAATTGACCAAAATCCAGCTTCATTGAATTAGCCGCTTTATGGAATCAAAACTGTTTAGAACAAACTTGATTCATATAAGCGACGAGCACTATAGTATTTTTCTTTTTGTTTGTCTTTAGTCATTTCTAAAGTCTTCACATGACCACATTAAAACTAAACTTTTAAACGTGATCCATTATTAAAAAATACTTTACTAGATGCATTTCGATGTTTTGTAACACGTTCCGTGGTTTTCATTTAGTTATTTACAGTTTGTTTCACTTGTATTTTATAAATCTACAAATGTTTTAGAATACGCAAACGTATATAAAACGTACAATAGTGTGACGGAATTTAAAAGTCAAACGTTATGAACTTTAATACCCTTATTTATTTATTTATTTATTTATTTTGAAGCGGCTACCGAAGAAGGCTAATCCAGCCACCCTGGTGGCTAGTCACATTAATTTATATTCTGATCTCGGAAACGTGCAGGGCGCACCAGAGAATCGGAAAAATCAAAAGAACCTAATGTTTTCATGAAACGTTTATGAACATTTTTTTTTTTTTAATTTCTGTTCAGTACATTTTGTCATTGCACGTTTTAAAAGTATCGCCGCTCAAGTGTTAACCACTCCTGTGTGAATATTCTCTTTACCATGTCCAAAAATTTTCCATCACTCGACGAAGCTGTTAGATTTAGTTCATGCAATATCTTGTCTGATTTTCCTTTTTAATTCCGGTATGATTTGCGATCTATCAATAAACACACAGCTTTTCAGCCAACGTGAGAGAAAGGAACCGTGTGTCGACAAACTGAAAATCTCTCAGGTGATATTTTATTTCTGAAATATTAACATTTATGAATGACAATAAATATTATTGTAGTCACATTTATAATAACTATCTTTCTCATTGACTATGAATATCGTTGTGTGGTCAAAAGGTCATATTCCTAGTTACTACATATTTTTCAATGATGATAAATATTGTTGTGGTCATATTCTCAAAAACGATATTTTTGAATGAATATAAATATTGTTGCAATCTTATTCCTAATACCTTTTTATTTTTAAAGGACAATAAATATACACACACGCACGGTCTTATTCTTAACTCCCTGTATATTTTTAAATGACGATAAATATTGCTGCGGTCCCCATTTCTAGTAATTTTCCGCATCAAACTTGTTTCTCTCTAAATGTAAATTATTTTCTTCTTTATCAGTCCCCTATTCCGTTTTACCCAACTATTCAAATACAAACCTCCTAGTGACTTCTTTTTAAAATCCTGTTTTGGGTATAAAATATTTCAAAAAATTACTGTCGAACCAACATATGTACATAACCACAAGTAGTTTGTATCAGTTTTGGTTGAATATTAATAACCTTAAGCATAGATACGAATTTTGTCTTACTCTACTAAACGTTTTTTTCTCAAAAAATATCGTACCACGTTTAACAAAAAATGTTAGAATGTTTCAATATCGTCTGAAGAGCGCAACTACAACTTCGTCAGTGGCTTCGGAACACTGCAAGAGTGGCCAAGCGTTTCCTCGGAGCAACTGTCTTTCCACCGAGACAGGAAAGAGATGGGGGGGGGGGGGGGCAGCGGGATTGAATTAAGTGTTACTCTCTGATACATTTTGGCAAAACAACAGCCCGAGGCACCGCTTCTCTACAAGTTTCTGAATTAATTTCTGACCAAGACTTTTTTTCCTTCAAGGAAAAATAGCAATCATTGGCACTGAAAGGCATGAATGAGTCGATTGTGTAGCTTTCCACTGAAAAAACGCAAAAGAAGGTAGGTGGATTAGGTTTCTCCAAGAACTGATGAAATCTTAAAAATATGAACGTGCATAACTAATCTCTATCTTCTTAGACTTTCCTTTACTTTATCTTCTTTTCAGCGAAAAAAATCGAATATTAAGTTCTTTAAAAGATTATATATGGTACATTTTTCTTTGTTTCACTTTCGTCTTTATCTATGGCAAGAACAAAGTGCTGTCAACGCGTTCGAAGGAAAATATTTCACTCTTAAAAGGATATGAAGAGAGGAACCGTTTTTGCTTTTGGCGGAAATAGGATACTAAAGAAAAAAAAATCCAAGTGTAGTTAAATGTTTATGTTTAAGATGAAAAGTTTTGTTCCAAATTCTGCACTTTCTTTTTTAAGGTAGACGAACACCTTAAATATTTTTTTCTTCAATATTTATTGCACATTTCTTAAACTATATATGATTATTAAATATGACATAAATAACACATTTTGACTAGTACTTATTTGTGTTGAAAAAATAATTTTTTGTAGTTTTTTTTTTTTCAAAACACTACCATTCCCTTAACACTTTCAGTGCATTCACTTTTTCATAATTTTTTTAAACTTTTTGTATCTATCTCTTCGTTTGATACCAGAGTCATATGACCCTCCAATTTGGAAATAATTAACTAAGAACAAGTTTTATTGGTAATTGTTTGAAAAATTCCCCCGAAAAACGTGCTTTATGCCACCTAAGTTTAATTGATTATTATTTGAAAATCACATATTACATATACATTAACTTTTCGGGGTTTATATCACAGTAATATGTTCAATTTCCATTTTTGCAAAGTTTCAAATCTTTAGACTTAATACTTTTTTCGCCAGAGCTGTTGGCGTAAATAAAAACTTCGAAAACGTGGTTATGAGAAAATCAAGAAGGAAAAAGTAGATTTTCGTTATATAAGCAGTGCATTTGAGTTTAGTAAATTTCTTCTAGTTTTCTCAGTAATTCATCGCTTTGGAAAAAAAAATTGCGGAATTAGAAAGAAGAACAATAGAACTCTGCAAAGTTCTCAAAACCTCAAAATCGATTTTTTTTTTTTTTTCGAAAATTAGAGTGTTTGTCTACCTTTAAATTATTATTTCATGTGTTTCCTTGGGCCAAGAAAATCATTGTCTAAGCTTTCTTATAAAACAAAAAGAGAAAGAAGAGTCCAAAAAGTGTTAACTAATCTGCGTTTATGGGTGATGGCCTATGCCAGGGGTGCCCATTCTTCCCAAGTTCAATGGCGCAAATTCCCCCCAAAAATTTTCTCAACCCTCTTTCCCCCCTTTATATTTTCTAACTCTCTTTTTTATTTTTAAAAAATATGTTAATTTATTTATTTAACATTTATTTATTTATTTATTTTTAATCATTATTATCATCATTCTTTTATTAGAAAAGTTCTGTGATACGCCAATGACACACACACACACACATACAAACTAAATAAATTAATGAAATGAAATGTAAACAAAATAAAATAAAATAAATAACTTTGATCAAGAATAAATCAATAAATAAATTTAAATAGAAAAATTAAAAAATCCCCCCCCCCCAAATTTTGATGGCGCAATTTGCGCCATAATCCCCCTCTGTGGGCACCCCTGACAGGGGCGTACTTATGACAGGGGTTCTCAAACTTTTTCGACTTGCGGCACCTTTTGAAGAATAACAACTTTCTCACGGCACCCCAGTCCGTCTCTATTATATAAGGTAAGTGCACCAAATAAGGCCATCCTGAGGTCCATAACCTAGTGTCTCGCTCATTTTTAATTGAATTGTCTCCAGCTTTTGCATAGTCACCAGATGACTCATAAAATTTGAGAAAAAAATTAAACAAGTGAAAATTTAAGTTTTAATTATGTTTTTCAGCATTTTTAACAAAGACGGTTTAACCTTGTCAGGAACATAAATTTAGCTTTAAGAACAATAAATAACTGTTTTCATACTAGTCACTTCAAGTGATCCATGAAGAAACGAAACTTACTCTAAAATAAGGTCAATTTGTTTTGACATCACCCTTCTGTAATAACTTTTGTTACCTGGTTTCTGTTGCCTGGTAATTACAAACTGCTTGTTGATAAAACTTTATCATCAGTTAAAGTTTCTAATGACGATGTAATCACGATCTAGCAAATGTTTACTATGCTACATCAATACGCAGATGACCTTATTGGTAAAAATGACCTTATTTTGCATACCCACCTTAAATATATATTGATACCATGGACACTTCGCTGCAGGCAGTTTGAGAACCCCTGACCTATGACTTTACTGATACTGATTTGCCTAATAGATTGTTTTTAGGCAAGTTATAAATTAAAGAGACTTCAAGATTGTTAATACGCAATCTTGAATGGTCATCAATTAAAAATTGAAAATCACAAAGCTAAGTAGAAAGAGATGTAAAGGGAATGTTTTCATGTTTTTTGAGTGATTCATCGTAATTTCAAAGAATAGGTAGTAAAAACGGGAGATCGTCTTCCTTCTGACAAAGTAAAATACTTTCCAAAAAACAAGTTGAATGCCCTTGTATGGAATGAATCAATATCCTTCTACCGAAATGCTGAACATTTTGTGCGTATAAGCCACCTGTTCTATTTTCTGTTTCCTCATTTATGAAATGTTCTTCGATTGTTCGGACCTGTTCTTTTGTAACTTACTTTCTTGCAGTTGGTCTCTCCCACCGATCAATACTGCTAGGGGAAAAAAAAAAGGCAATAAGAGCGAAGAAAAGTTAACGAAAGTTCTATTCAAGTTTTTGAAATATTCACGTGGCAGGGTAATGTATATGAGTAAGGGAAATTTCAATTATTTTAGATTATATGTGGGTCATTGTGAATCATTTTAATTACCAGAACAAAATTAGAAGCGGTGATTTTTTTTGAAAACAAGCGTAATCAATTTCCGCATTGTTTCAATTTAAAAAAAAATCTTTTTAATCAAACTGTTGTAGAATTGAGTCAAACTCCGTCAGTTAGTTGTACTTCATGAAATCTAAGTCATGCAACTTAATTATGTTATTAGGTTTCAGAAATCTAAGTAAAATGACACAAATAAAAATTTTTTTCTTCCGTGCATGAAAGTTCCGAAGCTGTTTTACTACCATTTAGAAGCAAAATACTGTCATTTAGAGAAACTGATTCATCTCTAATTTACCTTTTTTAATTGTCTCCGCTTTTTTCTTTTTCTTTTTTTTTTTTTTGTGGTTAAATATTCTTTGATCTTCTTGTTTCATGATGACATATCATACAAATTAATTATGACATTTAAGTAACGTATGGTGTTAGTTGTCCACTTTTTCTTTCCTTTTCTATTCCCTAATACTTGTACATTTTAAAGATGCAAGTACAAAGACAAATGTACGACATTTGTTAAAATATCACAGGCAGAATTCAAACTACACTTGTTTGTCCCCAAACTGCACACAAAATAGAAACAGAAAAGGAATCATTTACTCTCAGTCTTGTCAGTCCATCCTTTGAACGAAAATAAAATTTCTCTAAGTGCATCAAAAAAGGCTAACAGAAGTGCTATCCGCGTCAAAATGTAACCTGGTTAACACTGCCAGAGTTTCTCTCTTCGGAATAGCTAAATCATTGCAATGCAAAACATTTTCACTACCAAATGGACAGGCAAAGTGAATTAGTTGCGGGCAACCTCGGTAATGGCGGGGAAAACGTTATTATTGAATGCGCAATTACCAACAGTTCGCGGAAAATGGCTCGCACATTGATTCCTGGGCCGATGCCAGGGAATTGTTGCCAGAGTTGCTATTACTGTAATTCACAGTTTTGGAGGATGCAGGAGATAACTATGTTGTTTGAGGCTGTTGTGATAGAATAAGAATGTTAAAAGTGTATTTGGCTTTGCCAACTTTAGAAAACATTCAGGCTTCGATCAAAAAGAGAAAGGTCTACGAAAAAGAAAAAAACTTTCTGTAATCAGGCCCGACGAGAGGCCATGTCAGCCTAGTCGGAAACTAGAGACACGAGTTGGGGGGAAAGGGGATGTGGCGACACTAACGCAAAAAAAAGAAGAAAGAAAAGAAGGGAAGAAAAAAAAGAAGGAAGAAGTAGAAAGGGGGGGGGGGAACGTAAAGATTAAGTAAAATTTACTCTTTTGGTGTTTAGTGTTGTGGCACTCAGGATAGAGTTAATTGTTTTCTAGTAAGCAATTTTGATTTTTTTTTCTCCCCCCCCTTTTTTTTATCCTTTTACCCCTTTTCTTTTCTCCCTTTTTTTCTGCTTCCCCCCTCTTTTTTCTTCTTTTTTTTGGATACGGGAGGGACCCGGCGACATAACTGACACGTGGCCCGTCTTGACTCTCTGCGGCCCTATCTGTAATCTGTGCTGCAGAATCTGAGTCGAATTAATTTTGGGGTAGATCATTGTTTGGGGCGCATCGAACTTAATTTTATTGGAGGGCGGAAATTTTTGCCGAATGGAACTCAAATTTTGTCAAATGATGATAATTTTGCCGAATGGAACTGAAATTTCGCCAAATGATGATAATTTTTCCGTATCGTCACAGACAAAATTGCCGAATAAGGACATTTTTGGGAGGGCTCAGCGACCTCCCATTGAGGCGCCCTTGCCTGTTGAAAGGGTTGCTGCGTGAATGTGGTTTTTTCAATGGGGTTGTTTCCTTCAGTCAAAAGTAGTACTTTTAGTCACTGAAATTAACAGAATAGCAAAAATAAATAAATAAATAAATAAATAACATGGACCCAGAAAATTCTTTATTTTCCCAACAGTTATCTTTTAATTAATTTTTTAAAATGTCCGACTTTTCAAACAAGGCGTGGTCTTGATAACGTCACAAATGATGCTCTTTGGCGCATCTTTGTATCGCGTTTCCATGTTATGATAATCAAGAAGCGAATTAAAATTGCGCTCTACGCTTGCTATCAACCCTATCGTTGCCAATACACGCGAATAAAGATGCGAATTCAATATTTTGCTCAGTGAATGGCAACACAATGGCATTTCATCATTTGTGATGTCATCGGCAAGAAATGTAAACAATGAAAGCGCACCGATTTAAGTAATTTTTTTTTAAATATTAAACTTAAACAAATTATTTAAAAAATGGTTAGATCCTATGTTTTTAAGCATGTTCTTTCAGATAAAAATACTTTTAAAATTTTGAAAACGAACCCATTTCAGTTTCACTGCTATTGGCGAAGTTGTAATGAAAAAATATTTCGATATCATTCAAGAAATAAAAAGGGGGGGGGGATTAGAAAAAGGGTTTTCTTTCACGCGAAGGGGAAAAAAAAATCCTATTTTTAAAACGGCTATCTGCAAAAGAAAAAGAAAAAAAAAGGCGTTTCAAAGCCGTGATTGCAGTCTTCTAGTACAACACTTACATTGTTAACACAAACGCAGAAATAAATAACTATGACTAGCTCACACGAAACATAAAAATCGAAGATTAGAAAGAAAAGAAAAGCTAGCATGCAGCGGGATAGCTTTCACTCGGTAATTCGGAGTGATTCCTGCTCTGCTTTCCAATATGTATTTTTTGAAAGAAACCGTAGAAAAAAGTCAAGAGCACTTAGGAATCATTGGAAAAGGAAGAGAGGAAAAAAACATGACTCCAATTTAATGTTGGTTACTGAATTTGTATGGCTTCTTGGAAAGAAAACTAAGAAAGAAAAAGTGCAAAAAATGTTATTTTGTCACGGAAGAGTTTTCATGAGTACATAGGAACATTATGTGTTTCTTTTTTTCGTTTAAGCTATGATTACTTGCCATATATAAAGCACAGGTTTTTTTTTTTTTTTTTCAAATTCTTTCTTATCGCTTTTTTTTTTTTCAATCTCTTCAAAATGTTTCAAAAGATTGATCTCCTTTTGACGAGAAAGATAAGACTGCAACCCCACACACACAATGCTTAAAGACTTGTAGAGTTGTTGAAAAAGGATGGTTCAATACCTAGAATTTTATGTTTCTGAATAGGGTGAAGCCCTTTTTTCTTTTTCAGTTAAAGGTAATCAAAATTAATTCCTTTTTTTTTAAAGAAAATTATATTAGGCATTTCAAAATCATAAACCCCCCCCCCTCCATAAATGACGTTTTTTCCCAACATTTTTGACCCTTTATCCCTCTTCTTCACAAAGTGCCTTATTTCACCCCTTACCGCCCCCTTTATCACATGTCTCGCTATTTTTCATAATTATACTTTCATAGAAAAAAAAGGATGTCAGGGTTGTTACCCCCCTTCTCCTCAAGCTGTCATAATGTCACGAAACTATCTCTCCTCAAAGTGCGACATAATTTGGGGACAATCTCTAAGCAGGGCCGCTGAGAGCCTAGGCGGGCCCCTGGTCAATTTGGTCCCCGGGTCCCCATCCCGCCGTAAACCTTATAAAATTCATGCTACTCTGATCTCTAACGCCCCCCCCCCCCATCCCCAAAGAACCAAGGATGCTCTCAGGGAGGGATTATGGCACAAGTTGCCTCATCAAAATGGGGGGGGGGCGGATTTTTGAAAATGTTTTTATTTATTTATTTAAGTTTATTTATTGATTTATTTTTAATTTAAATTATTTATTTTATTTTATTCTATTTATATTTTATTTCATTTATTTATTTGTGTGTGTGTGTGTATGTCATTGGCGTAGCACATAACTTTTCCAATAAAATAATAATAATAATAATTAATAAATAAATAAATATTTAAAAAAATTAATAAAATAAAAAAGCGAGTTAAAAATAAGAAAGGAAAAGAGGGTTGAGATTTTTTTTTGGGGGGGAGGGGGTAATTTGATATTGAACTTGGGGGGGGGGGGCACCTTTGCAAAGGACTGGGACCCTAGATTCCGATTAGGCTGACATGGCCTCTCGTCGGCCCCGCCCCTAAGAGTACAACACGTTTAGGACATAAGTTTGGATTATAATTAAATTGAAGATCTCGGTGCAGGAAGGAAGCAGCTTCACTTGTTGCTGTTTTTGTGTTTTGCTTTGAAATTGAGAAGAAAAATAATGTCTTTCATTCTGTACAAGAACAAGACATCTCAAACCAATCTTCTGTAAGATATTAGAGGAAAAGAGCTGTAACAGGCTACGTACAATCAAATAATTTTTAATGTCTTTAATATTCGCCGGAACCCACAAAAATTGCTTGTTGTTAACAGGTTTATCAGAGCATGACTGAGGTTCAAGTCTAATTAGTAGTATACTTCGTTTATTATTCTGCTGAGAAAAGTTTTGTTAAAGGAAAATTTGAAAGTTTTGAAAATTCAACAATATTCTGCTGAGGACTTTTTATTCCTGATTCTTTCTTCTATTCAAACATAAATTAAATATCATACTAATATTGTGCAGGAAGTAATTGCATGGAGAAATTATTGATTTCATGATACATTACATAGCCGTGTCCAGGGGGGGGGGGGTTTAGGGGTTAAACCCCTCCCATTGGGGAAAAAATAATCAACCAAAAGAAAATTTATAACTGACTGTTATAGCTTTAATGTGAAAGTTTGTGTGCAACGCTTCAAAAAACCCTTTCTCTCTGTAGTTTTTCTGTAATTTAAGAATGTTAGAGCTTTACCAGCTGAAATAACATTTTGGAAAAACTATTATGGCTAAACCACTGAATGATTTGTCAACACAAAGCATTAACAGCGTTAATATTGCTTTAAAAGGTTATGATGAATGCGGTATATGTTGCAGCTATAAAGATGCATTGATTGTATTTAGTAATGTAATTTGCATCTACCATAAGCTCTTTCTTGTTTAGTTTATTAAGCATTATTCCAGAATATGAAATCTAGTAATTTAACATAAAACCAAAGTTGGTAGTGAATTAAACTCTTACTCCCCCCACCCCGCTTTAAAACCCCTCCCTTTATGAAAACCTGGACACGGGCCTGATACATTACATGATGGCAATGATAATTGAACAAACTCGGTGATCCAAAAAATAAATAGGTTGAAAACTAGTCATTTTCTGTGGTTAGATAATGAGTTTATGCAAATAGTGTTTGAAGTTAACACATGTATATTATCTTTCTGTGCTTTTTCTCTCCACACACAGCAATTATGTTAAGAACGTATTTATACTGTTTGTAATATTCTATACTAAAGCAAATTTATATGCCCTAGAAACTTTTTTTTTAACTATGACATGTTACTTATGTGCCCTAGAAACTTTTTACTTTTTTAAAACTTTGATAGATTGGTCAATTATATTTTAGTTTTATACCTCGATTAATAAATGCAACTTGAATTTAAAAAAAAAAATATATGGGTATTATTTAGTGTTAATGTCATTTCATGACATGTAACTTTAGGTGTTAACTGCTATTATAATCTTAGGTTTTTCATTAAAAAACGATGCTTTAATATCTTGATTCATTTTTTCTTCTTCTTTTATTGTAGTAAAAATGGCAACAATCATTGTTATACTTTTACGTCAAAGCTGCATTACTCCCCCCCCCCCCCATCTGTTGAATAAGAATCGCTTGTACATTTTCCTTTCGAATATAAATCACGGACGCATCTTTTGTACCCAGCGTAACCCAACCTGGAATTCTTAGAACATAATGACAAGAACATGACTAAGGAGATGGCCGAAGAATGTACACTTCTATTTTGCGCGAAGAAGGTCATCAAGGATAATCTGCTGCATTTTTTTTATTTTTTCCTTCTTCTTCTTCTCCCCAGATGCTCAAAAGAGGGGAAGAGCGAATTCATGTCTGATGAGAGGTTGCCCAGTTCAAGACCTATGTAACATTCTATAAGGAACTGCTCATTCCAGGCTTTTCAGGCCATTAGCGTTGAATGGGAAGAAACTGACGATTCTTCTGATTTTTTTTTCTAGCCACGAAATAGTCTTAAATATCCTTCCCCCAACTTTTTAGTGTTATTAAAGCTACCGACATGGCGTGGATGATTGTTCGCTTCCAGACTTGGGGTGTTATTTGAGTCGCTCACTTTAGCATAGATCTCTTTTGTGCTTGATGTTTTTTTTTTTTTTGTTTTTTTTGCCTTGGTCCTTAAAACCCTACTTACGTGTATTTGTTATTTTATTTTATGTGTGTAAAAAAAAAACCTTGCTATATTTTTCTTTCGTTCTTTCTTTTCTTTTTTTCTGACTGTCTGTAATTTAAGCGATGCTGTAGTATAAGAGATGCAGTTTTAGATAATTGAAATCAACTTAAAAAAAAAAAAAAAAACTCCTTAAGAAGCTTTAAGAGTTCGTAATTTCTTGCAACAAGATGAAATATAGAAATAATAGTCTTTCTGACTCCATTAAAAACATTTATTTAAATGCAAGTCCCCCTTTTTTTTTGCATTTCAAACTATTAGACACCAATAAAAATCACCAACTTGAAGAAAAAAAAAGCTTAAACACGTGGTAGGAAAAACTGTTGAAATGAAAGTGACATTGAAATTTGAAAAATGAAAATTTATTTTTTGCGAATGGAAGGGCTGCATCTAATGGGAGATATTTTCAACGAGCACACATGTTTAAAAGAGACCGTGTAATAATTCAGAAGCATTTTTTAAAGAATTTCTCTTGCTTCTGAACTTTAGGAATAGGGCTCAATCAAAAGGGCAACAGGGGGTTACGTCCCACCAAACAGCGCTGGTGTCAGCATCAGGTGAATCTACATCTACGTCATATCGATTAAAATGGGGGGGGGGGAGAGAAAAATTAATTTGAATTTTGACATCTTGAATTCAAATTATGTTTTTCGCAATCACGAGTGTGTGTATGTAGGCGTGTGTGGGGAGTATGTGTGTTTGTGTATAGGGGGTATGTGTGTGTGCAGGCATGTGTGTTTGTGTCTGTGCGCTAGCATAAGTGTGTGGGTAGTTGTGTGTATGAATGTGTGTGCGTGGGGGCGGGGTATGTGTATGTGTGTGTAGGCATATGTGTTTGTTTCTGTGTGCAGGCATGAATGTGTGGGTAGTTGTGTGTATGCGTGTGTGTTTGTGTGTGTATGTGTTTGTGTATGTGTGTTTGCGTGTGTGTGTGTGCGTGTGAGTGTGTAGTTGTGTATGTATGCTCGTGTGTGTAGGACATGGATGCAACCTGGAGACGGCTTTCGCTTTAGGAGCAGCATCGTGAGGAGCCGGTCAATGGTGATGGTGCGGAGGGTGGCGGTGGGAAAATAAAATGATAGGACGCCAAAAACAGTCAAGTGAGAACAATAAGCAGTCGTGATTGCTCAAAAAGAACAACGTAAGTGAAACAAATTTGTCAAGAAAATGTTTCAAATAGCTATTTTAACGCTCTAGTGGATTTCTTTTATCAGTGCGATGTGCTCAACACACAACAAGAACTTCGCAAGTGATCATTTTCGTGTTCACTCACGACTTTCTTCTTGTGTATAGTGGTATCGTTGGATACAGAGCACCCACGGGAAGCCATTTTGCCCTGACTCGCCCCTCTAAACCCAGGGGTGCCAACCCCCTCTAAATATCGCAATGCCCCACCAAAGCAAAAGACCCCTCCAAAAAATGAAAAATTCTCTAAAAATTTCTGCGACGCAGTCTGCGCCTTGCCCCCCCCCCCCCCCCCCCAGGTGGGCACCCCTGCTAAACCTTAAGGGACCGGACATCCAGTCCTGAGGATATCCTGAGGACATCCAGGGATAAAGCATTAAAATCATCCCCACCTGATCGTCACCCCCCGTAGGTGGCGAACAGCTGTTGGCGAGCGAAACGAGCAGGGGGTGGGGTCCCTTAGTGAGCGTAGTGAAACAAAAAACAATTGTGAGGTTTCTGGACTCATCATTTTCCTGCTATCATTTTTCTGTTGCACTTGTATGCGGATTCAAATCGAAGTCCAACAAGTCGCATGAAACACTTGTGAAATATGAAATCGTTTCTAATCGCGTGCCACTTGGGATTATTTTAAAAACAGATTCGAGAAAACTTCTTGAAATCTTCGTGCGAGAACTAAATGTCAGAACAAATGTTTCGTCCTTTACAAATTACTCGGATAATAACTTCATCTTTTTATCCTGATTTACTTTGGAAAATTTTCCATTTTGATTGCTGCTGGCATTTTTAACGTCCGGAATCGGAGCAGGTGGTTTTCGTTTTATGTTGGAATATCGAAACACTAATACTGAAAAGATTTTATAAGTAATTAAGTAAACTTGCTTGCCAACGAGGGGGCTAAGCACAGCAGACGATAAATTAACAAAAAGCCGTACCCGCTTGGAAACTATGAAAAATGTTATATTTCGGATTTTTTTTTACTATTTTTGAGTTTTGCGCTAAACTTTTCATATCTTAACTCTGTATCAGATTTTGAGCATTTTTGCAATTGAAAGTATGCGTCTAGTACACTAATGGTTGCGAAAATTAACTCAACTTAAAAGTGCCCTGTATTTTTTTTTTTTAATATACCCTTTTTTAAAAAAAAATTCCAATAATCCGGATTTTTCACTATCCGAATGGGATCCGGTTCCAATTGACTTGAGTAATTGAAGTTCTACTGCACTAAGTTTTATCTGTAATTACCATAAGCTTCTTCTTATTTAGTTATTTATTTTTTTTTTAATGGACTTACTTCACTTTCAAAATAAGCTGCTCTTCTTTTGCATGCTTTTTAGCCTACTTTTCCAGTAAAAGTTAAGAAAGAAGAAAAAAGCATGAAAGAAGACTTAATGCATCTTAAAAAAATCGTAAAAAACAAAAAAAAAAAAAGTCAAAAATAAATAAAATAATTAAATAAATATCGAAAAATCAAAAATTGGAAAGTTGGGTATTGAGATGGGGGAAAATGTCTGTCGGTCTGACTTTCTGCAACCCCCCCCCCCCCCCCCAATAACTTTTGAGTGAATAGTCCGATTCGGACAATTTTTTTTTTCGAAAGATCTCGACGAGGACACCTCATTCCCATATTTCACTTTTTGATTTGAACAATTTTCCGTTCAATTTTGAGCAGTTCAAATCCCTTAACATAAGCGCCTACAGGGAAACTGAAAGTCGATATAGATTCCGAACTTAAAGGCGGATTTACTTCAAACACATTTTGTTGGAAATAGCTCTTGGCGACTAGAATTTTGGGACACTTGACTCCGACTCCGACTCCTGTGCCCTAAAATTAGTCGGGCTCCGACTCCCCGACTTCGCCTGTGACTTCTTAGATTTGGCAAAAATATACACGGAGGAAAAATGACTGACTCTGACTCTCGAAAATTCGGCTCTGACTCCTTTATCCCAAAATAAATGCGACTCCTACTCCGCAAACATTGGCAGCGTTGCGGATTTTAAGTTAAAATGACCGATTCCAATTCCGAGTCTCTGAATTAAAAAGCTTCGGCTCCCGAATCCGACTCTTTTGTCCCAAAATGAGGTTGACCCCGGCTCCGATTTTTCAGCCACGTTTTTTGCTTTGAAATAATTATTGTTTATGTGATTTGTTAATCTATCACGTGTCGAACATCGTCGTGAATCTAAAATTTGCATACGCACAACACGTCTTACCGTATCCCACACTTATACTAATTTCCATATTTCTTTGCCTTCCATTTTGTGGTTCCTAACGCTGCAATTGCCATCGGTAACTTAGCAATTGTCCACCAATGTATTACTTCCTTCACGTTAAATGCAGAAAGGGCATAAGTCCGGGACTTACGCCCTTTCTGCACTAAACGAAAAATGTGACCCCTAAATAAAGTGCTTTGTTGTACAAGAATGACTTGATGCTACACTAGTCGATGTCTCTACATATAAGCATCGAAAAACCACAACTAACTCAATTTTGAAAAAAATGTGACTTATGCCCTTTCTACAATAATCGATTCAATTGCTGTTAAATTGCCTTTGCTCATCATGGTTGTTAGAAAGTCAGATTGTATGAAATCAAGCAAATAAAAACTAACTGGCAAAAAATTGAAAATATAAACTTAAATTAAACGGCTAACTAAAACATTCTGGGTAAATGAAAACGGAATAATGTAGCTAAACCTACTTAAGATAGGTTCTGCCTATCTCTAAATTGGGTAACAAATCATTGTTTTTGAGAAAAATTGTTGTTAAAATGTCGGATGATATGAAATCAAGCAAATACAAACTAACTGGCAAAACAAACTAAACGGCTAAGCAAAACGTTCTGCGCAAATTAGTGCGGAATAATTTAGCCTAAGTAACCCTAGCTAGATTCTCATTATGAAAGTTTCCCAACAGTTTAATCAACAAGCAACGACTTCTCGAAACTTAGAGTACATACAAAAGTATTTTCAGTTTACCTGCGCACTGAATCATTTTTTTCTATCTGTGAATTCTGCATTAACTCATGCCTTTATATTCTTTTCGATAAAAAAAATTTCATACTTGTAATGCTATTTACGAATATACTATAATAAAGTCGACTCCCGCTACAACGCGATCCGACTTACGCGAAATGGCTATTAACGCGATTTTTTCCCCCCGGTAGAGAATTTTATTCCTAACGCGAATTCTTCATCCGCAACATGAAAATTTTCCGAAGAAAATCGTTGTGTTTTCGTGAATGGACCTTCAGCCCTTTGGCATCGCTGAGGGCGGAAGTTCCCACATCGTACTCGTCTAACCATTGCTTATACAAATAACTACTCCTCATTTTCCATTTAATTTTTTCATTCTATATAGGAAAGTTGATGAAATATAATGACACCTAATAGCGCTGTTTCATTTAAAGTTTGTGAAGATGGAAGGAAAAAGAGAAAGTTTTAACAACTATAGTACATTTGTTTTTCTTACTACATAATATACGTACCGTAACGGTTTATTTTACGTCTTCCTTTCCCATTGATCACTGATTTTGTGAATCGTACAGTTTTTTATGTTAAATAAAACGGTGTTTTTTAAAAATACAATAATAAAAATTAAATTTTTTCTTTAAGAAACAGTTATGTATAGTTAAGAAATAGTTTTTAACAGTTTGAGGTGGTGTTTACAAGTGTCTTTAATCGTATGGGTATGTTTATAAAAGTTTTTTACACATACCCTTTTTCACAACGCGAAATTTCAACTTACGCGAAGGGTCTTGGAACGCATCCCTCGCGTAAGTCGGGACTCGATTGTATTGTATAGTGTAAAGTTTATGCATAAATATACATGACACAAATCGCTGTGTTATTCGATTGTACACAATATGCTGTATTCTCTGCGTAAGATATTTCGTTTGGGAAACGTCCTTGCGTGGTATCGAAAAATATCACGAAATATTTATGAAGCCTACTATCGAATCAAAGGAAAAGTAGGAAATACGAGAATTCTATATGGAATAGGATAACGATCCTTCCTCGTGTGGAATGGTAATCGCGAATGCAAGTTTTTCTCTTTGTTGCAGTTTGAATAAAATGGCGAAGCATTATGACATGAAGATTCTATCCGCAGGTTTCAAGGCAATTGTCTTGGTTGTTTCAGGCAGCAGATATCTTTAGATATTCAAAGAAGGAGTATCTAAAGATATCTCTGTTTACATTTTGCATGTCTCAATTTACATTTTGCATGTACGATAACAACATCTTTACTCAGTGTCAGACTTGCTTTCCGTTTTAAAGTAATTAATTTCGTGGAATCAATTTACAGTTTATAAGTAATCTTTCAAAAATGCCATCAGGGACGCCCCGAGCTTAAATTTTTGGGAGGGCAGAAATTCTCAAAATGCCGAATAGAACTCCAAATTTCGCCGAATGATGATAATTTGCCGAATGACACCAATCAACAGTTTCATAAATAATCTTCCAAAAATGCCAATCAAGGGGCGCCCTGAGCTTAAATTTTTTAGGAGGGCAGAAATTCTCAATATGCCGAATGGAACTTCAAATTTCGTCGAATGATGAAATTTTTTGCAGAATGGGACCCCGAATTTCGCCGAATGGAGATACTTTTGCATACTAGAGCTCCGAATTTTGGTGCGTAATGATAATTTTGCCAAAACGTCGGACAAAATTTGCGGAATAAGGAAATTTTTGGGAAGTCACAGTGACCTTCCATCAGGTCAAAAATGAATGCCACCTCTGCACTGATTAGTGCTTATAAAGCTTTGTTTCAGGGAAAAAATCGGTAATTTGTGAAATATTCTGTGTGTGTGTTCTTGCAAGACAGTGACGTTACTAGAATTTTTTCTTAGGTTACCGGGGGTTTCCTAAACAGTCGATATATGTAATAAGGTACAGGTTACCGCCCTATAGCCAGAGCTAAGGTAGAATTATACGCTAACTCCAAACAAGCCGTAACATGTTGTTGAGTATTTTCTAGCGATACTATCATGTGTTGTAAAAAATAGATATTAATATAATAGAATCGGCAATATGGCTAAAACCAAGGATCCCAGAGGAAGGCTTTATCTCCAAAATCACCATCTGGCTATGACCAAGCTTGCAGAATGAAATTTCTGAGAAGTGTATAAGAATTACTTAAATGAATAGGAAAGTTTTCGATTTTTCAATTTTATTTTTATATGATAGAGTAACATGTATGAACATCATAGGTGAAAAAATTTTTGCGATACGATAAGTAGTTTTTTTTAAATTAATTTTTAAAGTTCAAGCGCCAGTGACGTCAGATGGCATAGGAAGTGACGTCCGATAGGAGAGAAACGCTAGCGAACCGGTTCCCATGTCATGGGGAGAAATCGAAGAACGTGCATTCGACTTCGAAGATGAAACGTAAAAGGCTTATCTCCTCGTGTTTCTGGAACATTAAACCTCTCATCCTCTCGGAAATATTCGAATTTCACCATTGATATTATTTGAGGAAGATTATTTAGATTGTGCTTTAACGAATCCAGCCTCCATAGTGTGTTCAAAAGGATTATTGAATTTCTAAAAAATAAAAATATCAGCGCGCTCAAAATGTCCCTAGCGAAAACAAGGGATCTTCGGCGGAAGGTTGCCCATTCGCGCCCTGTGACGTAGGCTCGTGACGTTTCAGAAGAGCGCACTTTTGCGCGTGGATTTTTAAAAATTCATTAAAAAATCAACCACGGTGTTTTAAAATTCGGCGATGGTGAATTTTTTAGTTTTGAGGGTCAATTAACAATATGCAATAGCCAAAATATGAACATTTAATAGGTTGAAACTTCCCTATTGTCAATGCTGAAAAATTAGTAACTGTCAAACCACTGCTCCTTTACATGTGTCTGTTCGGATTTTCCAGAAAATAATACTTTTTGCGTAGGTTGAAGTTTTGGGGAAATGAACAAATTTAGAGAAAGATTGCGAAGTCGATAAATTGAGAAACAAGCTGTCCGTCAATAAATATCCATGTAGGTTGGAAAGTGCCCGCCACTTTCATTTGTGCATTGTCTATTATTGTGTGTGCTCGAAATTTAGCAATTAAATGTTTCTGGTTTAAGTGTTATTATTACTTACATTAAACATTTTTTTTTCGTTTCGGTTCGGTTTAGAAAAAAACATATTGGTTAAGTTCCGGTTTTCGTTCAGCCAAATATAACGGTTATCGGTTTGATGTTTCATTTCAGAGTGAATAATTTTACTTTATGTTTATTCTTAGTTTTACCGAAAAATGTGATTCTATTATAAATGAAGCAATGTACCTAATGAGGGGGGAGGGGGGTTTACCCTTACTTTGGAGGATATGGTGGGGTGTCAAATCCTTTCGTACGTAATATTTTCGAAGTCGATATTTTATTTCAAGGATTGCGCGTTCAAGTGGTTTGGCAAGGATTATGCTTCATTTGTGTCTGGAAGGTAAAAAACGCATTAGGATGAGTTGTTTTTTACTTGTTTTATATAGAATTAATAGTGTAAAATATAAAAAAAGAGTCGCACTATGTACAGCATGTTTTATTTTTAATTAATATTGCATCATATAATAGATTTGAAAAATTAAAATCTTTGATTTACGTCAAAAATGGCAGTTTTAGTGTAACTGATCCTTTTCTAACAACACTTTATTATTTTGAAAAACGAAACGGATTCTTACGTAAGAGTGTAAGAGTGTTGTGTGTGGGGGGGGGGGGGATTGAAAAAATCTTTCAAACCCTACAAGGGGGTAGCAGGGGTCAAAATCGACAAAATCATCTTTACGTAAATTATGAATGGCTCCATGATAATTACTTAATTTTTTGATAACTGTGCAATACTGCTGGAGAAGGTAAAAATAGAAAAATTGTGACACATAGTTATCCTGAATAGCTTAATTTACTTCAAGTAACTATTCTTAGACATTTCATCTACATCATAGCTTTATTTTTATCTCTGCACGATCCTTTTTTATTCTACTTTTGCCCCACCGAAAAGTTAAGATTCCGAAGTCGAAAATTGAAACGTCTCTAGTTGTCCGTCAATAAATATCCATGTAGGTTGGAAAGTGGCCGCCACTTGCTCATTGTCTATTGTGTGCGAGGGAAATTGGACCTCAATTTACGATCCTTTTGTCTTTTCAGAGGCTCCGTTCTGTTGATTGCCGTCGTAAAAAAATCTACAAGTTTCTTCATGTTGTTTGTTAGGGGAACAACGCCCAACTCATTTGGCACACTAAACGTTTTAGGGCAATGCGTGTTCTTTTTTTGCTGGGGAATGGTAGATTACCATTAACGTTAACCTATTCTAAACTTGAAACATTACGCTTCTTTTGCGAGTCGATTATTTGCGGACAACACATCTGACGCGGAGTACGGTGGAATGAAAATTGAAAGCGTTTAAGTTGGTTGAAATGAAGCTACGATAGAGTAATAAGACCGTAAAAACAAAGGCATGTTTTAATTGACTCACAGGATAACAGCGATTTGGCTGTCTTAGGTCTGTGCCAGATTTTGATTAACTTAGGCCTCTGAGTCCGAAAATGATCTTGATTTTACTCTATGACGTCAAGATTTTTAATCTACTCTCTTAAAAAATTCCAGCGATTTTAACTCAGACTGAGTAAATTTTCACTCCTTTCCAGTGTCGAAAACGCACTTTCCTTATAGGAGTGAATTTCATTCCTTTTGCGAAGCGGTTATTTTCACTCCTTTTGGATAAGTTTATTTCACTCCCTTTTGATAAGTGTTTTTCACTCTTTTTAAGACTAAATTAATATCCTAAATGAGTGGTTGCTTTCTGTTTTGGAAAGCCGCTATTTCACTCTTTTTTTAGAATAAAATAGGTAAAATCATTTCACTCTCCTTTGGTGAAATTGTTTTTTTAAACGTGTATTCATGTGCTTATGCTGTGTATTTGAATTTAAAACTGTTTTTAAAACTTATTTCATTTGAAAAAAAAAATTGGTTTTTTAAATTAAAAAATGAAAAAAAAAAATGTTTTTAGTGTTTCCGAAGAGGATGCACAAGAACTGTATGGCAAATACGAAGAATTTTCTTTTTTATTAAAACTTTAACTGGTAATATTTCTTGAACTACTGGTACATCGTTACAAATCACCCACGTGCAATATTACGTACATTTCCGAATCTAAAGATTGAAATAAAACTAAAAAACCCACACAGTTCCAAATAAATAGATTTAAAATTTTTAGTGCCTTTTAACATTAATAATGCTTTAAAAGTTACATCAGTTCAAATTAATTTAAAAAGTCACTCATAAATTGTGACAAGATACGTTTGAATTCAATTTTGTTTCTTCGAGGCCATTCATCAATTACGTAAGGACAATTTTGGCAATTTTTGACCTTCCCTTCCCCCTATGTAAGGGTATGTAAGACTCCCCCCCCCCCCATCTTAGGTAAGATTCTTTTTTTCTTCACAATAATAAAATAACAAATATTACATCACTGGGATCGTTCTTAAATTAACTATCATTTTTTTTTAAAATTTTTTTAAGGAATCTAGACCGAATGTTTTTTGACAAATAATTTTTGTATATGATGCGATAATAATTAAAAATAAGACATGCAAAACACAGTGCGATTCTTTTATTATATTTTACACGTTTCATTCTTTGAAACAAAAGTAAAAAACAGCTCATCCTATAGTTACTATAGTACATATTTTTACCTTCCTGAAGCAAATGAAATATAATATTTGCCAAACCACTTGACCGCGGATTTCTAATATAAAATATCGGCTTAGAAAATATTACGTAAGAATGGATCTACCCCCCCCCCTCCCCCTCAGGACCCTGAATTAATGAATGGCCCGTTACACATATGAATGAATGTATTATACAAAGTTTATGATACTCTTTAAAGTTTAATATACACAAAAACAATGTTTGATTAATTTAAAATATACGCAGTGGTTGGAGCTCCGACCATCGGGAGCGGATTCGGTATCCGACCTATAGATTTGCGCATGGTCGGGTCTGTAACACCTGCCTAAAATATATATACAGTACACACTCACCAAAGATGGTAACGACTGTTTCAAATGTCATATTTTTGATTCGATGATCGAAATAAAATTGTTGATGAAAGTTTCATTCATTTGGAAGAAAAAGTTACAAAAAGTTCGCCGTAACATTGCACGTGGATGATTTGTAATGATATACGAGTAATGAGCAATTTGACTAGCTAGGATGATACGTTGAAATCTGAAAATTGTTTCATTTCTAAAATTACCAAGAAACTCTTCTAAATACCTAGATAAAATATGCACATTAGTCTGACCACGGATTGTAGGGAAAGACAAACATTCGTTTTACAGCCGGAAATGGACGAATCTATGATTTTTTTACCGATGTCAGCTTTTGCAGAAGCAGAGTCCCATTCAAATGAGCGGAATACGTGCATCAAATTTTTACTTTTCTCCCTTATTCACATAGATTCGTCTTATCTGGACGTTTGAAAATTCCATGCAATCCGTGGTTGGACAGTACTTACTAGGCATTCTTTAAAGTGAAAATAAGGTCTTAGGTGGAACAACAGTAGGTTTGCCAGACGTCCCGGTTTGACCGGGACAGTTCCGGTTTTCAGATAAAAAATCCCGGTATCCGGTTTACTTCACGTCCCGGAAAAAGATAAATTTGATTACAAATGACCAAAAAGGTCTAAAAATAATTAACTGTTAAGGATTATTTAAGATAATTACTTTATCATTTTAAACTTTGACGTGTAAAATCAATACCGGATTAGCGTGTGAGGATTTTCACAACAAGAATTAAGCCAAAAAAGACTTAAAAAGTCCTATAAAATTAAGTCTGTCTAAATATCGTTCAATTTTTTATTCCTAAAACGTTTTTTCTAACTAAAACAAATGGTAGATATTTACATCTAAGAAGTGAAATGTTCAAATTTTATCTGCTTATGTCATTTTTTTACTGCCCCTGTTTTAGGTTCATAATTAGTAACCAATTATTCATAGCGTAGAGAAAGAACTGCCCTCTAAAACGCTGCAAAAATCAGCCACAGGTGTGCTTCCCTTTGAATAAGGGGATGGGGGATCCGGGGTCCCGGTTGAACATTTCAGAAATCTTGCAAGCCTGAACAACAGCAATATTTCTGTTCGCTTAAATCAATATAATGTTTCTGACTGCATTTCTACATACAACATAATAGTATTTATTTTTCGATAATTAAAGAACCAATTAAATAATATCAAACACTCAACTAAATGACCAGACAGATAGAATCAATGAAAATTCAATTAACTGTGATACAAAAAATCAAACTGTTTAAAATACTGTAATATTCAAGGAAATGATTTGTGAAACATGTGACAAAGAGATGCTTACTTAGTAGCACAATCTAAAGATTGGTGACATTTGAAATTACGCAGCAATGTTTTGAGTTTTACGAGTAATTATTTAAAAAATCTTTTAAACATAAAAGATAATTCGAACTGCAACATTAACGACTCTCGCACTTTAGCGTTAACAATTATAACGAATCATTGACATAAACGAAAAATAATTGCCAAGCAGTCTCATTTTGTCTCGTTTAAACTTTCACGGTAAATTGGGCTAAAATGGCAAATCGTATGCGGAACAGTATTTGTATAAAAGTTAATTTAAACAGAATTGTTTATTATTTATATATTTATTATTTATATTTTTATTAATTTTATTGTTTAAGCGAATGCGTTACTAGGTTGGAAAAAAAGTCGAATCTATTTATTTTTATTAATCGTGCTAATTTAAAACGACTCTTCGCATTTATATCACAGATGGCAGCACTGAATATCGCTCAGTTACGGCGGACGCGATCAGCTGTTTTCTCTGTCGGCCGGTGACCTTGCCATGTTCTTTTTGTGTGTAGGTCGTCGTTGAATGGTAGAGTGACATCACAATTAAAAAATGTGTAATGCGTTTATTAAAAAGAACAATGTCGTACATAAATCGTGTACCACTTCTTTATTGGACTGTGTCACCAAATTTCTTTCTTTGATGGTAGCTTCCGTAAAGTTACGTTTTTCCGCCACGCGAGGCATTATTTTAATTATACTTCATAATTAATATTGCGTGAAATAAGTTAGGCGTGCTACAATCAATTGCTTCTAAAGTTAGACCCGAAAACCCATTTAGGTTTTTAGTTTTTCCAATGCATTTGTGCGTATAAAATGATGACTTTTTGCAGAAGCTTAAATATTGTATTCACAGAAGAATCCCCTCCTAAGGCCTAATTTTTTTATACCTTTGGTTGTGGAATAATTTGTCATTAGCTAAACGTGCTATCATTACAGCATCCGGTATTTACCTTCAAGGGCAGCTTTTCTCAAACTTTTTTTAACTCGAGGACCTGGAATAGCTTTTCAAAAAAAAAAAAAAAATCTCGTGCCGGTGATTTTTTAAAATGTAATATTAATTTTTATGTTATTATTTTTTTTCCTTTCTTTTCTTTTTTTTAAAGGGAAAAGGGGCGGGGGGGGGGGAGGAGAAAAAGGTAAAAGAATGCTGACACATACGAGCATAAGTTAATGGAATCAGAAAATGGGGGGTCATCACTGTAAAAAAAATGTTGAGGGACGTTGTTTCCCTAAATAAATTTAAAAATAATATTAGAAATGATGTAGATTTTGATGAAACTGCAACGCCTTTCGAACCATATACAGAAATATATTTTTAAATGCTTCCTAAAAATACCCGGAAACCAAGAAGAGACAGATTGACTCGTCCATTAACTGTAAGGGAAGGTTGTTTAGGTTTAAATTTGAAAATATATCCAAAAATAGGGGAAAAGTTTCCGATTCGACTGTACCAAAGGGCCCGCAACCAGCTGTAATGTGCCATGATCCAACAGATGGTTGAATGCAGATGGGGGCATTGCACAGCTGCAGAGGACGCAGATGCGAGTTGCAAAAGTGTCCGATGGGATGGGACAATACACAAGATATTCGTTGTTGACTTTTTCTTTTGTTGCAAATTAACTGATTTTCCATTGAATACATTTTTAGTGTAAAAATACTGGTTGTTTTCGATTTTCTGCTTTTTCTTCTTCTAAACCGCCCATCTTCTACTGTATAACTTCAGATCATTATTTGTTGGGAACTCTTTGAGTGACAACACTAGTGGTTATATTAAGATATGGAATGTTCGCCGTAAATTCGATGTCGAATTGTTTTGTTCTTAAAATTTAGTGCATTTTGTATTAGTTTGTTTTTACGCGTAAATGCTGCATCAATCACTTTTATTTTATCAATACCTTATTACTGCCGTTCGAACTAGCTATAGTCCGTTTTTCACAAGAAGGCACTTGACGCCTCCTTCGTCACATGGTATCCGATGATTCTATTTCGCTGTTTTCGGCAAAAGGTATTTTCGGATCATAGCATTTTGTTAAAAAATCAGCCGTTTTTAAAATGTAAGAATAACTAAAATGATACAGACGAGTGAGGTAAAGGACACTAAGAGTTTTTTGCACGGTAAAATGCATGCCTAAGTTAAGGCTGCCTGGTTGTTCCAGAATCCTTTAGAAGCGCGCGAATTGCGTACCGATCATCCCCGCGTAAAATGGAACTTTGCGTTCAAGGGGGCGTGGTGAAGTGCCTTCTTGTGAAAAACAGATAATACAGGACCGTCATTTCAAATATTTTCGAGACGGGGAGGGGGAGGTGACGGACAAAGGATATAGTGAAAAGCAGCAAAAATTTAGAACATTTGCTTTCGGAGTTCACCACGTGACATATGCTCTATAATCCAAATTTTTACAATATGCCCTTTATAAAAATGACCCTCTCCCCAAGGAAAAAACAAAACGATTTGGAAGAAAAAGGTAATTTGTGAGTAAACCAAACTTTTAACAAAATGTTTCTTTTTAAAAGTGCAGACGAATATCATGAATTACGTATTCTATTCAGCCATTATTGTGTTGAATCCTTCACAATTTTTTAGCCTTATTTCAAAAACAGCAAATATGAAGGTCTTTGATGAGTATTTTTTGTACAAAGAAAACAAAAAATGTCTTCCTAAGCGCAGTTGAAGTAGTAGGTAGTATTGATTTTTTTTCTAATGGCGTTGAATAAAAGCTTCAAAGATCCGAAGCATCTCTAGGCAAACAAAAATGCTTCGTAACTATTTCTTTATTCTACAGAGGTTCCAGAATTTGAAAGATCAAAGCTTTGCAGACATGAACAGGCTTTTTGTTTTTAAGCAAACACCAGTCGGTACGTGCAACTACTGCTTCGGCAAAAATTAAATAAATAAATTTGTAGGTAAGTCACGTGGGGTTTAAAAGCGACTGTACTCCCGAGTTCAGCGATTCGAATGCTGGAAAATCGAATCTATTGGTTTTTCGTTTTTTATTTTTACGTAGTTAAGAAGATCCCGCTTTAAAAGATTTCCTGCTTAATAAGTTTTTTTTTTTTTTTTTTTCTGATTCCAAATTTGTTTCTATCCCTCTAGAAATTTAATGCTCTAGTTTTTCCTGCTAAGAAATTTTCGAATTGTTTAAAATGCAGTATAACCCTGATTTAGCGATTGTCAAGGGACTGGAAAAAGTTATCTTTAAATCAGGGATATCGTTACATGGGAACCCATGGGGATGGGGGGGAGTTGGGACTCAAGCCAGGGGCGGATAGAAAAATTCATTGGGAGGGGGGGTCATGCGGAAGATGAGCCCCCCCCCCCTGAACGAATCTACGGTTTTGGGTACGAAAAATTCCTGAAACTGCTTGGGAGTCAATAAAAGCACCAAGTCGGGCAGGGAACAAGGCACCTAATTGAGGATAAACGTTGTGAGGTTAATTTCATAAGTAATGAAACGAAGAATTAATTCAAACATTTACTTCCAAAAATAACTAAGGAATTGAAAAGATAGTGTAATCGTTTACATTTTATGCAAAAGTGTTTTGAACACAATATGGACGGACACTGTTGCCGACGGTTTCGGGGGGGGGGGGGGGTCATGACTCCCCCTGACCCTCCCCTTGTATCTGCCCCTGGCTCAAGCCCTCCACCCCAGAAAATAGAATTTCCTTGCTTTTAGTACTTTTTTTGTTTGCAAAAATGTAAAAAACATTTCTTTTCCAGCCATTAATGAATAAGTTATTTCAATAACTCTAATCTTTAATGAAATCGGTTTCCATGGAGAAAATATCTAACGCCCCCCCTCCCCTTAAAATTTGCATATGGCCGCCAATGTATCATTAAACCGAGGACCATAGATATTCAATGCAGCCGAATGCGGACCAGTGAAATTTCATTTTATTGAGGCAATCGTGAAATCGGGTATCGTTTAATCGAAGTTATATTGTACATTCTCTATTACATGTTGTAATTTTACTTTTTTTTCACTGATTAAGTTAATCCAGAGGTGCCCACCCATGAGCGGGGGGCATAGCGCAGATTGTGCCATTGAAACATGAAGGGGGAGGGGTGGTAATTTAAGAGGGTTTTGGTCTCGGTTTGTTAAGTCTTGTTCTTGGGGGGTTCTTTAGTAGAATACGGGGTGCGCCTTCGCCTTAGGACGAAGGGACACCCCTGAATTAAATATTTTTCAACTGTTAATTAAAAAATCTTTTTGTTCCTCATCATTATTCAAAATATGTATCTCCAAAATATTGAATTCAAACTTTTGCTTCCCGAGAGCCAATCCCCTCCCCCTTTTTTAACGCAATTTTTTCAACCAGTAATCCGCTTTGAAATCGTTACTGATTTACAAAATTTAATAAGAGATTGGGGGGGGGGGGGAGATGTTGTGATTGGAGTGTTTCGATGTAACTTTTTGTCTGGACACCATTATCTATCTCTTCAATTCTGAAACACGGAAGCAGTTTTTGTGCTTTCGTAGCAGGTGTTAAAATACTGTCATGCATTATCACTAAGAGGGGATCTAAATCGTGAAAAGAACACACCATGAAACCTGTTTTATGTACCATCTGGAATCACTTTGAGATGATTATTGAATAAAAAATCGATAGAATTATCTTAATAGAAGCATTTATTCACTGAAGTGTAGGTTAAAATTCAGAAATGGCATTTCTTTATTATGTTTTAGCTTTTGATCGAACAAAACTAAAGAGAAAAATAGTTTTTAAGTTTTAAATCCTATTAGTAGTACCACGAGCTGTAAAGTACAGTACTGGAGCTCACGACGTTTTCAAAAAAGAAAAGAAAGAAAGAAAGGAAAGAAAAAAGCGATATATTTTTTAAACAGTTGTTGTTTTTGTATTCGAAAATTTATGCAAAAAAACTTGAACTTCTCAAAATATATATCCCGTAATGGTCTCAGTTTAAGTTTGATGCAAAATTTTGCAAAAAGATAATACTGTTAAATCAAGCAGCTCTGAACGATGGGATCAGGGAAAAGAAAAATAAATGAGAATAAATAAGCAAAATTGGAATTTTTGGCTGTGAGACAGAGAAAGTATTTTTCGCAGTCGCAGTCAAAAGAAGTTCTTTGTTTATGTTTCTTTAACAACTTTTTGGGCTTCATCGTGGTCTGCTATGTTTGATAAAGTTGATTTTCAGAATTGGTTTTTCACACTTTCCAAATTTTCTAACTAATTATCTCGCACTCGGTGGGAGTAAAAACTTGGGCAAGTTTTGCAAGACGGTTTTTTACTTCACAATAGTGTTACTGAAGAGCGTAGTAATCAGATGTCGATCGACATTTCTCAAATTAAGAGGAATCCGTTCACTGCGAAGCGTCTACCGACCACAGAGTAAACGCAAAAACGCATTTTTTCAAATGTTGCGATCAGTGAATAGCAACAATCAGTCCGATTGTCATACGACTCAGAAAAACTTCAATGTTGTTTTTGACTCAGTGATGTCCTATTGGTGAATGGGATTCGATCCCGTCTCGTGACTGGTCGAAAACGACAAGGAAAAAGTCTGATCGAAACAAGAATCGCCCTGATTGACTCCCGCGGCTGTAATTCTGACGAAAACGAACAGTATAAATTCGATGTAATGCAGAATTAATCGATGTGCTTAATCCAACAAATGTTTTGCGTTAAATTTTTTTTTTTTTTTTCATTTCCTACGAAATATAATTATTTTTTTAGAAATATTTTGTTTTTATAAAAACAACCTTATTTTTTTTTATCTGAATGGATACTGACAAGGCCAGTCATTTAGAGGGTTGTGGGGAAGGGATATGTTTAGAGACGTGCATGGGGGGGGGGGGGGGGGGGAGAAGGGACACTTGTTGGCCCGGGCCCGAACCTAAAAGGGGCCGGGAATTTTTAAAGTGAGGGGAAAATATAAAGGTAAACAATATGAAGGGGGCCCATAAAAGTCATTTGTGACGGGCTCCAAAATTTCTGTGCAAGCCCCTGGGTACTTTCATCCTCCCCCCTGAGGCTTTCAAGAATTTTTTTTTTTACATATAAGTGGACCTGGTCCCCCCCCCCCCCCCCATAAAATTCGCATTGAATTTTTCACTTTGTCCCTATCCTTAGAAAAATTCGAAATGACGGGCCAGTTTCTGCCATCGTCTTTTAAACTCTCAGATTGAATGAATTTACTAAAATGCACTGTGGATCCCCGAGGCATTATATTTTTCAACAAATGTGATTTACATTGAACGTAAGAACAAATATCCGTTGAGTTTCGTTAGTCTTTGCTTTAAAAAAAATCATACTCTTGGAAATTTGAAACATTACTTTTTTGATTTGTTGCACATCCTCAGTTTCCTCAATAAATCCGAAAATGAAAAAAAAAAAAAAAAAAAAAAAAAAAATCGTAGAATTCATCATGCGTAAAATTTCCTTTTTAAAAGCAAATTATATAAAATTATGACTTGCGAACATATTAATTGCTTCGCAAAAAATATGTTATGATTATTCTTGTGTTATATAATAGCTTGAAATGGTCTACTGGCCTAATAGCAATCTGGATGAACTGTTTTCATTTCTGATTCTTTTTTCTTTCATTGTATTTTTTCATCATTTATTTTAGCTGTTTTATCAAATCCTAGCTCCGTATGAAGTTCTCTTCGCGCGCTTGAGTGTGTTTCGGATGAATAATTATTAGGCCATCAACAGATGGCGCCAGCGAAGCATGAAAAGAATAAGTTACAGTCCGGGAACACAGATTTCAATTAATCTGCCATTTTGCGCTTGATAAATGATGCTGGCTCGATTGATGAGATTTCAATTTGGCATTGAATTAGATTTTACCGGATCAATCATTATGGAAGGGTTTGCAGAACCTTTGGCCGAATAAAAATGTCTGTGAAGTAAAATGTTAATCAAGCTAAAAGTTCCGGTTTAAATACGTATGTTCTTGTTTTCGTAACGTCAAAAATTTTGTAATTATATTTTTAAATTGTAGTGGCACGCACAAATTTTAGGATTTTTGTAATTTTGAATACAGTAGTGAACTATGGATTAAACACAGTCATCCAAATTCACAACTTCAACCGGAAAAATTCAAAAGGAAGAAATTCTTTTTGATTTTTTTCTTTTTTGCGCTTAAATCAGGGTCCCCCCCCCCCTAAGAGCAATGGCACCCCCGCCCCAAATATCGCGAAGAACCCCCTAAAAGCAAGAGCCTCCCCTTCCCCAAATGAGAAAAATCAAAACTGCCCCTCAAATCAACCGCCCTAAAAATTTCAATGACGCAGTCTGCGCCATGACACCCTCTAGGTGGGCACCCCTGCTGAAGAGCTTGCGGATCTGATGTACAGAAATGTATTTTTTTTTTCTTGTTCTCTTAGTTTCTATTGCTTATTGTTTAATTATTAATATGGCGACATAGTTTTCCTTTTATAAAACTTTTAATCTTGTTGTCACTCACTGATGTAGCCAAAAAAAAAAGCACAATGAAAAATATCCATCATTCATTTGAGTTTTGGTGTCTTGTTCAAATTGTGTTTTTCGCCATTACGAAATGCGATAGGATCCTACTTGTTGGACTTCTTGTTTTCTACAAATGGAATGGAGATGGTTAATAGGTAATACGAGGCATATATCCATAAAAAAAGAAATGATGATAGAATGCGGTAATTAAGATAATGATTTCATGTCCTACATCCACCAGTAACTTACCGTAAAAATTATTTACAGCGTATAAAGTTATGTATTTTTACTTCTTCTTATCAATCTTAAATGATGGAAATTAATAATCTGGAAAATTTGTATGTATTTAGATGAAGATTTGCTGTTTAAGTTCATCTTTTTAGGTGCTTTTTTTTTTCATGTAAAATCTGCTTGAGTTCCGCCCTGAGAAAAATACGAATAAAATCAAACCGTTTGACTATTTGTAACTATGACAGCGAAAACTTTTGCTGCCTAAATACAAATTGTATACAACCGTCGTCATGGCAACCTGAAAAATCAGCAACATCAACTTTGGTCAAGTGAAGATAATAAGCAATTCGTGATTGCTATTAAAAAAAAAAAAAAAAAAAAAAAAAAACCGGATGGAGTTGTGATTAAATTTCGAAGTTTTCTGTGGTCAAAGAAGGTAAAATTCTGAGTGGGTTTGTAAGATTGGCAAATTTTTGTTTCATTTTTATTACGTTGTATGTGTAAGAACTGGGCTTAATTAATATGGGAACTGAGGGGAGCCCTGCTTCTGCTCTTTTTATTACATGCTTTTCTTTAACTTCACTCGTTGTACGTAACTTTTTATTTTCGCTTTTTCCTAAAGTTTGGAGTGCTGGAAACATGTTTACATACATGTATATACTGAAAAAAAATTGTTTGTTTGTTTGTTTGTTTGTTTGTTTGTTTGTTTGTTTGTTTGTTTGTTTGTTTGTCTGTCTGTATGACCGGATTTTTTCAAATCTTGCAACTTTGATTAAACCAACTTCCAGATGTCCTAGGGTGCTATTTTTTTAAACACTCGTCTTAAATGACAATAGAAGGTTTCATCATGACTTTTGGAACCGGACATCCAGGTCGATGATGACGGACCGGTATATTCGGGTGGTTACATGCTTTGCTTTAACTTCACTCGTTGTACGTATTTTTTTAATTTCACTTTTTCCTTCAGTTTGGAATGAACAAAATAAGGATCCTATAAAAAAAAAAAAAAACTATAATAAGAAAATAGTACAACAAAGCAGCTCAAAATTGTTTCCACATTCGTGGCAATTCATGCATCAATCCGATGGCTAATCAACATTTCAATGAATAGTAACACTGCATCCATGGATTTAGAAAATAAATATATAGCACAAATACGACAATTCAGAAGTTAAATATCAAAAAAAAAAAAAAAAAAACTGTTCATGCATGAGATAGTACAGTCCTAAACATTTCTTCCTACTTAAAAAACAAGTAATTGATATAATTCTTACCCACGGCTCTTGCAGCACATCCTTCAGCGTCAGCCATGCCATGTGACGAATACCATCAATGCAAAGTTAATCATAATTAATTAGTTTAAGAATAGAGCCCAAGTTGCTATTTTGTGTGATGATTTCTTCCATTTAACAAAAAATAATGATCAATGAGAATTAAATTCAACAGACTGTCCCACTAAAAACGATTATTAAATTACCACATAACTATTCGCCTAACTAGGAGAGGGCGCGAGAGAAGACATGAATAAAAAAATGAACTAAAAAGTGGAAAATAATTTTCTTTTATCACAAAAAATTTATCCTATATAACACATAAGTTAACATCAGACCTATTGTATTACGATACATTGAAATTATCATTTAAATTTCTGACTAAAAAGAAAAGCGTGGGCGCCGTATAACCCGTTTTATACTAATGAAAATTAAAAATTTAACATCATACACATGGAAAAGCAATTATTACCAGATGAATTAAATTTAAAGAAATAAATTGGTATGCATTAATTTATTATATTAGACTTAAGAAAATTAGAATAGAATTATAAAAAAATCACATTAAAAATTAAAACATAAACATTGAATTGAAGATTAAATCATTAAGATGGATCAAGATTCATATAAAACTACAATAAAAATATTAAGAGTGTTATAAATACACACACCAGCATTATAATAAATTACTAAATTAATTTTTATTATATTACGGCTCTGAAGTATCATAAGTGTAAATTTTTTACTAATTTTTAATGTCTGATTTTAAAAAAATGTTTCCACTTGTAAAGAGAACCTTATTGCAAGATACAGTGGTTATTGACACGTAAGTTTAGTAATATGAACAATAAATAGTAGTCGATTGAAAATTGAATTTTAATGTTCGCATATACTTATTAATTATCCTTATAAGATAATCAAAAATATTTTCGATAACTTTATGATAAGGCGCCCACGCTTTTCTTTTGAGTCAGAAATTTAAATGATAATTTCAATGTATCGTAATACAATAGGTCTGATGTTAACTTATGTGTTATATAGGATAAATTTTTTGTGATAAAAGAAAATTATTTTCCACTTTTTAGTTCATTTTTTTGAATGAAAAAAAGAAAAGCATGTTTTTAAAAAAATTTTTATTATTTTTATTTCCAAGCTTACGTAAATTTTTATATATTATTGGACGGAACTCAGGCTATATTTATACGCATTGAAATTAATTCTAAACGCCATAGGGTTCCTGCACTTCTTTTGTTAGAAATTAAGCCCTCTGTGTCAGATTTTTCCATTTTGTGTGAATTTCTTGATTTTAGTTGAAGTGATGTTTTTCGCCTCTTTCAGGTGTGGGCATCGTGTTGATCACGGTGAGTGGAATAGCGTGGAGGCTGACATCCCACGACGCCCCCTCGTGTCGCGCCATGTTGGGCCTTCAGAACTCAGAACAGGAGCCTAACAGGAGGTTCGTGCCTAGGGTCCCGCCTTACGGTAGGCCCCATCATCCGTACGCTGGTAAGTGAAGCAATTTTTAATGCTACAATTGAGTCCGGGGTGCCCATCCAACCCCTCTCAATTTTAGTGTCGCAAATGCCCCCCCCCCCCCCCCCGCATTTCTTCAACCCTCTTTCCCTTTTTTATTTTTTATTTTTAGCTCTCTTTTTTAATGAATTTATCATTTTATTAGAAAAGTTCTAACTTTTAATGACAGACAGACACACACAAACTAAATAAATAAATGAAATAAAATATAAAAAGAATAAAATAAAATAAGTGATTTAAAATAAATCAATAAATAATAAATTTAGAAAAATAAATTTAAAAAAATTAAAAAATCCTCCCCAAAAATTTTGATGACGCAGCTTGCACCATAATCCCCCCTCCCCTGTGGGCACCCTGAATTGAACCATTCGTTTTGCTCTCTTGAAAGGATGTGGGGGGGGGGGGGGGGCAAATGATGACTTCGGACTTAACAAGACGTTTATTTTCTACAAATGTGTCATGAAATAACCTCACATTAAGCAAAACGCGTGTTTAATTCCAAGTACAGTGAAACCTGTGTACGATGAAACACTAAGACAAAACACAACGCGAAGGAAACTCTACTAATAGTCCAGTCAAATTAGGTCATGACAAGGACATTCAAAAAAAAGAATGTGCACCTATACTAAGCTGTTCAGTATCATGAGGACATAACGTACCAAAAAGTCCCAAGAGTTTGAGCGTCGGGTTTGGGAGTTAAGGGGGGGACAAAGAAGGGGGTCAAAATGCAGATTATTGCTTCATTTCAGCTGTATCTCCAACACTATTCCTTTTCATGAAAGAGTAATTGTATAAAAGTTGAAGATTGTACAAAGGACTAATATTGCAAATAATATTTTTACACAAATCCGTCACTGGGGGGGGGGATCCCCCCCCCCCCGGGATTTTGTGTTATGCATTGTACAAATGCAAAAGTTTCATTGCAGGTATTTTAGTGTTTTTAAAATGACAATTTTGAGTGCATTTCCTTTGCCCCCCCCCCCTTCTCCCCCTCCAAGTTAATGAAATGACGAACCCAGTCGGGTCAAAACACAAGCTTTTGTCGTGTTTCTGCTACATTTCAATGTCTATTTCCACCAAATATTTCATCAGATAAAATTGAATGAAGGAAAGTACTTTAAAGCCTGATCCAGATTTAGGTGTGTGGGTTTTTTTTTTAGCATTGTCTTATTTCTCAGTAATTTTACTGTAATTTGAATGATTTGTTCAAAAGTGTTTAGTTTTGATAACTTAAATACTTTACTTCCTTATTATTCAATCTTTGAAATTTCATGAAATGTTTTAATTTCCTGGTGATTAAATGATTAAACCACTCCTTTAAATCTGTATTGGATAACTTCATAAGATGCTGTATTTTTTATGAATGACGTTTAACTTCTTAGTTAGAATTTCATAATTTCAATAATGGGGATTTTATGCTTGTGACTAAAACACATTTAGTGTATTACTTTTTTTTTTCGATTTTGAATCAAGTTTTATATTTTCTGTCATTTTGGCTCATTTTTCTTTTTCTATAATTAGAGTCATAAATGTGGCACAAAATTTGTCAGGACCACGGAGGTATCTCAATGCGACTTTTTTAACAATTTAATTTTGTTCTTGAATTTCATTTGTGATTAAAGGTTTCACAGAAATTCCTTAATTTAGAGACAAAAAAGTCTTTACATTCTTTAAAATGTTTATCAACTCAAATGCTATCAAAGTTTTTTCTTGTTCAAGAACCATATTTAAAATACGATCAAATACCAGAAGAATCTGTGAATTGGAAAATTTTTAACTCTAAGTAAAAATGCTGCTATTATAAGTACTGACTCAAATATAATAGTTTCTAAAATAGATCAGAAAGAAATCCATATAGCAATCTCGGCAGATTTCAAGGAAGATTCAATAATTATTATTTCACCATTGTATTATTACACCATATTATTTGAAAAATATTCCATCTAAAAGCATTATAATTATGTGGGATTTCAATAGTAAAAGCAACTCCCCTGGGGATATGCTGGTGAAGATCCAAGAGGAAGAAGAGTAATTAATTTTGATCGAGCGGGAAATCTGCAAAACGAAGAGAAAACACAAAATATTTTTATAGACGGGCCCGAGTACCGTCTGAAGTGGGAAAGCTCCTTTTCATTTCAGGGCCCCATAAATTTTAAGAAAATTGTTCTAAAAATTTAACGCAGATTCAAATAAAATTCACTGTTGCTGCAGGGTACAGGTGTTATTTTTAAAAGCGACCCTGCAAAATTCAGATTAATGTTAATCCCCTCCTCCTACCCAACACATAGAATTTTTGTATATTACATACAAACATAATTCTCAACAATGATGGGTGGTTAGATTAGTTGCTGAAACAGATGTATCATATCACAAAATTAATCGTTATAAAAGTGCACGGTAATAGTTGGGACAAATTTGATTGAACCAGTTCTAATGTTGCAGTACCTTTAAAAGCTCAATCTGGAATTTTTAAGCAATTTTTGGCGTCCTGAAAAATCTGAGGGTAAGCTCTAGCATCCCGAGCCTTTTGGGTAATCAAACAGCAACGTCCTACCTTTCAGATTTAAGGAACCACACATTTTCTACACATTCAACATTCATTCGGACGTTGGATTCACACCGAGACCCAAAAACAGGCGTACAGAGCAGTACAATGTATAAATTACAATCTTTCGATGAAAATTTTCTTTCAATTTTCATCCTTCAAATTTTCAGAACAGTTGCGTGTGTGCTTTCATTACTATATTTTCAAACTTTAAGGATTCTTACTTATTTGTGCGCATAATATACATACATATTTTTTTATTAAAAAGAATTTGTTTAAAATTCACAATTAGGTGACTCCTGTTAAGCTATTTCTATTAATTAACATTCACAAAAGTTCTTCAGTAATATGTGTTAAGTTTCTATAGGTTCTCAAATTTTATACTATACTAGTGGCACCCGCATGGCTTTGCCCGTAGTAGAAAATTAAAAGGTCTTTGGTTCGCCTGTATATTTACATATAATGTATGATGAATTCCTCGCCAATAGACTTGCCAATGTTACAGTTTCACGTTATAATAACTTTGTAATTTACTCGTCCATCTTATGATAATTTTGCTCAGGAAAATGTTCTTAAAATTGAATAGAAAAAGAACAAAATCGAATTTTCGAAAAATCGCTTCGAGGGGCACACCCCCATGCTACAAACTAATTCTGCGATAAATTTCATGAAAATCGGCCGAACGGTCTAGGCGTTAAGCACGTCACAGAGATCTTGACAGACAGAAATCCGGACAGACAGAGTCCAGACAGAGAGACTTTCGGCTTTATTATTAGTAAAGAAGATTATAAAAACCTTTTCAGCTTTTAAATTTCTTATTTATTGTTATTTATTTAGTGCTTTAAAGTTTTTTGGTTTCTTGGGCAACGGTCCTCCTCAGTGGTATACCCCCTCCCGCATCTCTGGATCTGCGGGTACGTATATTCGGGATTGCGTACAGGAAAAATGATTCTCAATTTACGCCATGAAAATTTATAACCGGAAAAAAAAAGAAAAAACACTTCAAATATAGGATCGCTATTAATTTTCTTAGTCTTCCATAACCGTCGGCAAAAATGAACTTACGAAATTTCATGTTCTTTAGCAAAGCTATAAAAAAATCCAATAAAAGTGCACTTCGGAATTTATTTCTTATTCGATAAACCTAAGTGTTAATGTTATTTTGGATTGAGATATGCATAACTAAACCAGTCATTTCATTTACTTGGGGGGTGGGGTGGGGGGGGGGTAAAGGAAATGCACTCAAAATTGTAATTTTAAAAACACTAAAATACTCGGAATTTTTGTACAGTGCGTAACACAAAATGGGGGGGGGGGGAATCCCCACCCCCCAAAGACGGATTTGTGTAAAAATATTACTTGAAATATTAGACCTTTGTACAATCTTCAACTTTTATTCAATTACCCTTTCATGAAAAGGAATAGTGTTGGAGATACAGCTGAAATGAAGCAATAATCTGCATTTTGACCCCCTTCTTTGTCCCCCCTTAACTCCCAAACCCGACGCTCAAACTCTTGGGACTTTTTGGTACGTCATGTCCTCATGATACTGAACAGCTTGGTATAGGTGCACATTCTTTTTTTTTGAATGTCCGGGTTCGGTCCTTTTTTGACCTAATTTGACTGTTTATGTTCTGGGTCGAAGGTACGCCAATATTTTTGTAAATTACTCCAATCTGTTCAAGTAAAATTGCCAAATCTAGCTCCTAAAGTTAGTTGTAAAAATGAAGCCAGTTTGGCGATATCTCGCCAATCCCCTAGAGCTCCTTGTTAACTGCAGTACCTTACCTTTTCTCGGATGACATTTCATCCAGAAGCTCACACTTCTTAGCATTGAAAACGGTGTTCCTTGTAACCAGGGCTGCGGAGTCGGAAGGAAAATAGCCGACTCCGACCCCGACTCCGACTCCGGGGTTTTGAAACACCCGACTCCAACTCCGACTCCGACTCCGGCTTTTTTATTTATTTATTTTTCAATTCAACCCCTATCCCCCTCATGAGAAGGGAGGAAAACCTCTATACAGAGATTGAAATATTAATTTGTTTCTTATAAATTTAAGCGGTGTATTTTTTTTTTTGTAAAATTAAGAAGTATACAACGTCAGAAATTGAATTTGAAAATCAAATTGTTCCAATAATTACGATTTTAAAATTGAAATCACATAATCATCCTATTGTTAAAAAAAAATTGAAAAGGTTTAACTTGCTCCCCATTAATGTTTAACGAATAGATGTTGATCAAATCGTGTGATTTTCAAAAACGCTTTTTTTGCTAAGTCAAAAAACCTTTCTAGAGCGAGGGCGGTCCGCTCCGGCCGAGATCCATCTGGTGGGTGACACCTCAAGTATATATCAGAGTTTATAAAAACAATACACATACTTTAATTCTGAAAAAAAAATCCCCAATAAATTTGAAATTATATTTCATCTATAAAATTTCAACGAAAATAAGGCACTATACTTGTATTGAGGGAAAATATGGGGTACATGTACGCTTGGAGAAAATTTTACAGAAAATGCGGCAATATACAGCTTTGTACAAATAGCTTTTCTTTTTCCTATAATTATTCCCTCAATTTTTAATTTTAATTTTACTGGCTGCTTTAGAATTAATCTTGAAATGAAGATTTTAAGATTAACTGCAATTATTTGAGTGTTGTTACCAAGATATTTGTTCTATTTCATACTTTTGTTGAGAATCAAGCTTGTAGATGTGTTCCTTAAATTGAAAAGACAGATATATTTTATCATGTCTTTTAGATTTGCGCCTTTGCACGCCAACACTAAGTTGAATTACAGAACTCCGTAAGATACCTCTCGAACTACGGGCTCCAACTTGCTCAAGGGGTACATTCCTTTTACAATTTTATAACTGAGGTCGAAGTAAAAAAAATGTTATTATTGTTGTTTTAAAGTGATTTAAAAAAAAATTATTATTGTTGTTTTAAAGTGATTAAAAAAATATAAAATGTTAGGTAAAAAAACCGTGCTCACAGTTGCTATTATTTCAAGAATGTTGAAAAACAAGCAAACTAGGGAACAGCGTAGGTGGCTATTACAGAAAATTCGATGAACAATCAAGCCAGCTGGTTATTAATGACAGTTGTTTTCCTATTAGTAGGCTTTTATACATGTAATCGAATCAACTGGTAGTCAGTTTTTCAAAAAATGCCAGGAGAGTCAGCGAAAATTAAAGAAAAAAAAGTAGACCGGAGTCGGAGTCGGAGTCGGCATATTTTCTACCGACTCCGACTCCAACTCCTTTACGCCAAAATCAGTCCGACTCCGACTCCGACTCCACAGCCCTGCTTGTAACATCGAAACACGTGTCTGCAATAATTTTGCAATTTTTGTGCTTCACAACGTTGGATTACTAATTGTTCTAATGCCTACAGGCAGTTAGACTGATTTCGATTTTGTTAAGAATTTTTTATTTTTTATTCAAGCAAGATAGAGTGTACTGTACAGAACAAAAATTACAGACATAAGAATAGGTGTAAAACAAAACTAAAATGCAGATTCATAGAAGTTTTCCCGTACTTACTAAATTCAAATAATAAAAATTTCTTTGTTAATTGTTTTGTTCCTTTTTTTTTTCAAGGGGAAGGAAAGGGGACAGAGAGAGAATTTCATACCTTTTAAGAGATCTGTGGAAGGATTAAGAAAAAAAAAAACTAATCTGCGACGGTACCAAAGCAACTTTACGCTCCAATGCCAATTAACTGTTTAAAAAGAAATCATATTTCATTTTTTAAAATGTTGTTTTGTGCCTGTTTTTAAGAATTCCGCGGGATAAGAAAAACTAAGCAATTAAAATTTAAAATAAGAGGCGTATTAATATAACGCGGATTACGGAGACATAGCAGCAGTTATTACTTCCGATTACTAATGCAACTTCGAATGGAAAAATGTTATATCAAAGAAAAAGCCTATTTTCTTAAAAACATCTTTCACATTATTTATTAGGACCCTGAAAAGGAAACAGAAAAAACTACTGCATTAAAAAATTAAAAATAGGTGTACAAAACTGAGCCATAAAATGAACCAGCTCTCGGTTTAAAGCGCAACGCTATTTATGTGCTGCCATCTACCGATGTTCTTGAGAAAATATTTAATGTGATACAAATTGTAAGTTCAATAGTAATATTATTTTTGTTAGTTTAATAAAAGGGGCGTTCTTCGTCAATCGTCTGCACTTTAGAGGACCTTTTGAGCTTAGCATTTTCGTCAAGGAACCTCGTGATCAAAGAGCAGAAAAAATAGGACATCAAAACGTCATCGTACTCAAATTTGCAAAATTATTTTTGTCTTCGTTTTATCACAATAATTTTTCAGATTAGTGCATCTTAATAAGATAATGAATAATAAGGGACTTTTGTCGGATGTCTTTTCATCCATAAGCTCATTATTTTTTGCATTGAAAAAGGCGTTCCCTATAACGCCGAAACACGTGTCTGCTGTAATTTACAAATTTGTGCTTCTTCTAACGGTGTTTTGTCTTACTTTACTATTCAGCACAAAGGTATTTATTTTTCTTAAAGCAACCATATTTTGCATTATAAATTTAAATTATATATTCTTTATATTAATAAAGAAAAATTTTAATGACTTGGCCGTGGCTCTTTTTTATAACTAAGTTAAAATTGTAGCGGTTTTATTAGGCAAATAGTGATCAATTGCGGAACTCCTGCCAAAGTTCTGGGGAACCCCAGTATTCTGCGGAGCCCAGGTTGAAGACCACTGGTTCTCGTTTACGCTAATACAGTGGCGCTATAAACTTACTAAAAGTGACATACCTACTTTTTTTTTTTTTTACAACGAAAGATAAAAGCATCTCATTGATATGAATTCCTTCATTAATAACTTGAGTTACTTAGTTTTTATTTCAATTTCTCTTAAGGTGGACATAATTAGGAATTAAAATGCAGGATTTACATAAATGCTCAAGAAGGTAAAGACATTTTCTAAAATATCCGTAAATAAGTTAGATTGGAAAATTAGTCGACTTCGTTTCGAATGCATGTTCTATATCCTTATACAATTTGGTTTGTTTGATCTTTAAAAAATTTCACATAATTAGAAATTAGGGTGCAGAACTTTCATTGATTTTGAAGTCGGGAAAAGAAATTTTGTAAAAGTATCTAAATTAAGTTGAATCGATGAGTTAGAAAACCAGTCATCTCCTGGGTGCAGCAAAGGAGATCATTGGTTTTAGGACAGGTGCGCAACGATGGGAGGTCACGGGGAGTCACAGTAACCTTCCTAAACTTTCTTTATTCGACAAACTTTAACGATTCTGCAAAATTTGGAGTTTTATTCGGCAAAACTATCATTATTTGGCAAAATTTGGAGTACCACTGGGCAAATTGAGAATAGGAAAGTTTTCGATTTTTCAATTTTATTTTTGTATGATAGAGTAACATGTATGAACATCATAGGTGAAAAAATTTTTGCGATACGAAAAGTAGTTTTTTTTTAAATTAATTTTTAAAGTTCAAGCGCTTGTGACGTCAAATGGCATAGGAAGTGATGTCGTGCGCTCTTCCTATAGGGGAGAAGCCGAAGGTCACGCATTCGACTTCGAAGACGAAACGTAAAAGGCTTATCTCCTCGCATTTAACTCCTCGCGTTTTTGGAATATTAAACCTCTCATCTTCTCGGAAATATTCGAATGTCATCATTGATGTTACATGAGGAAGATTATTTAGATTGTGCTTTAACGAATCCGGTCTCCATAGTGTGTTCAAAAGAATTATTGAATTTCTAAAAAATAAAAATATCAGCGCGCTCAAAATGTTCCTAGCGAAAACAAGGGATCTTCGGCGGAAGGCTGCCCATTCGCGCCCTGTGACGTAGGCTCGTGACGTTTCAGAAGAGCGCACTTTTGCGCTTGGATTTTTAAAAATCGATTGAAAATCAACCACGGTGTATTAAAATTCGGCGATGGTGAATTTTTTAGTTTTGAGGGTCAATTAACAATATCCAATATCAAAAATATGAACATTTAATAGGTTGCAACTTCCCTTTTTACGCCCTCCCAAAAATTTAATTTCGGTGCGCCACTGGACTTTACTATTCAGTTGGATCAGTTGATAATTTATATTTTCATACCTTGAGACTTTTGTTTGTTTTTCTCCGCAGCGATGATGTATCCGGAGTTCCAGTACAGGCCTCCGCCCCCTTCCTATCAGGCGTCCATGCAAGAGTACAGACTCCGGCTTCTGCTTCTGGACAGGCAGCAGGGCTCGTCCGGAAACTCAGCCCCCAGTTCCGCCCTATCGCCTGTATCCCCGCCTCCTACTTACAGGTCGCATAATGCCATTGGAACGCTTCAGCACTCCAGGTAAGACACGTGAAGTTAATAATATTGTTGTATTTGCTTCAAGGGCGGATTCAGGGGAGGGTCAAGGGTCAGCTGACCCCCCTGTGAGAAGAATTTCATTATGATTATTATTAAACTTCAATTCGAAAAAATAGTACATTGAATCAATGTCAATTTTTTTTTTGCTCGGTTCTGTAAGGTAGTTTTTTTTTAGTGCGTCATAATTCAAAGAATTGACTGGGTTTGTTTACTGGGGTACTGCTATTTAGATTTTTTTGTTCATTTTCAAAAGCACAAATTTATCTAATGAGCTTAACTTTTTTCCCAGTTCTCCTCCCCCTCAAACCACATGCTGTGCGTGTCATGTGTGAAGCTTACGGTAACATGACCAGCATATCTGCCGAAACAAATGTGACTTTTGATGAAAATTTTAGGGAATATGATCCATGGCTCAGGCTGCGGCATTGAAATTTTAGGGGGGGGGGAGGTAATTTTAATAGGTTTTGACTTGGGGGGGGGGTACTCCGTATCATATGAGGCGGTACGCTCTCATGCATGGAATGATGGGCAACCCTGCTTAATTGCTACTTTTTCACGTAGGAATAATAACGATATCTATTGAAACTTGACCCCCCTTACAAAAATTTCTGGATCCGCCCCTGACTTGCTCAATGGGTTGAAAAAATAACGATCTAAGGCAGTGGAGCCCAAGCTACGGCCCGTGATTCCCATGTGGCCCTCGAAGCTGATCCATGTGGCCCGAATGAATCGAAAACTATGTTCTGATCATCTTTGTTTGAAATTTAGAATGGTAGTTCAAAAGTTGGAGTTAAATCGACGAAAATTATTTTATGAAAAAAAAATTAACTGAACACCTTGTAAACATGTGATAACTTTATGATTTTTTAAAATAAGGATGAGAGAGTAGTTTCAACGTGCAGCAATTAATTCTTATTTTTGCAGACTAATTGCTTCTGTATTGCCATGAACACGACAATGCAGTAGCAATTAGTTTTTGCTACTGTAGGATTCCCGTTAGGGTGGGGCAGACGTAGGCGCAACAAGATAGTGAATTTTAGTTGCCCCTCCCTCCAGCACGGATGTCGAAAACTGCTTGAAATTATAGTCCTCCTCTCCCCATTGAAAAAATATTTTATGCTATTTTTGGTCAGACGAGGGAAGAAAAAGCTGTTATGTGGCTCTCCCCCGGGAATTTATCGAAATTGAAGTCCCAAAATTGCAGTTTTGAATTATCTTTAGTGACAGGTTACGCCCATGGCCATGAATATATGAAACACATATTCTTAGTATTATCCAGCAAATGTCTTATGTTTTGGTGAGAAATTTCTTTAGGAGCGCGGACAACCCAAATTCAAATCCCAATAGGGAGTATTTGTGCTTAAGCTTGCCATCAAATTTATAGCCCACAAGTATTTTCTAAACAAAGAGAAAGAGTTGAAATTTTCTACAGCAAATGGTCATAAAGTAGGCTATTCTGTTTTTTCCTAGATGTAAATAAAATTCCGAATGTAAGAAGTATAACGTTTAACGCGCATCCTTTCCCCTCCCCCCTAATTTATTATAACATGTTCATAATAGTTTTTACACTTCTCGCATTTGTTTTGGGCATTAAGAAAACCAAAATGAAAACGAAAAACTCTTTAGAACCTTCTCAGTTTGCAGACTTAGGTAAGACTTTGGCATCTAGCATTAAACAATGTACCAATAGCCGCGTTTCTATGGATAGTTTCGCAAATAACCTACTTTTCACCGCTTTCCGGTTATTTGCCGGGGAAATGTGGATTGTTTTTCCTCCTGCTTCCTTCCGGAGTAAATGCGGAGTTTTTACCCAGAATTCATTACGCGAAACAAGTTCGTCTACTTGCTGTGTATAGCCGATAAGGATGCTGGGTAAAAACCGCTTTCTCTGGTACAATGGATAACCTCTTTTAATATGTAAACCGGGAATTTTTCACCCGTTTTTTTTTTTTTTTTTTTTTTTCGGAGCTGGAGCGGTTATTTGCAAGGTACGAAAGTTTGTTGTGAACGCGGCTAATGTGAATATGCTCATAAAAATCGGTTTGTGTGCACTTCGTTTACATATTATTCAGTCTACCATTTCTGTTAAAACCGAAACTTCGCGAAACGCGCGATAGGCTGTCAATGAAATAATCACCAAACTAGTTCTATAGTTGTGTCATGAAGAGATATTGGATGAACTGGAAGTAGAAACAGAACGCTTCATTTTGTAGTCTTAGGATCAGCGAGAACGCTCGAACAGTAAAATTTTACTGCTTGCTCGTTCTTGCCACTGCTACCTATTACAAAAAGGACTATTCTGTTCTCGCTTCCAGTTCATGCGCCAACTTTCCGTGGCACAACAACAATTGTACTCATTTTCGGAAGCTTTTGAATGAAGGTTTTTGGTGAGATCTTATGATCTGACTCTTCATTTGGCGATAGTTTTTGTTTAATCAAAAATGCTCAGCAGAATAATTTGCTCATTGTACCGATTGATAATTTCTGACGAAATTGTTTTTGCAGGCCTCCTCTGACATTAACAGAAAGAGAGTACAGCCGCCCTCCAAGTTACAGGTCCAGAGCGAGTTCCGCAGGTGTGCTGAGGCCGAGCACTGAGACTCTTTGTTCCCTATCTACGCCAGCTGCCCCTGCGGCCCCTACTAGTCACAGCCGCAACCCTTCCCTCAGTCTCAGCTTTCTCTCTCACGAATCGCTTTTCCTGGACTCCGGACATTCGCGACCTCAGGACCCCGCGGTTCACTTCACGAGCCCCAGCGGAGAGTCTCAAAATTCCGTGGTGGGAGGACTCAGCGACGAAAGCCCGCCCTCTCGCGACGGAGGCTCCTCCCCCTGGGGCGGGGCCTGGAAGCCGCGCCCCCATGACGTGAACGCCGTCACCATCGTCCAGACGACGGACTCGTCCGAAGTGCTCAACAGGGACACCGTGATACTTTCGGTCCCGGGAAGAGAGATCAGTCCAGACGTCGGAGGGTGCTCCACGTCCGCTGGAGAAGTGCGCATCTTAGCTCATGTTTGAACTCATTCACATAATTTCATTTAGTCAAAGAGTGCTAAAATCAAAGAAAGAAACTGAAACTGTTGACGATGGAATGAATTGTTTAAAACAGCTCTTTTTTTTGTATACGGAAAACAATGTTGTTTAATCTTGGTAACTTTAGTAAAAAATAAAATTTTTAATACAAATTATGATGCTGGAAATACTCTTCAAGAAACGACGAAAAAAAGTTCTGGATTATTATTATTATTTATGGATTAAAATTTCTATTGCTTGAATGATTTTTTTTTAAAACTTACTGCTGAAAACATTTCGCACATGCGTTAAATCAAATCCAATTTCTTTGCAACCTTGCTTTGTTTTCCACATCTTATGATTTTCTGTTGAAGAGAGAAACATCAAGAGGAAAAGCCCTATCCTGAAAACAATCGGTAGCATTCTGTTTCGGATCGACGTCATAACTCCTCCCTCAAACCGTCTTCCCACAGAAATATCGCAACCGAAGAGGACTTGGGGGAGGAGTTATGTGACGTCAATTCGAAGCGGAATGCTACCGACTTGGTTCTGTAATAGGGCCTTTAATCCTAATTAAATAAATTAAGACTATTAAGATTATTTTTTAATTAAGATTATTTTTTAGGTTGATATAGTTTCATACAATTTCTTGCTACATAAAAATAGTGTTACATAAAATTTCAAAAGGTATTATGAAGTGCTTCTTGGTTATATTCGAAAATCTAAATAATTTGAAAATGCGGACTACCTATGGTCCCAATTGCTTCGGATTTTTGCAGTTCTACTGTAATAAAAATACATCATGTTATATTATAACTTTGTTAATCTGAAAACTAGTCATAACATTAATCTTCGTTGCTGCTTAAGCTGTGCAATTTCAAAGAAATTATTATGTGGATATTATTATAAAAACGTATCGAAGATGTTTATTCACTTTCTATAAATAATTTATTGTTTCTACAAATAAATTCTGTGAAATTACTTTAAAAGGTATCAAAAGTGTTAAGTTGTTTTTAAGTATTCATTTGCAATACTCTTCTTTGTTTTGTTCCTATAAAGATTTCTTTTTCGAGAATTTGTTATTTACGTTTTCTTTTCAAGTTTTAAATTATTTATGTTTTTACATTTTTGCTTTAAGATTTATTTTAGGAAATGGAATTGTATTTTACGATTTTTTATGTGTATGTTTCAACACATATTAAGACATACGCTGCATTTTATGTGCAAAGCTTGTAAACGAAAGAAATTCATTTTTACGTGTTGAAGTAATTATTGCAATTTCAAACTGTAAAAATGTATATCATGATCAGTATATGTAATCAGTATCCGTAATGCAATATTAAAAACAAAATTCAAAAAAGCATATTATTTCTCACATCCAATCAGTAGTTGATAATTATCAACATGAAAGGTTTAAAGCAGTTTCGAAAACATTAGGGACAGCACATGTATATTATTCAGGGTGTCCTGAAATAGACTGACTGGTTCAAAAATTTATTACAGGGAAACGGTTAATGATAAAAAAAAAAAAACAAGTTATTTCTTGTAGAAAACTCATATGAAAATTTTTTCCCTCCGAAGTAGCAAATTTTAGTTCAAAATTTTTCCAATAGATGACGCTGCAGATAGTAAGCCCGTAAATCAAAGAAAAATAGAACATTACATCAAAAATTTTCGTAAAAAATGTTTTTAATAAACAAAATTACACAAATATTTTCAAAATGTCTACCGTCGGCTGCAATCATAAATCGCAATTGGAGGAAAAATCAGTGAATTTCAATTCTTCCTTTTTGACATACAGCTTAATATCTGCAGAGCCATCTATGGAAAAATTTTTGAACTAAAATTTGGAACTCTGGTTAGAAAATTTACGGCCCACCACATGAATTTTCTGCAAGAATTTGTTTTTTATCATTAACCGTTCTCCTGTAATACATTTTTGAAAACAATCAGTCTATTTCAGGACACCCTCTACATATACAAGGCTGTATGTTATATGTTTAAAAAAAATCGAAAATCATTTACATTTCTAAATTTAAAATAAATTATTCCACTAGTAATTGTGTTATGTAGGGTTGCCAACCTTGGATAAACAATTTGAGGAGCATCTGTAGTGATTTTGAGGAGCAATTTAAAATTTTGCGGAGCAGTTAAGTATTTTGTATAAAAATAAATAAAACTCCTTAACTAAAATTGTTTTAGAGCTTTAATAATCTTTTTAAGCACTGGTATAAAATTTATTTATTTTTTATTGAAAAAACAGCATAAAACAATATTTCAATCTTTGAGTGTAACCATCTTTAATTTACCATATTTCATGTTTGTTATGATAAAATAGTAATCATGATAAAATAGCGTAATTTAAGCTTGAAAACGTTCGGCCGGGAAATGAGGAGCCAAAAAACTTGTTTACGGAGTTTCGCTATTCTTGCGGAGCCACTCCGAAAAATGCGGAGCAGTTGGCAACCCTGTGTTATGCAATACATGATTTCTTTTTAAAAAAAAGAAAAAATAAATAAAAAACGAAAAAATATATATAGTTTTTTAAGTTCCGGGAAGTATAGGTTTAATTATACATGAAAGTTAGTTGCTTTGTACCAGGAGAAAATTTCAAATGAAAACAGATATATAAGGGAATGTAGTGCAACTGCAAGTTATATAGTCAATATAACTTATCTTCTTCAAAATGAGAAAAATCGAAAATTTGTTCTAAAAACTACAGCACATAAAGAAAGAAAAATACATTTTGTAACAAAACTTTTTAAGTATTTGTTTTCACGTTTGGCAGTAAATTTGTACCTTCAAACAGACGTGAAAAAATTTCACTTTAAAAATACGTGGGTCAAAGTGAAAAATTAAATATTTTCTATTTTGTTTTTGAAAAGCTTTTTCATCAAATGAATGTATAAATAAGCGGATCAAGGAGTGAAAAAATGAAACAAAAAACGAATTAATAAAGTAATTAATGTGTGAGGGAGAGAAGTTAATAAGAAAGACTAAGTGAATAAATAAATATACATTTGAAATTATATCTGAAGGAATGTAAATGAAAGCTTAAATGATGTAATAAATGAATAAATACAAAAACGAAATGAACTATTTCACTTTACCCATTCATTGTGTTTTCCCCTTGTGTATTTGACAAATTGTATTAAACGTTTAAAATCAAACATGCCTAATGTTAAATAAATAAGTACTGCAGTGGACATGAGTAGATCTCAATTAATACTTAAAATGTTAATTACAAAATCTTTATCATTAAAAAAACATATTTGTGATAAATCACAAAATATTACAATCAAATCTGGTATCAAATCTTGAAAATGACGCAATTACATACCTTGATCTTTAGAACAGTTTATTGTTTGACTGGAATTAACTATAGGCTTAAGAGCATAGTTAAAATATTGCTGGATAGATGGCGCTGCAAACTGAAAATATTTTACTATTTCACTTTGCCCCGCTATTTCAGTTTGCCCTACATTCCCCAACTTAAATTCAATTTGCTTCTTTTATGGATGAATATTTCTCAGAAGAGACTTGTTTGGAAAGAAGTTGGGGAAAAAATGCACATAAAATACACTAAAAACATAGTAAATCAATTGAATCTGAATTTGAAATGTAACATTATTTCTTCAATTTGCTCTTAGATGTAACCCATCAGTTGTTGAAGAATGATATGGTTTGTTCAGTTTGTTTATAGATGTGACATAATGCTTTCCTATTTGTACAGAATCATTGTAAAATATTCATTATAATGTAAATAGAAACTTTTTTTAGTGCTTTAGGATTTGACACTAGGATTGTTAAGGAAATTAACCAAGAAATATTGTCTGTTTAAACCCACTGAGCGGAAATCCCAGTTTTTGCCTGTTGAGTTATAAATTTTGAGAGTGGTTTAAAAAGAAACCAAATCTGAATATTCTAGACGTATAGTGTAATTAAAAGTTTTCGAACATACAGGTACGCTGTATAGGCAAAATGGGTGATCACGGTCTGAAATTTCTTAAAAAGGAGATACAAAATTTAACTTTTGCCTTATACAGGGTAATCCAAAAGTCAGGACCAACTTTAAAACTGAATTATTCGAAAACGAATGACGATAAAAAGATGCGGTTGCAATGAACGAATCGAAAAGAAGCCAGTTCGTGTGGCAACAAAAAAAAAAAAAAAAAGTTCTGTTTTCGACCGACAGATGGCACTACAGCTTTTAATTTCACCATAATTCTTATAATACAGTTGAACTAAACAAGCTTTCTCAACTATGGACAGCATTTCGATGCATATTAGCTTCGACTACCATTATCTGCTGCCGTTGCTCCTTTTTATATTGTTTGTGGTTTTCCATGATCCTAGATCAGAAATCCGACAGCGCTATCTGTTGGTCGCCAACAGAACTATTTTTGGTACGTTGTCAGTCAAAATCCGGCTTCTTTTCCATCCGTTTAATGCGAACCGCAAAGCATCTTTTTATCTTTATTCGTTTTCAAGTCATTCATTTTTAAAGTTGATCCTGACTTTTGGATCACCCAGTATTTCTTTACTTATAAGTTTAAAAAACAGAAAATGACATATCATAATGCTCTCAATTACAATATCGATAATTTGTTAAATTTTGTAATTTGTAAAATTATTTTTGAAAGAGGTAAAGTTTAGTTTCGAAATCTTTTGACGATGAGGAAAGGCAGTTAATAAATGAATATATATGAATAAAAAATTGAGCTTTGTAATATTTTGTACTGTATCATACACATTGTTTGTGCTCTATCACCTGTCTGTAAATTAAATTTATGACATCTGTATAAATGTCAGAATAAAGTCATTTTATTATTGATACATCCAAATGTTTTTTTTTTTTTTTTTTTTTTAACTGATACACACCTTACTGATACACACCAAGTTGGAGTTTACGTTTAATTAACTTTAAGTTTGAAGAGGGGCCGTGGTAGCCCGATCGGTAGAGTGTCGGATTCGGGGCCGGAGGGTCCTGAGTTCGAACCTCGATGGTCGAAGACCCACCGTCGTCATTAAAGGGGACTGGGCGACGTTAAATATGCTCGTGGTCTCAATGTCCTCCAAGTGAAACGATACCTCTGGGGGTGCTAGCACCAGGTAGCTATTAGCTCCTGGACTAGTTCTAAGTTCTCATTAACTGTTCGATCCGGTGATGGTGCTGCCATCTATCGGTATATAAAATAATGGAGGCAAGGCACTTAGTATGCAGTCCTCGACATAAATACAGTTGTAGTCAGTTGTGACTCTGATTAGGAATAGGAAGTTTGAAGAAACTGGCATTTTCTAATATTTATTCATCAAAACACAACTTATTATAAACTAACACAAAATAAGCTTTCCTGTAAGGTATATTGCACGAAAAAACACGAATCTCTCCTGCGTAAAACCGATAATAAGTAAACAAGTTTGAACAGATCTAAGATTGCCTTCGGGTTGCCAAACACAGGTTAGTTTCGTCAGGGATGCCATGCTTAAAAATTATCGCCTCATTGGCCAGAAAAATATTTCATTTTTGTGCAAAAAATCGGATGTCGAAAAATGGGGGGGGGGATATCACATCTGTACCTAAAAAGTGCTTAAAAAAGACCTTATGCGTAAGAAAAAGTTCAACCAGTGACTTGAAATGTAGTTTTACTTTCAACATATCTGACTTTTCACTCTTAAATCCGCTCTCCTGAAAAATCACGTTTTTTGAGATACGACGTTGTTGAAAGGAGCGAGCAATGTGTCATCTTTTTATCTTCCCGAGGGTTCCCAATCTGGGCAAGTCACTATATTGTGATAGAAACGGGGGAACCCTCGGGTGTTATGTCATCTTTAAACAGTGATGACGCCTATCGAACGATTTATTTCTTTGAGAGCTCTAAATATCTGCTATATATTACCTAATCTTCCCCACCATGAGTTTAGTTTCAAAAATGATCAAACGTGTAGTAATAGACTTTGTTTCTATTTTTTCCATATTTCCTTTTACCACAACTGACCCTATATTATTTTGTTAATATTTCTCATGCAGGGTCAGAGCGCTAGGAATTTCAAATTGTTAGCTAAAAAATTCCAAGTGTTTGCCCGACCAATTTTAACACATTTTAATATATATATTTTTTTCTACATACTGCAAGCAGCACTACCGTGGGCAGGTAAACGGCAGTACCTGCAGAATTGAACTTTCGAGATATTTGAAGAAATGTATGTCGGATATCGGATTTAATACTAACAATGGGAAATGTTGGAATTAGACTTTTTTTTCGCACCTTTTTTGTTTCAGCGGAAACCAAATAAGCAAGCTTGTACAGTAAAGCTAACGTGCAATAGATGAAAAAAATGATAAATGAAAAATTTGCAGTTATTGCTCTTTACCTGCACACGGCAGAGCATTAATCACGTCGGCAGTGACTCTAAGTCAATTCCCAATTTGCCGGTATTTACTTTTGTATGGTGGAATTTCACCAATCTTTTGACATAATTATGTGGATCGAGGGAAATATTCAATTTTCGGTGGAAATTTCAGAGATTTTCCGAATCGCCAACACCTGTGCCCACAGTAAGTTCCACCGAACTTGAGATTTTCTCGCATTTGGCGTAATGGCGAATCCTCAGCGCAGGTTCCAGAAAGTACTGCACAGAACTTATGGCTGTAAAATCTGGCACGTACTCAATAGCAGCCACCTGAATTTAACAGAGAGGTAGACCTAACGAGTTGTTGATTGTGAGAATGCTTTCAAATCTAGTTCCAAGAAGAAGCATTTTTCGAATGCCAGACGTTTTGTGTGTAATTATAATTGAAAATCACCTTTACCTGGTTCTGTCCTTCGCGACCAGAAACGCAGTAACGAGGAGAAACACTGCAAGAAGTTTGTCGTTTCAGCAGTTCGCCAGAAGGTAATATGTTTTGATACCCAACTTCAATAGATACTTCTATCTTGCTTTCCTTTGCATGTTATTATGATTGTTGAATTTAACGCTGTTGCTTAAGCTATTTGTTTTGCGAAAGTGTTTCAAATTGTGTAAGTATCGTTTCTGGTCAATAAGAAACAGACGTTAAGTCAAAAGCAATCCGAAACGGTGTCAATTAATATCGTTACAGGCTTTCTGCAAAAGAACCTAAAATCTGGTAGAACAATGCAAAGTTACTTTTTGTGCAACTTGAAGCTCGTTTTAGGTTCACGGGTATTTCGGCTGAATAAATGCCATCCCGTCACTTAAGTTGCATTATTGGATGTAGGAACTTAGTCTCATGTTTTATGCACCGATACTCGAGAAAATCCATAGACTGTGTTGAAACTTAGGATGTTATTGGAGTTGAAATTTCCCTCAAAATCGAGAAGTAAAGACTTCGATGATTTGGATATTGACTGATCAATTTAGAATTAGGCTACAATCGCCGTCTATGTTGTTGAGAACATTGTATCTGTTGTTGAGAACACTGTAGAAATAATTGAGTAAAAACCATATTTATTTTTATTTTTTTAAATTTTGGCTTCGTAGGTTACCGGTATCAGTTCGAACAATTTTAGCGATCATTTCTGAGGATTTTAGTCTATCATTATATCACCTAAAATTTCGACAAATAGCGTCATTTTTGCGATAAAGCTGGGTGAAGTGTCATTTTTTTCAGTTTCATGCGTAGATTACGAATATGCTAAGGCGGATATTGAAATCGGTAGCTTTTGTACAGTAATTGCCAAAAAAAAAAAAAAAAAAAAAACATCAAAATAATCAATTTTGAAGTTTTGGCTTTTTGTTAATTAGAGTGACTTTTACCAGAAAAAAATTCAAATGAAACTTAGTGAGTCTTTAATTATATACTGGGGGCTCTGCTCGATTTGCTCGCTAACCCTCATTCGCCGTCACCGGCGTTGGCTCAATGCCGCGTGCAGTGTGTGGCAATTTTTAGCGAAAAAACTGCTTGTTGCATTTCATACATGTAACAGTTAGTCAGCAATTGATTACATAATGGGGGCTTCTCCCCCTGCTCGATTTGCTCGCTTAATCCCGTTCGGCACCTACAGCTCAATGCCGCCTGCAGCGGGTGGTTAATTTTTAGAGAAAAAAAAACTGATTTGTTGCATTTAATAAGCAAAAAAGAGAACATTTTTAAAAAAAATATTCTAAAAAGTATGCTATACGAGTTTTTAACTATACTTGGAGCAAACATAACCGGGTAGCTTTGTAAAGGCTGCGCTGATCCTAATCTCAACATTATGACACTGCCAGGTTAGCTTTGCCCGAACTATACTTATGTTGAGTTTTATAAAGATGCAATGTTAAAGAAGAATATTTAAGATTCTCTTACTTTAATTGGCTTAAAAATCGTCATTCCAATCTCCTCACAATATCCAGTATTTATGAAGTCGTGACTATCTGCATCATATTCTTGTTTGGCACATAAGCAGTAGCTTACATGTACAGTCAGTACATGGCAGGCTGACATCCGAGCATGGACATACTCCTTCTTACCACTAGAAGACGGTTAAGATTCGATTGCAGTACGTTGTAGAAAAGAATATTCTCTTCGAACTCGAGTATCCACAAAATACAGCGTTTTTTTTTTTTTTTTTAAATTGAATGTCCTTGCTCCGAAAAGTTAAAATCCCTAACGGTCTGACATTCAACGAAATTGGTGAAACCATCTTCTAAGAGATAGTTCATAGTCCTAGAAAAAGAGTTGAAATAGTTTTTGACAAGTATTAAAACTAATTCTATAAAAGATTTTGAGCTAGCTCATCGTCAAGATGATACGATTCTAGCATTGTATGTAAATATCAAAAGAGGCTTAAAAGTTAGGTTTTTGCTACAGTTTTTTACAGCGAACTCCAATAAACCAACTTTATTCAGTTCCTGTTGGATTTGCCGAAAGCACCTGCATATTAGTGTCAATTACAGGGAAAACAATTATTCTTTGGTAGTGATGAGATATACTGGAAAAGAAGATCAAATGAAACTACAGAATGCATGGAACTAGCTTGCGACCTCGAAGAGGCTGACACAAGAATAGCAATACATGCCTCACATGTTGGTTAGACGCAACATATTTCCAATTTAGCTGTTCATTCGGATGCCCTTCTCCTTCTGAAGCATGTGCGTCGCTGGCTCTTCTTTATTGAGGGGAACGATTGATGTAATGCAGATCAATCACCAAGGGGTTATACCCCCCTCCCTTTTTTTGAAAACGGGAACTTTAATTTAGTGATATAAAAAGAAATGAGAAGCCTTCCATATAAAAAATAAAAAGAATGAAATACTGAATATAAGTAAGAATTAAATAAATACCTGTGTGCTGAAAAGTAAAAGAAGACAAAACAAAGTTCATAGCCACAAATTTTCAGGAAATAGCAAGCATGTGTTTCGGAGTTACAAGAAACTCTTTTTCTATCTTAAAGAAGGGAGTTTACGGATAGCTCATTTTTAACGGGCGTGCTTGTTCATCAACATGATTTCTATATATATTATCTGTGAAATTTTATCAGCATTAAAAACGTTTAACAATGAAAATCGATAAAAGCGGATTTTTTACAAATTTTGTAGAAACAGTATTAATGAAAGAGCGTTTTTCTTTTTAAAAAATTAAATCTACTTTTGTTGATAAAAATATTTTTTTGAAAATACAAGCGAAACTTATTAAGTTTTTTTTTTTTTAATTGATGTTCCCATTCGGGAACACTGACGTTCAAAATACTAAAAATGCGGTCAAAAACCGTCTCAAATAAGCGTATTCTTAACGTTTCAATAAGAAAACTGAAAATAAAAAGTTAGTCTCTAAATGAGAATCTTATCCCGTTAAAAGCGAAGCAAACAAACATATTTGAAATCTTGGACCCTGTGGATAAAATAGTTGAATGCATCAAGAAAAAATACTAGAATAGAAAAATGTATTCTTTTAAATCTGTTTTTATCTTTGAAAGATAATGAAGAACAAATTGATTCATTTCTAGAAGAATAATGGCAAAATAAGCCGTACGATTCAATTTTCTAAAAGTATAATTAACGATGTACATGAATTTACACGTTGACCTTTAATACATGCAAAAACCTTTTTCTTTAAAATAACAAATTAAATCAAAACTTTATATCTTTCCCTTTTCTTTTATAGTCTTATATCAATGTTCATTTTGAAATGAATTTAATTACCTAGAGAGAATTATTTAGATTTTAAATCAAAATTAGATGCGCAAGGAAGAGGCATTCTCCTTTTTTAGGTTTATAAAAACTAAAAGTTGAAAATTCAGCTTTTATTTAGGTTTTATGATTCTCTGGATATTTTATAATCCTAGATTATTATTAATAATCTTGATCAATGACTGGGATTTGAGTAAATTCTTATCGCTACATCAAAATGTTTAAATAAATAAAACTGAAATTTTGTACTAATATCAATACAATACAATATAATTTTAAAAGAAATTTCTTAAGGGTTCTCATTGCCGCGACATCTGTCCCGGTAGATTTTAAAAACTGGTACGACTTTTTTATTTTTGGAAGTTTCAAAGCTAGAAATATTTCAAGAATGCAATATTTTGAAGCAACTAAAGATGTTCATATGATTATTAAGTTTATATATTTTAATGTAATTTATTTATTTATTGGGAACTTTCAAGTTTAATAGAATATATTATCAATTATATTGCACACTTTCTGGTGTTCCAAGGGTTCAGCACACAAGTTTTTTAATTAAATATAATTTTCCACTAGATTTTGTTGTATAGTACAGTTGTGTATAACTTAAGGACAATAATTTATAAAATTATAATTGTAAAAATGAATGTTCTCAACATAAATTATTATAGGCTGAAGCGGCCGAGTCACACCTCATGATTCGACCATGCCGAATGCTTCATTCAATCCCTTCTTTGTAATGCGGTTTTTACTACAAAGAAAGAAAAAACCATAAGATTTGTGAACCATTTTAAATTTACCATTAATTCGGAATTTCAACCGAACTTCGAGTTTTCAGTATTTATACAAGTAACGTCTTCTTTCAGTAATGTACACATTCATTTAAATGCAAATTTTACTGATGTTTATAACAATGAACTTTTCAAAAATTTTTGCTGCAAAAACAAGAAAAGTTTTGAATTTTCAGAACTTAAATTATTAATTTTTAGTGAATCTTTAATCACTATTTTTGCAAGCCAAAAGATAATCAAAGAACGAAATTAAGATATTTCTTCTATGTTGGAGAGGGAGAGAGAAACCAGAATCCTCTCTTCAATTGTCATATATCTAGAAGTAATGTAATGTATTAGAAAAATATGGATAAAATATTTTATGTTGTGAACTGTCAATAAATAGTAAAATACTTTCATTTTCATGTGGTCAAAAATTTATACCATCAATAGCGCGACATCATTATTTTCTATTAACTTAGCTGGTAGCAAGTTGATGAAAACTATGAAACATAAAAATGAAATATCGAAAACTTTCTCATAATATTCGCTTTTTTGACACAGGCTTATTTTATCATTGAAAAAAAAAGTCATTTTAAAATTATTCATTTTGAGTGAAAAACTCAAACAGCTTTGTAAACAAATGCATTACAAAACCATTTTAAGGTTCATGTTTAGGCTAAGAGAAAATATAAGAAAAAAAATGCCTGATACCAATTTAAACTCTAGTGTCGATGGCGCTAAAAGAATCGAGGACCCCCCCCCCCTAAAGGGAACAGAAATTTGAGAGGCATTTTTCTAATGAGAGTGTCTTCAAATATTTTTTGAGAGAATCTCCAATAGCTGTACATCGCAATGCCGTTTTCTACGAAAAAAAGAGAGCAATACTTACCATAAAAGAATTAAAATGGGCCTTGAAGTTTTGGAGAAATTGAAAATGATGGTTAATTCGAATTACAGATTTTTTTTTCTTTGTCCGAAGATTGCTGTTCAAACTTCAAACAGCTGTGTTTGGATAGAAAATAACATATACACTTTTTGCAGGGGACAGATTCGACCTTCATCTCAATTCTAAGAAAACATTTTCTTCTAAGACCATGTGATCAAGGGAAGGAAACACGAAGCGAACCCCAATAAAGATTTATCACCCCCATCCGAGAGGTCAAAACGATGGTGGGGGGACTTGGGGAGATTTTAATGGTGGATCGTCGTTTTGATGAGTTTTGTTAGTAGGAGGTGAGGATTAACCTGCCATGAACTGACATCTGCATCTGCTTATGTGACAAACAAGAATTTTATGCAGATAGTAACGACTTTATAAATACTGGATATTGTGAAGAGATTGGGAATGACGACGACAACTATTTTTAAGCCAATTTAAAGTAAGAATTTTAAACACTCTTCTTCTTTAACATTGCGTCTTTTTAAAACTCAACATAAGTATTGTTCGGGCAGTGTCATAATGTTGAGATTTGGATCAGCGCAGGCTTCACAATGCTACCAGGTTAGGTTTGCCCCAAGTATAATTAAAAACTCATATAGCACACTTTTTTGAATAACTATTTAAAAATTTTTTCCTCTTTTTTATTTATTAAATGCAACAAGTCAGTTTTTTTTCTCTAGAAACTAACCACCCGCTGCTGGCTGCGTTGAGCCACCGTAGGTGGCAAACTGGGGTTATCGAGTAGAGGGCGGAGCCACCAGTATGTAATAAATTGCTGATTAACTTGTTACATGTATTAAATGCAACAAGCCAGTTTTTTTTTCTCTAGAAATTGCCATCCGCTGCAGGCGGCATTGAGCCACCTTTGGTGGCGGCTAATGGGGGTTAGCGAGCGAATCGAGCAGAAGTCAGAGCCCCCAGTATATAGTTAAAAGACTGATTAACTTTCATTTGGATTTTTCAGGTAAAAGTAACTCTAATTAACAAAAAGTCAAAACTTCAAAAATTGATGCTTTACTTGGCAATTACTGTACAAAAGCTACCGATTTCGATTTCCGCCTAAGCATATTCGTAATCTACGCAAAAAAACCGAAGACCTCACCCAGCTTTATCGCAGAAATGACGCTATTTTTCGGTCTAGCTGATAGACTATGCAGAAAAGTTAGCGGAAATGACCAATAAAAAGTGCGAATGCAGCACGTTAGTTATAAGCTAAGCCGTTACCGTCGCAACACCGTCGTGTTTTGCGATGTTAACGGATTAACAGATAAGTAAGCTAACTTTAAAACCGCGTGCTGTACCATCACTACCTACAAGAAGGCCTTATCAGTGGTTACCTTAAATGAGCGATGACGTACTAGAAACCGGCAGACTCAAAAATCCTTATTAGGCTGTTTAGCGCTCTCTCAGCACTAGCCAACTACTAAGCACTAGCCAACCACTAATACTACTGACAGCAGAGTTCACTCTGGATTTAGTAAAACTCCTTATTATAGTTAAATTAATTATGCATATATAAAATCATTTTTGTACTATTACACTGTTATGATAGAATAAAATAGAAATAAAAATCTTTGAACTTCAGTAATCTATAATGGATATAGTTTACAACATAAAAACAGGTAAGGAATTTTGTTTTCTTTTTAACCGACTTCAAAAAAGGAGGATATGATTTCGTATTGCGACTTTTTATGTATGTTTTCGTTTTATTCCAAGAATACTGGATCGATTTAAAATATTCCTTTTTTTGTTTGGAAGGGTATATTGTCCAGCTGGTCCCATGTTAATTTAGTCAGGATCTGATGAGGGGTATCGGAGAAATCTAAGAAACTTTAAATTTCATACGTTGTGGCTACGCAGACCAGCTTTCGTCAGCTGAGCGATACATCACACACAGATCACGTGGTTTTGGCGTGAACGGTGCATTTTTTCGACTTGGGAATTTGTCTTGAACAATATTTAATTCTCACGTATCGGATGTTTGATTTTCACGGCGCTGCCTTTTAATTTTAGTCTTAGTAATGTATTTATTGCTCATGTTAGCAAATCAGTAAATCAAATGTATTTTGCTACGAAAATAGTTGAATTAATTAATTTAATATAAAAAGTTTTTTGCTAATAAATAACTTCATTTAGTCATTAAAGTTTATATATATATATATATATATATATATATATATATATATATATATATATATATATATATATATATATATATTTCAATTTTGAAATATATTTAGTGTTAAATTCAAGGGGAATTGAAAATCCCCCCCTTCCGACGATTAAATTTATATTCCTTAATAAATATATCGTAAATGGTGTCCAATTTCTGAAGTTTGACAAGTATTCTAGATTTAATGTATCATGACGCCGTCAGATTCATTTACAGTTATGGCAATACTAATTAACAGACTTCGTTGGAATTTTTTTATGTACTATGCTCCTCGATTCTAGAAGACGCCTGGACCGATTAGGAAAATTCTTTTTCTGTTTGAAGCGGTATACGTCTCCGGTTATCTAATGGTCTTTAAGTCCGAGTATGAGAGATCTTGGAGAAATCGAGGGAACTCATCAAATTTCATACTCGCGCTTTGTTGTTTGTAAATCCATAGCGTCTCACTTAATGAAACAATTTTTATGGTTTTTTAGTTTAATGGATAGGAGTAATCTAACTTAGGTCCGAAACCTTTGCTTCACCATATTTGTTCTTTAAAAAACAGTTATGGGCAAAAAGCAGTAAACTTCATTTAATTTCAATATTAAACGATTAAATATAAAATCCATTGTTAAAGAAAGTGACATAAAACAAAGGTACAGTAAATCTAATGCGGACACTAATGGGACAATTTTTTTTTTGTCCACAATAAAGGGGTGTCCGCAGGAGAGGGGTTTAATAATGCCCGAATGCTTCTGTAGGAAATCTGAAAATGAAAAAATTGCAATTTTGAAAAATTTAAGGGGGAGAGTGTTTAAATCCTTCATCACTGAATATCGCTTAAAAACTTCGTTTTCAAGGACTTCAATTTCGAAATATTTTTTGAAGAGAGCCCCAGAACCCTACTGCTCGAAACATTACCAAAGTTTGTCTGTAACTGCGTGTTTGGAACTTCAATTTTGAAAAATGTAGCGTAGGCATTATCGATTTAGATCTATTTTACAAAAAAATCGATTGGAGGCAGCCCCAAAAAGTCCAATCTCTTACCCTCCTGTCAACAAATATCACCTATAATCGCGTTTTTAAAACTTTAATTTCCGCAGACGGCCCCCGAGCCTTTCTTTCCCGTAACATCACCAGAGACCGTCTAAAACGGAGTTCTTAGGATTAAAATTTCAAAACATTTTCCGGGGGAGGACCCCGGACCCTCCTATCAGATGCCGAACATTTTAAGAGTACCCCCTCTAAAACTTTTTATGACTAAGCCACTGCTGCAAATATTATTTCCTTTAAGCACTTAATAAATAGAACAATGAACTATTTTTTTAAAATGATTATTATCTGATAATTGTACCTGCAGAATTTGTAAAGCATAAAATTTTTTGATAAGCGTTAAGAAGCAAAAGATACGTTGTACAACTCAATATTTATGGGGGGTTTTTAATGAGTAATTTCATATCCCCCCCTCATTAATCCACAGTCTGGATCCGCCCCTGCCTGTTCCTATGCTACAAGTGTTACTATAGGCGGATATTAAATATATTTATTTTTTCTCGTGCATAGAATTGCAAAAAACACACAAAAAATCATTATCAACGGTTTTATTTTTATATATATGATACATATGTTATACTAATAAATACATGATAAAACTGAAACAATTAGTCAAAATGGAAAAAAAAAAGGAATAAAACATATACATATAGAACTCGTATTTGATCCAATGGAATTATTTGAGCAGCATTCTATTACAGTAAATCTGTACATTTTTTGAAAACAATACAGATCTATATTTTAATCGTACGTAATGCTCAGAAACATTCTAAAAGCAATGGATAGAAATAACGTAAGGAGTAGTTTCTCTCACCGAGAATGTTCTAGAAATATTTGGAGGGACACGTGATGTTTAAGAGAAATAACTGTTGCAGATGCAATAATCTTCATTGAATTTTAAACTATAATGAAATGAAACACTTATAAATAAAGCTGTCATTATTAAATAATAATTACACCCAAACCTGTTTTTATGCGGTGGATAGGGTCCGCATAAAAAAAATGTTAGAGACTTCTCGAGTAACTTTTTCGAACTACAGTTTATTTATTTATTTATTTTTTAATGGGCGGTGAATAGGGACCGCATAAAAAAAGTCTCACGAAAAGGCACAGAAAATTCCCCAAAAACTTACAAAATTGTAATCTTTAAACGAAATCGAAATAAACCAAGTGATGATAATTTTTGTCGAGTACTCGAACAAAATTTCCCGAATAAGGAAATTTTTTGGAGGTCACAGTTACTTCCCATCGGGATACCTGTGTTGTCACTCGTCACTTGATGATACTACTTCGCACCCGTTTTAAAAATAATTTCGTCAATTGAATCCCAATCTGATTGAAATTTTAATATAGCGCACAAAAAATAAATTCGCACAAAAAAAAAAAAAAAAAAAAAAAAAAAAAAAAAAAAAAAAAAAAAAAAAAGACCGCATAAAAACAGGTTTGGGTGTATTGTTATTAGTGTGTCTCAAAATTCAGAAAGCTACTTCGGAATACGAAGCCACTTTTAATGAAACTAAGATTAATTGACATTTATGGGGTGAGGGCGTTTTAGCGCTCAATTTCAACTGATGCCATGCAAATATAATAGTATCGGTTATTGTAATGATTGAAATACGTAAACTTCCAAATAAAACTTACTGTCCACCTCAGATAAGCTAAGCTATGGCCTTGAGCAAGTCCATTTCTTTCAAAAGAGAGAAATCAGTAAGGAAAGGAATTGTAGGTGTAGAAGATTAGCTACCATTGCAACCCTTTTATTGGCGAGAAAATCTTATACCGAATGCTACTTCTTACCTGAATAGTAATATTGTTCGCCAAATGAGCAATAACACTGCCAACTAAATCCCTAAGTTCTTAAGCCGTTTTTTTTCAACCCTATTTCTACTAATGGAATCGTTGAATCGGTCGGGCAGCGGAGTTCAACTTGCCAAAGGTGGACAGTAATATGTATTGAGAGGCTCTGAGAAGTTGAGCTCCGACTGTGACAATGTTTACCTCTGTTTCGGAAAATAGGGAGGGGTAATTGGCGCTAAGTTGGGTTAAACTTTTTAGTAGTTTTTCAAAAATATTCCTACTAAAATCCGAGTCAATAACGCGTCTATTTTTCACTTAACTCTTCTAAAACAGGTAAACATAGTCAAGGTCACAGCTCAACTAACCAGAGCTGCACTCTATGTGATTTGCAAACATGTGAATATTTACTTTTCTGTATGCAGGAGAAAAGAAATGAAATCACTTTCAATTGATAAACATTTAAACACGTGGAAAAAGTTCTTGAAGGCAAAAAACTCACAAATATAATTTAAGTACAGTAGGCGCCGCTTAATGTGATCACGGTTAATGTTATCATTCGCTTAATGTTATCAGAATCCGAAGTCCCGGAACACTTGTATGTTAACACGCGTTAAAAAAGTCGGATATTGTAATCAGCGTCGTCTTCTTTTATTGTTATCACTTTTTCATAAACTTTCAATTTTTCCCCCGTTATTGTTCCTCAATTAACAGAAATACATAGTCTCGTCAGGGTTTGCCTAACTTTCTGTGTAGCATTTGTGGTTTTCAATAGCAGTTCAAAATTTTTCTAGGAATGAAGCTACAGAAAGTTCGCCCCCAGTGACCACAGACTCCCCCTAAGAAAACTTTCTTTTGCACCTAAAATAATTCAGTCGCTGGACATAGCATTGATGTAGGACCTCCATTGTTGCTATTGCTTTGTAAACTATTAAAAAACTGTGTCGAGATTGGAAAAAAAACAAAGTTAAATTAAAATTTAAACAAAACAAACAAAACCATGCTGGAAAAGATAGAAAAGCTGAATGTGCTTTGAAACTGGTTTATGAATGTCAGAGAAAACTGTCATATTTTACTTTCACCTATTACTCTGTAATTAAAAATTGCATAATTTAGCTTTAACTTTTTATAGTTCAGATATTTCCATTCTGTTAATTTAATAATTTATACTTTGAAAGTGCGTTTATTTGAGTCACTGATTTTAATTTGAGGTTGCCAAAATAAATGCACCTTAATTGGAAAAAAAATCATTATTTTATGTCTCCTGGATTCTTTTCGGTTATTGTTATCAGTCGGTTATTGTTATCAAATTATATTTGTCCCAAAGTGATCACATTAAGCGGCGCCTACTGTACTAAACTTCGGGCACAGTTTAATTATCTAGCATGACAGAAGATTAGTTTCGTTTTGTTATGCATACAGTCAAAGTAGTGCTATAGTCCACTCCACACTATTGTTAGCACTCCGCAAACTTTAGAAATCAACTATTTTATGTACATGCCGCTTGCAGAATTGTAAACAAATAACAATGCTTGACAAAGAAAAATTGCTTCAACAATGCTTGATTTTGGAAAGCTTGATTCCTCTTGCTTTCAACCGGTTTTTACAGTCCACCTCACGATTGTTGGCACTCGGCAAACTACAAAAATCAAATATTCTTTAGACATACGGCTTGAAAAATTGCAAACAAGCAACGATGCTTCATGAAGGAAACTTTGTTTCGGGCCCCGAAGACGAATGCTAACCCCCCCCCCCCCCATGAGGTGAACTATATCTCTTATCTTCAAAACATTTCCTGTTTTGCATTCGATTCACGGTCTTGTTCCAAAACCATAGCTGAGAAAGCTACTGCATTCAAGTTATGAACACAAGGATGTTTGAGGTAGTATAGACATTTTTGTCTAAGTTCTAAGTGATTGAGTGTTATTGCTGCAGTTTTTATATAAATTACCATACAGCTAAGCATTGAAACCACACTATCCTTAGCATGAGCTAATTTCACCGGTTGTTAAGAAATGTTTAGTTTGAATCTTCTTTTAAAATGATACTTTGCTGAAGAAATCTATAAAAAAAAATATTCTTTCTCCATAACGATAATTTTTAATTTCTGGTATTACTGTATATAATACACTGGATTATACTTTTTCTGAATTCATCCATATAAATCATACAGCTCTCTATCTTAATTTTAAACATAGAGAACAAAAGTTGAAAATTATTGTATTCACTGGGAATAACTTTGAGAATACCATTTAAAAAGCAATATCAAATTTGAAATGGTAAAAATAGTATGATTAACTAAAATAGTTTTTAATTCTGAAGAAGAAGAAGAAAAAAAAGAAACTTGATTCCGAGAGGGGTGGAGCTAAACAACATTGGACTTAAAATTTGTTCAACAAACATTTTGTCCAAAATTATCTCCATACACTAAAAAACACATGCTTCCAATTTTCATTGAAAATGTGATATTTGTAGTAAATATGTAAAAAAGTTTTAGAAGGGGTTAAATGCACAGTCTTTTTTTTCCAGAATTTTTTAATGTAACACAAAAATTTACAGGATTTGACTTTCTGACAGTCAAAAAGTACCAATTGACACATTTCTAGTTAATTTTTGAACTGAAAATTGAAGATTTATCTGTCCTTTTGTACAAGTTTAAACATTTTTGCGAGCTTTACACCCCTCCCCCTCTCTGACTGCTCAATGTTTCAAACAAAGTTGCTTCAAAATATACATATTTGTTCAAATAAAGGGAAGGTAAAAATATTCTTATTCCATACAGATTATTCACGCGAATTAAGTTGGAAATTATGCTGTTTTTTTCGGGTAACAGAAAACACATCGCCAGCAATTCTTCCTTGATTGAGATAAGAGGAATGGGATTTGAAAGTAACGTGTTTAACTCTTTTAGCCTATATACTTCAGAAAACGTAGTACTCAAATTAAAATGACATAGCAGAGATAAAATTTTAAATGCAATAGAACTTCGATTATCCAGACACTTTCCATCGGAACCTCTTTAAACCGATGCCAGGTTCCTCATATTAAATTATTTTGGTAAACAAGCATATCACTTTAAAGCCACTGGAAAAGGTTTGTTTCTGCTGAATGCTCCAAATTATATCTTGCGCACTGGTGTTATTTTTTTAACTCTCATCAATAAATTGTTGAAGTACTCTAAGCATAGGTTGTTAAAAAGCTATTCAAGTTAAACTCTGATCAGTAAAGTTTGGAGCACTCTAATAAGGAGGAGCACCTCCTTAGGGAGCACTCTAAATAATTCTAATTTTAAAAAGACTATTCAAGTTGAAAATGAAAGCATTGTTTTATTTAAAAAATATCTTTGTAATCACTTTTTTTTAAAGTAAAGAACAAAAAAAAAAGTTGCTGACGTTTTTAATAATGGAATAAAAATTTAAGTTTACAATATTGTGTCTTCCTAAAGTTATATTGCGTTTTGTGACTTATGTGACGCTAATTAAGCAAGTTTTATGTTTTTATGTAATAGTAAAAATATAATTAAAATGATCACATTTAATAGTTTGTACAAATGTTGACATATTCAAAATTCCAGACAAAAGTTTCTGCAGTCTGCTGACAGCCATTTTTAAGTCTCTTTTATCAGGTATTTTCGATTAAACGCTGGTGATTCGATCCCGGTCACTTTGGAAAATCGAGGTGCTACTGTATAAGGATAAAAATCCGTTGAAATCGTAGAATAGGCGTCAAGAGTTTTGAAAACCCCATGCTCCCAAAACGTAAGAACTGGTTGATGTGTATTCAAAATTGACTTGTGTTTAGATTCCATATTTCTGCATGAAAAGTAGAGAGAAAAAAAAAAAAAAAGAAAAAAGACTAAAATTTTACCTCAAGAGGGAGCCCCGATTTAAATAGATATCGAACATTATTTCATAACATGCATAAATTAGGTTTTGCTATACGCACGCATACTATTTTGAAAAGAGCTTTTCCAAGAATGACATACAAATGACAAACCACCTAGAACCCTCTCGTTGTAGGAAACAGGACAGCAAAATATAAAGTTGATAATTGCTGTCTGAAAAATAACTGTAGATTAGACACACATCGATGATGACTATGAAGCGCCCTGAGTTATCATGAAGTATGGTAGGAAGCAAACGGGCGTACGAAGAATAAACAGCTGGAAAAGTTGTTCACCTCTTGTGAAACTGATCCATTAAAATTCCGTTATACACACTCACACACACTTACATACATGCACACAAAAAAGCAATTTTCCCAAGCAACATTTTAACCTGCGCCGTCTCGTTGGTGCATTTGTACTTTAAGACCTGCTTACAAGTATGATTCACAATTTTCACTAATAAATGCTAAAATCACGACAGGGGTGCCCGTGAAAGGGGAGGGGGACATGGCGCAGACTGAGCCTTTGCATTTTTCGTTAAAGGTGCTTATAGGTTTTCCCCCATTTTTTCAGGGAGGGGGGGGGGGGGTCTTTGTTCTTGATAGGGTGCCCTATAGTATTTGACGGGCGTTCGCCATTACTCTTGGTGAGGGTGGCAGTTCCATATAATGTCTTACGGGTCGCTCTAACTGGTTTACCCTTAGAAGCACGGTGGTGTAATTTGAAACCCAAATTTGTTTTTTGTTTTTTTTCAGCCAATTGTTGAAGATATTGTTGACGGGAAAACAAAATAGTGATTCAAACGAAGTCACCGTGCTTCAAAGAATTAATAGAGAGATTCTGTGCAGGGGAAAAAATATTTGAAACTTAAAAAGGACTTTTTGGGCAATACAGATTAAAAGATTCAAGGCAATTTTGAAAAATCCAGTTGAAAGATAGGTTGCTGATAAAGTTTTTACACGTGAGGCTTAAAATTTTTTCATATCATTTAACCCTTTTTTCGATACCCGATTATCCAGTTTTAGGTATCCCCCCCTCACTCATAAAGCGATGATTTCATGACACACAATATTTATATTGTTTAACAGCAACAATGATAACAGCAACAAAGATCTAGCGGAAAAATATTCTCAACAGTAAAATAACAATGCCAGCGCAGAGAACAACACGGATCCAGCTGCCTACTCCCGACGCCCGATTGCTGGTTCTCTGGAGAACAGTTTTTGAGCACTTTTAGTTCAATATGTAAATTCCACTCCAAGTGATAGAAAATGAAGTTTTCGTCCTTTCCCGAAAACTGGATTCATCGTGCCCTGTCTCTTCATTTTCGTATGGTAATGGTCAGATGTTGACGCCTTCGGAAGGCTTGAGCTCCAGGAACTGGTAAGGTACGTGGATGGTGTGGTTTTTATGTTCCACCACAAGATGGCCTCTTCTGGCGGAAGCTCGAACCACCATAACTGTCTCTCCTTTGAGCAAAGTTACCTCGCCGCTGTTGTCTTCTGGAAGAAAAAGAGAATAGATGTTATTAACTGCAGAAAAGTCAGGCTGAGGTTGAGCTATAGTGCCTAGCTGAGCTCAACAAATCAGGGGAAAATATGGGTCTAACCAGAGCTGTTACATAAAAAGGTCGAAACATCGCTTAAGTTTAGCCATTTTGGATCGGATTTTTCATTGTTAGGGGCCAGGGTTACCACAGCAATGTTACGGGTTTTGCTAAATTCGCCAAAAATAATATCTTATTTAATAAACAATTCATATGCCGCTAATTATTGCTCAGTGATAAATCACCAAACAAGATATTGCTACAAAAGTCAAGCACTCAAACATGCGCTCCGATCCAAAATGGCTGATCTCAACCTGATGCGCTGACTCTTATATATAGAGGGCTTAGGTCTAAAAAGAAACAACTTTTCTTTTTGCACAAAGAACATTTCCACCAATGAAAATCATAAACATTACAGTTATTACAGGGTATTCCTACTAGATCATATGGCGGACTCTCCCATCTAGTTTCGTGAAACTAAGAAATACACATAGAGAAAAAGAGTTTTTATCTCACTGTTTTCACCTTGATCTCCATTGCTGTGGTTATACGCTACTCCCCCCCTCCCCCGTATGATGACCATCATGCTAAGAATTCTGCAACAAGCTCATTTTCACAATAAGGATAAAATTACTTCGATTGAAAGACAACATTTTTGCTTTTCTTCTCAATTCCAACATTGTTTGCGTTTTCTGCCTTCTTTTTTGTAGTCGCATCAGACTGAGGGAGTGACACGCGAAGGTCACTTTTACTATAAATGAAGGTTAGCTTTACTATAAGGATTGAAGGTGCGCCGGATTGATAGACCTCAACGGGCAGCGCTAACTATATTTAAGTCATTAACAAAGGGTTAAACAGTCGGAAAAATACTTCGGATTTAAAACACATTTGCATATTGCCGCAGGGAAACATTTGTCCTCAATATCTAACAGCGTTAATCTAGGGGTCAAAACCAGCAATTTAAAACATTTCACATCAAAATTGGTTGTCGATTTATCGAAATAATTTTGTTATAGAAAGCTACTGCATTGACATCTACAGCAAAAATGTATATTGTACCTTCTCTTTGAAGTCCCAATATATTGAAGGTGTATGTAAAATCAGAAGGTAAGGATCGAAAGGGCAAGGGTGCCAGATTCCCGGAACTCAATGGTCAGCTAAAAGTGCAATTCTGCCGTTGAATAAAGGGAAAAAGTCGAAAAAAATTCTTTGAGTTGAAAACATTCGCATACGACACATGGCACAATGAAACATTTGCCGCGAAAAGAATTTAATCTGTAATCGAAAAGAGCAATATTATTTATCATTTTTTGGAAAGTGGTCGAAAAGCTGTTTACTTTTTTTCTGGCTCAATCTAACTTTCACATCCAAGTCTAGCGATAGTTTGAACACTGCAAGAGGTTAGTGTGTCATTCTAGATTAGGAATGTACGTATAATTTTGAATTATTTTATTTATACTTTAATTTCAAGTGAAATAGTTTTTTTTTAAACTAAATAAAAACATTTGTTGATGAAATAGCAAAATCATAGGATTTAGGTAAGTGTGTTTACTATAACGCAATACTAGGGGCGTTGCATCGCATTGGTTGCTGTTGCATCAGATTTCTATCTTAAACCAAATTTGGTCGAAATCTGACATTAATTGTTGCTGTCAAGGCGCTGGTATTCTGAACACAGTCTTGGCGTTGTTGGCTTTTTAAGACATTCTTCAGAAGGGTGTAGAGAATCTACTTCAGAAAAAAGTTCTGCCAGTAAAAATATAGCTTAACAATTTGATTACATTCTAATATTGAAAGCACAATAATTCATCAATTGAAGGTTCAAAAGATCAAACACTATCATTAGTTGTTTGCCAAGTTAAGCAAACTTAAAGGAAAAAATGGCTACGGTGCGACGGAAGGCCCTTTAAAAAATATTAGATTGATGATAGATGAGGAGTAAGACAAAGTCAACGAAACGAGATGTCAGGCTATTAATTATACGTCTCGGATTAAAAAATGATGGATCAGATTGCAAGCGAAACAAAAATTTCGTTTTTGTCTCTTGCTGTAGCATGGGCGTAGTTGTCCCCTTACCTGGATAGTTCATCTTCATGACACGTGCTTGCGGGTATCCCATTTTGGTGTTGCCGGTCACAGTGTAGGATCTGCTGGGGGGAACGGGCGGGGGTCTCTCCAGGTCGAGGCCGAAGAGCGAACACGTCTGCTGAATCGTTTTCTGGTCGCATCGCTCCAGATCACCAGGTGGGGGAGTGCCCGAAATCGGCTGTGGTCGCGGCCTGAACAGGAAAAAAAGGAAAGTATTTTACCATCACGGGGAAGAAGATCTAATATAGCTGAGCTTGGTTCATGGTTTAAAGACATTGGAAGAAAATTTAATTGCAGAGCCTGGTTCTTGGAATTAAGGCATGAAAAGAAAATTAAACTTCAGGGCCAGACTCTTGGAATAAATTCATTGGAAGAAGATTTAACAGCAGGACCTGGCTCTTGGAACAAAGTCATTGGAAAAAGATCTCATTGAGTCTGACTCTTGGAATAAAGATATTAGAAGAATATTTATTTGCAGAACCTGGCACTTGGAATAAAGGCATTGGAAGAAGATTAAACTGCGCCTGGTTCTTGGAATAAAGGCATTGGAAGAAAATTTAATTTTTCCAATGCTTTTGTTTCAAGAGCCAGATTGAAGATTTAACTGCAAAGCCTGACACTTGGAATAAAAGGCATTGGAAGAAAATTTAACAGTAGAGCCTAGTTCTTGGAATGAAGGCATGTTTCAGACACAAAAAATTGGTGTATTGTTATTGATTTTGATATTCAGTACTACATATCTGTACATAAATAAATACAGAACATATGAGATTATCACGCGTTTCTCATTCTTAAGGTGATTTCAGAACCCAATTTCCACTTTAGAAGTCCCTGAGCAAAGAAAACATATGTCATGGTTGTGAATAATAATTTAGGAGTAAACATTTTGTTATTTAAATACGATTAACTCATTAAAATATTTATGCAATTGGGCAGGAATAACTTTTGCGAGGAGTGAAGTAGCTGTGTTCCGCAGAACTGTGAGGACATGCAGCAAAAACAGATCTACAGATTGTCAATAGGGATCTCAGCATTAACATGAAGTGCGCTATGCACATCTCCTTTTTGGCACCAATTTTAGACAAAAAATTTAGTGACGTTGTTGCTAAATGTTCGCCAAATTATGACATTCATCACTTTTGTTGTATACTGAAATTTTACCTCTTTCGCTCTAAAAGAAGGATAACTTTACAAACTTACCTGTGTATGCGTGTCCTGGCTTGCATATGCAAATTTCTCTTGAGAGTTGGCCATCGTTTCCTGCGAAAGTTCCAGCCTCTCCACACCGATTGAATAAGCACGGCTGCATTGTGGCGCCTCTCAACTCGTAGAAGTTCTAGTTGTTGGCGAGCACCCTCACTGGAATATTTAAAAAACGATTTAAAACCACGTTTCTCTATAAATTCATTTTATATTACTTTTTCTTGCAAATTTGAGAGTATATACAAGAATAATTTGCAAACTGCCGGAGAAATTTTTTTGCTGATGAAGGTTTTACGGCATTACAGTTACTATTACTCATGCTAGAACTTAAAAAAAAAAGTTCTAGCTATTCTGAGGTGACTACTCCAACAATGAACAATTAAGTTACTTTTATTACACTAACTTAATTCCAACGTTCACACGTCCCACGTAAGTGAAATTTCTTAAAAATAATTCTAGTAGTTAACCTGCTCATTGAAAATAACGAAACTATTAATGCAGTAACATAAATGAATAAAAAACGTATCTTTAGCATCTCCCCCCCCCCCCCCCCCAAACACAAGGGTTTGCATTAATATTTTAAAATTGTTTATAAGATTTCCTTATCGTCCTCTAATATTTATTTCTTACACCACGTTTTACTTTTCAGTCACATAAATAATGAACACACCACTTGAATTCCTTTACTTCTGCTAACTAATCTACATTTTTTATAACTAAAAAGAAATAGGTGCATTACGCGAGTCAGAAGTTATACTACTTAAATACATGATGCTTCAGCAATTTTTTTTTTTTTTTTTTTGAGAAACATAAATCCTTAGATACTTTTATTCACCCATCAAGATAAAGTTCTATAAATATAAGAAAATGGCATTTTCAAACTTAAAAGAAAATTAATATTTTGTAGAGCCTTCTTTGAGTATGTGGCAGATTCATAGGGGAGAGGTCGATTGGGGCGATTGTCCCCCCCCCCAAAAGGTTTGTAAATTCGAAAGTTTTCCGGGAAAATGTCACCAAATTCCCCCCCCCCCACACACATCACAAAAAATCGCCCAAAACTGTATTTTTACGACTTTGTCCAAAAATTTTCCAGGGGAGAGTCCCTCAACCCCTCTCTCCAGTGTCATCAAAGATCGTCAAAAATCTTGAATTTTTGTAGCTTCAATTTCGAAAAAATCGTCGGAAATGAAAACTTTTTCGAAAATGTCCGGACGAGTCCTTCCCCTAACATCAATAAAGACCCACCAACATTACGTTTTTGAAGCTTCAATATTGAAAAATTTAGGGATAGCTCCTGAATCCACATCTTCCCTTAACGATACCAAAGATGTACAACCATATCGCATTTCAGGGCTCCAATTTCCGATGGAAAGTTTCAAACCCCGTTTCTAAGTCATAAAAGATGGCTTACAGCTCCTTTTTCAGGACTACAATTTCGAAAACTTTCCGGAGAGGAGCCTCATGTCCTTCTTTCCTCATCTTTCAACATCATTCAAAGATCGTCTAAAACAACTACTAGAAACTTTCTAGAACTCCTACATAGAAAAGTTTCCGGGGAAAAGTCCTGAACCCCATGTCTTCTGCTACGTCATCAAAGATGGCTTACAATTGCGTTTTTAGGACTTCAATTTCGAATTTTTTTTTGCGGAGAAAAGTCCCCGAACTCCCTGGTTTTTAGCATCACTAAAGATATCAAAAAATGCACTTTTGAAGCTCTAATATGAAAAAACTATTGGGGGAAATCCCGAATCTCGCCTTTTCCCTTTTAGAAAAAAGATAGCAAACAATTGTGTTTTCAAAAATATGCCCATAAATTTCAAAACATTTCCGGAGAGGGACCTCCAAATCTCCCTTCAACTTATTAACCAACAAATAGTCTAAAAATGCGTTCGTGACAAATATTTTCGGGTCAGAGCCTGCAAACACAACACTCCTACTTATGCGCGAATATTAAGCAACTCTATCAACAAACAAATCCATAACTATCTTCAAATTTTATTTTAAAATGCAGTTTTAGTATTTAATTATGTTCGGTACCTTTCTCTTCATTATGTTGTTCGGTACCTTTCTCTTCATTATGTTGTTCGGTACCTTTCTTTCTGCCACCTTTCTTTTATAAGGAAAAGAGTTCAATTGGGGATCTGAATGGCTACTGAAAATACTTCACGAGTCCTCAAACGAATCAAAAGTTGAAGGGCTTAATTTAGATGATAGATCCAGAATATTAGTAGAATTTTTTTTGTTTTCAATTTTTTATTCTTGTGTGTGTGTGTGGTACTTGAAACACTTTCATTCAAACTCTTTGAACAATACACATTATTTGAAAAAAAAAAAAAAAACATGCTTCAGTTCTTTTTTTCATTAGTCCCCCCCCCCTATAATGTACAGGGTGGTTAAAATTAAACGCACAGTACTCAGAGGCTCATAGCTCCGGTTCTACTGAACGGATCGGAATGATATTTAAAATATACGTTATGTAGAACATGCGCTCAAGGTTTTTGTAAAAAAAAAGTTTAAATTTCTTGCCAATAGAGGGCGCTGTACTGCGAAAACCATATGCAAATGAATAGCGACTGTATTCTGTGTATAAAACAGAGATGCATGATTGAAAGGAATCATTCGTCCGCAGTTAACATCTCGCGAACTTTCCCAATTGCCTGGCCGGCAAGGTCACCAGATCTAAACCCTTGCGACTTCCGGCTGTGGGGTTTTTTTAAAGGTCGCGTCTATCAAGGAAGTGTAACTAATGAAGCAGATTTGAAAGCGTCTATCGTACATCACGTCTCACTAATTCATCCCGATATGTTGCTTGCGGTCGTTGAACACGCGATCGTACGCTTTCAGCATATTGTTGACCGGCAGGGTATGCACGTAGAGCATACGTGTATGTAACTCAATAAACCTTCTTTTATTCTTTGAATTTTTAGTGTTATCTTTCTTCGTACGTCATTACAGCGCCATTTACTGGCGAGAAATTTAAACTTTTTTTTGCAAAAACCTCGAGTGCATGTTCTACATAACGTATATTTTAAATTTCATTCGGATCCGTTCAGTAGACCCGAAGCTATGAGCCTCTGAGTACTGTGCGTTTAATTTTAACCACCCTGTATTACTCAATCGCCCCTCCCAACAGGATGGTCTGCATCCGCCACTGCTTTGAGTTTGATGTGAAAGTTAATACATTATGTGAAACGCGAGTCGATCGCCCAAATAAAATGCATATTACATATAGCCTTTAGTATTTAACCTTTAAATTACACAAAGGAAACGCCTATCCAGGATTGAGAGTTCACTTTAATTGATTTATAAATCGCATTTTGCACATTTTTAGCATTCAGACTATGAATACATCAAAATACTTGGTTAATTCTTGAATAAATTTTAAACGCTGTTTATCATACAATAGGAATGAAACGGTAAGTGTTTATTGATGTCTTACTTGTGGGGAACCTTTTTATAAAATTTGTTTCAGGCATTATTTCAATTGCAGATAAAAAGTCACGTTTTCAAGTTTTTGGGTCGTGGGTGGCCTAATGCATAGGACTTCGGACTCCGCACAGGAGAATAATGTCAATTTCCAACTGATTTCGCATATTACCAACCGAATTGACACCGTCCGTTAATTCCGTGGGCTTAGCAGTCTTGTGATCGATCACTTGCAATGATCATGGTGAAGGGTTCATGGAAACATTTCCTCCCCTTTAGAACTATGCTTAAACTGCAAAAGTTGAGAGAAATGGTGCTGCCATCTATCGATCGAGAACAAAATCGAGGGCGAGGGGCTTTAAAGGGGATCTTATTTTTATAAGATCGGTTCCCTTCTGTCGAAATTTCTATTCGCTACATGAAAGGCATGAGTCCCAGAATTGGAAACAGTTATAAAAACAATTCAAGTGTTCAATTACAAGGTTTATAAGTGCTGGATCATCGTTGCCTCCGAAAACTTTGTTTTGGCTGCTTTAAAATAGTTTACCTTGAAATGGTGTTTTCAGAGTAGAGAACTAATCAGTCTTTTGAACCCCTATTATGGACGCCTGTAAATAAAAGGAAAAAAAAGGGGGAGGGGGAATAGCAGTTTAATCTAAGTTGCAATAGATGTGACGCACCTGAGGAAGATATGTCTTTTTCCCATTGCCCAAGCAGTGGACGCATTGGACACTCGACAGTTCTCCGTGACAGCCATAAAACTCTCCAAAATGAGCTGAAATAAAACGGAAAAAATATGAAAGAAGATGCAACAACATTGCCAGCAAGATTCGTTAGCTGAAAGCACTTGATACTTTAAGCAGGAAAATGTCTCATGGAGGAGTAATAGAATATTCCAAACGGTTTTGGAAAATTCACAAAAGAGTACATTAGAGTGCAAAATTTATAGTGTAACTTTTAGCAACAACAAATTTTCGGCGTTGTTGATAATGGGTACCAAAAAAAAAAGAAAAGTTTTTGAGAATGGGGAACAGAGAAACTCCTTACTTCAAAAGAGGCAGCGATTTAAATTGAATTTAATTTACAAACAAGGACAATAATAAAGATTAAATTTTGAAATGTGGTTTAACAAATTATGATTTCAATAATCATTTTGAAATGCACAACTTTTAAAGTGAGGAACAATACTTTCAGTAATTTTCAAATGCTCTGAAGTGAACTCTTAAAGTGAAAAATTGATGCTATGTAACAAATAATTGAATAATTCTTTTTAAAATGCAGGACCTTAAAGAGTTACTTTCAAACTAAAGCAATAATTAAGTACTGTCCGCCCCTGGCAATTTGAGCTCCGCTGGCCGGCCGATTAAACGATTCCATTTGTTGAAACAGGGGTGAGGAAAAGCGGCTGAAGTTCAAAAGACTTAAAGGTAGTCCAACTCTGCGCCTAACAATTCCTCTTCTTACTGATTGGCTTCCCTTGGAAGAAATGGACTTGCTCTAGGCCATAGTTAAACTTCTCAGAGGCGGACAGTAATGTCACTCAAATAAAAGAAGAACAAATTGTAGCAAGTGAAAGGGGAAGTAACAAAATCTATGTTCTGAAAAAGGGGTTATACTATTTATTTCTAGAAGGGGCTAGTAATTAGGTTATTCTCAAAACGAGATCAATATTAATGAAGAAATCGAAACTTTATTTATGAAAGGGAGATTTACTGCTCAGCTCAATAGTAGGATTGTGTAGTGTAGTGGATTTTAAGGAATGGTAAAACTACTTCTGAAAAAGTACTCATCTTTTTGAGATTGTCTCTTACCTTGCAGTCTTCAATAGCTTTTTCATCCGTTCGTTTCAACTTCTTAAAGGAAGCTATGACACGATATCGAATATTGAAAGCTTTAAATCGCATTCGATGAGGAAAACCTGGGGGAAAATATTGAAAGAGTTGTATTTTAAATGATTTAGCTGTAAGCATTGCAAAAAAAAAAAAAAAAAAAAGTATTACCAACTAGTAGAATGACCTAAATTTGATCTAGAACAAGTTTAATTTTAGCTAGAAAAAGTACATGAACTAGTGCCTTTCAAAAATAGACTAAAGCAATATCATGGGAACTACATTAATTTGGGAAAAAATAAACAACCCTTAAAATACACCGCCAGCTCATTCAATTCCAGCCGAGGACTGCAGTTTCGTGCTTTTTGCACTAATCAGCCCGGCATAGGAAGTAACTGAGCTGGAGGTTGAAAAAATCTTAAGGAAGCCAAGAGTGCCAAACAAACTAGTAGCTAATACAGAATTAGCACTGAACAGACGAGTGACCGAAGCAATGGTTCGATTCAACTCGAAGATTGAAGGAAAAGCTGTTACATTTAGTAAGTTACCGCCCTATAGCCAGGACTAAGGCAGAAATACTTAAAAAATATTGTAAGTGTGTTAAGAACTTACCACCGGCCATTAAATTAACAGTTTCCAAGACTTGCAAAGCTCTGATTTGTTGCACGACGACACCTCTGTCAAAATGACTTGGTTGCTCACTATTATTTGCCTAGAATAAGAATTACTTGTAGTCAACACTATACGACTACATCGTTGAAAAGTCTTATAAGCATGCAAAATTATAGTCGAATTTGAAGATGACACACGTGTTGAGAAAATATAAATAACTCTTGTTTATAGGTTTAGAAAGCTGTGCTGTTTCTGAAAACCTTTAATACACCACATCGCTTGCTTTTTAGTCAAGCTTCAAACTTAGGAGGCACATTTTCGATCTTACACAACTGCAATTAAGAAATTGAGCTGCGTGTTTTTTAATTGCACATTTTTATTTTCAGCTGCCTATTTCAAAATAGTTCAGGTCTTAAGCACTTGTCTTCAAACAGAACAATCAAGACAATAATTAGGATATAAATTTAATGAATTTAGCGTGCACTATTTTCTTAAAACAAAATCTAATTAGCCCAAATGGTAATGAGCCAAAAATTTAGTTTTAAGTGAATAATCTAATTTTAAAACTTTAACTATTTCGCTTCCCAGTTCCGGGGTAAAAATATCAATAAAGGAAACCAATAATAATAGGCACATGCCTGTTGTTCAGTTCAGAGTCCCTTTTACTTTTCAGTACTTTACATAAAGGTGTTCAGTACTTTACATAAAGGTGTTCAGAAGTAAGCATAAGTCAGAAGTGTCATAAAAGCAAGAAAATTCTTTTTTTACCCCCTACACTTTGCATTTTTCGAGTGTCGTTATAGCAAGTTTTAATCATTGAATCGTAGCCGACACAGAGAGAAAATCTCTTATTCATTGCAAAACATACACATATTTTTCTTTTCAAATGCACGAGAGAGAGAGAGAGAGAGAGAGAGAAAGATACCTTTATACACCGTATGAAATGAGGCTTGGCGTGCACTAGAGTCCTGAGTAAATTATCCAACCTGCTATGGAAGTCCTGAGTTAGAGTAGATACAGGTTCATCACCATTTTGTCTGCAAAGGAAATGGACTTATTCGATAAAAAAGCATTTTGTAAGTACAGTAAAACTTGTAAAGTTGACCAACTGTCTGAGAGGATTGCTTTTGTCAAGTACATAGTTACACTCTACTCAGAAATAAACACAGACGTATCATTTCTGAGAATAGGGCTGTGTCAAAAATGAGAACATGGCGAATTGATTTGAGAGTACGAATGTCTGAAAAATAAGTAGTTGTACCATTCGTGAGTATGGTATTTTGCTCGTCTGTAATTCTTGCAAAGCTAAGTAGTCCATGATCTTATTCGCTCCCTTTGGGAGCTTAAACTTTTGGGATGGGCCGCAATCGAACTGAGGCCGATACACTTTATAAATACGCTCAGTTAATCTTTAAACTGGGAGCTAAAAATATTTTTCACAACAGTGAGAAGTAGAAGTCTGCAGTGAGAAGCAGTCAAAAATACGCATTCATCATTTTTGAGATGGTCTGCTTACTTGAATTTAAGTTTGACATTTACTTATTTCTAAGTTAAAACTGTTTGGAAAAAACGAGAAGATATATGTTTTCATTTCTAAGCAGATGAGTTTTAACACTGTGAAATGAAAATGCTTATAGATCTGAGCATGATCAGATATGGCCGTCAGCAAATGAATGCGATAAAGAGTAGTGATAAACTACTTTTGTTATACATGGTTACGGACACACTATATGTGAAATTAACAAGTTTTTTCAGAGAAAAACTTCAAACGTGTAAAACTATCACAGTCGAGATCGGATTACATAGTCACTGCGAATTCGCTATTGATTATCAATGCGTTAACATTGTATATTTCGGAATTTTTTAAACATTCTATTTCATATAATTTAAGAATTAGTGACATAAAAAAACTTACAAGTCTGTATGAGCAGTTGGTGATATCCGAAAAGAAACTCCTCGAGGTACCGTATCTATCGGAAGAGAAAAACAAAATTTATTATATTGTACAAGCATGAGGAGTATAATGTGGTCAAAAAAAAAAAAAAAAGAACGTTATTAGTTATTATTAATGTTAAAATTAATCTTTTTTTCACGGAATCGTTTTGTTCTTTTCTTAGACACAAATTAAAATTTTACAATATTTAGTTGATTCCATTGTTCCGTTAATTCTTGCTTTTCAGAATGCATATAGAGAGAAGTAGGTTAGCGGCTCAACACATAAAGTTGAATCAGAATAATAAAATGAGCTGATGGTGTGCATCACATGGCTTCCTTTTACTCCAATGTAATGCCATTTCCCCATCATTGGCAATTTTAATGTGATTCAATTGTTTACTCTCTAAAATCACCAACATTGACCAAATTAAAATCAAATTTAAAATTAAAAAAATCGCCAAATTCGTCGCCAAGTTGGCGAAAAAAACTTGGCGACCTAAAGACTGGCGATATATTACCAAGTATCCGACAAATTATAGCACCACTTGAGTTTACATCGAAATTAACAATGATTTCCCCTCAAAAAGGGGCAAAAGACCCCCTTAGAAACATCCGAATGCAACCAAAATTTAAGGGCACAACTAAGGTCCCACTACGAGTCTACGTACCAAATTTTAACTTACTAGGACATACCGCTTTTGAGTTATGCGAGATACATACACACATACGCACATACATACGTACATTCAGACGTCACGAGAAAATTCGTTGTAATTAACTCGGGGGTCGTCAAAATGGATATTTCGGGTGTCTGTAGGTTCCTAGGCATATATCCACGTGTGGTCGGGTCGGAAAAAAAAAACAAAAAAAAAAAACTCAACATTCATTTGGGGTGAGAATACAATACTTCCTTTTTTGTAAAAGGAAGTAAAAATGTATCACATTCGTTTTGCGTGTCAGGGATGCATAGTGTTTCAAAGACACAAAGACACATTTAAAATTTTAAAAAGAGCACCTTATACATAACAATTTTCATTTTTATCGATAATTTTCCGAACTAAAACGTTATACCACATTAAAGTTCAAAAGTGTAAGAGATAGTTTGATCTAAAGCTCTAAACTGTGGAAAAAGTAACAAGTCCGCCATCTTGGGGCGAAACGATGCTTTCTTTCTATGTCTATCATGGTAAAGTAGCGTATTTTGTTTCTTGACTGTGGTTTCTAATTAAGTCTATGATGTATGTTAATCAACAATCAAGAAGCACCACAATCAAGAATCAAAACACGCTACTTCAGAAAAGCAGACATTGGATTTAGCATTATTGCATTTGCCTTTAGCCCCAAGATGGCGGACGGGTCATTACTTACTTAAGCTACTGCTACATCTAGGGCTTTAGTTTGTCTAAGTCATGAATCAAAAAGATTACCTTGTGAATAAAGTGCTTTAAGCTCGCTGCCGAATAAGTGAGTGGCAAATCCAAAATTGCAAATTGACTTGTGGAACACGCTGACGATGTCATCTGGAACAACATCCCTGTTCGTCTCCAAGAAACTCGTCGTGTCGTAAGGCACTCGACCAGCAAAATGCCTTATTCCGAAGACGCGGTTGTCGGCCGGTTTTGGCTCGTACAATCTAGAAAATGAAACCAAATGAATATATCGTAATAAACAGTCGTATGCCCTCTTAAATATTCTTCAAACTCAACCGGTCTTGGACTAGATGGAACCAATTTTTCAAACTTATAAAGCTCGAGACCTTGTTTCAGTATATCAGGAGTAAATAATGACTTGTGTCGAGTGAGGGAGGAGAAAAAAAAAAAAAAAAAAAAAAAAACTTTCTGGATCGTATTTTAAGTAACGACACGTCCACCATCTTGGGTCTAAACGATGCTAAGTTCCTGCTATAATGAAGGAGCTTGTTTTGCTTCTTAATTGCGGATTGACATGGAGTTAATTAATAAGAAACCACAATCAAGAAGCAAAACACGCTACTTCACCAAAGCAGACATAGGAAGAAAACACCGTTTAGCCTCAAGATGGCGGACGTGCCGCTACTTTTTCTACTCACTTTCTATTCACTGCTTTAGTTTCGACTACACTGCCTCTAAATCTATGATTTCATTTCTATAATTTCTCCCTCTAATTGGAATTTTCGAGTAATATACTAATCTGGAATCTTTTCAAAGAGTTTTAGATATTTTCTATTTTTTTAAGGAGCTTTTGTTAATTTAACTACCAAATACAATTTCTCTAGCTAATATGGTTCGAACGCCAATTCTATAATAAACGTTTGATCTCTTTTGAATTTGTCATCTATGTCTCACCCATGCTTTCCTGCATGGTGTTCTCTTAATCCTCTATGCTCCAGTTATTTTTTTCATCATTTTGTTTTTGGCTTCAAATTGAGTATTCTTTTCAATATACGTGTGCAGCTTTTCAAATAGAATAATTATTAAATTCTTATAAAAACACTATCAGATCAGCAATCAAAGTAAAATAGTGGATCTGGAAAAGAATAATTTATGATGTTCATAATAATGTATCAATGAATTTACAATGGGGAGTAATTAATAGAACAATGTGAATAAAGGATTTTTTTTTTTAAGTCTGTAAATTAGAAACGCATGAAAGGATGGGAAAGGGAGGATGGGGCGACATTGACAACTTTAGTTAATGTTGTGTTGAAGTTGCCTTGCTGGAGTTGAATCAAAACTTCGTTTTATGTAGCTGTTTAGAGAACTGCTGCAAACACTCCACATCTAACATTTGTTAGTTTTTCCTTTTTAAGAAATTTAATTTCTTACATTTAGATTCAGTTCTTAAAGAAGCTTGAATTACAACATTCCTACACTTGTGTGATGGGTGAGAGGAGGGAGAACGATTCACACACTCTTGACTAGCATTGCTTTGAAGTGAATCAATCAAAAGAGTAATAAAAATTAAAAAAAAAGAAAAAAAAACTAACCTTGGATTACTATGATGTTGAACCAGAACTTTCTTTATGTAACTGTCTGGAGTACCTCTGACTGAACACTCCACATCTAACATACTTAGGAGACCCGTTCTCTGGAAAAGAGAAAAAATAATAATTATCAAAAAGAAGTCTACATTAGTAATAGCAAGAGCATTTCGTAAAACTTTCCCCTTTTGAATCGGTCCTTTCTTTGAAGAATGGACAACGAATTTTGACTGTTATAAAAATCAATGTCTGTATGTCACGTCGCGATGTACAGACGATCCTAATAGCACTTACGATATGCAATTCAGCACTGAGATAGTCTGACTGCGCACCTCGAAGCCAAAACTTTAAATCTGTTACAAAATTCACTGTCTCCGTGACTGATTCTTAGATCATTAACACACAAATACAGCAAGTAGGTGTGGTTGTTGACGAAGGAATCTTCGCGGGGGAAAGTGTGGGGAGACCACGTGATTCCGTTCTTTCACGGAAGCACTTTCCTATGTTTGCTCTATATCTCAAAGGGATTTGAATAATCGTCCATTTTTATTGTTTAACTTCTGCCTGAAATGTTTTGGCACATTTTTTTCTGTCATCCGCAAGTGCATAGTTTACTGATTCACGGATAAGTGTTTTTGTTTTCAAATTTCTACAGTAAGTCGTTGAGTTATGTCAATTTAAAAATGGTTCTAAAACTTGTGCTCTCGTAGAAAAGCGACAGAGTAAGAAAACGCCGAAACCCAAAGGACCGGTGACCGAACCACGTGCGAAATTATTTGATCTTCTCCCCTAGTCATAAAACTTGTCGCTTTTATTCCTGCTTCAGCGCATACAATAGTGACTGAATGGAATAGCTCGTCTATCTCTCAATGGTGTAATAAGGACTGATTAACCCTGCAGTCCTTTTAGCAATTAGAACGGGCAACGAACAGGGGCGGACTGGCCACGTGTGAGATGTGGAAAATTCCACATGGGCCGTCCTTAACTCGGGCCGTTTTCTGTGCATTCAATGTGTACGTGCCGTTTTTCTCAATTTTATTTAAAAAAGAAAGTTTTCAGCTAGGCCGGCCGTTCTTGTGTCGAGGGCTGCAGCCAGAACAGCTCTTTTTTGGGTTGGGGGGGGGGGGGCGGAGGGAGAGGAGAATAGCCGCTCCTTTTCCAACGGTCACTCTCAGGACGTTACTCTGTTCTTGCCTAACTATTACCGTATCTTGTTACGTAGGGGACAATGTCTTTGTTGGGTGGTCTTCGTCCGAAGCGAAGCCTTCAGGGTCCATGGGTGTCTCTCGTATCTGTTCGGGATTGATGTTTCCTGGAATTCTGGTAAGGAGTTTTATTGGGGGTGGGGATCTTTTTTTTGTGGCTATCTGAGACGATGTGATCCGAGACTGTCTGGGAAAAGATTACATTGAACCTTTTTCAAATGAAATAAGAGAAAGGCGCCATCCTAAGAATAGAATGAATAGGAGCAAAACGTCTGCTAAAAAGCTTTTTTTCCTTTTCATCCTTCGTTTTTTTTTTCTTCTGTTTCCCAGCACTTTTGCAATAGATAGATCCACGACTTTCTCAACCAATTAGATAATTTTGAGAACTCCACAATTTTGTCTCCGAGGAAAAAAAACGAGTCATTTGTTATACACCGTGTTGACTGCTCAATGGGATTGCATGTGTTTTAAATTCAAGGGTGACAAGAATTTTTTTTAGGTAAGTTTAATATTTTTAATCATCATGTGTTTTTTAATTTTTTTTTTGTCATCAGCACTTTAAATAATAAGAACTTGAACTGTCAGTTATAATTATAACAAATTGACGGTGTTACACAAAAATGGGTCAACCCACCAAGCAGTACTTTTGAGTAAATTGAGTTCTAAACGGATCTTCATGAATGGCATATTAATAGAAATCGTCTTTGTATCCCCGTAGTGTATCAGTTTATCTGCCAAGCTATGTGAATAACTCATTATTTTTTTGAAAATTTTTGTTGGATAACTCATTTTTGTATGACACCGTCCAATTCATCTATTTTCGTTTAGCAAAGATAAAATTTATAAAAGAACAAACAGTATAAATATTTAAAACAGTGATTTCCAACATTTTTTTTATCCGTCGCCCCCTTACATTTTTCCTTGAAAAAAGCAAATTTTAGAGGAACGTAAAATCGATATTAGGTATTTTTTGCATACAGTGAAACCTGTGTAAGTTGACCACTCGCGGTGCAGTACTTTGGTAGTCAACTTATAAAGGGCAGTAATGATTTTTTGAAATATTTTTTGTCATTTCTCGCACCGTGTATTCATTTTTCGAGGAATTCACCCTTATTACTCTTTCTGTTCAACTAACTTTCATTGTTTAACATTATTGAAAGTGAAACCATAATTAAAAATACTATTCAAATAGTTTTATTATTTTTTCCTTGTTTTAAACTATATTAGACGCCGTAGTTTTAGAAATTCCATATGTGCCAGCTAATTTTCTCTGGCTTTCTCCTTTTTGAATTCATTTTAATATTTCATACTTCTTATTAATTTCAAATTCAAAACTTTCTTTTTGAAGCCTTTTTATGTAACACTTACAGCCCAAAGAGCAACAAGCTCGACTCTCTCAGTTCATAAAGGCAAAATTAAAACGTCCTATATCTTAATCCCTTACACTCGAAATAAGCCAGAAGGGCGCTTTAGCAAGCCCATATCTGCGTACCCGCAGTGCGGGGGGGGGGGGGGGGGGGGGGGGGGGGCTCACTTCCTCTAGGGGGCTGATGGCCCTAGAAATTGAAGAAAAAAAATTAGCATTGAGACTTATTAACTTTACAAATAGACACTGGGCCACTAGGGAGATGCCCTACCCATTTTGTTGCAGAGGGCCCAAAATGTACAGATCCGGGCCTTTGCGCAATTCCAGAATTGCCACAACCTATTGCAACTGAAAGAAAACACTTTGTACTTTTCTACTGACACCTATTTTTATTGAACAAAGTACAAAAAACTATCTCAAATAGAACAACAAATGAAAACAAGTTTGGAGAATAAAGAGCAGCATAAGCTTTTCCGTCATCAAAGCATTAAAAACATTCTTAGAAAGCTATCAAATAATTATTCAATAATAATAAATTAATGAATAATAAAATAAAATAATTTACTGAAGAAAGTTTAAAAAAAACCAAGTGATAAACTTACAAAGGTTTTTTTTACAATGCTCCAAACCAAATTTGGCGTACATTAGTAGTCAAGATAGACAGGTGGTCAAGTTACAGAAGTTTTCCTTCATTATATAAGATAGGACTAATTCCGTTCCTGACAAAAGAGGTCAACATAGACAGGTGGTCAACTTACAAGGGTGGTCAACTCTACAGGTTTTACTGTACTTAATTTTAATTTAAAGCCTTAATACTGTACCAATTTTATCCAATTATTGTTACACACATTTTTTATGTCTTTTTTTCAAGAGTAATTAATTTTTGAAGGGAGATAATAAACTAAGATTATTAATATACTTCTCAAAGACAGCAGAACATTTTCTCTCTCTCCCCCCCCCCTTTTTTGTATGAAATTTAGGATTTGGAAGAATAATAAACTTGTGCAGTTTAAACTTGAAGAAAAAAAAAAAGAGAGAGAGAGAGAGAAGGGTTTGTTCCGGTATCCAGAACCTGCCCTGAGTACAATTCGTATGCTTGTCCAAGATATGAGGATGTGCATGGCCCTCCGGAACTTAATTCATTTCTTTTTTACACTCATGATTTTTTGTTTAACCCTTTCTCAAGAAAATTTAGAAGCTCTCATGTTGATGTCTTTAGAGAAGGACATTTTAAATCAAATAAATTCAGAGGATACCATTGATGCTGTTGCTCAACAAAGTAGACTTTTTTTTGTAAGAAAGATTAATGTTGTAGAAATTTGTTTTTTTCTCGCGATTTCTTTTATTTTTATCTTTAGTACCAAGTAGTCTTTAACGGATATTCATAATCTATTACTTTTAAGGAAAAAAATATAAGTTACATGCTTTGAAAGAAATTTTGATAAAATTAAAAAGGAATGTTGAAAAATTTAAGTAATTATTATGTCTTAAATACTGTAAAATTTTGTTTCCCTATATTTTAAAGGGATACACTGAGTTATAGAAGAAAAAAAAATTAGGTTCTTTAACCATATTTTAAGTATTTAATAATATTTCATCAAATAATCTTTATTTTTGAAGTTTTTTTCCTGTTAACTGATTTGTAATGCTTGTTTATAGATTTTTCTTTCTTAGCTAGATTGATAAGTGTAATTGCTTTAAGTGTTTTTGCCCATTTTAATCATAAATAATGTATCTATTTTTACTTATATTTTTAATGTTACAATCTTAAAAGCAAATCTAAAATTTCCGAATCTAAAATGCAGTATTCCCAGAAACTATTAGTTTTTAATTTATTAGTAGCACTACCATATTGCAACTAGTACGAAAAGTACATTTTTAAAAATCTTATCATATACTTTTCAATTTTAATGTTATTATTCAGTGTCAAATTGATAAATGCAATGTTGAAATTCGTTAAATAGCATACTTTCAAATTTCGGATAAAATTTTTCCGGATAAAATGATAAGATTTAGCACTAATTTGAAATTTACAAAGTTATTATTAGATTTTTCAGTTTGACGAAATTAGGGCCTTGTATGAAAACATTTTCACTGATTCTTGAAGAGTAATATTAATTTTGTCATTTTTAGTTTATTACTCTTGAGTAACTTTTTTCAAATATTATTTCGTTTTCATTAATTTCGTTTAATTTATGTCATTAAAAAGGTTTAAGTCGGACCATTTCTGTGTTGTGCTTTCTTTTGTTACTCGATTATTATTTATTTTCAGCAAGCATGTAAACTCGTACAATAGAAGTATAAATTGTTATATTTTTGGTTTAAGCGGTTGAGTTTCACTTTGTTGAACATCTTCGTAGGTTAAACTCTAGTTGAGCATATTTACTTACGAAAAAGAATACGCACATCTTATTGCTTTTCCCAATACATTTCTTCGTTTTCACTTTAAATCTTGGAAGCTGATAAATAAATTGTTCTTACTTGAAAACGTTGTGTCAGTGAAATATTATTAAAGGCAAGTTAATATGTAGCATAGGCCACACATATACCATAAAGCACAAGCACTGCCAGAACTTGCTTTCTGTGGAGAGGGGAGGGGAGTTTGGTCATAACCATCTTTACATGCATATAAACTACCGTATTAAAATTATTGGCAATATAAATCTACGTTAAAACCAAGGGCCTTGGGAGGAGACCGCAATCCCCCCACCCCAAGTGTATATCCCATGATTTTCACTTTAGTTCTTAGAACCTGACAAATAAATTTCACTCACTAGATAACATTTTGAGAGATACCTTTGAAAATCAGTTCTCACTGAGACAAATGGCGACTTTTTCGGACGAAATTTTTTTTTTGTAGATTAATTCGGGCTTATCCGATATTTCCGATCAGTTCTCACTGTCTCATGATCTGTGATGTATTCATTCTGAACGGATATATTACGTTTGGTTTACATGAAAATTTTCATTAGTTTGAATACGTACTATACAATTTTAAGAAAAGACTTAAAAAAAAAAAAGAATTTTTTTCTGAAGGGTAAATAGTACCGCTCATGGCCATATGAGGTAGTGAGAAGCAAGGGATGCAAGAGGAAAATTTGAAAATTTGGAGATAACCAGTACAAATGGTAGGTGGACCCCTCCTCTGTCTTGGGGCAAGAGATAGTACCAGCAGCCCTGGTAGGTGCCGCTGTACAGCATGATTTAGAAAAAAATTCAATGAAAGCCTACCTAGGATGTAATCTTTATACGAATTTTACTCAAAACTTGAAAATGTCTGCTTACACCCCTTTGCTTCTCACTGCCTCAAATGTATTACGTTTTGTTTTAAATAAGATTTTTATTCACTTTTACATAAACGAAATACTCTTAAATGCGGCTTTTCACTGCCTCAAATGTATTACGTTTTGTTTTAAATAAGATTTTTATTCACTTTTACATAAACGAAATACTCTTAAATGCGGCTTTTCAAAGAAGCCACACAGTTTTCACAATTGTTTTTTTTTATTGCGTAGAGCAATTTAAGCTTGCAAATATTTGAGAAAGTTAGATCCTTGAAATATCATCTGTATATTATGGGCGTTTGCTGTATGCTTAGTTTAAATCAATCTGCCCACTAGTTTGCTTGAAATGAAAAGTTAAATAAGGATTTCTGAAAAAAAAAAAAAATATATATATATATCTAGGTATTTCAGCGGGGGGAGAGAGGTGAGAGCTGCTGGGGGGGGGGAGGAACCTTTTTTTTTTTTAAACACACTAGAAACTTTTTAGGTTTGGAAAACTACAGCCAAACGTTTTTGGATGGGGCCGGCATGAATTTTTTTTTCCACATTAAAAGTTTAGGGCCAGTCCGCCCCTGGCAACGAACGTTGCACCTAGAAAGAAGTGGCTTTTGGGACTGAAGAGATGATTAAATTCGGCATGCTCACCAGAGAAGAAATCAGGTCTATACAGGGCACGTTGTCTGTGTAGTCGACCTGGAGATCACTTTGTACACCTTCTTCTCGGCAAGATTCGATGCTGCTCTTAAATACGTGGGTGTTGTAGAAATGCTGCAACGTTTCTGCGCATAGGTTGATACAGAGGTGCTCCAGATGGCTCGGCTGCAAATAATTCGAAACTGATTATTTTTTAGATAAAAGAATTCGAGAAAAATGGTTAGGGGTTTTATATCTGTTACTGACGTGACTAGGGAACCATACGAATAGTGAAAAGTAAGAAACATGTAGACATCGAAAGAGAAGACTGAGATAGATTTTGAAGGTAAAGTTTATTTGCTTTCGTCCCCAAAGAATTAAGGAATAAGGTCTCCAGAATTAAAAAAAAAAAAAAAAAAGTTCTGAATTTATACTTGGCGAGAAATTGAAGGCACCCCGCAACTTCACCAGCTGCATGAGGCAGAACATCTATCTGAAAAGCGTCTGAACGAAGTCTTCCATTTCTCACAAAAACTCGCTAAACTTGGCACTTTTTCTAAAAATTGGGATGGCTTTAATACCTCTTATTCCCACTTCCGGAGACACGAGGAAAAAAAAAACTTTATGCGTTCAGAAACATGCTTTACTATGCTTTTTTATTTGCTACCAATTTGCGCAAAAGAGAAATTATCTAGATGAACCTAGAATTTCAATTCACCTTGCTGGATTCGAAGCCAAACATATCAAGGATACCAATGAACCCATCGGTTGCATGCCGGACAGCTGAGTTGAGGACTGTCATCGATTTAGATGCCTTGACGCCACCTGAGCCAATCGTTGATGCATGCTGACTGCTGTTTTCTGAAAAGAATAGGCAAGTGAACACAAATGACGAGAATTAACAGAACCCCGAATGTGAGAAAAGTAACAAAATACACTGAAATGCCTACAAAAATAACTGATATATTCATGCACATGCAATTAACAAAGATATGGAACTAATCAGAGTAATGAGAAGCTATCTGCAGTCACTGTGCCTGTATCAGACGACAAGTGACTGGTGAGGTTTTAGATTAAGTACTTCTGTTTCACAATAGCTGATTATCGTGATTTTAGTGAGTTTTAACGCGGTGCAATACTTGGTGCGAGAGATGGCCAATTGGCAATAGTATTTCTGAGATTTCAATAAAATGTTTTTTTTTTTTATTTTTATAACCATTTCTGGTGTACGGTGAATACAAGAATTATAATAAAACAGCGAACCTCAAACATAACAGGGGCTGAAAAAAATAGGAAAGAATTTGACCAAACATGGCTGAAGTGGATCATTCAACCTGACAGACAATTTAATTAACTCTCCCTCAAATTGCTGCAGAATTTTATGCTGCAGTGTCAACAAGTGCCAATGTATGAACTATTCAACGAATCATTAGAGATTTGAGCTTTCGAAGTCAAAGACCTTCTCATGACACAAAATTTCACACCTCGCCTAGGCGCCAACACCGCCATTGGACTGCTGTGGAAACACGTTGACTCGCCTGGTCTAGAGTTTCGTTTCCAATTGTATCGGGTAGATGTGCGACATGGAGACAACCTCATGTATTCATAGATCCTTCATGTCAACAAGGGACTGTTCTAGCTGGTGGATACTCTCGTGAAATAGAGCGCGGTCTGTTGGCGTAACATCAGACCCCTGATACGCACAGAAACTAGGAAAGAAACACGTAGACATTCTATTCAACCACCTGCACCCACTCATGTCCATGGCGCATACCGATAGACATGGACAATTCTAGTATTACAATACGTCATTCCATGCGTCAGGAGTTGCTACAGAGTGGCTATGGAAGTCCTCTTCTGACTTTAAACTCTAAAGCTGACCTCCTAAATTCCCAGATCTAAACGTAATTCAGCATAGTCGGGGATGACTTGCAACATATACTGTTCTGGAGAGAAAACCATCTTCAGGCACTACTATTGTTTTATAGATTGCTCTGCAGTATTAATTGTTTAAATTACCTCCAGAATCAATGCCGTAGCAAGAAATTTCTCAATTGGCCAGCTTAAAAACAGAGTCAACTCTGATCTTTAGAAATACAAATGAGAGCGATAATTTTGTTTCTAATTTATATGAGACAGTCATACATATATAAAATCGAATAGATGATGAAAAGAATGTTTTAATCTGAAGGGTATAACTTTAGTTTTCATTATTGGAGCTTAATTTTGAGCTTAATGGAAGGAATCCGGGCGGATTACCATCCCCTTTCCTACGCCATCGCCACTGCCCAGAATTGCTTCAGACATTAGTCAAGTCCATTCCACGCCGTGATAAGGCACTTCAGCACACTCACGGGGGTGCCTTACGATTTTAGGAAGGTGTACCAGTTATTTTGGCACTTCAGTGTCTATTAGTTTCATTCCCCCCCCCCCTGATTTCAGATAGACAAATACCAGTGTTTAATCCTTACCTGTTTGGTTGTGGACAGATTCGTTGCTATCAGAGCTGAGAGTACCTGAGGTTGAGCCGAGTCTCTTCAGGCTGTTCGCTCGCCGAACTATGGTAGCAACGGTTCGGCAGTAGAGGGCTTTGGACAGGGCATCGCGAGTTGCCGATGCCTGTGAAAGAAACGGTTGTTGAATGATTGACGAACATTTGGGAACTCTCGGGTAAGAACTCTCAAATGGTGGTCAAAAAAAAAAAAAAAAAAAAAAAAAAAAAAACTTACCAAAGTGGCGTCGCAGAGTGACTTGACGAGCTGACCTCGGACATTGTGTGTCCGGGTGGTGAGACCCCTGAACAAGGCAACACTGGAAACACCGAGAAGTGTAGCCACAGCTTTCATCTCGTCTGGAATAAGAAATCCAAAGAGTTTTTATTTAATTGACATTATACTGTTGTCTATTCGTATATCATCTTTACTAATAATAAAGCTGAAAGTCTGTGTCTCTGTATGTCTGTTAGCGCATAGACCGTTCGACCAATTTTCATGAAATTTGGCGCAGAATTAGTTCGTAGCATAAAGGTGAGCACCTCGAAGCGATTTTTCGAAAATTCGATTTTGTTCTTTATCTATTCTATTTTTACAAACATTTTACCGATAAAATTATCATAACGTGTACGAGTAAATTACCAAATTACCGTAACGTGGAACCGTAACATGGGCGAGCAAATGAACATAGCAAATTGGCGAGAAATTCATTATCCATTATTTGTAAATATACAGGCAAACCAAATGACCCTTTAATTTTCTACTGCGGGCAAAATTTTAAATAAAATCATTCCTAATGTCTCAATCAACTTAACTATTGCTAAAAGAAACTCACAGAAACAGCGTCGTTCAAAACAAGAAATTTCCTCAGTATAAATGCCCTGATTCTCCCTCCATGGCAATTTTAAGTGCCGTTGAATTTAATTGAGATTCATTACCTTTCAAAATAATCACCCGACTTTGATAATAGTAATAGTAATGATAGTAATAATAACAATAGTGCACTTCTTATATCTGTCGAAATCAACGCGATTGGGGAGAGATAAGCATTAAACTGCCCGGGGAAAGGCAGAACTAATTTATAGCTTTTTATCTAAGCTTTTGCTTTAATTTTAAGAGTTAAACTGCACTTTAGCTTGCAAACTCTCTCTGGAGTTCTAAATAATTTTAGTTACCAGTTAAAAGGTAATCTCAGCTTCAATGAAAGGACATCAGCTACCAACGACTAGATTTGCTGAACATTGATAACTTGGTCATCCCACATCAACTGACCTAATTTTCCAAATCGTCCCCAACCGACCATCTCCATTTTTGATGAAGTTTTATACACGTGAACGCATGTCTTTGAAAGTAGTGTAGAGGAAACTAGGGAGGTTTGACCCGCTTTTCACAAATATTTTCCTTTTTTAACTGGACGTTAGAAATTTTCCAAACTGACTTTTATTTCCTTATGAGGTCTGGCAACTTTAAACATAATTATTTTTTATTTAAATTCTAGATTAGTTATTTTTTTAGTATTTTTTCAAGAGAGTCTAAACTGGGACGAACCGCCCCATCTGAGGGAGGTTTGACCCAGCGAGATTAAAAGTTGAAAAAATGATGCTGAAATAATTTCATTACTAATGAAATGATCTCTCTATAGAAAATAAAAAATACTGACGATTTATTTTCAGAATAGTATCAAAAGTTAAAAGCAACATTTTGCCTCCACTAAAATTTTCCGCCTTAGGCAGCTGCCTACTTGGAAATTTGGAAAAAATCCGCTGTCTGTTCCAATCTAACTTGGCACTGAAGGGAAAGCAAGGTGAACAAAATTGCAGCCGTTGTCAAGGAAACGAGGTTACTCTGAGTAGGGCGCGTGCCAGTCAGCGGCACTACTCGCCGAATTTGGCGAGGGAAGAAAGTAACTTAAAATATCAAAAACGAAACAATTATCCTTGAATTTTTCAAAGAAAGTAGACTTGTCTCAAATATATTTCATCATGTTTTTATTACAAATGCAAGGCTGTGAATGGGATTTCATTTTACAACGGCGGAGAGATACATTCAAACAAAATTCGGGTTTCCTTCATTTTTTTCACAATAATTTTCTTGAAGTTCGGTCTTTTTTTGTAAAATACGAAAGTTATTTAAAACTACCAAATAATAAATCTCAAATTCAAAGAAAAAAAATCCCGATGTATTTGTAGTTGCAGCAAGTTTTTTGAAAACTAATATTTTCATTTAATTTTTTATTTCTTACTCACGAAAACTGTTTTTAAAAATACAATTCAATTGCTTGGAAATAACGATGGAAAGCATAAATGACAACAGACCAGGTGGAAATGCTTTGACCACAATGTGGAGATGCTCATTTAAAAGAGTTATAATGACAATCAGATTTTTTTTCCCGGCCGATACGAAGCGGGGAGAAGCGCGTTCTGGGGGTTTGCTGGTCCACAGGAAGCACGCCAAGGTTAACCTTGAAAACTCAAGTCCTCGCCCAGACAGAAGTCGTGTTGCGGCGCTTTGATTTTCTTTTCGGAATCAAATACTTACAAATGAAATATATTTAACGCATAACAGCTTCAACTATATGTCTCAACCACACACAGTCTCTATTTGTTTCACGTCCTTTGTCAATTTACACCCTTTTAAACCTCCAAACTTACGAGAACTACTTCTCAACGCGGAGTAGCACATCTCATACTTTTCCCTTCAGTGCCAAGTTAGATTGGAACAGACTATAGTATATATCTTTGAGCATAATAGAACTTAACATCTTAAATTAACTACAAAACGTAAAATAAACTTTTTCTCCTTTGCAATTTGAATTGAATCACGAAAATTTCGCAATTAAATATTACTAATTTCTCACGCACTTGAATAACAACTCATAAAATCCGTTTTATTACTTACCATTGCCTCCTTTGATGTCCACTTCCATTCCAGCACCATCCACAAATTGGATGTTACCCAAGAGCAGTATAGCAGCAAGTACTCGAACGACATCCATAGAAGGAATACCTAATACTGACAGGCAAGACTGCAAAAGGAGATTATTTTATTAGTGAGCTAACGCATAATGTCTGTGCTTCGGTAATAATAATACTTTCAATTAATAATCAACTTTTGTGGCCACAAAGAGCAATATTTAAGAAAAAACAAATCACATTTTTTGTGTGTGTGTGTCTTAGAGTGTTTTTACTTTAATGAAAATAAAGTTTATGCATAGTAAAGAAATTAACTCTTGTGTATAATGTTATAGGTTGTAATTTTCTTGTTTAGTGCAAAGAATATGCAATTACTTGCCAATAATAAAATTCAACTTCATGTCTACCAGCTTTTCAAAAAAAAAAAAAAAAATCAGAGCTCAAAGGAAGGGGGGAAAAAAAAAAGATCAGAGCTCAAAGAAAAACAAAGAGGGGGGGGGGGAACCCGGGAAAATTTTTGTTTGTACATTTTTCCTCTGGTAATAGCAATTGATGTTCTAATAGGAACAGATTTTAAAATGTGTTAATGCTAATTGTTGCTATTCAACCCCAAGAGTGAAACGCCAACAGTATAAAGTTAGAGATCTTATGTACAAAAAATCCTACCTTCCATGCTTCAAACCTAGAAGCATCTTCCGTCTCATTTTGACTTACATCTCCTTGATTTAAATAGTTGAGGTTATGCAAGGAATAGCCAGCAAGACTCAGTTGAACTAAGGAGAGAGGAAAAACAAAATGTCAAATCACATTTCTAGGACAAAATTACTAACTCTCTTTAAAAAATTTTAGGGCTGTGTTTATTACTTTCTTTGATAAGTTGAACCTTTTTTACTGTCCACTTTTGTCATGGAACCCCAAAATAAATAAATATCTCCAAAAACAAACATCATGGATGCTTACCTCTCTCTTCTTGCGTGAGCCCAGCTAACATTTGGTAAAATATGTGGTAATTCTTTTCGTTAGGAAGAAGACGAATTACACGGGTCTGGAAAGAAATAATTTATGTATATATATATATATATATATATATATATATATATATATATATATATATATATATATATATATATATATATATATATATATATGTATAAAAGTAACTGCTATAGTTTAATGAAACAGAAAAAGATTGGAAACTTTGTTTAAAACGTCGAAAAATCCTCACTGACTTATCTGGCATTTTGATTACGATAAGAAGTGAAAAGATGGGAAATAAAATTATAGAACAGGTAAGAATTTTATTTTTTGAAATAAAACTTTCCAAAAGTTCAGTATTTTTCCTATATTTTTAAAAAATTGTAAATTTTTTTAATTTTTTTTTTTGAATATTAACTTCCAATACTTTAGTAATTTTGTTTATTTTTCCTATCACTTTAAGAATTTGTAAAATCCGTTAAAAAAAGTTATTTCTTTTTAAATGTAACATTCAATAGTTCAGTATTTTTTTTCTTTCCTATATTTTTTAAAATTTGAAAAATCCTTCAAATAAGTTTTTTTTTTTTTTTGGAATATAGCTTTCAATAGCTCAGTAATTTTGTTTTTTTTTCTTATATTTTTAAGAAATTGTAAAATCCTTAATTTTTTTGGGAATGTAACTTTCACTAGTTCAGTCATTTTGTTTATTTTCCAAAAGTTTAAGAATTTGTAAAATCTTTTAAATTTTTCTTTTTTTTTTTGGAATATAACTTTTTATTGTTCAATCATTTATTTTCCCCATATATTTAATAATTTGTAAAACGCCTTTTAAAAAAAGTTGTTCTTTTTTAAATGTAACTTTCAATATAGTTCAGTAATTTTGTTTTTCTTTCCTATATTTTTAAGAATTTATAAAATCCTTTAAATAAGTTTTTTTTTTTTTTTTGACTATAACTTTCAATAGCTCAGTAATTTTGTTTATTTTCCCATATTTTTATGAATTTGTAAAATCCTTTAAAAAAAGGTATTTTGGGGGCACGGCAGTGCCCCCGCCAAGTCGAGCGCGAAGCAAACACTGCCGTACCATCTTTACTGGAACCATTTCGGCGCATTTTCAGGCCCCTATTTGAGAATCTTCTGATGAGACCAGAACGCAGAAATTTTCGTCATCCAGTAAGCTATAATCACATACTTAAAATCCGAAATTTCAAGTCTGTAGGTCATTTAGTTCCGAAGTTAAGCGAAAGCAAAATTTCGGATTTATGACACTCACTCACTCATGATCATCAAAATAGAACTAGTACTTCCCATAAACTCAGAGAGGTGAAATTTGGTACAGAGTTAAGGGTTTAATGGGCACATAAAGGGAAAACTATAAAAACTAGGATAATCGAAGATCTGGCTATTAGACCAAACTATTAGAGATCGACATACCGCCTTTACAAAAAATATTCAACTTGGTTGGCCGCTTCATTTGATGTCAAAAATCGAAAGTCTGAAGTATCTAATGAAGAACCCTCAGCTGGTCTCAGCTGTATTAGAGATATGGTAATGCCCCCTTCTACTATTGGTGCATAAAAAAATCGACTGTCATTGCAAAAGTCCAGCGTAGTGGGACACATCTTCTAATTTAATTTAGCCTAACTTTAGCCTACTCGAATATTACACAAATTAAATGTTTCTACAAAAAGAAGTGAAATCCCACCAAAAACATTCTGTAAAAAACTAGCCAAGTCTCGATGGAGCTGTTTGTTTATCTCTAAAAAGTAATGAAATCTAGACAAAGTTATGACAAGTCGAAGGCTCCTTACTGCGATTTCTTTATTGTCATAGTTAATGTTGTGTGACTTGGCCGTTAAAGGGTACACAAGGGTACAAAACCAGGTGCGCCATGACACGATTACACCAATCTGTCGCCAGAACCGCTACCCATTGACGATGGAAAATTGCCACTTGCAAAACGTGTCAACAAAATTGACCTGTACCCACTAACGTATAAAGAATGTTTAACGGCCAAGTCACACTACATTAACTATGACAATAAAGAAATCGCAGTAAGGAGCCTTCGACTTGTCATAACTTTGTCTAGATTTCATTACTTTTTAGAGATAAACAAACAGCTCCATCGAGACTTGGCTAGTTTTTTACAGAATGTTTTTGGTGGGATTTTATTGTCAAATAAACAAGCAAACAGTCTCGCAAGTCCGTCATCGTAATTAATAGCGTTTTAAAACCTGCTTTTAAAGTTAAAACGTTTCATTATTTCAGATTGATAAAAAAGAAATTATATTAAAAATTAAAAGTGTAATTTATCACAAAAAATAAATGAATTAATTAATTTAATTACATAAAAAAATAAAAAGAATTAATTTTAGGCTTTGACACGCTTTTCTACTTCATCCGCGGGAATTAGCATTTTCAATCCAAAATAGTCTTACTCCAATTTTTGATGTTGAAATGATACGTTTACGTTCCGTTTGTCTCAAAGCTTTTTTCATTCGTTAAGATATATTTTGATAGCTTACTTGGTCCAAAAAATAGCAGTGAATTTTGGTTCTGTAAAGGGCTCCATCAGTCACTTGCACTTCAATAAAATGACCCTAAAAAAAAGAAAACATAAATCATGGACTCTGATAGACCAAATAAAAGACAACTTCACTTTCATTTAGTTACAGAGCTCACAACTTCCTACATGTTTCATAGGGTGAGGGAAAGTGTAGTACCTTGGGGTATAACATTAGCCTTAGTAGGAACCTCATGGCCACATTTATGATATTTTCATTTTACATAATGATATTAACCATCAGTTTATATAGGAGTAAAAATCAGCATAAGAAACATTGAATCAACGACTTGGTGAGAGAAAGAATTTTCATAATTAAAAAGGTAGGAACTTTCGTTTTCAATATATGAATTTATAAAATCATTCAACTGAATGCCATTGAGTTACAAAACAAAAGTTTGTAACTACACCGAATTAGAAAACAATTATAATGCAGTTAAATTGACCACTATTTTATTTTTATTTAAACTAATAAGTAGTAACTTGTTTCTAACATTTTGTTGACCTCAGAGCCAGATGGAGGGGAGGGGGGGAGTTGGCCGGGGCCCTGGTCTCGTGCGGCAACTTCTAGGGGCGGCAATTTAAGCTTTTTCTGTTTATTTTTTTTTCTCATTCTGGGTGTAAAAAGTTGAAAGATTATGCCTACGGGCAAATGTTTCAAGATCAGTCTCGGATCAAAAAATCGAAGATCCAATATTGAATGATCTAAATAATTCAATGTTCTTCTAAAAATTTTCATGAGTAAAGTTGAATTTTATGTGAAAGTTTTTATTGCCAGTTACTTAAGAATTTAACAGCTTTAGTCACTTTTCACAGTTCAAGCCAATTTTACAATCAAAAGAGGGCATTTAAGTACACCATGTTCCTTTGTAATTTTCCCAGCACAAAGAATTTGAAAATAAAAAAATAACAGACATTTAAAGTAGTCCCACTACATCCTTTTGAACTGTGGGACATATTTCCTGCTCTTCAGACAATAGTCACAGTTTCCTTCAGTCAAAAGTACTACTTTTAGTAACTGAAATTGATAGAATGAGTAAAAAAAATAACATAGACCTCGAAAATACTTTCATTTTCTCAACAGTTATTTTTTAATTAATTTTTTAAAATGTCCGATTTTGAAAACAAGGCGTGGTCTTTATGACGTCACAAATGATGCTCTTTGGCGCATCTTTCTACCACGTTTCCACGTTATGATAATCAAGAAGCGAATTAAATATTGCGCACTACGCTTGCTTTCAACCATATTTAGAGCCGCTATATAGACAGGCCGACGCATCAGCTTAAGTTTAGCCATTTTGGATCGGATTTTTCATTGTTGCACTGCTTGGGTTACCACAGCAGAGTTTCGGGTTTCGCCAAATTTGCCGAAAATAATACTTTATTTAGTAAACAATTCACCTGCCGCTAATAGTAGCTCGCATTGAACAATCACCAAACGCGAACAATCGCCAGAAAAGACAACCAATCAAACTCGCGCTCCGATCCAAAAAGGCTGATCTTAAGCTGATGCGCCGGCTCGTATATATAGGGGCTTTAAACCATATCGTCGCCAATACACGTGAGTATAAAGATGCTAATTAAATACTTTGCTTTGTGATTGGCAACTTTGAATGGCATTTCATCATTTGTGATATCAGACGACAGAAACGTAAACAATGAAAGCGCAACGATTTAAGTAATTTTTTAAAATTATTAAACTTAAACAAATTATTTAAACAATGGTCAGAGCCTATGTTTTTAAACATGCTCTTTCAGAAAAAAATACTTTTAAAATTTTGGAAACGACCCCATTAAAATAATATTATACAAACAAAAAAAAGCTCTTTTCTTAAGAACTACATTAGGAATATTCACACTTCAGCTGCATTGCACGAGGAGTAGAAGTTCTATTTGCACCAAATTTATAAATTCAGGTAATGTAGAAAAAAACACTATTATTTAACGTTGCACGATGTAAAGTTAAGAGGGCGGAGCACATTTCCTGGTAGTAAAAGATGCTCTAAATTCATAAATGTTGGGCATTCTTATGTGTCTTGGAATATGTTTCAAGGATTCAAGGTGCAGCATAGTTTAGTCTCCGAAAAATATATTATAACGTCGAAAATCAATTTTGTACGGCATTTGCGATGAAGAACCAAAAGTACCAAATTTTGAATGAAATCAAAACAGGTCTCAGAATTAAATATGTAATATTAAGTAAATTATCCACCAAAATAAATAAATAAATAATTCACTCAGCTTTTACGATGCAAAAACGAGACGTGACAGGATTTGACTGTCCGCCATTTGCATTCTCAATGAAACTGATATTTTGGTGAAACTATTGATCGCAGTTATTTTAATTGAACGAGGAAAATGGTGCAACCTCTTGAAGGGCTGCGGATCACCAGAATCTTGGTGAAACTTTGAATCTTTATTTTTAACGACGGTTTTACAAATTTAATTAAATAGATAACACATTTAAAAACAAAAACAACGTATTAATTTAGTTAAGTTTTCCATTTCTATGTGCAATTCTTTCTCCTGAAAATCAAAAAATCTTTAAATGCTGCTCTTAAGACTCGAATGTTTCCACTTTTTCCCACGCTTCGTCTATTAACATACCAGCCCAGTGGTTTAAACAGTAAGAAAACAATCAAAACAAATTCAATTAAATTCTTCCTCGCTTCTTCGTCTATTTGCCCCAAACGATAAAAGTTGTCACTTATCGTTTGATGCTGATAAATATCCGCAATGCTGTTCTTGTGTCTCAGAGAGTTATTATATTCCTTCCTGGTTCATAAACTAGTCGTCGGGGAACTGCTTTTGTGAAGCTTCTCCGAATGTTGACAGATCAAACTTGCTCTTGGCACCATAATTGCACGGGCAAAAGAGGAGTTATATGAAGGGAGAAGCGAGAAAGAAAAAAAAAAGCGAAGCCTCAATCCTATTTGGATTAAGGGACAGTGTGTAGAGCTCCAACTCCGGCTTCTGGTCATTGGCTCCAAAAGGACTGCGGGGCATGTCAATCACGGGGGAAATGGGCCACGCCTATCACTTATTAGGAACCAATGCAATATGAATGGAGTTTCTGCGTGGGCGATATCTACACGTTGCTTATGAAGATGAATGGGAATAGAAATAACGGTTTGGAAATTCATTATTCTTTCTTTTCCGATGCTGAAGGAGAGCACGAGGAGCATTCGAGTATCAAAAGCACTTAGGCGAAGATTTATTTATTCGAGCATCATGGCACTTTTTCTTTTTACGATGGAATTGAATGAACGTGGAATGATACGGAAATGACTTTGCAAAAGATTTGTACGGGAGTCACGCATATTTTTCAAGAGGAGGGGTTTTAATTTCTCTTTGTTAATGTTCTCGTTCTACGGAGATCAGTAGATCATGGCACGCTGCACCTTTAAAAAGTAAATAAATAAGTCAAAACAATCGTACATACTTTTTTTTTTTGACCAAAGAAGCTTCACGTGGCTATAGGTATTATTATTATTATTATTTTTGGGGCCAAAGTGTAAAAGTGTGTGTGTTTGTTTAATCAGCAAGTCTGAACAAAGAGACAGATATGGTTCACTAAATAGTTCTTCAATTTTTTTCAAACCTTCTTCTTTTTTCCTCTTTCTATTTTATCCCCCACTGAGTTTTCTTTCCTCGCACGCTCAACACACCAGTCTTTTCTTACGCGTCCTTTCTGTACCTTACATCGGCACATCTTACGAAACTTGGATCAATAAAAATGAGTTGACTTTGGAGCCAAATGTCTAGAGATAGCATTTTGGATATCAGTCAATTTCTCAAGGTTTTTGTCACTCAGAGATTAGAATAAAGAGAAATCAAGTGGCGCAATGTCGGGTGAGCATGGTGAGTGAGACAACCCATGGCAATTTGTTAATCTTTTCTAGGACTCGTTTTGTGCGTTGTGGTTTTCTACAATCACGTTTCAGAACCACGCGTTTTCTGTTGACAATCGCAGGACTCGCCCGACATTGAACTATTAGACTTCCATTTATCCCAGCCGATAGATGGCAAAAATTATAAAAATTTGACCGATATCCACAATGCCTTCTTCAAATATTTGATCCAAAACTAATTTATTTTTATCGGTCCGAAATTGAAAATTTTCTCACCAGACAAACGATTGTTGATAACGAGGGTGACTACATCATTGATTAAAAATAAAAACTATACGGTTTTTCAAATCGCAAATTTGAACATTATTTTCCGTATTTTAACATTATTTTTATTTTGAACATTATTCTCTTTAGAGCTGTTTCGGATTTAGCTGAAAGCATGAAAGTGCACAAAAACATTCCTGCACAGTTCGTATGTAAAACAAGGAAATTCCACTTTATACAAAAACTCGTGATTTGAATATATTAGCACATCGGTGTCAATAAATCAGAGACCAAAATACCAGAGCGGAAAATATGATGAATTGTAATCGATACATATTTATTTATCGGATAAAGGAAGCGCATTTTCTGATAGGATCATTATCATTAGTCATCATCAAAATGCATCGATTAAGAAGGGAAAAAACCGAGAATAAATTGACGGAAAATAATTCTATGTATCTTGCGAGAAAAACGGAGGAGAAAATTCATATCTATGGGGTATAATTTTGGACAGAGATATTAACTTCAAGATTACCCTATTTTGAGCCTGAGCTTCCAATCAATCCCAGCACAAATTTCAGAGTGCATTCTCGTCAGCACAAAAGGGTGTTTCGGTAGTATTTGATGCAAATAATTACAGCATGTCCGCCGCCTTTTTAGATCACTTATAGGTTTTGAAGCCCAGCTTTTACGAACGATTGATTGAATTACGAAGAGCAAAAGCAAAAAGTGAATGGTTCTTGGTATTCACACCATCACATTATTATACGGTGCGGCATTTCGATTTTGCAAATGCGTACATTTTTTTTCGAAACTGCTTCGAGCAAGAATCAGAAACAGATGCTCAAATTTTGCGGATTCGAGAATCAATGGTGTGAACGGGAAACTCACAGAGGAAAAGAGAGAGATTGGAATAAGAGTAAGATGAGGTTACAAGAGATAATCTGTTAGCGGAAACCTGTTAAAAACAGGGGTGGAACCAGTGGCGTAGCTAGAGTGTTTGCCGCCCGGGGCGGTTCCTCAGTTTGCCGCCCTTTCGTCGTGAAATAGCTAATACATAAAACTGTCAAAGGTGTTTAAATTAATTCTAGCGATTTAATTGAGGAAAAAATAAGACTTAATTATTCTCTATTTACTTTCAAAAGAAAAAGGGGGAGGGATACGGGTCCACACTTGGAGAAAATTGCTAAATTTAAGTAAAACAACGCAATTTTAGTAAAATTATTAGAAAGGACGCGTTGGTTTGCTCCCGATTTTTAAAAAAATTAGTCTCTCTTAGCGTTTCTTTGTTGACGTTAGGGGATCGGTAGGCAACGAAAGGAAATTTTACGAAATTTTAAAATACAGCTAGGCTACTTGGAAAAAGTCAAGGAATTCTAGAATGATCGGATATTCAATGCGAAAATTTTAACCTCTGAAATATGCAATTTTAGGTTATCTTTGGCAACACAATTCCATGCGTATTGTAACGCAGTTGTAGGCGTTAGGGCAGAATGGGACACTGAGGTTTCTTACTGAAATGTTTTTAAAATTGAAATCAATTTTAAGGGTATCTTTGGTGGTTTAGGTAAAAGAGGAAGGTTCGGGTTCTTTCCTTGAAAATCTTCCGACACCAAAGACTCTAAAACGCAGTCCTAGGCTGTCTTTGGTGACGTTGACGGGTTCCCTAATGGCTTAAAAAATGTTGTTAAGCCAAGAGGTTCTCTCCTGAAAATTTTCCGTAATTGACTTTGGGCTTTGTTTTATAATGTTAGGAGGAAGAGGGGACAGAGGGAGGTTTCCCTCTGGAAATTATTTTTAAGGCAAAAGTTCATTTTAGACTATCAGAAGGAAGGGTTAGCGAGCTCTCCTACTCACGCAAATTTTGGGCTATCTTTGGGGACGTTAGGAATAGGTGTAAAAATTTTTCCCTCGAAAATTTTTCAGAATTGAAGTTTTCGAAATGCAGTTTTAATCTTTGGAGATGTTAGGTGAGAGGGGGAGGGTGATTAAGTTATCTCTCTCGGAAAAATTCCAAAATTGAAGTCCTAAAAACGTATTTTAGGTTATATTTGATCACGTTAGGACATCAAGGACAGTCAAGGTTCAAATGCTGTTTTTACAAATTGATATTGAAGTATCGAAGCTTTAAAAACGTAATTTTTAGCTAGATGTTGGGACTTTAGAACAGAGGCAGGGTGGGAGTTCTCTCCGGGAAAGTAGGAATTAAAGGCATAAATATGTACTTTTTGGCTGTGTTTGCTATGTTAGAGGAAACGGTAGGGTTAGGGGCTCTGCCCAGAATTTTTCCAACATTGAGGTTTCCAACATAAAAACGTATTTCTAAACTATCTTGGGTGATAGCAGAAAAAGGGATGAGATATTAAAGCGCTCTTCCGCCTAAAAACATTTTCGCACTATTAGACTACAGACTGGGGGTGGGAGAGGTTCCCAATCGGAATTATTTGGAACTGAAAATACTTTAAAACGCATTTTCGACTATGTTTGAATAAGTTAAGGGTCCAAACCAAATGTTGAAAAATGAAATTCGCTTACCTTCCATAAGGAATAAACTAACATGCGTGATCCAAAATTGAAGGACAGATTATCTACTCTCAAAAGCAAAAAAACGGAATTCCCTTATACTTCGTTTGCAGAAGAGAACTCTTATAAAGAGTGGGAAATCAAAGCAAACCCTGCAACATATAAAGTGTGATGAGCAATAAATTGTTCCGTGTAACATTTTACATCTACCCCTCTTTTTCTTACTCTTGTCACCATTTTCCGGAAGTAAAGAAAAGGGAAGTTTTAGTTTCACGAGCAGGCTTTCAAGAAACTCTCTTAAAATCCTGTATTAGCTGTTTCTTATATCAAAAATTGAAAAAGTTCATTGTTTTCGTCTTTTTGAAGGTAACCTCTACATTCTAAATAAGATTTTTTTAAAAATACTATGCACTTTTCATAACGCACTCAATAACACAAAATAACTTTTCTGGGTCAGAATGAAATATTTAAGTATTCCTTTAGTTTTTAATTATTGCAATAAAATGACACCACAAACAAAGAAAAGTGCGGCTCAAGTCAGGTAGAGAAATTCTTATTATTATCGAGCTTTTAATCATAAATTTGAGTGTTGAAACACGCATATTTTTCTGGGAAAGTTTGGTTTGAAATGACTTGAGCCGAACTTTCTTCGTTTGTGGTGTCACTTTCTTGAAATAATTGAAAACTACAGGAATACTTAAATTGTCTATTGTGCCCCAGAAAATTTATTTTGTCCTTTTGAGTGCTTTAAGAAGATATTTTCTGGCCTGCAGCAATAGATTAAAAACATAATTTCCTTATTTGGAAAATACATTTTTTTTCCACGTGAAAAGGGCCACACCAAAAGGGCGGCAAATTTGCCGCCCTTAAAAAAGTGCCGCCCGGGGCGGACCGCCCCTCTGCTCCCCCCCCCTTAGCTACGCCACTGGGTGGAACATCGTTTTGGACAATGCGTCGCCACTCCAGGTAGCAGGAACAGCGCAACGCTGCGACGGCATCGCAGATTCTTGAGAAAGTCTGCAAATTATTTCTTAATTGAAGAGGGAAAGGAAAAAAAAAGCAAGTACTTTTTGAGAAAACAGATTTTAAATTTCTGCTACTGAACATTTGTATCGCAGAAAAGGTAAACTTTACTGAATTCTCTGATGATATATATTTTTTTCTTTCCCCTTCCTAATGGGACTGCGGTAGAGGCACTCCCTTTTGCAGACCTAATGCCCCCGGCATAACAACTACTTTTTCAAGCGGCACCACTATCGGTGGGATGCCAATGCCACGAGAATTGTAACGCCCAGTTTCCCCACTAGACGGAGGCACATGGGTTCTATTCGGTACGAAACAGCACTAAGAATTTAATTTTTCCCACGAACACTCCATGTGAAACGAGTACTCAAAGGGATCTTTTACATGCCGCATAATCATACGAAATGGACGCAGACGCTGTTGATTTTCTGAATCTTGAAAATCTACCGACTGGAGCCAGGTTTGGCTTTGGCCTGCGCCTTTGGGCGTGAGAGGCTAGCGACTTAACCAGTACAACACTTTGTCAATCTCTGCTGATAATAATAATAATGATACCGACTAATTTAACTCTATAATGATTATCCAAATAAATAAGTGATAAATAATTATAATAGAATATAATAACATAAATAAAATTTAAAAAATGGAACTTACGATTCGACTAGATTCGGAATTGTTCTGCGTCTTCGCACTACCTAAAGACCGCAGTACAGTGAAAGCGGCGGCCAGGTGTTTGAAGGCGTCTGTCTCCGGCCCGCCGCCCGCAACATCAAACAACTGGCGTAGCAACAACATGGACGAATATGTCTTCCCACTGCCGCTCTCTCCGCTAAAATATAATGACACGAAAAATTATTTCAAAATGGATTAAAAACAAAACTTTTAATTTTATCTAATTTGTTATTTGTTTATTCTGTTTCTCATAGCCAGAATAAGCCAAAAAATAATCATTTTTATGTTACGTATGACTGCATTGTATGTTGAACCTTATTCCGCATTGAGCAATTTTATAAAACAAATTCATTTATAATTATTTAGGAGTGTTAAAGGAGCACGAGTTCCAACCTATGTATGCACCAGACAAACGTTTTTACGCTCTCCTGAAGAATAGTGATAATGGGACTTTGAGGTCAAGTATTTATTAATCGGTTTCCCAAATTTTATTTACCCCCCCCCCCCCTCCACCCAATAATATGACTTGAAATACTATCCCAAATGTTATACAAAACACGAGCTCGAAGATCCCCCCTCCTTTTTTACAGCATTGTCTGCTTCAAATAACTGAAATCAAACTCAGAAATAATGACACAGACGAAGCAATTTAAATGTAATTAAGAAAAAAAAATCAAATGAACCTAACAAAACGAGATGTCTAAGATAACCCATGTTTTTAACTGTCAAATTAGGTTTTCTTCAGAATTTTGTAAAGTTGAATTACAGGCTTAGAAAACTTTTAAGCGAGAAGCAACCAATTACCGATGAAATTATACCTACTACTTAGTTACAGGAAAAATGGAAGAAAGCTGCACCCCCTCCCGTTTCATTTTCTTTTAATCTGTTGCGGTAAGACTTTTCCTTATTTTTTTTCCACTTTGTGAAATATAGGGAAGAGTGTTGTAACTTGGGACCCTGCTAATTTCTAAGAAACTATTTTTAGCAGCCATGTTTTTGGCAATCTCCAATAGTAACCTTCACCACTAAATAGCGCAGTATTAAAAATCAGCATCAAATGAGTAAAACTGACAATTTTGTGGGAGAAAAAAAATTTCATGACTCCAAAGCAAATTATTTCTTCATTTTTATTTCATTTTCTGTCTATGTATTTGTAAAACTAATAAACTGAATTTTACTTTGTTACAAAAGAGAAGTACTTTAAATATTTTGGTTATGAGAAAATAATGATAGTGCGTCTAGATTGACCACTGTTTTGGTTTTTCTTAAACCACATTGTGATTGTACCTTGGGACAGTCAAACATATTGTACCGGAGGACACGTTCCAAGGTACAACATATGCATGGTTCTTAATAATTAAGGTATGTTTAGAAACTTGGAACAATATTCTAATCTTAAGTAGTCTTTTGAACACAGTTAATGTTAGATAATAATTCATTAATTAATTCATTACTCATTATTCAGGATTTAATTTATTAACACGAAAAAAAAAATGTTTTTTGGTACAAAATTGATTCAAGTATATGGCTGTTCCTGCATCATTAAGATTTTCCATTGTACAACAGGATGTGTCCCAAGGTACAATAGGATGTTATGCCTTGGGACAGCTTGAAACTCTTCAAATGGCTGGCAATAGTTTATTTTCAAACTGCTTGAAAAAAAAAAATATATTACATAGAAATATGTTGGAGTATTTGAATGTGGCTTCCAGATTTTAAATCTGATTCAAATAATGGAAGTTAAAAATTAAAAAAAGAAAATGGGTTTCCAAGGTACAACATTCTCCCCTACTTTATATATATATATATATATATATATATATATATATATATATAAAACATACGCGATCATCGCAACGTTGGTATTGAAAACTGATTACAAAATGAAAGCAAAATGACGAGGCGATATAGTTGAGCAATAAGGCATAGTAGTCTCGAACGATGTCCCTACGTCATCTCGCACCACAGTTACTGTAAACGCGCCACTAATTCGATAAAACTTATAGACTGTCCAATTTACTGTCTGAAGTGATCCCTGACATGCTCGACTTCGAGACAAACCAGGGCATCGCGCAGGCCAGAGAAGTTGATCATGTGGAAGTTCCCTGAAACCCTTGCTCTGTGTGATCGAAGATTGGCCTGCTAAAAAAATAGCTCCTGTGAGCCCCACCAAGAGTGTGCCAATACATGTGATTGAAGCGTGACACAAACATACCGTTTGGCTTTCACAGTGCTGTGAATCAATGTTAGGAATGACCATGTTTCGTTTACGGTAGCGCCACATAACATCACTCCAGTTGTGGGTGCGGTGTGTCGCTGAAAAGAAAAAGCTTTATTAGGGGATTCATACCGTCACGTTCGTCGCCTCACTTTGGAAAAGTATCCAGTTCGACGGGATTTGACTGCAACCGAATGGATCATGAATCATTTAGTCCAATCATTGGCTTAGTAAAAGCTCAAAGAGCTCAAGTCACGTGACTTAGCAACCACGAATGGTTAACACGTTTTGCGCGAAGTTGGCGAATGAAACCTGTTTCCTTCTAATGATTCGCTTTAAAATCTATCACGTGGCTTGGTGTCTTTGCTTTATGAATGAAAGTTTTCACTCCCTCCATTTTATCCCTTCTCGATGATCCAGATAGTCTTCAGCAATGAATCCAGATCGTTATTTGGGCAATGATGACAATTTTTAACGCTTATGGAGAACACGTTGTGAAACTAAGGGACTGACGACTGCCCCGTAATTTTTACGGTCAACGCAACTTAAAATTACTGTAGTTTTTTTTTACAATTACGGCCACTGCGCTGTTTCCTCGAAGAAGGGCTCTTACCGTATAATTTTATGGTCATTGCTCCTAAATTTACGGAAATTTCTAAGAGTGTACCAAATAGTCTTTGATTTCCAGCGGCACACCGCACCTGTGATGTTATGGTGTGCTATCATATACGAACATGGTCACCCCTTGTAAAGATTTACAGCACCATGACAACATAGCGCTGTCAGTGTCATGCTTCAGTCACATATGTTTGCACTCGTGACGGGGTTCCCGGAGCCACTTTTTAACAGGACAGTGCAATTTATTTTAAGTTTGCCAGCACCTAATGCACTCATAAAATGTGTAATTTTTGCTTATGTTTAATTTGGAGACTAGAAAAAAAGAACAGTTGCAAATCGCAGTTCTTTAAGCGATGTTGGTTTTAAAAGTAGAAATTGTATACACTGCTGGACATTGAAAATGCAACACCAAGAAGGCGTGGTCAGAAAGTGATGAAATTTGGAAAAAAGACAGAGACGGCAAGGAATAATAAACGATCTTAATTTCAAAATGATAGGCAGAATACAAAGCGAGAACGGCGTCGGCTCAGTAGGATGTAGGACCACCGCGGACAGCGATACACGAAGAAACACGTCTAGGCATAGAGTCAATAAGGGTGCAGATGGTGTCCAGAGGGATGGCTCTCAATTCCTTTTCAACCATTTGCCAGTTCGTCTTCTGAACGAGGCAGGGACAGAGTCTGCAAATGGCGTCCAATCACATCCCACACAAATTCGATTGGTGACAGGTCAGGAGAGTATGGTGGCCATGGGAGCATCTGTGTGCCTTTGAGTCTGTGTGGTCGGGCGTTTACCCTGCTGAAAAATTGCATTAGGTAGCCCTTGAAGGTAAGGGATTGCCACTTGCCGCAGCACATTATCCAAGTATCGTTGGGCCGTCATAGTGCCCCGAATACGAACGAGAGGTGATATTATATTGTACGCAATTGCGCCCCAAACCATTATGTCACGTTGTCGTGCGGTGGGACGCTCCATAGTTACTGCAGGATTAGATCTGTCTCCACGTCGACGCCACACACGTATGCGGCGACTATCACTGGATAAACAGAAGCGGAATTCATCTGAGAACACGACATTTTAGCCATTCTGTCACCCACGTCGCTCTAGTCCGGCACCATACTAAACATTGCTGTCGATGTTGTGGGGTCAATGGCAGTCTTCTTAGCGGACGCCGTGATTGCAGACCACGTGCGACCAAACGACGGGAAATGGTTCTGGTTGACACGGGAACATTCAGGGTATTTTGCACCTGCTGCAGAATCGAGGAACAAGTGACTTGTGGGTCTGCTACAGCTTGTCGGTGGATGCGTCGATCATCGCGTTCTGACGTCACTCTGACTGCCCCTGCACCCCTCAATCTTGCCACATTTCGTTGTTCCAACCATCTTCGGCACAGCTGATGCACCGTGCTCGCATCCATGTGGGTATCTGCAGCGATTTGACGTACGGACCAACCTCCCTTTCTGAGTCCGATCACCATATCCCTCGTAAAATCGTTTATCTGCTGGAAGAGCCTTCGTTGACGTCGGCCTGGCATTCTCTCGTGTTACATGTATCCTCCAAGACGAAAACAAAATTTCTTCGATAATTCTCCAGTCAGAAATAACGAAACGAATATTGCCCATTCTGCAAGTTCCTTCCCTTATATCTTACTTCACGTGCGTCGGAGAGCTGCGCATTTCGCATCATTTACATAACCCAGTGATGTACGTCTACTCTAAAATTTGCATAAATTTCTGAACACTCCTTCTTTGGCGTTGCATTTTCAATGTCGAGCAGTGTATAATTCTGCCAAGAACTTCCTATTTTAAATCAGCATCAAATGTGTTCAAGCAAATTTGTACATTCAAAAATTACATCAATGCTTCTTTTAAGTGCTCATTTCTATTTTTGTCTAATTTTTTAAAGCCATTTTAAAAAAAGAAACATAGTTATGCAGATGCCTAAAAGTATTATGTGTCGCATTTTTGAGTTAAAAATAAATGGTCATCTTAAGTATTATGTATGATAGCAGAGTAATTAAGAAAAATTTTTCTCCTATGCCTGGCCACTATGAATGAGTAGAACACTGAATTACGTGCAATATACTAACAGCCGGGTAATCACCCCAAGAGACTGCATTTCGTCCTTGTTGTGGACTCATCAACCTGGAATTGTGAATAGCTGAGCTGGAGGAAGATGTCATCTCATTGAAGCTGAGAGTGGCGACAAACTGGTTGATAAAGTAAATTTATCTCACTAGCGAGAGTCGTCAGCATAGTGGGCTCAAATTGAAAGCAAAGTAAATTGAAGGCAAAGCTTAGGCTTAAGGGCGGCAACTCACTGCTCAATACCCAAGCTTTGCATCAATCTACGAGTTGAACAGATAAGACTCTCGCTGGTCAGATAAATTTACTTCATCTACCAGTTTGTCGGTACGCTCAGCTTCAATGAGATGATATCTGCCTCCAGTTCGGTTATTCACAATCCCACACTGATGAGTCCATAACAAAGACGAAAGAATCGGACTGTTGGCATATTGCATGCAGTTCTGCCTTAGCCCTAACTTAAGGGAGGTAACTTACTGCTTAACACTTACCTTAATATTATTGCCTGAGGATAACCGGTCTCGCTCTGCTGTCGGACAGCCTCGTGCACCACCCTGAGTAGTTGGGGACAGCGGGACGCCGCGTGAGCACTGCTCAACGTCAGCGGGTTCCCCACGTCTTGGTAAGGATTCACGGATAATAGGATTGGCCCCACATTCGTCTGAAAAGGAACAAAAATTTCAGTGTGATGTTTGTACGAGATCGAACTGTGAGCCACATAATGAACATCCAAACACAATCTACGGTTCGACTCAAGTACGATGGGTTCTGACCATGAGAGAAGTTATTTCTTCTATTCTTGAAGAGTTGAGTCAGACAGAACTTGATATTGGTGTGTTAGTAATGCGGAAGCCCAGTGGAAGGGCTTTGCGTTCCACGCGGTGGGCCCGGGCTCGTTTCCCGAGCTAACACGGTCGACTCAGCCGTTCATCCTTTCAATGATCGACAAAATGAGTACCAAGTCTGCTTGGGAGCTAAACCCTTGGGGGTTCCGTGTTCGGCCGACAACCTAACCGGAACATCTGCCTGGCAACCCAGGGTCCTCGGTCAGGAAAACTGAGATGGGCGGAATAGGCTTTGACTGTAATGGGCGGCTGTTGCGATACTGACTTTGGTTTGGTATTTAGTACTGCGGTCATAACCAAGTTCATCAGATACGTGAGAGGAGACTTATTATTGATGCAGTAGTGCTGTAACAGTACCCAACTCAACTCCACAAAAGATAAGTAGTCCTGCTCTAATAACCCAATTCCACTGTAGATAAGTGAGAGGGGTCTTCAAGTTGATGCAGTATTACACGCCAATCAAATTTCAGAAGAGATAAGGGAGAGGAGACTTGTTATTGGTGCATTAGTACTGTGACAGTAATCCAATTCAACCCGGCACCAATGACAAGCACCTCTTGAACATGTCTCCCCAACAGGAAATACACTCTAAAAGTCAGACCTGATGGTTTAATCTTCATTCTACAAAAGCAAAGTCGGTGACAGAGACCAGTAATTGGATCAAATTAGGACTGGATCTATGGTTGATGCCTAAAAAAAAATCTATTGCAGATTTTCAGGTATTCAAAACTGCGCGAGGAATCAAGTGCGTTTATAGATAAAGCAGAGAAAATATGAAGTTTTAAAAATGCTTAATTAATTGAATGGTTTAATAGTTGTATGTACATTCCAGTGAAATCACGGCAAAATGTGAAATCTCCGTTAAAATTGTGTTTTAACTACTAATCCCCTTTCCAGAGTTAAAAAAAAAAAACAAGTTTCGATTTGAAAAATGACAACACCAAAGAATCTTCCGACAAGCTCAGAATTAAATTAATTCAGAAAATCAGCTTTTGCCTGCCGGCTTCAGTACTTCTAGTTTTCAATAAATAGTCTGAGCTTCGAAAAAACTTTCTTTTCTCGGTGCGAGTTCTCTCTCCTTCTCTTTCTTTCAAGTGATATACTAGTATGGATGTTTCTTTTTTTATTCACACCAAAGCGAAAAACAAAAACATGACATACAGACTAAATGGTTCGTGGAATATTAAAGATGACATTTGGCCGAATAAATTTTCATTTTCCAAGGTGTGAGTTAGGGGTCATATGCTAGCTCCTGAACCGCTCACGAACAGCCGGAAATCGTGACAGTGGGATCGTGACGGTGGTTAAAGAACAAATCGTGATTTTAGGAACACCCTTCGAATCGTTCCAAGGACGGGACGACTTTTCCGTTCGGAACTCAACTTTAGTAACAGCCAAATAGAAAGGGTTAAGTTATGGTTTTTGGATGGTAAAAATACGTACTGGTCAAGTAAATTGCAAGAACTGCTTTTGTATGTACTTTTTCCATGTAATTTTCCCTACACGCACACATTTTTATATACGAGGCTCAGTTTCTATTGAAAGAAGAGAAGGTCGTACCAGTCTTCAGAACTAATTTTTATACGCAAATAGGGGCGTCCCGAGAAGGTCACAAGAGGTCACTGTGACGCCCCAAAAATTTCCTTATTCGGCCTACATTGTATGACGATTCTGAAAAATTACCATCATTCGGCGAAATTTGGAGATCCATTCGGCAAAATTATCATCATTCGGCAACCTGAGAATTTCTGCTCTTCCAAAAAAATTTGTTCGGGGCGCCCTTGTACGCAAACAGCCGAAATTATATCTAACGTATAAAAATACCCATAAAATTCAACGGAAGTGCTGAAGTTAAGCCCCGTGGACTCAAAGGCAGATGAAGCCCCCCCCCCACATCTGTATGAGTAATAAGTAGTCCGTCCCCCAAAAAGGAATGGATCACCTTCTCAAATATTGCAAACAAATCGCCGACTGTGCTGCATTTCTTGAATAAGTAAAGGAAATGTAGCGAAATTGATACTCTTTACAGTGGGCGCGGATGAAATTTCTGCATTCATACATACTAGGGAGCGGGGTTCACGGCGGGCGCAGAATGCACCATTAAATTTTTAGGGGGGGGGGATTTTATAGGGCTTTTGATCTCGTTTAGTTTGTAACTTTCAGAGGGTGAGCCATCGCCCTAGGGGGCGGGGGGGGGGGAGCAGAACTTGGTTACCAACTAGGCACCAAAATAGATATTTTGCACAGGTGGCAGAGCACATGAACTTATCACTGCTGGTTTGCGCGAATTATTGTACTTATAAAATTTGAATACACGGAGCCCCGAAAAAGTGTTTGACATGAGCTCCCGTCTTAATCATGACCTGTTTAGGAAGGGTGGGGGGCGCAACCCTGAAAAATTTGCTACTGCTTGATACCTTTAAATTATGTAGATTGGCCATGCTGAACTAAACATCATCACAAGATGAAACTTTTTTTGTTTTGTTTTGTTTTGTTTAAGGCGAGGGACGAGATGCTTCACCGTTAGGAAACTTAGATGAGAACTTCGTAGTGGAGAAACCGGATGAGTAATTATTACTCGGGATGCTCAACAGATGGCGCAGCCGGAGATCTCATCATAGATCTTTAAAAAGGACTCTATTTTAAGATCTATTGATCTCTCTTATCCTAGTGATTTAAATTCAATGGAAACACAGGTTAAAAACCGAAACTTAGCTATTCCTTTATTTATTTAGTTTTTTAATAAAAAAGAGAAATAAAAAACGACAACTAAAAGCCATAGGACTTTTAAGTGGCAGCAAAAAGAAAAGATAGAGAGAGAGAGAGAGAGAGAGAAAAGTACACAATTTTGCTTTTGGGAGCTGATGAGTGGTAATTGATGTATAATTCTAGCAACTTAACTCACGTTTTTATTATTATTTTGATGAATTTTGTGCACAGTACATTTCCCAGAAGAAACACTCAGACATGAAACCCCAAAGTATTTTGAGATGTCACAAACAATTGGCAATCATTTCATTGAACAATGAACAAGTATGGCTCGTTTTTAAGCAAAACACAGTGTACTAAAACATTGTTTTAAGTAAAACAATGAATACATAACTAAAGAAACTGCTTGTGCTAAATAATATTTCGGAAACAGATAAACAAAGTAAATCAAATAATTATGTTCTGAAAATTTTGACAATTCTGTCTTTCTTACAATTTCTACTTTTAGTTCCAAAATTATAAAAATGAAATAAATAAATGAACCATAAAAAGTGAAGGAGGAGGGGGCTGCCCTCCTTGACCCCCCCTCCCATAGGCGTGCTCACGGGGGTCACCAGGGGTACCATGGGACCCCCATTAGCACATAGAAATGAAAGTTAATACGAAAGTGGCTAACATTTTACATTTTTAGGTTCATTAATTTCTTACCTCATAGGATTTAAAAATGCTTTTTTTACTCACAATATTTTAAAATTTTCCTTAAGCGAGCAAGTATGGGAGCCTTTCCAAGCGTAATTTCAACCTCCAGGTACAGTGGTACCCCCATTTCTGAAGCCATGCGCACATCTATGACCCCCCCCTCCCCGAATTGCCGCCACTGGTAAATACAGGAACTCAGGAACTTCCCAATAAATTTAATCTTCCTACTACGCATTTGTGAGAGGTCGATGTTTCAAAACATTAATGTTTTTTAGTCGATCTATCCAGTGCCGGATCTTCGATTTCTTTCGAACCAGGGCAGAAATTTGAAACCGACGCCCGTACCCATCTTCCTTCTAATTTTGATACAGAGTTTTAAAGAAAAAAAAAAGACCACACAGACATAGATTTGCTTCCCCTGAGAAGTAAAAGTAGAAAACAGGCCATTTCACAGTGCTAAATAATATTTATGTGGAGACTCAGTTTGAGCAACAAAAGTCATTACTATCCACTGTCCTTTCTCAGAATTTCTGTCTTTAATGGTTCTGCCTAACAGCAAAAAAAAAAAAAAAAAAAAATATATATATATAAATAAAATAAAAAAAATAAAAAAAATAAATGAAATAAATAAATAAATAAACTTGACCCCAGCATTCCGCTTTACCACACCATCCAACAGATTTACAGACTTTGGTGACCACTAATTGCAATGGGTAGTTTCCAAAATTTGAAAAGTATTTTTTTCTGAAAGAACATGCTTAAAAACATAGGATCTAACCATTTCGTAAATAATTTGTTTAAGTTTAATATTTTTAAAAAATTACTTTAATCGGGGCGCTTACATTGTTTAAGCTTCTGCCGATGACATCACAAATGATGAAATGCCATTCAGTGTTGCCATTCACAGAGCAAAATATTTAATTCGCATCTTTACTCACGTGTATTGGCAACGATATGGTAGATAGCAAGCGTAGAGCGCAATTTTCATTCGCTGCTTGATTATCTTAACGTGGAATCGCGGTAGGAAGAAGCGGCAAAGTGCATCATTTGGGTCGTCATCAAGACCACGCCTTGTTCCAAAAATCGGACATTTAAAAAAATTAATTTAAAATAACTGTTGGGAAAATGAAAGTATTTTCTGGGTCATGTCATTTTATTTATTTATTTTATTTTATTTATTTATTTATTTATTTTATTGTTTTTTGCTTATTCTATCAATTTCAGTGACAAAAAATACTACTTTTGACTAGAGATGTAAAATTTCCGAAAATTTTGAAATGGTGGAAAAAAAACGGTTTTTTACCGGTTTTTTTTTTCGGGAAAAATTGGAAAAAAATGGAAAATTTGATTTTTTTTATCAATAAAACTGTTGTTTTTAAATAGCTCTGTGTTTCTTGGAACATATAATGGGTTAAGCTTTAAGATATATATGCTATCCACACATCTGCTTGACAGAAATACACATAAAGGTAAGATTAATTAGAGCAAAAAAGAAAAAAAAACTTTTTGTTTTATAACTGAGAGCTTTCATAATCAAACACCAGAAACAAGTCAAGTCGACATTCAGTCAATAACATTAGGAAATGTGTGTCTAATCGTAACAATTAAATTTTCTATTTTAGATTGCCTTTGAAACTTGAAGTATTAATTGAAATTTTTGACTTTCAAGCATAATTGATTTTTTTTTCTAAGAAAAATAATACAATGTAACTTTACTGTCTGAAAATGAAAGCTATTGAGTTTTGATTTTTTCCAATCCAGTCTTAGACCAAATCAAAACTAAATTGGTGTTTCTTAAGCTGAACCAAACTTAAACTACAGTTTCAGTCTATTGATACGGCCGTGCTAAGCACAGTAGTAAAAGTAGTCATACCAGCACTTTTGAACAAATTTGAGTTATTATAACCAAGTTGTTCTCTGTTTCGTATTTTACTTAATAAATAAAATGTTTTAGGGTAATTTGATCAAGAACTATTGATTTGAAAAATTCTTTAAAAAAAAAAAAATCTGCATCAGAGCCAATCTGTCCAGAGCCAATAATGTTTGAGATCAAAAAAATTTAGAACAAGATAAAACCAGTTCGAAAGGTAAGAAAATCTAATAACATTAATAGGAAAAATAAATTACGGGCGAGCTGAGTTCGGGAAGGGGGGGTGTAGGGGGTTTAAGGGGGGGGGGAAACAGTTTATCACGATTTTCGGAAAAACTAAGAGTCCTATCGAAAAAAACTAAATTACAAAGTTGTTGGTAATAAAAAGATCTACAACTTTTGTATTTGCATTTTTTTCTGTAACCTCAAAATATATGCAAAAAGTTCAAAAAACCGACTTTTTGGTTTTTTATTTTTATAACCCACAAAAAAAAAAATTTTTTTTTCACTAAATTTAATGAAAAATTACCTTATTATGTCCCAAATACACTGTAATTTTTTGGATTTAAAATATTTATTTTTTCTCCTTATTTTGATTCAGTATTAAAAAAGCATCAGAATTTTCAATCAAAAAATCTCACGTCAAAATATCTGATTTTTTGAAAATTTCGGAGCAAGTTTTTTTCATTGGAAACTCCACTTTTTGATGGTATAAAAAACAATATACAATACTATGGAAGCTTTTCGCAAAAAATATAAAAAAATAAAAAAACTCGAATTTGAAAAAAAAAAAGTCATAACTATGTAAAAATTTTAAGCTAATGCGTTTGTTTTATCCTTCTCATCCACCATTAGACGGTGACTGTAGTGCCCCCTATAGTTTTTTGGATTACGAATAGCAAGCTACACTGTAGGATGGGATAAATGAGCTACTTCAGCAAGTTTGAACTGTGTTACCTTGAATATTTTGAAAAATAATCAGTTTTCCAATTGTGTTTGCTGTTAATTATTGTGTTTGCTGTTAATTTAATAAATGGCTAACAGTCAAATGAGAACAGTAAGCAATCGTGATTGCTCAAAAAAAAAAAAAAAAAAAAAAAAATTAAATAAATATCGAAAAATTAAAATTGGAAGGTAGGGTATTGAGATGGGGAAAAATGTCTGTCGGTCCGTCTGTCTGTCCCCCACCTAATAACTTTTGAGTGAATAGTCCGATTCGAAAAAAAATTTTTTTTTGTTCGTAAGATCTCGGCGAGGACTCCTCATTCCTATATTTCATTTTTTGATTTGAACTATTTTTTTGTTCAATTTTGAACAGTTCAAAAAAACTTAACATTACGCCTACGGGGAAATTCAATGCAATTCTGAACTGTGTGGCGAATTTGCTTCAAATAAACTTTGTAGGAAAAAGCTTTTGATGAAAAACTAGTATATAAAATATCTTTTTGATTTGAACAATTTTCCGTTCAATTTTGAACAGTTCAAATCTCTTAACATTAGCGCCTACGGGGAAACTGAAAGTCAATGCAGATTCCGTACTTGAAGACGGATTTACTTCAAACAAATTTTGTTGGAAATGGCTCTTGACGACAGACTTCGACTTCGAGAATTTAGGTGCACCTGACTCCGACTCCGACTCCTGTGCCCAAAATTAGACGAACTCCGACTTCGAATCTGACTTCGTAGCTTTGGCAAAAATTTATACATGGAGGACAAATGGCTGACTCCGACTCTTGGATATTCGACTCCGACTCCTTTATCTCAAAATGAGATTGACTCTGACTCCGACTCCGCAGCTATGGTTTTAACTGTGAAATAATTATTGTTAATATGACTTGTTTTTATTTTCACGCTGAAGTTTTAATTTAGGTATTCAGTTTTCGGCGGATAAACTCGAAGTCAAATTTGTTTCTACATAAAGATATGCGCAGACGATTTTTTTTAGACAATGAATATTTTTTTAAGTTGACATTTTACTGTTTTTATTTATTTTGGTAAGTGCATTAATTCATTTAAAAAATTATTTTTGACAACAGGGGAAAGAGAAACGACTTTTTTTAATATGATGTATTTATTTTAATGAGCTTATTAATTTTAATTATTATTTTTTACTTTCTTCTATGTCTAATATATAGAAGAAAGTATTGGATTCGTGCAAATTTTCGAATTTCGAATTTTGACGGATTCGAACATTTTGAGGTGTATTGAGTCCATTTCGACTATTTTTGGAAAATGTCTGTCTGTCTGTGTGTATGTGTGCGTGTGTGTGTATGTGTGTGTATGTGTGTCACGTCTGTGTGTGACCAGTTTCTTGTGGCCGCTCTACAGCAAAAACTACCGCATGAAATCAAACGAAATTTGATACACATATGTGCCGCTATGTGATCTTGTGCCCATTGGTTTTTGGCGCGAATTCCTCCAAGGGGGGTGGAGCAATGGGACGTTTTTTGAGTTGCGCGTGCTTGCTATTCCTCAGGAAGTAACTCAAAATGATTTTTGAGATCAATGAATTATGCAATTTAACACGTTCTTGCTTAAAACTAAACACGTTTGTTTTCGACGGTAATTTTTTCCGTATGACTGAAGGTCTTGCTATGGGCAACCCTTTGAGTCCAATTCTAAGTGATTTGTACATGCACTATTTCGAACTTAAATTATTTAAAATTATACAATTTGATTTTTACGTCAGGTACGTTGACGACATTTTTGTGCTTTTGGACTCGTCTGTCAGTGACTTTGATAACCTTTTATCCATCCTAAATACTATTGACCCACATATTCAATTTACTGTTGAATTGGAATCTGGAAATCATCTTTCTTTTCTTGATGTGTCCATCACTCGTCATAATAATATGTTTACAACTACTGTTTTCCGTAAACCCTTTGCTGTTTCTCTTCCCCCCCACAAGTTATCCGTTCACCCTCCTAAACAAAAATTGGCTGCTTTTAGATCTTTTATTTACCGTGCTTTAGCCATTTGTTCAAATTCCAATTTACTTTCATCAGAACTGAATTACCTACGAGGTATTGCGGTTGATCGGGGATTCACATCAGATATTATTGATACCATTTATAAGAAGCTATGTAGCTCAGCTAACAAAAATCAAACACTTGCTCCTGTGAACTATTCGAGTTCCGTTGTCTTACCCTTTTTTCCTAAAATCAGTCTACAAATTGCCAAAATCTTAAAAAAGTTTCATTTTTCCGTCACTTTTTCTCCTGTTAATAAATTAAAATTTTCACAGCTTAAACACCCTGTTCAGAACCTTGACAAATGGGGCATTTATAGTGTTTCCTGCCAGTGCAAATTGGCCTACATTGGGCAGACTCGACGATCCCTCAAATTCCGGATAAAAGAACACGAAAACTACGTCAAAAAACAGGATCTCAAACGCTCCTCTATTGCTCAACATTGTTGGTCTTGTGGCCATAATTTTATTTTTTCTTCCGCCAAAGTTATTCACGAGTGTTCGTCCATTCATGATTTAGATTTTTGGGAGTCATATTACATATGGAAAAATGCTAATTTAATCGTCAATGATTTGTCTAGCACTCCCCCTTTTCCTAATGTTTGGAAGTCTGTTATTTGATTTACTTTTTGTCTGTGACGTTTTCTCCTGAGTGCAACTGTCCTCTGTAGTTCTGACGTAACCTTGCCGTCATCGTTTCCAGGTACTGCTCTCATATCTTTTACAACTCGTCTCTCATTCCAATGTTCGCCTCGACTGTGTTTTAGTCGGGTTGAACCTGTCTTCGTTTTTAATTGCACTGATGATGGCACTTGTATTTTAGAGTGCCGAAACAGCTGTTTGCTGGTTTTTTAACCTTTTTTCATTTTGAATTTGTACTTTATATACGTTGTCATATTTTATTCACTATGCAGTACAAAGTTTTCGACTACTTTTTATGTAAAAGTGTATTAGCTGCTTTGTTTAAAAGGTGCTGCTATTTTATTTGTTCGTTAATTTTTTTTTACGCATCTAATTTTTTAGATGAGTGAAACATATTTTATTTCTAGAAATCAGCTTAAAATATTAAAAAATTATGTTTGAAACAACTTGCGATTTTAGTTATTTTTGAGAACATTGATCAGGTACTAGAAAGTAGTATGGGTATACTGGAAAGTAGGCTCGTTTAGTTCCAGACTGAACTTCTTGTTTTAAACTATGGATGTTTTTTTAATTGAAACTCATTAGATGTATTAGTTTATGAACATTTTTTTTTTCAAACTTTAGCATTTTTAGAAAATTAATTTGGATTTTCGATGAAAATTTAAAACGAAGTATTAATTAACCTATTGATTCATGCATGAAAATTTAAGAAAACGATGAAAAAAAATTGCATAATGGCAATTTTTAACAAATTTACATACCTAGCCCTCAATATCTCTAAAATAAATGAAGATGTTATGTGAACTTTTGCAATTTAACAAAAAAATACATATATCTTGTCCTTCTAAAGAAAATACCAAACTGCACCCCGAGTGGAAAGTTGAAAAGTTTGGGATGCTAAATAACACTTCTTCAGAGAATTACCCATGTGTGCCTCCCTGTTTCACCTCTCCGCTAAAATATAGGAGGGAATACTACGATTCAAGCATTTTTATTGTTATTCAGTTGCTGTATTCATTGTTTATGCAAACAATTACAACATACATTTTATATATTTCTTTTAAAATCAATACCTTTTTCAATCGGTAAAAAATGTAGTACATATCAAATATTTTTTAATTCGTTTTTTTTTTTATTTTATCAACACTTCAAAATAACGTTATTTTTTTTTTTTTTTTCATTTTTTTGAAACATAAATTATTTTGATTTGCACATGTATCATATATCTATAATGTTGCACACATATCAATATGTACTCCACACCCTACCTTTAACATCGATCTTTAGCATTGACTTACAATTGTCAGGGTAAAACCTCGCACTAAATGGCTACTAATAGTAAAAAAGTCAATTCTAAACTATAAGTGTCTATATAGACTATAGGCTGCTGGTGTACTAAAAAAAGTGAGGAGTCAAAAGAAATGTAGAGGTTAGAGGGCGTGGCTTCTGAAGCTTATTCTTTTTCGGTAAAATTGGGCTACCTATTACTGACTTTTACATTACTGATTTGATAACTTCTAAAAATGCCGAATATGGCATCAAAAACCGGGATTGAGGGCCACCGTAGACTTTCCCCTTCCATTTTACAGTTCCTTTCTTATGAAATAAGATGGAAAAAGTTAATTTATTTGGAATTTTTAGTTTTTACTTTCGTAAAATAAATCATAAAAAATCATTTTTCAATCAATCATTAACTTTTATCTCTGAAAAGTGAGGGATCAGTTGCCCCCCCCCCGGATGAACCGCCCATGCTATAGACTATGGTCTACGAACTAAATATTTGAATTTTTAGAAATAGTTAACAACAGAATATATGCATTTTTTAAATAATGAGGAAATTGGGATATAGAACTTGAATAAAATTTTGGAACATTATTTTTAAGAAAAGTTTTGAAAACGGAGAAAAATAAATCATTCTTCACAGAAATAAACGAATTATTAACAAATTCTGAAGAGCTGAAATAGTAATTGAAAAAGAAAATTAGTGAAAAATGTTTGTGCTAAAGATCATTATAACTAATCTGCAGCCTATTAAGCGGCATCGGTCAATTATTTTTTGCTGTTTAATCGGCAATCGGGCGATTTGCATATCATCAGATCCGATATTGCAGTGCATCGATGATTGACACAATATCAAATAAATATTTTCAATATCGCAAGTATGTCGAGAAAATATTTCAGCCCCTATTTCTAGCGAATTTCGAGTGAAAGTCATTTGGAGGTGTTTTGAGTTCCAAGCAGGGCTGCGGAATCGGAGTAAAAATGATCGACTTTGACTCCCGGAATTTTAGAGCCTCCGACTCCGAAAAAAAAATCCCAATGTTGCAATGGGATGGTTTCCTTCAGTCAAAAGTACTACTTTTAGTCATTGAAATGGACAGAATGAGCAAAAAAAAAAAAAAAAAAAAAAAAAAAAAAAAAAAAAAAAAAAAAAAAAAAAACCACGGATCCAGAAAATACTTTCATTTTCCCAACAGTTTTTTTTAAATTAATTTTTAAAAATGTCCGATTTTTCAAGCAAAGCGTGGTCATGATGACGTCACAAAAGATGCAATTTCGCACATCTTTCTACTACGTTTCCACATTATGATAAGCAGCGAATTCAGCAGCGAATTAAAATTGCGAACTACTCTTGATATCAACCGTATCGATTCCAATACACGTGAGTAAAGATGCGAAATAAATATTTTGTTCTGTGAATGGCAACATTGAATGGCATTTCATCATTTGTGATGTCACACGACAGAAGTGTAAACAATAAAAGCGCCACGATTTAAGTAATTTTTAAATTATTTAAAATATGGTCAGATCCTATGTTTTTAAGCATGCTCTTTCAGAAAAAAATACTTTTAAAATTTTGGAAACGACCCCATTTAATCTCCGAATTTGCCAAATCATCAGCAAAATTTGCAGAATTAGGATTTCTTTCGGTAGGTTGCAGTGACCTCCTCTGCCCTCCCATCGGGGCGCCCCTGATTGTATTAGTTCTATCAGGAAGTTATGTCCGCTTGTCAGGATGAAGAAAATAATGCAATTTTAAGCACATTTAACAATATTTTCTGTACAATACAATTTCCATAGCTTTTTATGTCTTCGTGCCAGCATGATGGGAGTTGGAAAATCTCATTTGCTAAGAATGCCTTGTCTTCGGAGACGAGCCATTCAGGTAGTGCTGTTTTGACAACTTCATTTCTTATTTTTGCCCAATTTTTGGACTGGATAGATAATTCGAAGATGAAAAAACTGCTAAAACAGTAACATTCGAGGAGAACTTCGCCTCCACAAGACGTTCTTCAAAACTGGGATCTACAAATTGCCCTTTCGCTGGCAAGAGATCATAAGCAACGACCGTGCAGTAAGTATTGTTTAATGTATCAAAACCTGTATGATTTTCTTCCTCTCATAACTGGATATAACTTCTCCGATAGACTTAATATAAAATAATTACATCAATAATAATGTAAAAAATAATGAAGCTAAAAGTGCACTTCATTAAAATCATTTTTGCGGAACGTTGTATCGTCTGTTAAGAACTTCTATCAAGAAAGATTTTAAATTATTTGCAAAGCTCCAAGAAACGCTTTGTTTTTCATTCTTCAAGACTAAACAAACCGCAATTTGAGAGAGAAGAGAAAAAATGCTAGTTTCATTAGTTGGCTAATCTTCGTACGGCCGAGATTGGCGAAGCACTTAAAGCACTGCCTATTAATCATGGGCCGTCGAAGGGTAATGATCTGATAAAATTGCCATTAGGAAAACCGCGCGCTATGACGGTTATCACTCACGCGGAGAACGCGAAAAATACCTTCGCATTTTTAGAAAAACGCGGCAAAGGGCGGCAACGTTTTGGTTAAAGGCTTGGTCAGCTTGAGAAAAATTTGCTTAGTGATATATGGAAGCAATTACCATGTAAGAGAGGAAGAAAGCTCACCGTCAAATATTACCCTATTTATTTTAGCTCTTCTCTCTTCTGACATTTGATGCAAAAACTTGCAGGGCACCCCGAATTTAAACTTTTGGGAGAGTAGAAATTCTCAGTTAGACGAATGATAAAATATGGGTATTATGCACACAAAAATACATCTAATGAAAAGGCACATTCGGCCTTTAAAAATTTTAATTTTGTCTCCAACTTTTCCGAATCGTCAGACGAAATTTGTCATATAAGGGAATTTTAAGGAGGCTACAGTGACCTCCCGTGGCCGTGACCTTTCATCAGAGCGCCTCTGAACCGAACAGACTACACGAAAATGTTGATCACAAGTTATATGGAAAACTTTCGACTGGTGAGCTTGGACGCCCATAAGGGGGGCAAAGGGGGCTAGAGCCCCTCTTAGTGAAGAGTACTAGCAATTTTTTTTAAATAAAGGTTGAGCACAAATACCATTCAAAACATTTCGATATAAACCATTAAAGATATCGTTGTTTAAGCCATCATTACTTTTTTTTTTCTTCTAATTTTAATCTGTATTGGTTTTGCTTTTAGAATAAAAACGATGAGTTTTAGGTAACAAATTTAAACTTGTCTACTGAAGAAAATAAAAATATGAATTACCTTAAAATAGTTGAAAGTCTGCGAATTTTAAAACAGAAAATTTTCACGAACCTAACGTATTTTTTTTTTATTACTTTGTAAACAGGAGAAGGAAGTTTTTCCTTATAATTACAGCCTTGAAATATGAAAATTTTCAGTGCAGGCGAGCAGTTAAAGACGACGAAATTTTTTTACGGAATTTCTGCTGATTTTCTGCAAATATATTCAGCAAATTTATCTGTACAATTTTTGCAGATTTGTAAGATGCAATTCTGCGGAAGCTGTGCACAGTTTCTGCAGATTTCATCAAATCAAACCTTGATTTCCCGCAAACGACGCTAATTCGGCTCAAAATTCAAAATTTTTGCACGAAAAAAAAATTATGCGATGCATATATACAAAATTGCTAATCTTCCAAGGATGTAATGTTGACAAAACTTTAAGCTTTAGCGATTTTGTATAAGCATGACATATTTTTTTCCGTTTGAAAATTTCGAGTTTGAGGAAACTTTATATTTATTTCCGATTTGAAGAAATCTGCAGAAACTGTGCAGAGTTCCTGCGAAAGTACAGCTTTAGTTTGCAGATATTTTGAGGCTTTTCTTGCAGTCGGGGGATTTAAAAATTTTCCTTTTTGGTTAGTTGGGAAATTTTACAGAATTTTTTTTTTTTTTTTTTTGCTCAAGCCTGATTGTTGAGCACGCATCATTTGACAAAACTTTTATTTGCGAGGTATACCGTGCAAAATTGAGCGACGCAGCTAGTTCTAAATAAAAATCAAGGTACAAAAGCGTAATTAGCACTGAACCATCAAACAGGAGTAAGGAGAAAAATTTCAGAAAGTGCTTGATGAATCTAAATTACTTTACTTTAATTAGTTATCAACAACATTTTAGCTAAAGTCGTTATTTATTCTATTTAAATATGTTTGCACTTGCTTCCGTAATTTTTTTTAGAAGTATTTACAAAATTTCTACTGGTGAACAAATGCTCCTAATACTCAACGACGCTTCTCTGCCTTTAGTTTTTTTTCCGGTCATAATTATCTCCAGAGTTTTGCCGATTGGAAAACAACTCCCAAGTACAACCTCTTTTGCAATAGGAGAGCACATAAAACAGGCGCAATTACAAAATGAAAATCAGCGTGGATGAGGCACAAATTAATTAACAATAATAATAATAGTAATGATAAAAATGAGCACAGAAAACAAAAAGCTTTTTTTGAGAGCTCAAAAGCCGTGCTAAACTCATATAGACGGACAGCCTTTTAGCTTTCGCAAAAAATTACCTGGCTATCTCAATTTAAGTAGTCACTCTAAGAACCGTGTGACAATGCGGTAAAAAACGTCTTTACCGGTAGAAAACTCACCGCAATCTTTCCCTTTCCGCACATTGTACATTGATTTGTCTACTGGTTCAATCTTTTTCAGAGTTTTCTGGTCTGGAACAAAAAGGTTGAACAGTCCCCAGGACTTCACCCAGCCGATAAGTGATCTACGTTATGGTAGGCTTGGGGGACTCTGAAGTATGGAGTCTATCGGTACAGCTTTTTCTTATCAGTTTTGCCTAAATCCTCTCTGACCTAAAGATTCCTTTTCAATCAAGCTGCAGCGAAAATTCCTCCTCACTCAACCAATGAATATGAAAACCAGAACAACTATGTTACGAGTACCATCACCCTTTTTGTCCATTACCTAAAATTCTTTGTACAGCAATCAACAAATTAAAACCGTAAAAGCCAATGGATGACAAATGGGTGCAAAGATGCTTATAGTAAAGTAACAGCGTCGTATTATGCTGTTTGGGTGAAGGTGTTGATGGACTTCGTTGAACAGAATGAATTTTGCACTTAGAATTGAAGAGCTATCAATTCGTTTTCTAGAATTTGTAAACTTCGAAAGTTTGAATATAGAAACGTTAAATATGCTATCACGGTTTCTAGAGAAGTTTCAAGCTGTAATGGCTCAAGAATTGTCTCTTAAAAACATCCCTGCATTTTTGAGCAACAATGCCATTCCTCTTCAGATCACACAGGACTTAAATGAAACGTGAAAACACCGGATTGGGTAATTTTGTTTTACGTCGAAAAGGATAACTCTTTTCATGAATGGCTTTTCATGAAGGCTGGTATCATAGACACCGTTTCTACGATACCAGCATAGATCTAACCCAGCCGTAGGTGGGGTTTGGTCTTTGGGGGACCAGGCCCGTCCCTATGCCCCCAAGCCCGGGTAAATGGGGAGGGTTTTGCGATGGTGTAGCATCCACGCATGTAAAACTACCACTCTTTACTTACGCTTGAGCAGATCTGTATCTGCCCAGTGGCTATCGAGTGGAACAGTGAGTAGGCAATGGGCGCCACCGGAGTCAGGTCTGTACCTGGGTCCACGGTGTCTAGAGTCGTAAGTGGTTGGATTTCGTTCCCGTAAGGGTTTAGGGGGCCCCGGCCGAAAGGTCAGTACTCTTGAAGCTCACGATGGCATAGCAGAGCGGGTTCCCTTTTGTGTACCAGCATAGATCTCCTGGAGTTGAATGAGAAAATTGCAGAAAATTCTATGTACTCACAAAGTACTCTCTGTTGAAGAACCGAGCATGAAGTGTCCTCAGAACAGCATCTTCCGTTAGTGGACCAGGCAAGTGGATGAGATCCTGCACTTCCGCACATACGCTGTGTCGCATCATACCCACTGTACCCTTGCTCAGCTCTGGAAGAAAAAAAAAAAGGATATGCATCAGAAAAGGAATCAGAATTTGCAATTTAAATAAACTATTGGAGGCGCTTCAGTCTCTGACTAATGGTTGCTGAAAGAGGTAAAGCCCCGACCCACGCATTTTCGTATGATACAATTTCTCCAATGAGACATCTGTCTTGTCCGCGGCAAAATTGAAATGTTAACTTCTGGCTAAGTTCTTAGATCAGTGCAAGGTGGTGTATTCAAACTCATCGCGAATTAGTTTCCAGCTTAACCTTTTCATTGCTGAATATTATCATTGCAGCTCTCATAGAGGAATAAATTAGCTCAGTCTATCCCAAGAGAATACAGGAGATCTGTTAAGTTCCAGTACTTTAAGTAGTCTGCTACAGTAGTTGCCAACTTTTTTTGGTGGGTCATTCCTCATTTTTCTTTTCTACAAAAAGTTCTACTGGTGGCTCACATCACTATTATTTTAGATTATGCATTATTTCAGAATATCTTACTAATATTATATATGCGAAAGTTTGTCTGTATGGATGTATGTATGGATGTATGGATGGATGTATGGATGTTTGTTACTCTTTCACGCAAAAACTACTGAACGGATTTTGATGAAACTTTACAATAATATAGCTTATGCATCAGAATAACACATAGGGTAGTTTTCGTCCCGTTATGGGGGGCAAAACCCCCTTAGGGGGACAATAAAACACAATTTTTGTATAAATTCTCTAATATTGGGATGAAAAAATACTTGCACATATTTACATTATATGTCCATCGAAAGCTCTGATTTTTCTGCTGAAGATGGCACCTGTTCGAAATTTCTAAGTAGAATAAAAAACGAGTTATGAGCTTTTTAGATCCATGTTCGAAGGCTTTCCTCAACTCAATACAGTATTTAGTGTATCATCTCAACTCCCTGTCGATAGCGACAATTGTTGTATTGTTGACTTTCTTTGCTTTTCGTGATTGTTCAAGGCTTTTTTCAAGTCAAATCTTGAAGTAAGATTTTTGCACAAGATTGGCAAATAATACATGATTTGGCGGATGATTTTCCATTTAACTTTAATGTAATTAATGGTTTTTATTATTATTTATGCTAATTGAACACTTACTCATTATCCAAACAACCAGCAGATCGCCAAAATTTTTGCAGAAAGATTTCCGTAGCTGATGCATTTGGCAGTTTTTTCAACGTTGCTGTTTTTGAAGCCGAAGACTACGTCATAATGTTTCTCAGCTTTCACCATGTAAACAAAATATCGCCAATCAAAGAATTTTCAAAAGACTTTTTTTACTGTGTTAAATAATCCAGCAACTAAATTAGGAAAATCCATAAACATCACAAAAACTTCCATTAATTTTCCTTTTTGCACAATTTCAAACAATCACCAAATTTTATTACTTATTTTGGTAACATTTCGGATGAAACTGTTTAGCGCCATTTTATGGTGACCAAAAATATCTCAGCATCTGGCGACGATATCTCTGTAACGAAAATTAATATCATATCGTTTTACAAAGTAAGGAAAGAATGGGGGAGCATCATCGAAGGTACCTCGAAACGACTTTCGCAAATTCGGTAAAATCGCACCAAGAGCCACAATGATTGAAATTTCCCGAAATAACTAAAGCAAGTATAAGGGGATTACGAGCGCAGCTACTTTTTTTAAATCACTTCGTACTTAATTAGCCATAGAGAGAAGGTTTTAGACTCCATGTTAAAAAAAAAGTATCAACAGATTAATCTTTTTAAACATGAGAAGATTAATTTCATGTTTTTTAAATTTGTATATGCTTAAATATAGTGCTTTCGTTTCTAAATCAATACTACTGTGTTCTTTATACTTATTGCTATTTTAGTTTTATGGGTAAGGAAGAAACTCGATTTTTAATCACGTCAAAAAGATGTGTTTTAAATTTTTTTACTTAAAACAAAAAACAAAAGCAAGTAACGATTTTTTCTAATAATTATTACTGACCCAGGCAACGCCGGGTATTTTTGCTAGTAAACAATGAAAACATAGTGCAGATGGAATACTCCATATCAAATATAGCTTAATCGATTAAATGGCTTTATTGGTGCAGAGATTCTCACTTTAACTCTTTGGCAAGAATAACTACCGACCGTCGTAATTGACAATGTTTACTGGGTCGCTAAATTTTTTTCAGCCCCACGGGTCATACGTTGGGGACAGTTTTGTCTACTATATCATGAACATTAAAAAAAAATGATCTCCTCAATACTGCGCAAAATTCAGCTACAGCAAACAGTACCTCAGCGATCGTAGGCTTACGAAAATTGCTATAGCAGTCAGCAGCAGTGAAAGGGTAAATATTATTTACATAGAGACTTGAATGCTTTAGAAAACAATGAATCAGTATTCCGTATTTAAAGCACCATTTTTTAAAAAATTACATACCTTGAAGCCACCTAGAACATTTTCTTGAGGAGAGTATCATCCTACGATGTACAGTAAAAAAAAAGTATTTTAATAGTGAGCAGCTCTTTCACAACAAATAAAAGGCACCAGGGATGTCCGAAAATTGAGTAGTTTCGTCCTAAACCGCCACCGCAGCGCAATTCCTCGCATGCGCACTCGTTTCTTGGATTCTTTGTTTTTTTTTACTGATGTCATTACACTCAGATTATGTGAATGTTTATAAAAAGGTGGTAACAAGAAAAGTGAAGTTACTCACTTTTTAAAAAATATACAATAAACTCATTGTCTAAGCTTTAAACATCGTATCCATTAGATGGAATAGTGGCGTATGTTGTAGATTATGGAGTCGTTTTGACTGGAATAATTACTGATATTACATGATGGATTTTTTTTTTTTTTTTTGCACGAAAAAATCGACTTACACCACTTTTCCTTTCCCCGCCTCATTTATTAGTGATTCTTTAAAATGTTGAAACACGTTCTGAACCAACTAACTGTAACGTGCGTCCTGTAATTCGATTTTTGAGCTCCAAGAAAGAAAAGAAAGCTGAAACTCATCAAATTTGCGGTGAAAACGTAATGAGGGGTGAAATGGTGTGGGAGTGGTTCTTTACACAATTCGACAATGGATGGCAGTCGAACACTGTTCTCATGAAACCAAGAAAGGATTTGCTTGAAAAGATTTAATGAGAAAATTCGTGAAAACAAGCAGTTCACAATGGGTCATTCCACAAAATTTCGATAAACATGGATAGTCGGACCATTTTTATTTATTTATTTATTTATTTATTTTTTTTGAGAGAGAGAGAGAGAGAGAGAAATGTATACTAAAGGAAATAAAATCCATTTACACAAATGATCTAACTTTATTTTTTCTTTGGTTATAGTGAGTCAAAAACCGCAAGCCAGCCTGTTCATGCAAAATTTAATGCCATATGTTTCTTAAACTAGCACACTGAAATCAGTTTTTGTGCGGTCTTTTTTTTTTCTTTCGTTTGGTATATGAAAATTTCAGTCAGATTGAGACTTAATTGACAAATTTAAATATGAAACGAATACAAGGTAGTACTTTCAAATAGACGACAGGGGCACTCCGATGAGAGGTCACTGTGACCTCCCAAAAATTTCCTTATTCGGGAAATTTTGTCTGGCTCTTCTGCAAAATTATGTTACTGTGACTGATGTTACAAATTTTAAATAAGTTTTAAATTATTGAATTTAACTATTTCGGAATACTCAGGGGATTAATATTAAAGATATCATCATAAATGAACAGAATATGACTTTTTATAAACTTGGGTTTGTTTTTGTTTAAGTTATGGAAACTTTTATACAGTTTTGTGACTGATGTTACATTAGTATGAGGTCTAGATTATAAACAATTGTTACAAGACAATTATAACAGTTAAAAGTTTCTTTACTTGCCTAATCTCTTCCTATGTAAACTAAATTTCAATAAAAAATAAGATTGTAGAAATAACAATTAATTTCCTAAGTGAAAAAAAAAATCAAAGATTATCTTTTAGAACAGCTTATACAACGACACATGGGCACTGAGTAGTGTTGTCAAAATTTGCCTATAAAACTTACAAAAAATGTGTTAATAACTTTTTTCGCATAGTTTTATAAAAATAGTCTTTTTTACCTCATATGAAAGAAAATAAATACTGATACAATGAAGTTTTTTTTTTTTTTTTACATTGGATGTCCCTAGTTTCATGGACATGCCCATATACTCTTTACAATAAGCAATTAGTTATGAAATAGTCAATAAAAATTTAACTTAATAAGTCATCTTTATTTTAATCGTTTTAATTACATTTTCTCTCGCAGTTTTTTCTTTTCTTTTTCTTCCTTTTTTTTCTTACTGGGCAAACGTGTCGAAGAATTCCTTCAGAGGGATGAAACTGCCCCTCCTTGCTACCCTAACTTTACGGATGCAATGAAAATGATCTTTCACGCATACCTACATTGTATTAAGAAAAGCATCATTAGTCATCTTCAGCCTAATAGCTCACACACGAAATTCAGTTCTATCGGTATCGAAATTTACTTTCGTTAAAAAAAAAAATGTAAGTCTATGATTAATTGCTCCTTAAACGTAAGCATGATCTTATACATCTCTAATTTTACATCATTTATTCATAAAATAAAATTTCATTTAAATGAGTATTACAAAATGCTTCGAACTAGTAATAAGAGTTATAGAAACCCGCTTAGGGGACGCCCGTCAAACAGGGTTAGCATTATAGGCTTAGAAAAATAAAATCAAAGGAGCAGCAACTACGGTCAGGGTGATAGCAATAAGCAATTCGTAGTTTCTCAGTAATCAAAATAAAATTTCAAAAAGAAATATAGAAGAAAATAATAATAAGAAGAAAAGTAAGCAGTATCGGAATGAATTCCGTGTTTTTTAAGAACGATTTTACTTGTTTTACTGATAATTTTTCATAACTTTCCCTGCTTTTATACCTCATTTTGTGTTATCCCCCTCCTATATGATATACAGGTAAGAAAAATCGCAACCACGGGAAAAAAAAAAATAAACACGAACAAGCCAATTGTCAAAAACTCTCTGGAACTCAAAAACTTCTGGGCTCTTGGAAAATACAAAGCTAATAAATTCACACTATGAACCTAATAATGGGCGATTCCAGGAAAAGTAGTCCTGACACACTGAAATAATTTTTTCACACAAATTGAAAACAAATCTTTTATTTAGATTAAAAAATATCTACTGTTTTCAATTTCAGCATCAATTTTGCATTCTTAAAACACATGAAAAGTTAACAACTAGTTGAGAAAACTATGAAAAGTATTTAATACGTTTGTTGTAAAGGACATTAAAGTTGAAAAATGTTGTGTAAAAGTAACACCCGCAACGAAAGAACCAGCCCGTCGGAGGGTCCTAAATGCAAGACTATCACGTTAGCCTTTTTAAAAAATTACCTTTAAAAGGTTCAAACTTTAAGATTTTTCTTTTCTTCTTGTAGCTTTTATGCTCACAGAAACTAAATTTTAATATATTAAAACGCCTCGATAATATTTGTGACACACAGTGGAACTTCAATAGGTCGAAATTGCAGGGAATGCGAAAAAAATCGATGTATCAAAAATTTCGCTTATTGAATACGAAAACAAAATTATAAAATAAAATAAAACTGACACTCATTAAATTTATAATATGAGCAGAAATGTGATAGAATAATGTATCAAAGATAGTATCGTCGCCTCATAGCAACAGTAGGATATCTTACTGTTATTCATGGGGTTAGAAGTCTTACTGTTGCTCTGAGGCGACGATATGTGCTTGACATAATTAATGTATGATATAATACGATAAATTTAAGAGTTTGCACAGGTTAGAAAACAAATTTATAATGTTATTTAGGAAAAAAAGATTTTACTTAGCAGAAAAAAAAGAGATAGTTAGAAAAAAAAAGAGAAAAATCTGTTATCAAACATTGCATTGAGCAGAAAATTGTTCTTTTATTAAGTAGTCCTCGGATACTTTTAAAGCATCAAAGAGGGAGTAAGGAACATTCGAACGGGATTCTATTAAAACGAACAACACATATCTGCTGCTTTTCTTGCAGTTTTTTTTTTTTTTTTTTTTGCACCGCCAATTGAAACAAGTTTCCGATTTTTTAAAAATTGTTGAGAACTTGGAGACACATTAAACTTCAATGCAATTCCCTTCTTTGCTGCTTCACAATTGAAAAACTCAACTTTTTCTTGGCAGTTTAATATTTTAAATATTTAAATTTATTTTAATGTTCTATCTGAAACGTTCAGGAATCAATGAAACGGCACCATAAACATTAGTTTTCTATGACAGCGGAAGGAAAAAGCCAGTCTTGGAAAGACCGGCAGCTTCGAAGAGTACGGCAAACTCCCGATAGTAGTCACCCCCCCCCCCCCCTTTGTCAGAAGTGAATTTTTTTCATAATCCCGAATATGCGTACCTCTTCCTGTAATTTTTCCCGTTCAATTTTGGTTTTGGTTTAACCCACGAGTAGCTTTTTCTTTTCTACCGAAGGAATTGCAGTAAACATTAATTTAAAACGAAAAAAAAAAAAAAAACTTGTCAAGTTATGCGCAAAAATTCGGCTTCAAAGATTCATTTGATCCACTTTCTCTAGACGCCTTTTGATGCAATGCAATGGCGCCGATTTATTTCTTTTTGTTCACACTTTTTGAGGAGAAAGAAAAACACGATTTCGACTTATGGAATTACGTTAGCAAAGAAACTTTTGAGACAGTCATAAAATAAAATTCGACAAATCGAATATCTCGACTCAATGAAATTTGGCTTATCGAAAGTAAATAACATTAATTTTCTATTCAGTGAGATGGGAATCAATATTCACTTCGGTTAATCGAAATTTTTAGCTCATCAAAGTTCGACTTGCCGAAGTTTCACTGTATATCTGAAAAGTGAAATTTACAAGAATTAAATATTCTATGAGTGTTTGTGCAAACAACCATAATACTAATAATAAATAACTTGGAAAACGTGTTTATGCTTCAGAATGGATAGTCGAAACACGGTTAGAAATTCAATAATTTGATTCTTATGAGTACCGCCCTTTCTTCTTTTGTTTTATAAGATATTGCGTACGCTTCCTTGAGTAAGTGAAGAAAATAGCAAGCTCAGTTCAAAACAAATAATTGAATTTAAATTGACCTCCTTTAAAAAGTATTGCATCTTCACACACACAAGCGTTTCTATATCTTTAATTTCAAATTTAATTATATTCTTCCTTATAATTTTACCTCCAAATTACCACTATTTCAAAATAAAAATTTACGTCATCTTATTTCGTCATTTTACATACGTAGATAAGAGAAACGAGGAGAAGTTAAGTTTAATAAACAATTCTTCATCTCTTCTTTTGTCTTGCTATATTCGGAGGAAATGTTTCAGAGAAAATTACATTTTTCTTTCTTTTTCTTGGCAGTTTATGTTCTTTGGTTCTAATTTATTTTCGTTTTTTTTCTTTTTTTAAATTTTATTTTCTTTTTCTTTCTTTCTTTTTTCTCTTCTTTTCTTCTTTTTTTAAAAGTGGTTCAAGAATTTTTTTTTAGCAGTTTCAGCTTTTTTTTTTTCAATTTTTTTATTCGACCCCACATGCTATAAATTTAAGATTTAAAAAAAATGTATTTTTTATTTTTCGTATGCAGTAGCACAATAGCAGGTGGTTGGCAATGAACTATAGTTGAAAACCTCTTGTATTTTAGAAAACCGTTAACTGTATGTATTTTCAAAATGGAGAGGCTGTAAATGATGGGTGGGGGGGGGGGAGGTCGAAGGAAGGAACAAGACGTCTGGAGGGACAGTTCAGAATATAAAAAATAAAAAAGAAAAAAAAGAAGAAGAAAAAGAAAGGATTAAAGTTTCACTTCGGTCGTGTGTCTTTACGACACACTTTTTTTTTTAAAATTAAAATTACTTTTTCTTAGAACAAGAAACTACTTTGAATTAATTAACCAGTACTTTCGAACTGTAGCTATTATGCCCCTATTTGATTCAAAATTTTCTAATTATCATGGTAAGGGTGTGAAAAACACATTCATATTTTTAAAGGAAAAACCATAATAAAATAAGTAAAAGGAGTAACGGAAAAAATTCAAAATAAAACTAAAATTTTAAAGGAAAACGGAGAAAAAAGGACCAAATTTAGAAAAAACTGGATTTTTAAGTACTGGAACCGAAAAAGGGGATTTTTTTTTTTTTTTTTTTGGGGGGGGGGGGGGTAATTACGAGTCCTGGATTAATAACTAGTGAAATAAAGAGATGAAAAACGGAAACAATTCTACAGCTGAAATAAAATTTTCTAGCAAACAATCTATTACAAAATAAATGCCTCCACTTACCAAAGAACTCATTTCTCTCACAGATTCTTCACCCATGCAACTACACTTCGCATGATCCCGCCAAAAGTATTTGGGGGAAATAGATTCCTCAGTTTTTTGCTCTCTTTTGGTAACAATGAAGGGGGGTTTCGTTGAAAAATCTTTGGTATGATTTCCGGTGCTATTCGTTGCTCCGTTTTTTTTCCCCTAATCAAAGTGGCACATATTCCCCGTAACCTTTAAAAAATACTGTGAGAGAAAAAACTCCAGATAATTCTGAAGCGTGCCAGAGCTTTTTATACTTTGCATGGAAGATTCTACTCCCTTTTTTAAGTTCAAGTCTTTAGAAGTACATATTTTTCAAAATTTAGTTATTTTCCCTTCAAAATTTGAGTTTCATTTTGAATTATTTTAGTTAGCTCTTTTATTATTTTATTTATTTTTATTTAAAAAAAATGTTGTTCGCATCCTTACTATGATAATTTGTAAATTTTGAATCAAATAGGAGCATAACAGCTAGAGTTCGAAACTATTGGTTAGTTTATTCAAAATAGTTTCTTGTCCGAAGAAAAAGTAATTTTAAGACTCAAGATAGAAGTGAAATTTTATTCCTTTTTTTCTTTTTTTTTTCATTCTGAACTGTCTCTCCATCCACGCGTTTACTCTCACGCTACGCTCTTGTTCTCTCTGTCCTTGACTTAAGCATTTATTGTAAAAATTGATTTTTATTGAAGAAAATAAATTATAAACAACAAGAAAATTAAACAACATTCGAAATCCGCTTTTTAGACTAATTCAAGGCTGAACTCAAGCTAGGTGGATTCCACTTTCAAACTGCTGATTTGACTAGAATCAAAGAAATCTCCGAAAATCTGCACTATTTGAAAAGTTTAACCTAAAATCCACAAATACAGTGGCTCCCAAAAGTGTTCGCACACATACGACTTTCAATGAAATAGGCCTCATGCATTAGTTAGAATTAATATTTCGGAATAGGTATTTAATTATAAGATCTATGATCTATTTTTAACAAAACTACACGAAAATTTTTAATAAAACATTAAGACTTAATTTTTTAAAAATCAAAAACGAAAAAGTGCCGGAAATTTTATCTCACAAAAGTCTTCGTACACTTTGAAAAAATGTCAAAAAATTAGTTAATAATCTAACTTTTTACAAACTTGTTATTTAGTAGAATATCATGCAGTATCAACAACAGCTTTTAAACGTCTGGGAATAGATTTCATTGTTTTTTCTTTCTTTTTTTATGCAATTTCTGAGTAAGTGTTCAGCCGCTCTTCGAGTCTTACTGTTTCTAGTTCGCTTTTCGTTTCAATGGTGTATTTTCGTAATCTAGTCGCCAGATATCTCCAAATGTGTTCCATTAAGTTTAAATCTGGCGATTGAGGAGATATTTCTAAGTTTAAGGACAATTTTTGGGGCACCAAACGCAAACGTGTACTTCTTACCGTTATATTAATAAAAAACAAAGTTGTTTCTGATTACTAAATTTGGCTAATAGTTTAAAAATGTTTTTTCAAATATTTAAATGAACAGCATCATTCATTTTTTCTTCTAAAAATTCTAAATTTCCAAGTCTTGATGCAGTTATGCACCCTCACACAAGAACACCTTCACCGTCCTGATTAACTGATCCAACTAAGTTCTTAAGATTAAATTCCTCATTTTTTCTCATGTTGACAGATATACAACAATTTAAACCAAAATATTGAATTTATTTTTATCTATAAGTAAGACGTTGTTCCAAAACGCTTTGGGCTTATTTATCATTGATTTTACTACGGAAAACGTAAGCTTACTGTTTTTCCCACGGACAAGAACATTTCTGCATGAAGAGGTCACATTAATCCAGATAAACAGAGAAATTGGCGAACAATTTCAGGTGAAAATTAAACATAAAATGTTTCATTCAATTCTGCAGAAACTTTTTCAGCACTCAAATGTGTATTTTTCGTAATTTTTTTAACTGTAAACCTCCGATCACGCTTTGTTAACTTTGCCAGTTGACCTTTTTTTTTTACCTTGTTTTCGATCCGATTCTTGTCTTTAAATCATTTTATCAAGCACTTCACTACAGAATGGTATAAATTAACAAATATAGAGACATTTTAAACCAATTTATGTCTACTGTGAGGGAAAAAAATCAAATTTCGAATCTTGTTTGTTGTTTTCTACACATGCCTGCCATTTTAAAATAATAAGCAGAATATTAGGGAATAAATAAACAAAAAATTGAAGGCAAATGACTTTACAGAGTCATTACAATGCAAAAATAATAAAAAAACACATATGATAATTTTAATCATGAATTTATTCAAAAATATTTCAGTGTACGATAACTTTTGTGGCGTATTTTTTCTCTGTCTCTTCGTTTTTAGACAAATTTCAAAAATAAAATCTGGCAATATTTTGAAAAAAACTACTGAGTTTTATTCAGAATGGCATAGGAATCGTGTGAAAAAAAATTGGACTTCACATTCGAATTCAGTTTTGCGTTATATTGGTTTTACTACAAAATTTCAAGGTGTACGAACACTTTTAGGAGCCACTGTATATGCTAAGTTCAGTCCTGAAATTAATTTGCTAAATTTATAAACAAATCTAGTTTTATGATTACTACTAATTTTTCATTGTTTTTTCAACAATTAAAAAACATTACGTCACTTCCGTCATACAAAAAGTTTACGATCAGAATTTCAAAACCCCCGCATAAAAAGTTTCACTTCAAAGGAAAAAAAAGGAATTCTTTCCTCTCAAGTTGTATTGTTAATTTAATTTTAAAATGAAAGACCTAATGTATTCGATGTTTTTATTTTTTTATTTTTGTCGCATTTCAACGCAGTCTTAACCACGTTTTAACCCCTAATGATTCGAAGGTGGGGCGTGTAATGTTCTCCCAATTGTTCCAAAGCAAACTACAGTCTGACCACCGATTAGATGGACCCGGTTTACAGGCGGAAATGAACGCATCTATTAGTTTTCAGCTTTTTGCAAGCGGACTGGGTCCCGCAAGAGGTCGCCAACTTTGGCCCCCAGAGAGCACAAAAAAAGTGCCGAAAAACAAAAACAAAAAAAAAAATTTTTTTTTTTTTTAAAGTGCAAAAAGAAAAGAAAAACGAGCTGATGTGTGCATCACATGACTTCCTTTTACTCCAATTTAATGTCATTTTATTATTATTGACAGTTTTAATATGATTCAATAGTTTACTCTCTAAATATCACCAACAGTGGTCAAATCAAAACCAGATTTTAAAAAAAAAACCGCCAAATACGTCACCTAGTTGGCGACAAAACTTGGCGACCAAAAGACTGGCGCTATATCGCTAAGTGTCCGCCAAATTATAACACCACTTGAGTTTACATCGAAATTAACAATGATTTCCCTCCAAAAGGGGGCAAAAGACCCCCTTAGGAACATCCGAATGCAACTAAAAGGGAAGATGCACAACTAGACCCCACTAGGAGTCCACGTACCAAATTTAAACTTTCTAGGACATACCGTTTTTGAGTTATGGGAGATACATACACACATGTGCACATACATACGTACATACAGACGTCACGAGAAAACTCGTTGTAATTAACTCGGGGATCGTCAAAATGGATGTTTCGGGTGTCTGTACGTTCCTAGGCATATATCCACGTTTGGTCGAGTCGAAGAAAAAAACCCAACATTCGTTCGGGGTTGAGCAAATTAGAAATCAAGGCCGATTTTTGAGTGAATTTTTTTTCGCGAATACAATACTTCCTTTTTTTGTAAAAGGAAGTAAAAAGAGAGAGAGAGAGAGAAAAACGATGGTGCACAGGTTTACGAGAAAAGAAAAAAAAAAAAGAAAAAGAAAAACTAAACGAAGTGGAGTCTCACAGAATTGTGAGCACAAAAAAGGAAAAAACAATTAATAAGGTTGCACAAAAAAAGGGGGCGGTATAAATTAAAAAAATAAATAAATAACAAGAAGGTTTTCAGGGTTGAGGGCGCACAGGCGGGGGGTGCATCGGCCCGCGGGCCAGTCTGCTCCTGCCTTAAATAGAATGCTTCTAAAACTACAGTGAAGCACCCGGGACGATGAAAAATGGTCTTTAAATAAAGAAAATCGTTAAACGGAGCGACGTTAAATGTAGAACCAACTGTATAGATGTTAGCCTCTAAATCAAGCAGTCATTCAAATGAACGGAACACGCGCATTAAATTATTACTTTTCCCCCTCATTCAGATAGACACCTCTTAACTGTACGTTTGCCAATTCCATATAATCCGTGGTCAGACTATGTTTGAACTCTTAATAAATTACTTATGCACTAACCATTGGTACTTATACACAATTAAATGGATAGTTAATTGAAAACAAGTTTTGATTATTTGGTGGAAATCATTAAAATTGCTAAAACAATTCCACCAAAGTGGTGAACATGATTTATTCTAAATTTTCGTGAGGATGACTCATATGCAATCAGAAATTCCTGAACGGAATTCTCATAAGCATCTGTTCCAAAGAACCGGAAGATGAGTCATAATGGACGGAGCTTGAACTGCGGGGAGAGGTGGCACCAACAATTGGGATCACCTTCCTAATACTTCCTTATCCAGAAAACTTACGTCAAAAACTGCGTTAACTTTTCACAATAGGATAAGCACATTCTCAGCTTTAGGTAAGGTTCGGGAAATGTCTGCTTGAAATGTAACTTTCGATGTATATTATTTACTTATTTCATTTAAATATTATACTTTTTACATAAGAAATTTTAAGAAAATACTGAGTTTTAAAGTGCGCTCTTAATTACGAATAATCTTATTAAAATATCATAAAATGTTTTACAAATGATTTGGAATTTGAAGTTAATTATTTTTATTTTGCTTGTATGAAGCGCTTATGGTTTTATTATTATTTTTTTTTAAGGAAAAGTTGTTCACAAATGCGCGCCTGAAAGGAGAAAGGAGTGTTTGTGAAATTGTGACACGTTGAGATAAAGGGGATAATTTAACAAGCAGTGTGGAAACATACAGTTTAGTTAAAGTAAAAACGTTTAAAATCAATAGAGTGAATACTTTTGTATTTTTCTCATGTTTCTTTCATTTTAGATATGTAGAACCGCCAAGTTCTTCTGTAGTGTCTGTCCTCATTGATTTTACAATCAGACGAGATGATGTGTGAATCACATGACTTCCTTTTACTCCAATTTAATGTCATTTCCCCATTATTGGCAATTTTAATGTGATTCAGTTGTTTACTCTCTAAATATCACCAACAGTAGCTGAATTGAAACCAAAGTTAAAATTTGAAATTAAAAAAAAAATCGCCAAATTTGTCGCCAAGTTGGCGACAAAACTTGGCGACCAAAAGACTGGCGATATATAGCCAAGTGTCCGACAAATTATGACACCACATGAGTTTACATCGAAATTAACAATGATTTCGCCCCAAAAAGGGACAAAGACCCCCTTAGAAACATCCGAATGCAACTAAAAGGGAAGGTGCACAACTAGGCCCTTCTAGGAGTCTACGTACCAAATTTCAACTTTCTAGGTCATACCGTTTTCGAGTTATGCGAGATACATACACACATATGCACATACATACGTACATACTGACGTCACGAGGAAATTCGTTGTAATTAACTCGGGGGTCGTCAAAATGGATATTTCGGGTGTCTGTAGGTTCCTAGGTATATATAAACGTGTGGTCGGGTCGAAAAAAAAACTCAACAATCATTCGGGGGTGAGAAAAATGGAAATTAAGGCCGATTTTTGAGTGAAAATTTTTTCGCGAATACAATACTTCCTTTTTTTGTAAAAGGAAGTAAAAACATTGATAGTCACTAAAGTTGAATTTACATCCTAGTTGAAAGGAAATCTTGGTTATTCACTTTTTGAAGAAGAAACAACGCGTGTCATTTGTAATACTCGCCACAGAAGAGCGGATCCAGAGATTTTTCCAGGAGGGGACTGACCTTTTTCACTGTGCTCATGTAATATTGCGTGACATTCTACAGGAGAAAGGGAAGGATCAGGGGCGTGCATAGAGGGGGTGGGTGGAGAGAAGGGACACCTGTTGGCCCGGGCCTGATCCTTACAGGGCCCGAGTTTTTTAAATGATAGGTGAAATATACGTAGGGACGTAATGATAAACAATATGGAGGAGGAACCGTGGAATTCATTTATGACGGACCTTTCTGTGCGCGCTCCTGGGAAGGATACGGTGTGACACTTGGTGACACACGAAGAGGGGAGTCAAATATGTTGTGGAAAAATGTGACATTATTGATGAACGACCCACTAACCAAAACTGCGGAGACGGAGTCTGATTTTGGGGAAAGGAGGGAGTCGAAGGTTAAAAAATCCATGAATCGGAGTTGGTCATTTTCCCTCAGAGCTCGCAATTCTGCTAGTGCTTACGGAGTTCGAGTCGTATTGATTTTATGGAAAAGGAGTCGGAGTCGAATGCTCTAATCTAAAACTTTCGGAGCCAGAATCGGCCATTTTCCCTCCGACTCTGCAGCCCTGCCACAAACCGACCGCTTATAATTCTAACACTAGTAGATTCAAAACTTAGAATGATTGAAGAACCAAGGCCTAACGGCACATCTTAGAAAGCTGCAATGGAATAAAATAGAAACAATCTAAAAGCCCCTCCTTTTTTTTTCCATCACCCTTAATTCTTTTCTTTTCTTTCTCTTTTTTTTTTTTTTTTTTTCTCATAAGGAGAGCATTAAAACGCAGTTATTCATCGCCGATTGCGTGAGTAAAAAAACAAGTACCCCTTATTTTTCCTGACTCTCTTTTTACGCATGGGCGCGCCGATTGATTAACAAAATGAATTTTATTCTTGTGCCTCGTATTAGCACTTATTGTTCCACAACTCGTTGTTTCCTATCGGACAGAACGTCCCATTAGTACGGTATAACTTTTATTACTCTTTGTGTAACATAAATAAATAAAGTGCAAAACAGAAAGAAAAAAAACCCGTTAAAAGCTACTATGAAGGAGTGGAGTTTGTGGCGGGAAATGTTGGCGCGCTTTTGAAGGACAATAGTTTGGTTTTTGTTTTTTGTTTACATCAGACAATGAAAAAGATTCTCATTGAACGATTCGATGAGTACAAGCATGAAAGCAAGTAGGACTGGGGCTGTGCGTGGGAATGATGTCATACTTTTTTTCAACATTTGTGACCCAAACCCTGTCACAAAATGTCACTTTGCCTTTCCTCTTGTCACATGTCACGCTGCTTTTTAGAAGCATATTCTTGTAAAAAATGCATGATGTCACAATTCGTATTACCCCCTTCTGTATTCTTGTCACAAATTGTCACATTAATCCTCCCCCTTCTCAAAGCTTGACTGCGGACAACCCCTTCCTCATTTCTGTGTAAAAGGACGGTTTCATATCTACACTTACAAAAAAGTTTAAAAAAAAACCTTTTGTTCCGAAAAACCTCAGACAGGAGCATTTTACCAAAACTCATTTAGAGGAAGCATTGGCTGTTCTTGATTTGGTTACATCAATTTGTGATACATAAACCAATTCTCGCCAACGAAAGTTAAGTGCCAAAATAATTAGGTAAGTGCCCAAATCCCCGTTGACAAAAAAATGCAGATGTGTAGAATATATCAGGAAAAGTAAAAAAAAGTGGCACTTCGGTTAAAAGACAAACAAGGAAGAAAGAGTTTTGCAGATAGCAAGAAGTTTTTGCATTTTGCTTCCTTTTGCTTATTTTTAAAAATATCGCAGGAAATTTTCGAAAAAAATTGAGACAGGATTGACCATCAGCACAAATCATGGACTCGATTAATATATATATATATATATATATATATATATATATATATATATATATATATATATATATATATATATATATATATATATATAATTTCTTTTTTCGAAACTACTGCACATATTACAATAAGTGATACATTCATGTAAAGAAGAATATGTCAAGATTTTATTTCAGGTACAAATGTTCGATGTCTGAGACTTTTGTAACACGAAAAACTTCCAATCTGCAATACAGTCGCTCCACACGCCCCGTAAGATTTCTTTTTATGAAGCAACGCCGAAAACACTGTTTAGGAACCCCCGGTACCAATACAAAAACTTTAAGAACACATTTGTCATCACGAATCATCGATAGTGTGATGCTCCAATGAATGTGCGAAACGAACTGAATGACGGATTATTAGATGTCGCGTAACAAAAGGCTCCCACATTGAGCTTTTGTAATTGAACATTTTGCACAATGTGCTCACACATTGTACGATTGTGTAATTGAATCTGATTCGAACATAAAACTTGCTATATTTCTCTTTTGTGTATCACTAATCATGTAACACTCATGTATCTAAACTAAACTGAATTCAGTTGCTCGACGGGAGCCAAGGTCCACTGTTCCCATTTCAGTTTCCGAGACGGAGGGCTCTGGTGTGCAAGGAAGATGTTCTGGTTACGTGGTCAGCCAAACGCGCCCCCCCCCCCCCCCCGCCGCCAGTGTTAAGTTGCCAAGCACGCTTGATATTCAAACCCACTGAAGGGATGAAGGGCTGAATCGACCGTGCCCAACTCGGGAATAGAACCCGGGTTTGCGACGTGAAAGCACGAATCGCTCCCACTAAGCCTCTGGACTTATCTCACTCATATATCACGAATCGTAATGTGTGCAGTAATTTCTAAAATATATTTTGAATTTTCGAGACCATTGCGTGTACTCTCACTGTATTTTCCTCAACTCCGATAATTTATCTCATTTTATTTCATGAAAAAGATGGTACTGCACTGAACCATGGTACATTTACATACACGGACACGAGGGGGAAAAATGTTTTGCAGCAGTTTTCTCCCTTTTTTTTTTACTATACTGCACTTTCGAACTCATATTGAGAACATATGGTTTCCACCATGCGACTTTCAAACATTGTTTAATTCACTTTACCATCAAAGAGTTGACTTACCTTGCTGATAGGCAGCTAGAGAATGTCCATTGAGAGGTGTGCTGGGTGGAGCACCCCCTCCTGTCACGTGCAATCGATTTCTGAGTGTGACCAGTTCCGAACTGAGGCTCCGTAACCGTTGTTGGAGGTGGACGGCTTCGTTTGACGACGACGCACCTATTAAAAGAAAAATAAGAATTTATTAAAAACTGAAGAAACAAAATTTGAAAAGATCACAAACTGCTAAGAACTAAAATTAGAATCACAAAGAGTCCAGAGCAGACAATAACGACACGAAGTTTCTCATTATGTGAAGGAGAATGTTACCTTCACTTATTTTCAAAAGTAAAGGATTTCATTCAGGGTCAAATAATGAATTATAAGTTAAGCAGTCTAATCAAGTTATGAATAAAAAGAATAAACAATATATTCCAATTATGAATGAAAAAATAAGCAATGTAGTCCAGTTATGAATAAAAGGAATAAGCAATGTATTCCAATTATGAATGATTACATGATATCCAAAAGGGGTAAAAAACATTAAAATCCTCAATTATCACCCACTGCAGGTGGCGAACAGAAGTTTGCAAGCGAAACCCCTTGCAAAAAGAGTAAGCAATGTAGTTCAACTAAGAATTTGAAGAAGAAAAAACCAACTATATGGTTTTTTTTTAGCTTTTTAAAGGAATGTAGTCTAACTATAGATTTAAAGATATCTAAATTTTCTCCAAATTCGAAAGCAATGAAAAACCTGACATTATTTATATGTTCGCCATGACTCTAAAAGACATAACAAAAACTTAGATGGAACACAGGATGACTCGCATGAAAATGTGGTAAGTTAAGCGGCTCAAGTTTTTGCATTAAAGTGATTGGTTATAGAGAAGTAACATTTACTTAGATTATGACGTGGTGAACCCAAGCAGCATTCATCCTTTGTTGTAATAAATCAAATGCACTGATACTGATACAGTTACCGACGTTAATGACGCAACAACGATGTTTTTAATGCAAATTAAATTAGATACAGGAAAACACATGTTCAATGGGCATCGTTTTTGTCCGAAATTTGCAGTTCTTTTGCAAAAATCAAGCATAAGAAAAGAAAAATCTATTTTAGAAGATGACGAAGTCAAGGATCTGTTGCTAAACGTCAACAATTACTAATATAGGTAAAACCGACCGCAACGATAATTGCTATTTGGGATCTGATTTTGAAGTGCTCTACAATTAATGTACGGAATTTGAGAAAACTACTACATAATCCACGTAAAAAAAGTAGTCCCTCACAAAAAGCAAAGTTTCATATTGACATTAAAATTCAATTTTTAGAAGAATAATAAAGTAAATCCCGCGGGATCCCGGGATCCAGTGGGATTGGCTCTTATCAGTCTCGAAATCCCGCAAGATTGAATTCGGCGCGGGATTGGAAACCCTAGTGCAATCATCGAATTTTTTAAAATGACCATTTCGCAACTCTACAACTTGAAAACGCCACCTTGCGGTGATTTAAGAAATTGGTCCAAAAGGTAAAACATTTCAACTTCTCGCGGACAGGGCAGATCGTATTTTATTAATGTGTGTCGGTCCTAGTTTTACCTATTTCAGCAGCCATTATCAAGAAACTGCAGCGCCTCCTGTATTTTATTTGAATTGCGAATAACTATGCAAAGTTATTTCATACAAGTTTTTTTAGAATGATTAAAATTAGCCCGATGTTACTTTGTCAGATTCAATCTTTCTTCCCTTTGTTATTTGTATTACCCCTTTTAGTGCGAGAACTCAAAAAATTATGAATTTCTGCACGCGTGGTGATAGTATCTACTATTTTAACTTTTTATGCTGCGCCTCTAGTCATACGTAAGAAATTATGGCCTGTTTGTAGGACTTCCAAGAATGCTTCGTATACTTGTCTCACATTTGCGCATGGCATAAATTAAATCACATTTCACTTTTTCATTTATTTTTGCAAAGGAAAATCAACCATGAACGAATCTGTGCCCAACACTCTGGTTACGGATTGATTGTGTTACCAATAGGTCATGAGCAACATTAATTCGCCGATGGACAATAGTATAGTCTAAGGCCCCTATATATACGAGCCAACGCATCAGCTTAAGATTAGCCAATTTGGATCGGAGCGCGTGTTTGCGTCGTTGTCTTTCTGGCGAGTTATCGCGTTTGGTCATTGTTCACTGTGAACAATTATTAGCGGCACGTGAATTGTTTATTAAATAAAATATTATTTTCGGCAAATTTGGCGAAATCCGAAACTTTGCTGTGGTAACCCTAACAGTGCAACAATGAAAAATCCGATCCAAAATGGCTAAACTTAAGCTGATGCGTTGCCCTATCTATATAGGGGCTCTAGTGTAGGCTATAGCAGAAATAATGGATTTACCGATGGGAGGTCACGAGAAGTCACTGTGATCTCCCAAAATATTATTATTCGGCAAATTATGCGGGCAATTCGGCAAATTTGGAGACAATATTGCAGTATTTTGATACTTTTTCCTTTTTTAAACTAGTTTTTATTTATTTATTTATTTATTTATTTTTAAAAGGAAGTCTAATGTTCCTTCTCCTTAATGTGATGTATGGTGCATTATCATATTTTGTCATTCGATAAGTTGAAATTTTCCCTCTCTCCTCCTCAAAAATTTTATTTCGGGTTGCATGGAAACTACTTACTTGGCAATTTCACCCAATGTTTTGTTATATGCTATTTTCAGCTACTTTTAAAATGAAATTAGCCATTAAATGCGGTTTAAATAACCATTAGCTGAAAAAAATCCCCGCCAAATAATTAAATTATGACATTAAAATGAAAAATAATCCGTCAAAAGAGCCGTTATATAGTACTAAGAGTTCCTCTAAGTAAAAAAAAATCCGCCAACTTAATTATAAGGCCTCAAAAGTTCCATTAAATGTAAAATACTTAAATATTTCATGCAATTAAAAAAACAATAAAAGTTCCGTAGAATGTAAAATGAAGAGCAAATATGGCAGCAGCGTGAACGATGTGCTGTGAATTTTGCCGTTGGGATTTGATCGTATTGTGAAGTACATAACATACTTGATTGGCGTTATGATTACGCTGTTGAAGGACATTTGAAAGATGTTAAATTAACTGTACGTGTAAATATTTGAAAATAAATTTGCAGCTTTTCTAAGAAGAAGTCATCATTTCTCAAGATTACATGATTTTTACCTGAACTGGTAACGATATTATGTAAGCATATTGTTAAATTTAAAAAATGTTTTTATGCCATACTTCTTGTTACTCTCTTCCTCCCTCTTGTCACAAATTGTCACAATTTCCCGAACGACCATCCCCCTTCAAGCCGTGACATCATTTGTGGACGACTCCAAAGGTTGAAAACATTTAGAGAAAAGGAGCATTAAAGGTAGAAGTGTATAGAACAGGAATTTTCAGTGATGATCGTGATACAGTGAAACCTGTGTATAACGATACTGTCTATAACGATAACCTGTCTATAATAATATTTTTTTTTTTTTGGCCCCAGCAAAATGTCAGCATGAATAATCAAACTGTCTATAACGATAATCTGTCTATTACGATATTTTTTTTAGGTCCCAATAGTATCGTTGTAGACAGGTTTTACTGTATAAAAAAGAATTGGTTACATTACTTTTGTTGTAAACATAATTCATCAGTGAAAATTCTTAAGTAGCTTTCATAGTAAATGTGTCCCAGTGAAAGACTACAGAATTATATGATTTCTTTCAACGTTTCAGTTTGAAAAGAATATTTTTTTAGTTATTTAGCTATTTTTTAGTTACTGTAAAAGCACTTATTTTAGCGAGGCTTTAATTTTCGCGGTTTTTAAAGTTACCTAAAAGTCTTCTCTAGCGCTACCAATTACCAAAATTATTTTTATTATACTCCTTTCTGATTTCGAATATCTTTTCTCAGAATTATATCCGATGCTTTTCCAGATGGAAAAAAAGATAACTTTAATTTCAGATGATTGAGCCTCCACCATAGGAGAAAAAAAAATCTAGAAGAAAAATTTTTGTTTTTGAAAATACTTTTTAAAAAGCTGGGAGAACAAGCCTTTATTTAACTGAACACCAAGCTTCAGTGCCTCATAAACACAAGAACTCCAGCCAAGAAGAATGTCGTATTTCATGCCGGTAATAAGCCTGTTTGACTCGTAAAAAAGTGTGCCTGGAGTAAAAAATTTCAAGACGAGGTCGAACCACAGATTTCGTTTACGATATCCCGATTTCTCTCCCAGATTGTTTTTGCAATCTGTTGCGCCAAGTGCTTTTTCGCTAAACACACCCACCGAATCATTAAAACTCTAAATTACTACGTGTAAGAAAATGTGTTCAGTCTTCAGGGCCGATGGGCCTCTCATTTCAAACTTTGATCTGATTGTTTAGGGTTATAGTTAGCATATTAAGTAGATTGTGATTCATTCTGATAAAATGAGAATCCTTTAGGAAATGGTCATTCTTTTTAAGAGGTAACTAAGTTCTATTGTTGGAATGGTTATTAAACTTGCTGCACAAAAAATAAAAGTTTTGAAGGTAGCTAACCGGTTAAAGAAATTAACCTGGTGTGGTTTTTATTATTACTATAGAAACACTGTTCACTGTTCACTGTCTTTCGCCCGCTTCTGGAACTGTCAGCAGTTCCGTTTGGATCAGTTTGCTATCCGAGCTCAGTATAAAATAAAACCCTATGTAGTGTTATCACTACCAGACAGCCCAGTCACTACATCGAGAGACATGAGCTAGTTTTTCGGGATTTTTTTTTTTAACTTTAAGTTTTGATCATAAAAAACGTAAGTTTCTTTGTTTGGCTTTTTTAAAAAAAAGTTTTCATGGATAATGGGCCATTCATTAACTACGTAAGGGTTCCGAGGGGGAGGGAGTTGGAAAAATCTCTACATACCCTTACTTTGCAGGGGGAGGAGTCAAACTCATTCTTACGTAATACCGATATTTTACATTTGAAATCGCGCGGTTGAGTGGTTTGACAGGGATTATATTTCATTTGCGTCTGGAAGGTAAAAAACGGTTAGGATGAGCTGTTTTTTATTTGTTTTACAAAAAATTAATAGTGTAAAATATAATAAAAGAGTCGCACTATGTATGGCATGTTTTATGTTCCATTAGAAAAATTTCGAAAAAACATTCAGTCTAGATTCCAACTTTTTAGTAAATATTTCTTCACACAAAAAGGTTTCATTTCATAATAGTGAATTTAATTTCGGTTCCAGTGATGTTAGATTCGTTATTTTATTATTTTGAAAAACGAAATGGAGTCTTGCGTAAGAATGAGGGGGGGGGGCTGAAAAATCTTACGTACCCTTACTTGGGGGGAGGGGGGTCAAAATTTGCCAAAATCATCCTTACGTAATTAATGAATGTCCCCTAACATACGTAAGTTTTAATTTTGGTAGTTTCTACAGATGAACAAAATAGTTACGTTCCATTTGCAGACCTTTCTTTTACTTGCAACGAACAAAACGCATGTGCACTTTTGGCATCATTTCCTCGGGGGGAAGTGCTTTCCTTCTTGAGTGATTCCTTCGAATCCTGGAAAAGGAATTTCTTCGGGTTCGTCCGGCATTTCCGAGGTCGAGCAGCAGCCGATAATAAGCATCCTCGCACTTGGCTCCCTGATCATGTCCCAGTTAGCAATTACACTGAGGAGCGAACTGTCAAACGACTCCCCGCGGAAAGACCTCAGCAGTACACACTATTCCGGAATACTGCGAAGGGCAGGGTCTGTTCTGTTTGTCTTGTTGATGGCCGAAATGAATGAACGCGGCACTCGCAAGCTCCTAAATTAGGGGTTCTGAGACAACCTGATGGAAGATTTTTGCGCAATCAAAGAATTCGTTTTGCCCCAGAGATGACATTGATGCATCCGTTAATGCCTCCTAATGAGAGCGACAAGAAAGTAACCAGAAAAACAGGGCCAATTTGGGTTTTACAATATCGGCAGTTTTCTTGCGGGAGGGAGGCACGGTAATTAGAGCAATACGTTTTAATAATTCATTCAATTGACAACAGTCGCTCGGAAAGGATGATATTTGGTATGTGACTACACGTTTATTTGCATGCAAATTATTCTGAATGCATAATGGAGTATTTTTGGTCTGAACGATGGGTTGCACTTAGTCCGTCTGTCGGAAACATGGTAAATGGACTGAGTATTAATACGAGTTGTCTAACTCGATCCTACACTTCCATGAGTTCATATGAGTCATTTCTTTGGCAACACGACAGTAATATCAAGAGATATTCCTACGTCGCACTTAGAAGCAACAGCAATGGAGAACATCGGCGGATTTACAAGTCTGGGGGCCCTTCGCAACTGTGACATTTGCAATATGGTGAATCCGCCACTGGTTGAGAGTATAGAAAAAGGGAGGTTGTCTGTGGCTGAAAATATCTGCATATTTTAAAGATTAATAAAGATTGGAAAACTCCTCCTTTCCAATGAGTTCCGTAACTATATTATTTAAGTTTTCCACACTGGGGATACAATGGTATTAAGTAGATTCCTACGCGTCTGGTCTAAATTACAGCTGTAAAAGCACACTAAGGAAAATGATGAAAGTAATGAATAATTAACCTACGTAAAATACTATTTGAGTTAATTATAATCTTTCGTAGTATGGAATCAAAGAGTTAAATTATGACCTGTTAAGTTCAAATTTATTAAATTCTGTTTGCATGAAAGTTGCATGAAAATTTTCCTTTCGAACAGTTAGATGTCAAACTGTGTCTAGATACCTCTACTGAAATATTTTATTGTGTACAAACGGGTGCTAACTCCTTTTATTAATTTTACTGCTTTCCAACTGCTTTTATCGTTTTCCTCTTTCTCTTTTTCCATCACTGTTTTTCGAATCTTCATCTCTGTTGCCACTTTCCAATTTTGAACATTTTACTATCTTGTTACTCATTTGAACGGAAAAAAGAAATTTCTATAAAGAATTTTCCACATTGATGCTCCGTAACGAAAACGACCTATGGCGTAAATCTCGAGTAAGTATGTTCTTTAGCAGAGAAGTAAAAATTTGTTTTTAGTAACATCATAGGTGGATTGACTTTTTGGATCATCCTGTAAAACGTCATCCACTATAGTGTTATTATAATAAAGGAATCGGAAACGATATCTGCTGTTGTCCTTTTCCATGCAGTTTCCACAATATTTTCCGCGAATTGCTGCGTCCGGATGATAAAAGAGATCCATTACAAACGCTAGCACGGTAATCGGTAATTTAACTAGACCCAACAATGGGAGGATCAGGGGAGCACAAATAATGTATTTAATAAAATACATTATCTACATATTTTGATAATGTATTAAAGTGTTAGCAATTTTTATAAGCATTCAGTACATGCTCTTTTAACCTTATCTCTCCCCGGCAAGTTTTGAAATGACCGCCCTTCCTTAAACCCAAGGGTAGCCAAATAACGACCCGCTGATCTTGCTCAGTGATGTTGAAATTTGGTTCAAAGTTATTGAGCCTCGTAGAGTAACTTTGACCAAATGTGATGCAAAACTTGTTCGAAGTTACTGAACCTAGTGGGTAACTTAGACCAATGACAAAAGTGACGCAAACTAAATTAGTTTAATGAAAGTAGTGCAACTTTGAACCAGGAAAATAAAGTAAGAAATAAAAACGTCAAAAAAGCATAAATTGCAGATTACTGCAGACACGTGTTTCGGCGTTACAGGGAACGCCTTTTTCAATGCAAAAAGTAATGAACTTATGGATGAAAAGACGTCCGACTAAATTCATCCATAAATTCATTACATTTTACTTGTTACAGGGAAAAAGTCGTTCCCTGTAACGCCGAAATACGTGTCTGCAGTACTCTGCAATTTGTGCTTTCTGACGTTGTTATTTCTTGCTTTACTGTTCAGCACAAAGGTATTTATTTATCCCAGGAAAATAAAATTTCTAAATGTTTAAAAACTCTCCATTTTTACTGTATAACATCATAAAGTTCCCATAGTTTATTATATTTCAGAGAATATTACAATATAAGAGAGAAAGGTGAGAGGTTACAGTAACTGCAAACAGGCATTCAAGTGTAACTTCCAAAAAGTAACTTCAGAATAATTGGATTATAGAATTAGCTGTGCAAAGAGAGTATTGTCAACTTAGTTTGCAAAATTGAAAACTGATATTATAGCTATGCCAGCTGAGTACAGCATTGGACATTCGACAGTTTCTTTTGCAATCAAACATACTAAAAATATGAAGTGATTCATTCAAAGTCATTCTAAATGAATTTTAAAATCAGTCGCTACATTGGAAGGATGACTTGGGAAACCGATATTATAGCCTTACTAGCAGAAGGCAGAATTGGATATTCGACAGTTTGTTTACTAAAAATATAAAGTGGTTCATTCAAAGTTACCCTAAATATATTTTAAATCAGTCGCTACAGAGGAAGGTTGACTTAGAAAACTAATATTATAGCCTAGCCAGCAGAATGCAGTATTGGACATTCGACAGTTTCTTTACTAAAAATATAAAGTGGTTCATTCAAAGTTACTTTTAAAACCAGTCGCTACAGAGGAAGGATGACACATTCTTCATTCAATTCGACAATGCATCAGGGCAAAAGCAGTCAATACCATTTTTTGCTGTCAAGTTCACCGTTGTTTAGACAATTATTAAATGCACACCAGCATCGCACACACGTTGTCCTCCCCAAGGGTGCCCATATGCAAAAATTCAAGGGGGGCTCAGATATTTTCCCCATAGAAACCGATTTCAGAGTTATTAAAATTTGACATTTTAATAACTTATTCATTAATAGCTGGAGAAGAAATGTTTTTACATTTTTGCAAAGAAAACAGCACTAAAAGCAAGGGAGTTCTAACTGCAAAGGGGGGCTTGAGCCTCCGCTTGTCCCTCATATGGGCGTCCTTGGTCCTCCCCCATATCATTCTGTGGTTTTTTCACTTGATTGTCCATAATCTTATTCATATAACTTGCACTGGAAAGCGCACGTGACAACTAAGTCAAAAATTCTTACATTACATCTTATTTCATGATTCTACACGACTATGTAACGCGCACATTCTTTTGATGCAGCGTAAATAAATTTTGATATTTAGCTGTAAAAATATGATTCTTAAATTGCATAGTAAAAATGAATGTTCAAAATCGTAAAAGAAAGCTGTCATATTATTCTCTTTTGTGAAAAACGTTCTTGAGGATGCAAAACAAAGTATTCTGAAAGCGTAAGAAGATAATCGTTCTGCCACACATGATTTTTTATTTTTGAATTATAAAAGAAGTAAATACATATTTTTTGCACTTTCTGGTAATTCAATTACGTTTTTGTTATTAATACTTCACTTCATCAAATAATGATAATTATTTATTCAATAATTTATTTTTAAGTTTTTTGTTTCCAACAATAGATACAATCAACAGAATATGTTTGGCGGCGCATTGGGATATGAAAGGAGAATGGTCAACCCTTGACCTTCGAGCCCTTTTGAAAAATTCCTGTATGCACCACTGATGCACAATCCTAATATTTTTGTCTTAACGTCAACCAACTTTCCCAGAGCAATAGCAGGCTTTAAGGCCTAAAGCGAATTCTGTCCTTTTTATCTGTTTGCTGCAAATGGTAATTAGTGGCACATTATTCCACTGACAAAACAACACAGTCAGAACTGAAGTTAAGAAATCTGAGATATCATTTATCATGTGGAAAAAGAAAATTACTTTCGATCGGTTTTAATATTTAAATTGCTGCCGTATGTAAATCATTTGTCTAAGTCCTTTTTAATTTGCTCTCTTAAATATCCATAAAGGAAGGTGCTTCAGAAGCAGTTTCGATATCTTAAGCGAATTTTCGTTTTAGATGGGTCACTTACAATATTTATCAGAATGCGAATGCATAATCATATCTTTTATAACTGAAATAGATAGTTATAACAAAAAGTATGAACGATAGCGATTCACTGCCAATTTAAAAGGCAAAAAATTGGAAATAGTAGTACATTGTTGTTATCATTATACACTGGCGTACTTAGCACAGGTGACACCCGGGGCGGTAATTTGTGGTCCCCCCCCCTTACAAATGAGCAAAAAAAAAAAAGTTTTAATATTATATGTAAACATGCAAACATGAAATTCAATTTTCAGAAACAACTACATTCGTGTTTTACGAAATTTTAAGTGGGCTAATGTACAAACGACAGGTAAAAGGGGGCTCCAGGGGTGTTCCCCCCGGAATTTTTTCAAACTTTTAGTCTTAAAAATGCATTTGATCTTCATATTTTTCAAAAATTTGAAATTCCCCTTTGGGTGTCACCCCCCAGATGGGTGACACCCGGGCAAACCGCTCCCCGCAGTGACGCTACTGCATATATTGTTATTGCTATTTTTTAATTTAATTTTATTTTAACCAAACGGTACTCAAGTTCATTCCATGTCAACAAACGGCACAAACATTGAACTCTGGTAACGAAAGGTGTCTAATAAAATGATTTAACACCTCGCATGGCGTCTGTTTTTCTTAATGTGACAATACAGCGATTACCCATAATTCACTTTTATTCTTTTTCTTTTCCTTTTTTTTTTCAATGTCATAATTTTTTTTTTCAACCTGTGAAGTATTACGGCGCGCATATTCATGCGACAATTTATTGTTCTTCTATGAAATTTTAAAATGGGTCAAGGACTTTTCGGACCCCCCCCCCCCCCAACAAATCAGATCTACAAAATACTTGACAAATCGAGCAAAATGGTGGGTATAAACAGTATCGCTCTGCAGCTGACTCAAAATTTCTCCTTTATATCAATAATTATTGAATACATTCCGAGTTCAGCAGAATGACATGAAAACCTTGGGACAAACTTTAAAATAATGTACAGTAGAGTCTCAAAAATCCCAGTCTAGAAATTTCGAGGTTCCGCTTAGTCGGAGGTGATTCATTTACATTTTAAATTTAATTTTTTAGTCGCTCAAAAACATTTTCATTAATACTTGAAAATAGAAGTTTTGCTTCCATACTTCCAACAGAAAATAAGGAAAACACATTGAGAAGTTTGTTTCAACATCTCTCCATGAGACACGAAATATTCGACTAAAAGATATGTGTTACGACTCCAAGATTCAAAGATGCCTTAGAGATAATAACTTGATACGCAAAATTGACATTGATTTTCGACAAAGAACGAGTTAACATCCCTTTTGGAGTATCTGATTGCAATTAAAAAATAGATGCACAACTCGACGCCACACGAGTTTCAAAAAGGTAATTTTTCACGACTAACCATTTTTGTGTTATGCAAGATACATCTCGTACATACGCACTCTGATAGATACAGAAAACTCGTCGAAATGGTTCGGGCGCAGTCAAAATGCATGTTTTGGTTGCTTAAAACTGCGCACATAAATACGCACTGATATCAAGAAAAACTAAAATCATAATTCGTTTAGACGCAATTAAAGCGTGAATTTATGTTGGAATTTATGTAATTAATTTTGCGTGTAGTAAATACTTCTTTTTCTTTACACAAGGAAGTAAAACGTGTCCCTCCTTTGTCGTCCGAATAATGTTCAATCTGGAAGAATTTTTCGGATAATCCGAGGTCACATGAGCCGCAATTAACTCGGATTTTCGAGACTGTACTGTACCTTAAGATAACTAAATACCTCTAAATGATCCATGAGCTCATTTATTTTGCGTTGAAAAAAGCGTTCCTTGTAACGTCGAAACACGTGTCTGCAGTAATCTGTAATTTGTGCTTTTTGACGTTATTTCTTACTTTATGAATTACCTTGATCAGTCGAAAAACAAAACAGATAAAAACAAAATTGTGTTACCCCTTTAAGTATACTTAATTTGCTAATACTAATTTACTTTTTGGAATATTGATCTAAAAATTTAACATAATTTAAGTACATTTGAGGAAAAGATTCAGACAGGCGAGGAGAATGACTTTCTGGTGATTTAAAAATTTTCTCCGGAAAACATAAATGAGTTATTGTTTTTATATAAAAAGAAATATGTTGGAAAAATTATTTCTTTCAATTAAAAATTAAAAATAACTTTCTGGGTCAAACAATTCTCTTGTTTTTACTTGTGGACATGAATCATATCGTTAGGTTTTTGGAGAATCACCCTCAGGGGCGTAGCTAAGGGGGGGGGGGGTTTGGGGACAAACCCCCCCCCCCGAAACGTTAGTCTCAAAAAAAAAAAAAAAAAAAGAGAAAAAGAAGAGAGAAGAGAAAGAAAAAAAAAGAAAAGGAAAAAATTCCAAGCGATTATATATATATATATATATATATATATATATATATATATATATATATATATATATATATATATATATAAAAGAAGTAACCCCTCCCCCGAAAGTCGGGTCTAGCTACGCCACTGATCACCCTTATGTACATTATGTAACAATTCCTTTTTTTTTTCTTTTCAAAATTAAGTTAATTGGTTGATTTTCATGTTTTCAAATTTTGGTGAGAAATACAGAGAGTTTCAATCAAACTATTAGTAATAATTCCTAATTAGCGTTATTTAAGAAAAAAAAGTTCATAAACGAGAACTACATTAATAATTATGAATTTGTGAACAGTAATATTTTCAACTCTGTGCATTTAAATTTAAATTAGGATGAAATGATGACATTTGCACCAGCTGAACGTTTCTTTGAATAGAAAAACATTTGGCGGTGGGGGGGGGGGGGACTTTTTCTCGTAGCTCCTTAAACTATTGTATCCCATTTTTATTGCAAAGTGAAAACAACGTTTGACTTGACAGCATTAAAAATAGATAAAGAGAAGTAATTTATGTTCGAAATAAATACAGAACAGGATGTTCTGTCTAGAACTAGACGAGCCTACTTTCCCGTATACCCATATTACTTTCTAGTACCTGATCAATATTCTCAAAAATAGCTAAAATCGCAAATTTTTTAGCAAATAAAATATTCCTCATTCATCTAAAAAAATTAGATGCGTAAAAAAAAATAGCAGCAACTTTTAAACAAAGCAGTTAATACACTTTTTTCCATTAAAAAAATCTTTAACAGCTTTCAAAACGAAAAAATCATAATTAAAATTAATAAGCTCATTAAAATAAATACATCATATCAAAAAAAAAAAAGTTGTTTCTTTTTCCCCTGTTGCCAAAAACAATTTTTTAAATGAATTAATGCACTTACCAAAATAAATACAAACAATTCGGAACTCCAGCGCTCGAAAACGCTACCTTGCGGTGATTTACAAAACTGCCGATGAAACTAAAACATTGCCACGTTGCGTTCCACGTGTGTCTGTTGACGTAAACACAGGCAGTTTGTTCTGAGTATTTATTAACGCAATCGATGAGTCTTAGTTTGCTTTCAGCTACAGAAATTAATTTGTCCCTTAGTAGTATTCTCGAGCTTCTCAAAATAATGTTAGTTTTCCTTATTTCCTTCTAAAATATGAGTTGATTGAAAATGGTGAAAGCGAAAACTGGATTAACAAACTTGGATAACGTTATACAAGGTAAAAAATTTTATTGTTTTGTATGAATTTGTAAGAATATGAGTTTTTTTTAATCTTAAATTAATTTAACTAACCATCTTTTACAGCAGCATTTAGTTGGAATGGACGGTACGCAAAATATTTTCTTGAATATATTATCGTAGAACAAAATGAAAAATGTTTCACCGAGAAAGAATTTACTTTATTCCTTTTATTCTCAGCTGAAAGGTTTCGCCAAATTTGTTTAGGGTTATAGTTTTAGTATTGTGCGAGCAAAGTAGCCTTGGCGAGATGAGTGGAATAAAATGGTAGTAAGATTACAGAATTCGATAAATAAAAAGAAATAATGGTCAATCAACTGAAAAGAAAACTACCACCATATATCCGTAAGAATTCTGTAGATGATTTGCATAACTTGACATAATTAAATCGTAACTCAGAAATTAGAAAAATCGAAACAGAAAAATTTTAAATTAACCGATTCGGGAATTCGAGAGAAATAACTCAGCAACAAATGCAAAACAATAAGCGCTAGCCAAGCAAGGCAAAGAAGTATCATCTTCTTTCGATAATAATTTGTAATGTCATATTGAATTTTCTAGCATTAATTGTTGTTCTTGTCAGGCCACAATTATTATTTAGTTTTATCAAGAATTGATAAATATCGAATTCAACATCATGGAAATAGCTGCTTAGAACTACGAACTACGTAGTTTGCATTAATCTTTGACGTTTAGTAATGCTTCTTGAATTCTCATTTCTTTCTACGTGGGCCAGAATATCCACAGGACTTTTAAAATTAATTTAAAAAGAATAAAGCGAAAAATATCATACTTATGAACAAAAATTACAACACTTTTAGCATTTTCTTCGTTACCACATGCGTTTGTTTTAGTTTTTAAGTCGCCATTAGACAGTGACTGCAGTGCCCCCTATAGTTCGTTGGAGTTGCGAATAAAATGTCAACTTAAAGAAATAACTTTCATCGTCAAAAAAAAAAAAAAAAATCGTCTGCGCATATCTTTATGTAGAAACATAATTGACTTCGAGTTTATTCGCCGAAAACTGAATACTTTATTAAAACTTTAGCGTAAAAATAAAAACAAGTCATATCAACAATAATTATTTCACAGTCAAAACCATAGCTGCGGAGTCGGAGTCAATTTCATTTTGGGGTAAAGGAGTCGGATTCGAATATCTAAGAATCGGAGTCGGTCATTTGTCCTCCGTGTATAAATTTTTGCCATAGCTACGAAGTCAGAGTCGAAGTTCGGGGAGTCGGAGTCCGATTAATTGTCGGGCACAGGAGTCGGAGTCAAGTGCCCCTAATTCTCGGAGTCGAAGTCTGGAGTTTGGCGTCAAGAGCTATTTCCAACAAAATTTGTTTGAAGTAAATCCGCCTTCAAGTACGGAATCTACATTGACTTTCAGTTTCCCCGTAGGCGCTAATGTTAAGGGATTTGAACTGTTCAAAATTGAACGAAAAATTGTTCAAATCAAAAAGATATTTTATATACAAGTTCCCCGTAGGCGCTAATGTTAAGGGATTTGAACTGTTCAAAATTGAACGAAAAATTGTTCAAATCAAAAAGATATTTTATATACAAGTTTTTCATCAAAAGCTTTTTCCTACAAAGTTTGTTTGAAGCAAATTCGCCTCACAGTTCGGAATTGCCTTGAATTTCCCCGTAGGCGCTAATGTTAAGTTTTTATGAACTGTTCAAAAATTGAACAAAAAATAGTTCAAATCAAAAAGTGAAGTATGGGAATGAGGTGTCCTCGCCGAGATCTTTCGAACAAAAAAATGTTTGTTCGAATCGGACTATTCATTCAAAAGTTATTAGGGGGGGGGGGCAGACAGACAGACCGACAGACATTTTTCCCCATCTCAATACCCTACTTTCCAATTTTTAATTTTTCAATATTTATTTAATTATTTTATTTATTTTTGACTTTTTTTTTGTTTTTTGCGATATTTTTAAGATGCATTAAGCCTTCTTTCATGCTTTTTTCTTCTTTTTCTCACTTTTACTGGGAAAGTAGGCTAGAAACCGTAACAATTATATTTTTGTTATCGATTTTATGTTCAATACATAGGGGAGGGTGGCCCAAAGCGGCTAGGTTTTTGACGAATGCTCGAAAATTGCAGTCTTTAGATTTTTATCGCAACAATTTCGGTTTTATTTCCTAGCAGGGTTCTTGAACTTCAAAATAAAAAGTGATTTTTGTATTATTTCAAACTCAATATTTATTTATTATCAAATATTACAAGCACTTGAAAAACCCGCTTTGCCCTACAACGGGGCCCAAAGTGGTTAAGCTTAACTAATTGTGAATTGGTACATTTGCCAATCAAATATGAAGTTATAAATGATTAAATTAGTTGACTTGCAACCTGCCATTATAAAAATACAAATATATAAAAAAGATACTTATCCAATTTAAAGTCAGTACATTTGTTTATAAAACATAAAGAAATAACTGATTAAATTAATAGACTAATTGATTAACATCATAAAAAATAACTTTTTAAAGTGTTACTTATCCAATTGAAATAGAAAATCTTAGTCAGCACATGTGTCTAGAAATTTTAAATAAATACATGATTAAATCCTATATCCGCTTTGCCCGACCCGCTTTGCCCAAAAGCACGTTTTTTATTTCAATAATTATAACCTTAAATTAATAATTAAAGCAAACGGAATGACCATCGTAGTTTGTAGGTGGATGGTGTGTATTGACAATCAAAAAATAAGTTAGTCTTCAACAAATCACAAGTTACAAAATTTTTTTTTTTTTTTAAGCCTGTTTGCTCCATGTCGCTTCACTGCTGCTTTACTGGGACTGATTAAAACTCGGGGGTGTTCGGGTAAACACGACATATGTATGCATCGCCGTTGACACACCATGTGGGGGCATAGGAAGACCTACCCGCTTTGGGCCACCCTCCAGTACGGCACATACGGCAAGTACAAATATTTGATGACAAATATTGTTTAAAAAGGAATTTTCCATCAAATATTTCTATTTTCATTTCACATACTCAAAATGACAGTCTAACGATTCTAAAGTCTGAATTATTAACTCGTTTCTAATAAATTAACAAAGTTTATTAACTGCTTTTACTAATTTTGAAGCACTGCTGCTTTTTCTAAATTAATTTTGCTTCGGAAACTTCAATTAAGTTAACGAAAATTAGGTGGTGCGGTCAATCATTCTCAAAAATTACATCTTTAAATGCTCGCGAAAACTCGAGCATTTATTATCTTTAGTTGTTATACGTGAAGCTAATTACCTGAAGTTAATTATATCAAGTAAATCATAACAAGCTGCATAATGAGCACATGACCTTAGACGACCGCACGAGTCAAATCGTCAGTAATTCTTTTCATAAATCAGCGATTATGCAACTCAGTTTGACAATTGTGGAATGCACGAGGAGTTGAAAAAAGTAATAAGATTGTTAATATTTCAAGGGCACTTTTAGTAATCTAGGAATTTTCACGACCCCTGATTGCTGGAGAAAAGCACATTAGGGGTCGTCTACAAATGGTACACGCTTTGATGGAGGGGGTGGGCGGGGTCGTTTGCAAAATTGTGACAGTTTATGACAAGAGGGAGGGAGGATTTCACTTTTTTCTTCATTAACAACAAGACTACGGAGTTCAAAAATATTTTTTAAAAAGTTTCTAGCTCTTTTGAGTAAAAATAAAGCGCCACGGATTTACTTTTCCTCCGTTGCAAAAACTTAAAATAAATAGTAAAATAAATAAACCTTAGAAAATAAATAAATAAATAATAAAAAGTTCTCTTAAGAAAATAATTTTCTTCAGAAATAAAATCGTCTACACATTTCTTCCTTTCTGTTAAAAAATAAAGCACTTCGAATTTCCCTTTATTTCCCGTTGCCAAAACAAAATAAATTGCTTAAAACTTTAGAATAAAAATAAAAACAAATCATCTCAACACTTATTACTTCACAGTAAAAACCAAGACTGCGGATACGGAGACAGGGTTCGGAGTACAGGAGTCGGAGTCGTGAGTGGAAGGCTTTAAAATTCCAAGAGCCGGAGTAAGTCATATTTCCTCCGAGTCTTTAACTTCGCCAGGGCTGCTGAGTAAGAGTCGGAGTCGGAGCCAGAGTCAGTCGTTTTCTACCCGACCCCGCTTACCGCCCAACCAAAAAGTGTGACGTCAAGCATTTTTTTTTTTTTACCAGAAAATGCTTATGAAAAACAGAGTGGCATGTGACAAGGGCAGGGGAAAGGGTAAGGTGAAATGTGACGATTTGTGACAAAGAGGGAAGCGGGTCAAATTTGTTGAAAAAAAGTGTAGCGTCACTTATGTAGTCAGCCCCTAGATCAGCATTCAGAAACTCGCTGCACATGATCAGTCAAAAACTTATCAACCAATTCTTTTTTGAAAGTGAAAGTGACACAAATTATATTTTTTAATGATTTTTACGTAGGCAATAATAACTTTAGGCGTCACTTTTATCACTTTTTCTAGTATATTATAGATATAATTGCGTGCCTGCTTCAAATTTTTAATGGTTAGTGTGGTGGACGAAGGTTTTTTTAGGACCTCGATCAAAATTTTTAAAAGCATCCAGACATATTGGCGCCCTTATGTCTAATTTGGCGAGGGGCTTAGGAAATTTATATGTTTCAAAGCATTAATTTAAAAACATCCTTTACACTCTTCTTCACCTCTTTACAAAGTTATGGAAGAAAGTTAGATTTCTTGAAAATTCTGTTTTAAAATTCGATGGATTTTCAACCATTTTAAGGAAATTCATACTTTGTTCTCTTCGAAAATTTGTTGTCTAAAATACATGATTACAATTCTAAAAAGCAAAACCAACTCAGATTAACATTAGAAAAAATTTAAAGCAAGGAACGTTTTAATAACGGTCAGTCATGAATGACCAGGATTGTCCTGTTTTGTCCACCCCGGAAAAAACCGCCGGAAAAAACCTGGAAAAAACCGTCCCGGACAAAATGTCATTTTGTCCCTTTTTCGGTAAACTGAAAGTTTTTAGCTAAAAATTTGCAAATAATAGATAATTACACAGATTCTTTCTATTCAAGTACTATTTTAATATAAAAATAGCATACATAAATATGTATGTAAAAAATTGATTGAAAAATATTTTAAAGTGAAAATGAAAAAATTAAGATCAATTGAAGTTTATGTAAATGTGTAGGTAAATCAAATGAGTGTTAATAAGTTATAATGCATGTATATCATTTATAGAAACAAACACATTAGCTGTGCATTTTAAGATGTTTATCTGTGATGTGTAGGTTTATTGTCCATAATAAATGCATTTATAAAATTAAAAAGTAGAAATAAAAAACTTTTAAAGGTTGGAGTTTCTCAAAACAATAAAATCATATTTAAAAAGAAAAACTACTTGATATTAATAAAGGAAATGTTGACATGAATGAAATATGTTTTTGCAATACAAATACGAATATGATGATCTGCAACAGGATCTGAACCCAGCTAGGCTGTTCCTAGTCAATTTATTAGTCCCCAATGAAGATTAATGGCCATTTTAAAGCTATCTACCTCCTTGCTCATTATAGCCTCTTTCGGTACAATGTTCTGAGAAACCACAACCCTACAAAAGTAGTAATTTGTAAAACATTAACATATCCATAAAAACATAAATATTTTGCTATGGGGTGAAATCAATAAAAACTCGAAAAATATAACAGCAAAATGTTTTTAGTCTATAAATCTTAGTTTTGTAAGTATGTCTCCAAGCATTTCTTTTGACTTTTCTATTAAATTTAATTTCTACTATTGTAATATATGATAGTGTAATCATGCCCAATAACTTATTCACATTGTTAAATTTTATTACTTTTAAGTAAATTATGATCTAAAATTAGTTTGCACCTATGTGTAATTATTATTTTTTTTTTTTTTTGGATTTATTAAATTCTAAAGTTAACAATCATTCTATTTTAATTAAATGATTAATTCATTATACATAATGTTTTTGAATTATATACTAATTTTATTACACCATAACAATAAATTTATGCGTGGATAATCAGTTGATTTTTCATTTCGTCCAATTTCTTTCGGCGTCCTGGACTTTTTACAAAAAAGTGGACAAAATAGCAACCCTGTGAATGACACATATTGAAATGTTTTGAATGTATTCATGTTAAAAATTTATTTAAAAAAATCGACTGTAGCAATGTTGAATGAGAGACTGAAGCCCCCCTTCCCCCTGCCTCCCTTATGGGGACCCATGTGAACTCCAGCTGAAATTAGTTGCCGACCCCTACCTTAAAGGGCAAAAGGATTATCCGTGGGCTTCTTTGGAATGACGAATGGGCAGAAATAACAACTCAGCAGTTAGGGCAGCGGGAAAAGGAAAATATGAAAAAAAGTCAAAAGGTACGTCGGAGGTTTGAAGTGAACTGTAGTTCCAAAGACACGGAGAGAGAGGGATGGGGAGGAGAGGTTGAAACCGCTTGGAGTACACCACCTGCAGGAGCTGCAGCGATTTGCCGCTATTGCTGTCAAACGTGTTAAAAGGGGAATTATGGGACATGCCGAGTGGGTTGACGGAGGATGGATACAGTTTCTGGTCATTCCTGGGGAGGGGGGGGGGGCATTGAGTTACCTATTCAGAGGAATGTAATAATGAAAAAAAAAAAAAAAGATAAAAACACAACCAAAAGGTGATGTAATGCCATAAAATGATTGCTCCGTATCCTCAGTGAGTAGAAAAAAAAAAAGAATACTTATCATCCAATTACACAGAAGATTAAAGCAGTAGGTATCCCAGCTACGTTAACACTTTAAGAACTATGGAAACGTTTGGAAAAAGAGTGCCAATACACGAAATTTTTAATTTTCTTTCTTTCTACGATTAAGGCCTTCAAAAAAGGCCTTCTTTAGAAAATAATGACAGATTTTTTGTTCTAATATTAACCACTGGAGAGCACAGTAAACTTACTTTTCTTAATGCAAATTATTTTTCTCAGAAACCAGTGTGACTTCACTTCGCCTTTTTTTCTTTTCTTTAAACTCGTGAACCTGTGTATCATCGTTTTGTTTTCTTTCTGTCTTTCTTTTTTTTTTCTTTTTCTTTCTGCACTTTTTTTTTTTTTTTTGCGCTCTTTGGAGGCCAAGGTTGGCGCCCTTTTTAGGGACCCAGTCCGCCCCTGCTAGTGGTCTAAGTATAACTCTAGAGTTAGTCTGAATAAGTTTATTTCAAAATAATTTGTTGCTATTTTTCTTGTTTCGGACAAAAGAATGCATCATTTTTCAATTAAATGGGAAAATATACTTCTACATGGTAATGCAAATGTAGCCGTTTAACATGAAGTGTGGAACTATTTGCGCTTGAGCATTTACGTACAATATTCAAGCGTATGTATAATACAAACAAATTTTTAACCCTTTGGACGGAACATTCTTTTCTGAACTTTTTTGTGGAACATCCGTCTCTCAAATGGTTCTCACCCCCTCCCCCTTTCGCAGAACAAATAAAATAAAAATGGAGTAAATAATTTTCTTGGGTGGTCATTCGGATGCCTCATTTTGGACTTTTTTCCGAAACAGGGGTCGGAGTGGTAATTTCAAAAATTTTAGGACACAATTTTGTTAAAATTTTAAGACATTTTTAGGACAACAAACATCAAGTTTTTTTTTTAACTTGAATGTAATTTATAAGCTTCATTTTTACTTTCTTCTATATCTAATATATAGAAGAAAGTATTGGATTCGTGCAAATTTTCGAATTTCGAATTTTGACGGATTCGAACGTTTTGAGGTGTGCTGAGTCCATTTCGACCATTTTTGGAAAATGTCTGTCTGTCTCTGTGTGTGTGTGTGTATGTGTGTATGTGTGAGTGTGTATGTGTGTCACGTCTGTGTGTGACCAGTTTTTTGTGGCCGCTCTACAACAAAAACTATCGCATGAAATCGAACGAAATTTAGTACACATATGTGCCCTAAATTTAGCCCCTATTTGAACTTGTGCCCATTAGTTTTTGGCGCGAATTCCTCCAAGGGGGGTGGAGCAATGGGACGTTTTTCGAGTTACGCGTGCTTGCTATTCCTCAGGAAGTAACTGGCAGAATCAAACAAAATTTGGTCCATATGTTGGTATTAACAGGAACAGATGCTGATTCAATTTTGGTGTCAATAACTCAAACGGGGGTTGAGCTATAGAATGTTTTTTGTCGTCAATTGTGACTGCTGTATCTCAAGAAATAATGAACGGAATGAAAGAAAAATTTATCGGCAAGTAGCCCTTAGTGGGTATAAGAACTGATTTTATTTTTGTGTCAACAGCTAAAAAGGGGGTAGCGCAATCACCCGTTCTTTTTTCCATTTTGAGTGCCCTATCTCAAGAAGTAATGCTACGTTCTGGTTGAAATTTGGAATATATGTGAATCCATATGTAAACAGGCTTTGGTTCAATTTTGACGCCGATCGCTCCAAGAGGTGTTGATTTTTTTTTTTTTTTTTTTTTTTTTTTTTTGCGAATAAAAATATTTTTATTAATGCAACAATAAGAAAGATAAATCGTAATAGATTGTCGTCTGCGTATTTCTCGTGATTTTAATTGTATGGAAATGATAGGAAATATTATCTCAATGATTTAAAATTTTTAACTGTTGCCATCTTATGTTTGTTAACAAATAAAATATTTGTAATTAATTCAAGCAAGATTTTTAAAATAACTTTCAATTTTCGCTCTTTGCTTTGCTTTTGCAATAATTCAGACATTGGGATAGTCGTCAAGTTTTTGCATGCGTAATTTTGTTTTTGTTGGGAATATTGCTTCCTCGTCAAGCATGGGGAGGGATCAGAAAAAAAAAATATAGAAGAAAGTTTCGTGATGGCCACAACATACTAGTTGTAATGTATCATAAAACGTTTCAATTCAATCTTGAAAATTACAATAGAATGCATTCCACCTTTTATTCTTCAACATAGTAACACATTATGAAGTAGAAATATATACCAGTAGGATAAATGTATGTTCAATTGCTTCTTTACTTGCCCTGTTATTGTTGTTTCATCAAAGTGAATTACAAAGAATGATGAATAAATATCCTTAATAAGGAGAGAATTAAGTAGGGTGCAAGGCCAAAATTTATTTTGTGCTTAACTTTTATCAGAAAACCTGATACTTTTTGCTATCTCATAATTATCAAAAATATCCCTGTAAATTAAAGATAAATCATTTAAAGATGCAAATGAATAATTGTTTTTTATGGCAACTAAAACTAAGAAAACTCAATTTTCAGAATTTTATCCCTTTCAGACCTGGCGTCCGGTATACCGGACATGAACTTTAAACAGCTGCTAATCATTTCCCACCTGGGGACAACAAATTTAAATTTTGCTCTAAATATATTTTTTGAATCAAGTGTTTTGAACTAAGTTTATTTGGGTTCTAACTCAACACATTGTATTTATTTTATTTCAATATAAGCTATGATACCTTTCAACTCCCGCCCCCCTATACCACAGAATTGCAATTTGAGAGGGATATAACCCCCTTTTGGAAACGACGCCATTTTTCTACCTCGTTTACTACGGTTACTCTTTACTTGGTCAGTCCTTCGATATTCCTTTAAAATGTTACATACCAATGGGGTCGTTTCCAAAATTTTAAAAATATTTATTTCTGAAAGAGCATGATTAAAAACATAGAATCTCACCATTTTGTAAATAATTTGTTTAAGTTTAATATTTTTTAAAAATTATTTAAATCGGCGCACTTTCAATGTTTATGCTTCTATCCGATGACATCACAAATGATGAAATGCCATTCTGTATTGCCATTCACAGAGCAAAATATTTAATTCGCATCTTTACTCACGTGTATTGGCAACGATATGGTTGATAGCAAGAGTAGAGCTCAATTTTAATTCAGTTCTTGATTATCATAACGTGGAAACGCGATACAAAGATGCGGCAAAGTGCATCATTTGTGACGTCAAGACCACACCTTGTTTCAAAAATCGGACATTTTTAAAAAATTAATTAAAAAATAACTGTTGGGAAAATAAAAGTATTTTCTGGGTCCATGTTTTTTTTTTTTTTTTTTTTTTTTTTTGTTTATTCTATCAATTTCAGTGAGAAAAAGTACTACTTTTGACTGAAGGAAACAACCCCATTGTAAAACGTCCATTTGAATTGAGTTTTTCTAAATTTAAGAAATAATACAATATGTAACTTCGTTTTTTTCCTATTTATCACCTTGACGACCTATTTTGAATAATAAAAGGCTTTTAAAAGATAGTAAAATTATCCGAGTGCCAAGCTCCATACTTGCGATAAACTATCGGGTTAATAGGTATGCAAATAGTTTCGCTACTTTTTAAAATTTACATTGAATGAATAAATTATTCTAATTTTTTGACCCATATAAAAATTCCATTTATTTTTCTAACATGTTAATGATCCATAAGTTGTTAAAATAATATCTAAAAAGTTGTTTAAATTAATTTACTCATTCATGAATAACGAGTTTTACTCTTTTTAATTTGCATGCTTTCATTTTTCCCGACTCCGGGACAAGTTATGTTCAAACAGGTCTGATATTCCATTATTTTGAATTTGGGTTGAAATTTAACAGATATTACGGCGTACTTTGAAGCGTCGCCCGTCGGCGTCGCACAGTGGGGCGAAAACGCGAAAAAGCGCTTATAAATGTTTTTTTTTTTTTTCCCTATATCAAACCAATTGAGGATTAATAAATTTGCACAGGCCTACTTCTGAGGCAATCAAAACTGGAATTTTAGAGCCCTTCGTCCACTACAAAGCTGAAAGGAGCTTTTAGAAAGTTGAAGAACCATGAGTGCGGGAATTTACAAAAAATGCTTTTAAGCAGTCTATATATATATATTTTCCTATTATAGACGGGTATATTTAACTTATCTCGTGTCCAACGATAGTAATAGGACGAAAAAAATGAGTAATCGAATTCTCAAAGCGAAAATCGATTTTGATCAGCACCGAAAACTTGAGAATTCAAGTTTTTTTTTTTCCAAAACACTCTACAAAAAAAAAAAAAAAAAAAAAAAAAAAAAAAAAAAAAAAAAAAAGACCTCTTATGTTCTCTTTAGAAATTAATATTAATTAGTCATAAATGGTCTGTAGAAAGATCTTGAAAAGGAATTAGCTGCGTAAACCTGCGAACTTTGAACCCTGAGCCCAAGCAAATCCAAAAAACTCCATAATAACATGCCTATGTAAACGAGCCAACGAGAGAGGTTTAAAAACCTTTTAAACCGCTTTTTGGCGTTTTCGCCCCACTGTGCGTCGGTCCGACACTACTGCAGCTGAACTATTGATGATTAAGTGCTTGAGCGAAACGATGCTACATAATTTTGTTAAAAATTATGGTTTTTTGCTGTAGTAAAAGATGCGTTGGCCTATTTACGGATTTGTTTTACACATTACCCACATCACCCGGATTTTCGTTTTTCCGGAATGCCTTTGGTCTCCGTTAATCCGGATAAACGGGGTGGTACTGTACAAAAGATATTTTTAAGTAAGTTGATACTTTATATTATGGTATATAATGGTTCCTATATTCGAGTGTATCACAATTAAAAGACAGAGCATAAAATTCCGGAATGAAGTGAAAATATATGCATTAAGAGGTCACAACCATTCAAATAGATTGAGCATGTGTGACCAGGGCCCGATTAAGGTATCGGGGGGCCCTAGACCAAACAGTTTTTCCGGAGGGCCCCTGCAGCCAAACCATGCAATTTTGGTCACTGGCTAAATAATTTTTATCCGTTTGGTGGCTCCTAAAAAGTGGGGGCCCTGTGCCATGGCCTAGTTAGCCTATTCAGTAATCGTGCCCTATGTGTGTCTAAAATAGGGTCCGGGTCAAGTTTTAAATGCTCGCGGGCTATAGTTAGTAGGCCCCTGAACCACAGAATCGATGCATCGAAAAATGTTTGTGATTCCATAAAACCTGGTGAATGCGAGTGGCCCAATCAGCGCATTGGCACCGGGGGCCAGCAAAACCGGACTGGAGACTGGAGTTGTCACCCATTAAAAGAAGTTGCAGAGAATAATGACGAAGCCGCGAGGGGTTGCCGAAGGTTGTGCAAAGGGTCATTGCCGGACGAATTCTGCCTCGTCAAAGTGTTACGTCAATACGAGTGTACGACGAATAGGGCAGATGTAAACAAGCAAAAACAGCCAAAGAGAGAGAGAGAGAGATACTATAATTGAAGCTATTTAATATTTTATTAGACACATATATAGATATAGCCAGGGTTTTCTTCAACCCTTGACATTTTTTAGACGAGTAAAATTCATTTTCATGGAGCAGAGTGTTGTAGTTAGGAAAAAATATTTGGGTTTACGCACCTTTTTATGGGTAGGTTTCATGACAGACGAATATTTGTTTCACCAAGAAAGGTCAGCTTAGATGAGCATCTCTCAACCTTTTCTGACCTGCGGACCCACAAAAACTATTGAGGAAAATTTGAATACCGGTGATGTTTTTACCATCTTTTTTTTTTTTTTTCATAAAAAGAAAAAAAAAAACTTCCACTACCGGGCTGTCAAAAAATGTGATTGTTTTTAGGGCATGTATTTTATTCCTTATTTTCCATTTATTCCTTTTTTTTTTTTTCATTTATGTATTTCTTTTTTTTTTTTTTTTGGTAGGGGAAAAAAGTGAAAAAAATTTGAATACGGATGAGTTTTTTTTTTTTTTTTTTTTTTTTTTTTTTTTTGTCGTTTTTTAGAAACTAATATTAGGGAAAGGTGGGGCACCTTGAGACACTTTTTAGATAATGATTTTTTTAAATTTTATTTTCAAACCAATTTTCACCTAGCTTAGCCGAACATGCAATTTAGACACTTTTGCTTCAATGAAAATTGCTTTTACTCCATTATTTCACCAAATCACATTTTCATAAAAAAAATTAAAAAGTTATTAAAGCGTACCAACCTGCCCCACCAGGTGGGGCACCTTGAGACACCAGCAATGATCCTAATAATTGTCATCCTAAATAATTGAAATCTTATTACTTAGAACATTTTCTGCTGCTGTTTCAACAACAGACGCATCAACAGCAGGGAACTTCCGATTTTCTTTTCTTGATCTCACCATTTCTGTTATTTTAATTTTTTAAAATTTTACCAAGAAAGAAAAATTAATTTTCTGCATAACAGTAGCCATTTTCTCAATTTTAGTTCTTTTAAACTCATCAGATTTATTAAGTACAATGAAATAGATTTTTTCTGTACTTTACACTGGTGGAGCAGTTTGGGACAGTGTCCCAACCTGCCCACCACTGTATGTCCCAATCTGCCCCTCCACTGTATGTCTCAACCAGCCCCACTTTGATTGTTAAATATGTATTAACTTTTTAATGTTCAGACTTAGCAGCACAATACATTTTTAAACCTTTAAATTATTATGAAAGGACATATTTTAATTCCCACATGCTCTGATTGAAATTATTTCATTTCCTACTTAAAAATTTTAATAATGAAATTATTTATGCAACTCCGAACCTTTCGAAACAAAGAAAATTAGATCAGTCTTTAACTGTTCATGTGAGAAATTCCAAAGTACACTGAAGAGCAGGGGCGTAGCTAAGGGGGGGGTTTTGGGGACAAAACCCCCCCCGAAAAGTTAGTCTCAAAAAAAAGAGAAAAAGAAGAGAGAAGTGAAAGAAAAAAAAAAGAAGAAACGGAAAAAATTCCAAGCGATTATATATATATATATATATATATATATATAAAAAAGAAGTAACCCCCCCCGAAAGTCGGGTCTAGCTACGCCACTGCTGAAGAGTAGATCCTGCTCCCATCGATAATGTCCTAAGAGAACTAATTTCTGTTTACAAAATTAAAGCTGAAATTTATGGTGTCCCAAAAGGTGCCCCACCTTCCCCTAATGATAATAATAATACATTAATAAAGAAATACAAAAATTAAAATTTACTTGTATTAAAGAGCTGGCATGAAAAATGTCTAAATGTTAAGATAAGTAATTATTGTAATAACTATGCATAAGAAATGAATATTTGTAAAAAAGCATAGAAAATTACGAAAATTAATTACAAAATTTGAGCAAAAATGTCGTACATTTTAATTATTATTATTTTTAGTGGCGGATCCATGGGGGGGCTAAGGGGGCTATACCCCCCCCTTGAGGTTCGAACTTACACTAGATAAAATCGAAATTTCTGAAACTTTTAATACTGCAATACATTTGCGAATTTAAATATGCATTATACATTTAAATATAACTACAATATATAGTGGGATATTAATAGATGGCGGGGGGGGGGGGGGGCTAAGAGACTGTAGTCATTCCCGTTCTTCCAATTGGTCAAAACTTAAAACAGATTAAATTGTGATCTGCAATGGAATGGAAAGGCTCGGAGGAAAGTTTCGTTCTGCAATCGTTTTTTTTTCAATCTCAAAGTTATAATTTTCAAATTAAACAAACCATATATGTTTAACTTCTATTTAAGGGGGCTATAGCCTCCCCCCCCTCCTTCCATGAGGTCAGAAGTACCTCTAAAAAAAACCGAAATTTAAAAAATTTCAAATTCTTCAATACTTTTCCGTAATTTTCAAAGTAAATCACCAAAGAATTCCTCTCCTAACATCCCCAAAGATAGCCTATAACCTCGTTTTCCCGAGTTCTACAGCGAAAAACTTTACGGAGAGAGACCTTGGACCTTCCCAGTGACCTCAACGTTATCACACAGGGGCAGATTCAGGGGAGGTTCAAAGGATCAGCTGACCCCCCAGTGACAAGATTTTTTTAATGATTATTCTTCAAAACTTCAAATTTTTAGATCCGAAAAAATAGTGTCTGGAATTAATGTTTTCCCCCTTTTTGTTTCGTTCTGTAAGGTTTTCCTTCCCAGTACGTCATTATCCAAAGGATATGACTGAGTTCGTTTACTGGGCTACTGCTATTATGAGATTTTTGTTCATTTCCAAAAGAACAATCACCTCTAATGAGCTTAAAAAATTTTTTCAGAGCACTCTTCCACTTTAAACCACAACGTTTTGTGTGCTATAAAATATTTATGTAAATGTATCTAACTATTTAATACGGTAACGTGACCAGCCTGCCAGCCAAAAAAAATATGATTTTTCGTGAAAATTTGGCGGAATATAATCCATGGCACAGGGTACACCTTTCAAAAATTTAGGGACAGGGGGTAATTTGAAAGGGTTTTGATCTAAATTTTTGGTAGGGGGGGGGGTCGTAACCTATGAGGGAATAGGGCATCACCCTTGGGGGGATTGGAACCTCTGTTTAACTGATTTTTCATACGGTATAACATGCTGACCATTGAAACTTGACTCCCCCCCCCCTTTCGAAAAATTCTGGATCCGCCCCTGATCACATCTTTACTAATAATAAAACTGAAAGTCCCTCTGTCTGTCAGGATCTCTGTGACGCGCATAGCGCCTAGACCGTTCGGCCAATTTTCATGAAATTTGGCACAAAGTTAGTTTGTTGCATGGGAGTATGCACCTCGAAGCGATTTTTCGAAAATTCGAGGTGGTTCTTTTTTATTCCAATTTTAAGAACAAAATTATCATAAGATGGATTAGTAAATTACGAAATTACCATAACGTGGAATCGTAACATGGGCACAAGCCAATTGGCAAAAAAAATCACCATACATTATTTGTAAATATACAGGCGAACCAAAAGACCTTTTAATTTTCTATTACGGGCAAAGCCGTGCGAGTACCACTAGTATAGCATGAAAATGTGTTTTTAACCTTTATTAGTGCAAATTTTTTAGAAAGAGCATTCGATCCCGTAATATCGCCAGTGAAAAGTTGAAACTGACTATTGTAACGAAAAATACTCGGGAAGGAACCTGAACCCCCCTCTTACCTAACTTTACTACCAAAACGTTCCAAAAATTGCGTTTTTGACATCAATTTTTCAAAATTTCTACGAGAGAGTCCTGGCCCCCTTCACGTACCCGCTTCTTTTTACTACCTTTCTCCAGCAATAGCTGGTGTACAGTGTTTATACCCTAGCTTTTATCTTTACTTTTTCCATAGGGAGTCATACCATGTTTTCACACCTCTTTCTGTTATGCGAAAGTATTTTTATCTACCAATGTGATAATCTACTCAGCTTATTTGAGGCTTTTTGCCTGAGCATGGTTTTAGCTACTCCAGACTCATGAGCATAAAGCTAGAGCGCACCTGCAATCTCTGGATGCTGTAACTGACCTTTCCGGTGTTTGCTTGCAATTCCTTAGCTCTGGTCATGGGGCGGTAATTTGTAACTTTATATCTAACTGAGGTGAATATAGTGTTTTCAGACCTTTAAAATGTTCGCGAAATTATTTATATTCTTCAGTATACTATTAAGTTTATTTCAAGTAAAAAACTGTATTTGTAAAGTCCTAAATTTTTCAGGAGAGGGACCCCTAGTAGAGAAAATTTCATATTGTTTAAACAGAGGTGTCTGTCCCTCTAAGAACGACGCCTCCCCTCCCCCAGGGTTCAATTAAGGTATCGGGGGCCCCAGGTCAAACAGTTTTTCCGAGGTCCGCTGTAGCTAAACAACACAATTTTGGTCATTGGCTAAATTTTTTTTGTCAATTGGGGGCCTCTAAAAAGTGGGGGCCCAATGCCACGTCCTAGTGAGCCTATTGAGTAATCAGACCCTGTCCTCCCCCCCCCCCCCCCGAGATTGAGAATACCCGCAAAAACGACGAAAACTATCCTCTAATAAAAGAGTGACTCCCCACTTGGACCGAGGTTAGCCCCCCCCCCTCCTCCCTGCTCGAATTCAGATTCGCCACTGATTGTCATTATGTTTTTCTTGTCACTTTTTTCCTTTTATGATCTTTCTTTTCTTTTTGAGTAAGGGAACTTTTTCAACATGGACAAGCAAAAAATCTCTGAGGACAATCTGATCAATTTTTTTCGCGGACCAGTGTCGGTCCGTAGGACCACCAGTTGAGAATTGATGGCTTAGATTACTTTTGGCACCTTTGGTTCAAAAAGCAAACACTGTTTTTCAAAAAACTTGGTTTGTAACCAATTTACATACATTAAATTTGAATTTCCCTTACAATAATAAGCAAATATTTCGGGATGCGCCAACTCCCTCCCCCTCAATTACAGCACTGCGGAGAAGTGATATATTTACTGAAAGCAGAGATGACCATAAAAATGTATTAATTCCATGAATTAAAAAAAAGCTTTCTAGAAATGAAATGGAAAACAGTATTTTAGAAAAAAGCACCAAGTCAGGGGCGTGCACAAAAATTTTGGGGCCCATCACAATTACGCCCCCTCCCCTCCTTTTTGCTTACCCTTACGTCCTACATAGATTTCATCCCTCTTTTTGAAAATCTCGAGCCCCCTTCAGGCTCGGGCCCGGACCAACAGGTTTCCCTTCTCCACTTGTCACGCCGCTGGGCCAGTCATTTCAAAAAAATTTCAGGTTTGTTCGAAGTAAGCTCCCCTTTTAGTTCGGGATTTATGTTTGAGTGAAATTCCCTTGCAGCTTTTAATATGAAGCTTTTTTTTTAAGTGTTAAAAATTATACAAAAAACTGCTCCAATCAAAAGATAAAATATGAGAATGAGGTGTCCTAGCCAAAATCTTTTCCTAATAAGAAAATAGCTTTTTTTGGTCGAACTACTCCTTAAAAGCTATTATACTTTTGAAAATAAAGTTCAATGTTTCATTAAGAAGCTGGTAAAAAAGTAACGGAAATTTAACTCTAACTTTCATATTGGTGATAAGTTTCACCAATTTCCAGGTTCTTTTTACAAATGCCACGATCCTTGTAAAATGCAGAACTAATTTCATGGCGAAAGGTTAATCGGTTTTACGTTTCTTCTCTTGCAAGAAGTAATCCCTAAAATGATGCTCCCGGGCGGTATTGAACTTCGGTTTAGAAAGCCATGTAAAACCATTAAAACAATTTGTCGATAGGAAACAAATGTTTATTTATCTAATATTTAGCATTCATTATTTCCTCAAATAATGAATGCTAACGAATATTTTTTTATTGGGGAAAGAGTTATTAGTTTAAACTCTAAACAAACTTTCTATCTCTGTCTTTGCTTTTCAAATTTGCTGATTTGAAGCGTTACATTAAAATACCATAGTTTTAAACTACAATAAACTAAACTATGTTACAGGACTTGATTTTGTGATGTTGTATTTACAGCAAAACCGTACAAGTTTAGACCAGTGTTGCAACTTTAGACCATTGAAGGAATCTGGTAGTACAGTGCCCGCCGCTAATAAAATCACTGGATTATAAAATCAGCCGCTTTTTAAAATCAAATCTGAAATAACAGAATCATTGCAATATCAAAACACGTAAAAATCATCCTTTAATGAAATCACTATCGCCGTTTTATAAAATCAACTTTTGGACATCAAGAGTAAAAAAATGACAAAGAAGCACCAAGGAATGAGGGAATCGGTCTCAAAAGGCGAAGAAATCACAGTGCCAAATTTGCGTCTTCAATAGATGTCAGAAAAGCGCTTGTTGATATACGATGCACTAAAGCAAATAGATAAATGTAATGTTGAACTCTACAAAACATTTTGTAAACTCTCAAACGATATTGAATCTTTGCTCTGCAATTCTGTAAACCAAACGCCAATATTTTAAGTCCTTTGTGTAAGTATAAGAAAATGTTTAGTAAAATGACAACTGTATTTGAAATACTTATAAATAAAGTAATTCATTCCATTTTTAAAGTACTGAAACTTCAAAACATTTAATTTGTTTTAAATGTTTTTTTTAAAAGGTATGCCGGTTTATAAAATCAGCCGCTTTATAAAATCAAATGTCCTCAGAACAAATGTGATTTTAATAAGCGGCGGGCACTGTATGTGCCATGTAGTGGTCGTTGGAGCAAAACTGAAGTCTTTAAAAAAAATTCAGTAGGTTCGCAAGTGTTGTGCAGCGACGTTCATGTTGTTTACCTCAAGCTCCAGTGTTATCATTCTCGTGTCAATATTCATTTTTGTTGGGAGGTTTTTTGAAATTCTTACTTCAGCTCTCAAAGTCTCCTTCGAAACCTATATATGCCGATTGAATTCTCCGAATGTAAGTTTATTACTTTATTACTTAGGCATCTAAGATGATTTAGCCTTATCGGCGAATGTTGCTTTGTTTACTTGTCGTTTTGAAGTAAACAAAATATCGGGAATTCGAGTTGCAACTTTAGACCACCCATTTTTACTATCGTTTGTGAATATTTTGTGAACAATTTTGTAGTCTTGAGTAGTTTTTTACTTTTCGGGTTTCCTTTGTTTTTTGAAATAAATCCTGGGAAAAGAAAGAAGATTGACGGCTGTCATCACATCAACTATTCGCCTGAACTGATGGAAAAGGTGATCCAAGAAATCAGGAGCAACCAAATTTCATCAAGGAAGGCAAAAAAGGATAAATTTTGGTGTTGGCCTCATTTCCCCCCTGTCATTTGGTACAAAAAAAAAAAAAAAAAATATTGCGACAACGAAGAAACCTACCCAATGGGGACAAAATTTGTATCTAGTCCCTGTAAAAAAAATGATAAACAAAAATGCCCCAGTAAAAAAATAAATAAAATCCGGGAGTAGGTACCTACTAATTGCTTTTCATACTAACGTTGATATTTATATATCTGAATAAAATATTGTATTGTTCACAATTGATTTTATTTAAGAAAACCTGAAATTGACTCAAAAAGTACAAAAAAAATTATAAAACGGAAAAAGTAAGTACATTTTTTAAAATTTTTTTACATTGTAGGGGATTGGAACAAAACGATTTATGCACTGTAACTTTAGGCTGGAGTGGTTTAGTGGTGGATATCAAGGAAAATATGAGGTGGTCTAAAGTTGTCACCACCATGTGCAAACTGTATACCACTATACAAAAAATTCTCCCTCCCTTTGTGTGTAATTTAGAATTTTTTTCGAAGCGTCACTCTACAGCTGAGATGCATGGTAGTGTATGGTTAAATTCTCAACATTTTTTGGCAAAGAATAATGAAAATATGAAGAAAAATACACATAAAGTGGTCTAAAGTGGTACGGTTTTACGGCAGTATTTAGTAAACATATTTCTCAGATTGTTAAGCAAAACGTTATTTGTTATTCATGAAGCTTTTGGACGAATTCCAGAGGGTTTATGTCGGTAAAATGTATGTAAAGAAATATTTAAAGGGGAGTTGGTAACCTAAAACCTTAAAAAGAAATAATTTTTGCTTTTTATTTTCAAATCAAGAACTTTTTAGTGACACCGAATTCGTGTTTCAATGCAAATTAAAAGTTACTCTATTTAAACATTAATAAGGCAGGAATCAATTAAAATGTACATACAGTTTTACTTTCAAACTCGATTTCCTCGAAACGTAAGTTTTTAAAACTCATGTGCCTTTTTATGGAGAGCTATTTTACATATTACTTTGAAATTTTCACCACATTTTTTTTTTTTTTTTTTTTTTTGTATGCATGTTTATAATTATACTGAACTGAAAATGTTGCTGCAGGGCTCACACTTTTTCCTAAACAGCTGTTTTTATTTTCAAAAACGGTCTTTTTTTAATTTAAAAAGTGACAATTGGTTAAAATTTAATAAATTATGAAATAATCAGAATTTCCTTGAAATTTTACTTCAGTAAACGATTTAATATCTCAAAACACTGTGAAAACTAAGTTTCTATCAATAAAACTTTTTTTAGAAAAAAGGTACATAAAGTTTATATATAAATAGCAGATTAACATTACGCACGTACAGGCTACTGACTCCCCTTAAAAACATATTATCAGTTGAAAATCACAGAAAGGCTTTGTCATGGGATTTTGTGAAGCAGAAACGAACAAAAAACACCAAGGTTTTTAAGTGATCTAACTATTAATGTGTAACATTCATCAAATTGTCTACATAAAAATCTACAAGTTATTAACTGGACTTTCATTCACCTTATAGTACAAGATCCCACTGCAAATTTCTACCCCATCAGTTTTTTAACCGAAACACAATTAAACATCAGCATAATTTTACGGAGAAAATCCTCACCAATTTTTCGTTTGTATGAACTCTCACAGTTCAACTAGCCAAACTCCTCCCAGCAAAAATGCAATGAAAACTTCAATATATGGACATCGTGACTTTCATTAGGCTCTTGTCTATAAAAAGTACTCAAAAATACTGACCAATTAAAATATACAAATCACATAGAAAATAAGATAAAAACCAACCAAAAACCTGATGAAGCATCATCTCAAAGAGCCATTTTGGTTTTTATAAGTCTTCATTTGCATCAAAAGACAATTATAAAGTCTCCCCTTTGACTCGGAAATGTGCAACAACCTGACTTCAATCGTTTCGTTTTTGCTTTTGGTGCCCTATCTGCGAGCGGGTGCAATCTGATGATTAATAGTTCTTGAAAATAGTGGGTGAAATTCAATTACTTAGTATCCTAGTGCCATTTATGACTCGGACGTCTGACGACTTGCCCTTTTCATAATTATGATGGAACGAAGTGCGTGAAAACAAGAGGTAAGCGATTTATCGGGGGATAACTCCTACCTCATAGCTTCGTGTGCAACCGATTATTGTACAGTAAATTATTACGAAGTTAACGAAGACAAATCATGATATTTACAAAGGAGAAAAGAGTAATTTAAATTCCTTCTAGTTTCCCTTCATAATTTGATATTATGCTTATAATTTGCAAGAGGGATGATATGAGTTGTCTAAGTCAAGGGTTCCCAAACTTTTTTTATTTGCGGTACCATTTGAAGTGTAAGAATTTTCTCACGGCACCCCCCCCCCACACACATAGAGGGGTAGAAGAGATCAACTTGTAATATATAGGACATTTTCCACGAAAAATATAGGACAAATATAGGACACATTTTGTGAATAATTTTGCTGTGATAAAATAAACAATACATAGTTTATATTATCAAATCATTCTTGTCATAATTATTATCATTTCAGTTAATCATATTGCTTACAGTTAAAAAACTCAAATTAAAAACTATAACTTATATCTAGAATTATATCTACATTAACTTATTTCCAGCGATTTTCTCATTAATTTTTCTGACGGTATACTCCCAGTAATCCTTTACGCACAATTTGTGTATGTGATCATATACATAGTATGTCATAATATGAAAATTTATGAAGCTTGAGGGTATACGCTATATGTCTAAAAAATGTTTGAGAGTATACGGTGTATACCCTATGGGAACACCACTGCTTATATTTAGAGTTTCATGTTCTTGGAAAAAACTGTTAACTTATGCATGAAAAATATTTAAATATTCTGAAAAGCCTGCTTTTTAATAACAAATTCTGCTAAAAATATAGTGTTACAATAATTTAAAACTAACTTCTGCAAGAAATTCAAATTTTGAATCCACGAGAGTTAATTCATCTTTCTTTCTTTACATAGCTACCTATATTTAAGTATTTCAAATAGATACCGCTTTTTTTTTTTTGTACATACATGTTGGCGACTTCTTTTTTGTACATTTTGTTGTTAGAGCCAATTCATTGACAAAATGCTTCATCAATAGTTTGGGAAGCTTGTCACAAAATATGGATCACTGAAGCTTTCTCTTAAAGTAGTTTTTAAACATTTTCAAAAATACTCTGCACTTATACCAAAATTTTAACAGACAGGTGTTGGCAGAAATTCACATTTTTTTTTATATACAACTATCTTGTTTTCAAGCAGTCTTGAATTATCTTTTGTCAGGCCTTTAAAAAAAACGTGAGAATCAAGTGACCTAAAGGTTTTTCAATGGTCATTTTCTAAAAATATATGCAAAAAACTAGGAGAATATAGGAAATATATAGGACAACTACAAAATTATAGGAAATATAGGACACTTTTCATGAAATTTTTGAAAATATAGGAAATACAGGATATATAGGACTACTTCTACCCCCCGCACACACACGCCAAAAACCTTGAGCACCTCAAATTTCGCTTCCATATATTCAATTTCTTAAAATTTCCACGGAGAAGCACCCGAATACCAAACAACATCGTAAATCGCTTAAAGGAGTTTTGGAGCTTTAATTCCAAAAAAATTACCGAGCTTAATGTTACCAAATATAGTCTTCTATCATGTTTTTAAGACTTGAATTTCAAAACATATTCGGGAAAGTAACCTCGAACCACATTCCTGTAATGTCATACAAAAGTATTTTTTTAAACTATACTTACGAAAAATTTACATGGAATAATGCTGAACCCCTCTTTCTACTATCATATACAGCCATGGAAATAATTATAAGGACAAGCAAAACGTCACCAATTCAAGGCGCCACTTGGTTAGAAAAGTATGCAAATATTTTTACGACAAAAATACATGAAACGAAGCATTTTCAACCCAAGCTTAGCTTAAATACTTTAAAACATTTTAAAATTCATGAAAATTTAAGGTTTTACTAGTTTTCCACTTGGAAAAAATTAAACGGATACATATTTATTTTGAGACTGGGAACAAAAATTTGTATATTTAGTCGTATCATATGACTATTTACAAATAACCCAAAACTGTTACGCAGTAAGATTGTTCCCTTTATCTCGATCTTTATAAGGCCGAACAGCACACAACAGATCTAAAACAGTAATTTATAATTTTTTTGAAGACTTCAAAAGAGTATGGCAAGAAAAAGCGTACAGGCAAGCTTCTCACTCTTACTAAGAACCAGAAACAAGTAATTGTCCATGAAGATTGCTTAAAAAAAAAACACATTTCTACTCGAATTAAAAGTTAATGAATGTACCTTGCACTACCCGAACAGTGCGTCATGTTTTGCAAAAGAATTCCTTTGTTACATATACTAACTACGGTCACATTTACCATTTACAAAGGTTCAATAGAAGTTTTGATTGAAATTCGCTAAGAAACACTTTTCTTTTGGGCCTCTATGGAAATATGTCATATTTTCTGATGACAAAAACTTTTATTTGTACGGACCAGATGATTTTCACTATTACTGGCATGATTTGCAAAACGAAATCTTTTTTTTCCACTCAACAATTCGGAGGCGGCTTTCTGATGAGTGTGGGCAGGTTTTGCGGCTAATGGAGCGCCACCAATTGTGTCCATCCGAGATCCCTTGAATTCAGACAAGACAATGCAAGTTGCCATGTGTCTTGAGGATCACATTCATGGTTTGAGGCCAATTCAGTGAAAATTTTGGACGAGCCAGCAAGAAGTCTTTATTTAAATCCCATAGAGAATCGGTGGGGCATTTTAACTGGAAAAGTGTCTAAAGGATGGGACACAATATGCAAATTAACGGACGTCATCCATTGAATTGGCGCGGAAAAACATATTTAAATCAGCTTTAACTGAACTTTCTGAGTCAACGACAGGACGATTGATGAAGAGTAATTGAAAAAAAAAAAGTGCTTACAAAGTGTCGAATATTAATTTTTTTCGGGACATATTTGTTAATGTCCTTATAATTTTTTCCATGTTTTACCTAATACATTTGTGATAATTTGGGATTTTACAATTATATTGTAATTTAATTTCATATTAACTCGTTTCTAATATTTCCCATTTACAAGTATCAAATTATGTTTGATTTTGTTTGCAGTGGATTATTATTTTCATACATAACACTCATTTTTCAACGTGTCATTATAATTTTTTCCATGGCTGTAGAATATTGCTTTAGTTTTTAGAAGCTTAATTTTGGAATTTTCCAGCGGAGATTTTCAATCTAAAACCCCCTTCCCGTAAAATCTTCGAAGTTTGTTTACAATTGCACTTTTGGAACTTCAATTTCGAAAATTTGGAAGAGAGCATAGGAAATGATTTCGACCTATTTTTTTAAAAAATTGATTGGGGACAGCCCTGACTTCCATATCTTATCCTGACGTCAATGGATATGGCCTATAATCGCTTTTTTAAGGCTTTAATGTCTACAAATATCCGTTGAGCTACCTGTACCTTTCTTCTCCCTAACATCACCAAAGAAGGTCTAAAATTACGTTTTTAAGACTACAAGATTAAAAAATTCCCCGGACCCCCCTTATCAGGTGAGATTTTTCCCCCAATGTAAAAAAAAAAATTATTTTCTATTTGCGCCACTGGCTTCGTGACATGCGTGACAAAGTGGGGGGGGGGGGGAGGAGAGAGGGTAAGGTAAAGTGCAACACTTTGTGAAAGGGGGAATGGGGTCACAAATGTTGAAATAAAGTGTGACATCATTTGTGAATAGCCCCAAGTAGGTTTTTTGAATGAATTTTTTTTCTCACTGCTAGACTTTATTAACATTCTGTGTACGCGTATTTGAGATTCCGACGGAAGGGGGGGGGGGGCGGGCCCTGAAAAATTTAAGGTTTTCTTTGGGGACCCTTTCTTTTTTTGGGGCGGGGGGGGGGAGCTCGTAGTATTTGCGATGTGCTTTGCGCTGTTGGAGGGATGGGCACCCTTGAATACTAAGTATACATCGTTTTGACGGGGAGGGGGGAGCTGACTATTTTTTTATGGTACGTGTACTACATTTTATTGCTTCCAGCCTTCAATTATTTACTTCCATTCTGCCTATACGGGACGAAGATTCGGCAGTTAAGAGAAAGTTGCGTATAATTTCTTCAGAATTAAGTTGAAGAAAATTAAAAATAATGGCAGCATCCCGGAAAAGTGAGGTTCTACTGACCTACATCAAGCGAGAATAATCTCTCTGTGTGCCTCCTGCACCAACGAAGGGATCATTAATTACAATATTATGCTAATGATTAAGTTTCTGCTTTTTTACGCTTCGACTAATGACCCATTCTTTACACGCAATACCACACTAACTATTAACTGCTACGGATTATGGTCAAGGTCATGGTAAGGTCGTGCATTGAATTCAGTCTGGGTGGTTGCTTTCATTTTTCTCCAAACATGAAGATGATTTGTGCAACTTCATAATAGGCGATTTTATGCCCTCTAGTAAACAAATACGAACTACAAACTGTTGATTCGAAACCATTAGAAAGTAGATTGCGATCAAGGTAGTTATATGGTGGGAATTCTGCTATTCTGCTGCTGATTGACATTAACCACTAATTACTAAACATGTTAAAATACATTTTAGGAGAAATGTGCTATGGGTATTTACGTCAGAGGTATCAAATCAGTGGCGTACCCAGCTATTAATTTGGGGAGATGTATATCGTGTCATTGTGATAAAAGAAACAACTTCTACTTGCCACGGTAAAAGTTAAAAGAAAAACATTATAATAATTATGTGTTTCCGTTTTGTTCTTTCTATTCAAAACTGTTATTGGTTTGATTTTTTAAAATGAAGTTATAAAAATTAGTATGAGAGCAAAAGTTCATCCTAACCAAAATTGGTGAAATCTTTGCTGGAAAACTTTTAAGAATCATTCAGTAATTGAAATATAAAAAATAAAAAAAAGAAAGACAGTCACAATATAAAAATGATTTAAAAACTGCAAATATAAAAAAGAAATCTACAGATTTTTTACTAAAGTTTTACCAATTTATATTTGTTCTCCTTTTTTTTTGTTAAAAAAATATTTAAGCTGGTTTGTCACTTACAGTTACATTTTCTTACACCGGGGGACACCTTTTTTTTTGGGGGGGGGGGGGGAGTGACACCCAAAATGGATTAAAGAATAATTTTAGAAACATAAAAATGTCGATACTGAAAACTTTCCTCAAATGTACAAGCAAATGAAATTTCAACGAAAATGGAGCGCAATATTGCTCACAAATGAGATTAGGGTAAATTTTACTTAAAATGAGTCCATAATTTATACTTGTCTTTTAATGTTAACTTCTGTTACACCACATGGAAAAAAAAAATTTACTTTTGAAAATTCTATAAACTTCATGTTTGCATAAAACATTACATTTTTTTCGGGGGAGGGAGGGTGACACCAAAAATTATCGACTCGGGTGACACCCATGCTAAGGACGCAACAGTGAAAACTTATTTTTTAGGACGTTTTAGAACTGATGTTAAGTGTTAATACAAATATTATGGTCACCATGTTAAATTAGAAAAAATCAAATTTGAGACCACTGTTGAATAACATGGACAGGGCTTTATTCCAAACAAAATAAGTACGAGAGTCCTATTTGTATTCAGAACCTATTTTCATACGTCAATAGGCTAAATTCCGCCTAGCACATATAAATTCGCAGGAAATTGCAATGAAGTCACGCATACAAAATTAGGGCTTAGCATTGGTATTCAATATTTTATAATTTTTTTCTCTTCCACATTTCTGATTTCCCACCCCATTTTTTACTTTTATCAAGTGCACCGTATATGGATCAAGATTTATGCACTGTAAAAGCGAATAACTCCATTGAAAACAAGCGAGGGTCTCCCTGATGGGAGGACACTGTGACCAATTTCGTTAGACGATTCGGCCAATTTGGAGTTGCAAAATTACTTTTTTTTTCTTTTTTTTTATAATAAGGATGCTTCAAATCTCTTTTCATTAGATGCAAGTGTCTTTGTGTGTGTGTGTGTGTGTGTGTGTGTGTGTGGTGTGTGTATGCAATAAAGTTCGGAGTCATTTGGAAAAATAAAAATTTTCCCACCCAAAAATTAAAGTTTGGGGTGTCCCTGAAAGAAGCTAGTGGGATAAGCTCGCTATAGGGCGGTAACTTACTGAATATACCTGCCTTGCCTTCAATATTCGAGTTGAACCGAACCATTCCTTCGATCACTCGTCTGGTCAGTGCTGACTCTGTATTAGCTACCAGTTTGTTTGGCACTCTTGGCTTCCTTAAGAGGTTTTCCACTTCCAGCTCAGTCAATACTATGCCGGGCTGATGAGTGCTAATAAGCACGAAACTGCAGTCCTCGGCTGGAATTGACTGAGCTGGCGGTGTATTTCACGTATTTCTGCTTCAACCCTGACTATAGGGCGGTAACTTAGAAGCTCGTGTTGTTTTTTATTCCTGGTAATCCAGTTATTAAATTTCATCCATTAGAGGTTAACTATTTACGGTCCAGAGCAGTTCCACGAAAAATGGTACTAACATACCAAAAATTTTTTTTCGCATACTATAGAAACAGAAATAAACCTTATTTTTTGAGAAAGAAATATCTGTTTTTTTTTTTTTTCAATTCCAGCATCAATTTTGAGTTTAAAATATTTTTATAGCAGATTTTAAGCCTCATTTGATAACATTTAGACGAAGTGAGAAGGGAAAACAAAAAAGCGCTGTTAGTGAAATTAATGTAAGAGCTATTTTTTTTTACTTAATAATCTTTTTTTTTTTTTTTTTTTTTTGAGAAAACTGTCAAATATCATAAACACAGATGCTATACTTTAAATATGTGTCAAATTCTTTTAATATATACTTTTGATAAGTTTTTTACTCCCCAAAATACTTTTTGTTGGTCATATACGTAACGCAAAAGGAACAAAAGTTTTCCTCCAATGTCAAATTGGCAGACTAGACGAAAAATATCTCATATTATAAATTAACTTGATAACATAATACCTGTAACCTGACTTTCATCATCAAACATTCGGCAGAAAAGGTTTTACGAAGCTTTTTGAAAGATGTCACACTTGTGTGACATACGTAACGCTCCTAAATGGTTTTCATTACGAGTTGGGTCTTTGCATTTGAATGTGAAGGAAAAAAGTACTTTACATAATTCAACTAAACATATTGTGTGCTGGAACCGAATCCCAGGACTTAATGAGCGTTAAAAAAATGATAATAAAAAATAATACATAAATAAAAAGAACAAATTAAGAATTGTTGTTTTCATACATAAAGAGCAATTTAAACTAAGTATTCGTAATCTGCATACTGTAAGGTCAAAAGTAAAATGCTCTAAGAACCTTAAATTGCATTTATATTTTTTGTTATTTTTTTGGTTTTTGGGAAAAAGTGAATAAATTCTACAGACGATTAAAAACATTCCAAATCTTTTGAACCACATAAGTATAGGTTAGAAGTTCGTGATAGTTTATAAAGCTTGACATTTGCCATTTAATTCATATACAAATAAAAATTAATTTCATCTTCATTCTTTATTTTGTGAAATTATCCTTTCAATTTAAGTATTTATTAGCTGCTTTGCCCAGCGTTTCACGGTCCACCTCGAAAACAATAGTTGCGTCAAGTAGCGCATTTTTTAACAAGCAGGCTTCGATTTTTCAATTTTATTTTTATATGATAGAGTAACATGTATGAACATCATAGGTGAAAAAAATTTTGCGATACGATAAGTAGCTTTTTTTAAATTAATTTTTAAAGTTAAAGCGCTTGTGACGTCAAATGGCATAGGAAGTGAGGTCATGCGCTCTTCCGATAGGGGAGAAGCCGAACGTCACCGCATTCGACTTCGAAGACGAAACGTAAAAGGCTTATCTCCTCGCATTTAACTCCTCGCGTTTCTGGAACATTAAACCTCTCATCCTCTCGGAAAATATTCGAATATCACCATTGATGTTACATGAGGAAGATTGTTTAGATTGTGCTTTAACGAATCCGGTCTCCATAGTGGTTCAAAAGGGATTATTGAATTTCTAAAAAAAATATAAATATCAGCGCGCTCAAAATGTCCCTAGCGAAAACAAGGGATCTTCGGCGGAAGGCTGCCCATTCGCGCCCTGTGACGTAGGATCGTGACGTTTCAGAAGAGCGCACTTTTGCGGGTGAATTTTTAAACATTCATTAAAAATCAACCACGGTGTTTTATCTGAAAAAAAAAACCCTTAAGGGATCGACCCGCCCCCCCTCATAGGGGCGAAAGTATCCCTATGTGAATTCTTGAGCATCAAAGGACGGACCTCTGTGCCAAAATGTGGCAAAGATCCTATGTAAGCTCAATTTGAATATTGAAATTGGGGAGCCAAAGCCGAGGAGGAAAAAATCCCCATGTGAGTATACCTGAGCACCAAAGAACCTCTTTGCGCAATTTGGCAAAGATCCGACGTAAACTGTGGATTTTTATTAGGAAATCCCTTTCAACTGCTGCACGCGGTCACACACGTAACTTACTCAGTATACTTAGACACATGCACAAAAAATACTGTTCATTTACCTTTTAAAACTTCACAGGAAATTACAAAATATGCACGTAACGCTGCATTTAAAATTTTATACAAAAAAAAAAAAAAAATTAGAATTGTCCCCACAAAAATAAAATTGCCACCTAAAACCTCTTACATATCTTCTGTTAATCCAGTAGAGATTGCTAAGAAATATTTTTTAAAATATTCATATTGGTTTTTAATTGTTATTTGCAACGAAATGGTGTCAAAAAGTCACACACATAACGCTGAAATGTCCACATGATTCGCCGGAGTCGTGTTCGCATGGAAGCTTAGCTTTGGAATATTCTATGTTTTACTAGTAGACCCGTGCGGAACTCCCGCACTGTGCTTCAAATCGTTTCATAAGGCATTTCGCTCTTTAAGAATTTCAAAGGAAGAACATTATGACGAAGAACCGAAAAAAAAGTAAGCGCAGAAGAGAAGGCATGTAATTTAAAGACATCAGTACCAAAACCTCGATAAATACAACGTTGTGATAATTTGATCATAGCTCCCCTTTTAATCGTACATATTTTCAATGCAAACATAAATGTCATTAAAAGTGTGGCTGAGTGGTGACTCGTGAAAAAATAATTGTGCATGTGAAAAAACAGGTTGTGGCAAATACAGTCCTGCACATGTCAGCATCTGACGGAAAAAAAAGAAACATTAAAGAGATATTTATTGGCACGTATTCGAATTGGCGCCATTCTGACTAACAGCCCGACAACCCCAACAAACCTAGCAATTGCGCCTTCCTTTTCGAAAGCTATTCATTGAAGGAATGCGTAGTAAAAAACAGCAAAAAAGCTTTTTGCCAAAAATAATAATAATAATAGTAATAATGATAATAAGATCATGCATCTGTGCTTTGTCATTAACCAGCATGATACGATTTAAAATTATTCGCAAAGCATGGAATTTGATTAAAGAATGACGAAGATCTCACGTAGCGATTGAAACAAACATTCTAGAGAAGTAATAAATTTGATTGAAAATAAGTGTTTTTATCTTTGAATATTGAACTATTTCACATAGAAGGTTGCTTTAACCGTTACGGCTTAAATGCCCTCACATGTTTCTCTTTTAATCGAACACTTAAAATTCAAAACCAAAACCAGTTGAACTGAGTCCGTTCTTAAGTGTAATTTTTCGAACGTAGACAAAATGTATTTTTTTTTTTTTTTTCAGCAGAAAGCAGAGGAGTAGAAAAATAATTTCTTGCTAATGAAGTTGATAATACTTTTAATGCTTTATATCGTATTCGCGCGAATAAAAAATTAAAGGTTTACTGAGTGAAACTCGTAGTTTTAATCGGGCGTAGTATTTTTTCATTTGTACAAAAGGTCGAACACTGCTATTAGAAACATCTACATTTTAGCATACAATAAAAATGTTTTTCTGCACAAAAAGGATTTCTTTAGGTAAATCTAATACTTTTTTATGCTTACATTATGTTGAGTGGTCTGGATGTAGTCAAAGAACACAGTTCGATTAACAATCAACTTATCCGAATGATAACTGTAGCCTGCATAAAGGAGTCTAAACACCAAGTAGCATTCCCACCTGCATTTATTTTATTAGGTGTGTATGTTATGAGCACATGTAATGCGTAATACTAATATAAATTTGATATTATGTCGGACAGCCCAAGCTTGCCCGAAGTTCAGATAGTTTATAGTCGAACGCTCTACCGAAAAAAAACTTATCAATTAAACCGAACAACTAAGTCCAGTGCTGTTAAGCTTTATTAAAATATGAAACACACACACAGGCTTTTTTTTTTTTCCGAAAGCGACGTAAAAAATGGAAAACTGCAGTAGAACTTTGCTTTAAAAAATGCATAAGAACTACAGGCAGCATCAAGGTTTTGAAACAGCAAGAGGCGTTTTCGAAAACTTGAATTTTCGACCGTAAGTCTTTTTTTTCGTCATTGGCCAGCCTGATAAGTTTTAAAATGAGAGGGGATTAATATATAAGATAAGATATTGAAGAAAAAATGTTTTTATTTTTGAAAATTTTTACAATTTGTTATCGCAGGCTGCTTAAACCGTTATAACTTAGATGGCAGCACGTGTTCATCATTTAACAGCACGGTTAAAATACAAAATAAATTGAACTATGCTTTCGAATGTAGTAAAAATGTGATAAGCTATTTGTTTTTCAGCAAAAAGAAGAAAAAATATATATTTTACCCTTCAAATTGAGATAGTATTTTATTTATTTGTACAAAGAGTCAAAAACTCATTAGAAGAATATATATTTCAATATACGATTTATTATTTTTTTTCTGAACAAAAAACCAATTCTATTGTAGTCTGAAATCTTAAACCTGTTACTTATATTTTCGCTTACATTATGCTTTAATTTTCTTTCCAGAGCCAAAGCTTCAAAAAAAAAAAAAAAAAAAAAAACACGTGCAATTTCGAAGTAATTTAGCACAAAATCACTGAATGTTTTCATATCAGCAAGGAGCATTTCCTTCTCATTTATTCTATTCCCTCATAGTTGTTATCCATTTAATTCAGTGTTCATGCAATGCGTGATATTCAGGGTGGCGACAGGAACTGGAAAAAAAAGTTCCCTGACTTTTCCCTGATTAAGTTCACCAAATTTCCGTGATTTACGTTATCAATGATAATGGTTTCCTTTCTTTGCCCTACCTGAAAAGGATTGCATATTAAATAAAATGCAGTGTTTAGAACGGTTTAAGCTATTAATTAAAAATCTATTTTGAAAAGATGATTTTTTTTTTTTTTTTTTGGTAAAAATAGTGTATTGAAAATTATCGGCAGAGAAATATTGTAAGAAATCTAAAACAAATACTTTACTTCCAGGAACCAGTTAACATAAGAATTCTATGAAATTATTAAAACCACTCTTGAAGACATATCTAATCATGATAAAACTAAAAAATTTCAATGGAAATAACCTTGAACTGAATTTTTAAGCAGTATAATTGTTGCTGCAAGAATAACAAGTGATAGTTAAAGTATAGAAGTAATGTGGTTTTACTTACGTAAATAATACTGCCGTGTGCAGGAAAACGGCAGTATCTGCAGACCACTGTATAATCACATCTCATTAATTTTACTTTTTTAAAACAAATAATTGGTGGAAAATTCGTAAGGAATCAAAATACTTCATTTTGCAAGGAAAAAAATTTTTTTTTTCTTCATTTGATCAATTTTCCCTGAATTTTTGTTATTTTTTCAAAATTCCCTGATATTTCCCTGATTTTTCCCTGAGTGATAAAGTCCCCTGACTTTTCCCTGATCTCCCTGATCTGTCGCCACCCTGATATTTCTCTAATTTTTTTGTTGCAGATTGTTCGGGACGTGGGCCCGAACACGTAATCTCCTGGTTACGAAGAGGAACGCTCTGCCGATCAAGCTACTCAGCCTCTGTCGGTCATAGCGCAAATTAAAGTTATAAGTTTGACCGAAAACCTTATTCTGGTTCTTTAAAACAGGTTTTTCGGCTAAAAAGAAAACAATTTTCAGACCTTGGGTCTATTTTTCGTCAGTAGCCAGCACCATAAGCTATAAAATAAGCCGTAAATCAAAGAAATCGATCAAGAATTGAGGGAAATTTGGCGTAGAAACCAAAAACAGGCTACAGAAATAATATATAAGGACTAGTCGACCCGTGCGGAAACTCCGCACTGTGCTTCAAATCGTTTCATAAGGCATTTCGCTCTTTAAGAATTTAAAAGGGAAGAACATTATGACGAAGAACCGAAAAAAAAGTAAGCGCAAAAGAGAAGGCATGTAATTTAAAGACATCAGTAACAAAACCTCGTTAAATACAACGTTGTGATAATTTGATCATAGCTCCCCTTTTAATCGTACATATTTTCAATGCAAACATAAATGTCATTAAAAGTGTGGCTGAGTGGTGACTCGTGAAAAAGCAATAATTGTGCATGTGAAAAAACAGGTTGTGGGCAAATACAGTCCTGCACATGTCAGCATCTGACGGGAAAAAAAGAAGCATTAAAGAGATATTTATTGGCACGTATTCGAATTGGCGCCATTCTGACTAACAGCCCGACACCCCAACAAACCTAGCAATTGCGCCTTCCTTTTCGAAAGCTATTCATTGAAGGAATGCGTAGTAAAAAACAGCAAAAAAGCTTTTTGCCAAAAAAATAATAATAATAATAATAATAATAAGATCATGCATCTGTGTTTTGTCATTAACCAGCATGATACGATTTAAAATTATTCGCAAAGCATGGAATTTGATTAAAGAATGACGAAGATCTCACGTAGCGAATGAAACAAACATTCTAGAGAAGTAATAAATTTGATTGAAAATAAGTGTTTTTATCTTTGAATATTGAACTATTTCACATAGAAGGTTGCTTTAACCGTTACGGCTTAAATGCCCTCACATTTTTCTCTTTTAATCGAACACTTAAAATTCAAAACCAAAACCAGTTGAACTGAGTCCGTTCTTAAGTGTAATTTTTCGAACGTAGACAAAATGTATTTTTTTTTTCAGCAGAAAGCAGAGGAGTAGAAAATAATTTCTTGCTAATGAAGTTGATAATACTTTTAATGCTTTATATCGTATTCGCGCGAATAAAAAATTAAAGGTTTACTGAGTGAAACTCGTAGTTTTAATCGGGCGTAGTATATTTTCATTTGTATAAAAGGTCGAACACTGTTATTAGAAACATCTACATTTTAGCAAACAATAAAAATGTTTTTCTGCACAAAAAGGATTTCTTTAGGTAAATCTAATACTTTTTTATGCTTACATTATGTTGAGTGGTCTGGATGTAGTCAAAGAACACAGTTCGAATAACAATCAACTTATCCGAATGATAACTGTTGCCTGCATAAAGGAGTCGAAACACCAAGTAGCATTCCCACTGCATTTATTTTATTAGGTGTGTATGTTATGAGCACATGTAATGCGTAATACTAATATAAATTTGATATTATGTCGGACAGCCCAAGCTTGCCCGAAGTTCAGATAGTTTATAGCCGAACGCTCTACCGAAAAAAACTTATCAATTAAACCGAACAACTAAGTCCAGTGCTGTTAAGCTTTATTAAAATATGAACACACACACAGGCTATTATTATTTATTTTTTTTTTGCCGAAAGCGACGTAAAAAATGGAAAACTGCATTAGAACTTTGCTTTAAAAAATGCATAAGAACTACAGGCAGCATCAAGGTTTTGAAACAGCAAGAGGCGATTTCGAAAACTTGAATTTTCGACCGTAAGTCTTTTTTTCGTCATTGGCCAGCCTGATAAGTTTTAAAATGAGAGGGGATTAATATATAAGATAAGATATTGAAGAAAAATGTTTTTACTTTTGAAAATTTTTACAATTTGTTATTTCAGGCTGTTTAAACCGTTATAACTTAGATGGCAGCACGTGTTCATCATTTAACAGCAAGGTTAAAATACAAAATAAATTGAACTATGCTTTCGAATGTAGTAAAAATGTGATAAGCTATTTGTTTTTTAGCAAAAAGAAGAAAAAATATATATTTTACCCTTCAAATTGAGGTAGTATTTTATTTATTTGTACAAAGAGTCAAAAACTCATTAGAAGAATATATATTTCAATATACGATTTATTATTTTTTTTCTGAACAAAAAACAATTCTATTGTAGTCTGAAATCTTAAACCTGTTACTTATATTTTCGCTTACATTATGCTTTAATTTTCTTTCCAGAGCCAAAGCTTCAAAAAAAAAAAAAAAAACACGTGCAATTTCGAAGTAATTTAGCACAAAATCACTGAATGTTTTCATATCAGCAAAGAGCATTTCCTTCTCATTTATTCTATTCCCTCGTAGTTGTTATTCATTTAATTCAGTGTTCATGTAATGCGCGATATTGCTCTAATTTTTTTGTTGCAGATTGTTCGGACGTGGGCCCGAACACGTAATCTTCTGGTTACGAAGAGAACGCTCTGCCGATCAAGCTACTCAGCTCTGTCGGTCATAGCGCAAATTAAAGTTATAAGTTTGACCGAAAACCTTATTCTGGTTCTTTAAAACAGGTTTTTCGGCTAAAAGAAACAATTTTCAGACCTTGGGTCTATTTTTCGTCAGTAGCCAGCACCATAAGCTATAAAATAAGCCGTAAATCAAAGAAATCGATCAAGAATTGAGGGAAATTTGGCGTAGAAACCAAAAACAGGCTACAGAAATAATATATAAGGATTCTTTCATCCAGGTTTCTTTGTAATACGCTAAAGCTCTAGTACTTCGGTAAGTGGCAGCTGAGACTTAATTATACGCATATCAGGGCCTCGTTTAACAAGTGAGAGTTGGAAAAGCCTTTAGGGCCACTAGCATGTCCTAATCCCCAATCACAACAAATACAAGACAATAAAGGAAGAATAAAAAAATTAAAATACTGTGTTTTGAATCAAATAGTTTTTAAAATGTTTCATAAGAAAAAGAATTTAGATTAATTAGTTTTAAGCGTGTGAAGATTTGGCCCTCTTAAAATTTTATTTTTGGTCAAAATAGTCTTTTATTTTGGTAATATTCGTGGCTTCAGGTACGAATACAAGGAAGGGGCTATGGTAGCGATTGCCTCTCTCTTGGGGGACTCTCTTTAGGTAGTTTTTCGCGATTGAAGTTCAAGAAACGGTGTCTGATGATACTGGGAAAGGAGGGTTTATAGTCTCTCCTCCGAGAATGTTTCGAAATTGAAGTCCGAAAAATTTTTGATCAACATTTGTAAACCATGACACGTAGTGAAAGATAAGTGATAAAAATCAATCACCCCCCCCCCTCTCTTGAAACATTTATGGATGCGTACATTCGTGACTTTGTGCTATAATATATCCCGGTACAAACGCACTTTGTCGCAGCAGAACTTTTTTTTTCTAGTAAGTCATTTTTGATGCTATTATTGACTGTATGTGAACAGTTAAATTCATGCGGTTTTTAATTAAAAAAAATAAAATAAAATAAGTAAAGGAAGAAAAAGTAAAAGAACGTTTACCCATTTTCATAGCATAAACTGTGATAACAATAGCGAATAGTTTCCAAATCATTTCCCATGTTTTTAAAATACCAAGCTTTTCGTGTATTAAATGCAAAAGTCTATTAGATATTCTATTTATTTTTTTACTCACTGTCTAGAATTCAACGAATATATCAAAAAGACATCAAGAAGCTCACACCTTTGAATTGAAAAAGTGGTTCCTTTATACCCCGAAACACGTGTATTCTGTATTCTGTTTATTTGTGCTAAACAACTTTGGATATTTCCTGTTATCCTACCTAGGATGTTATCTTTAAACGCGTTTCACTCAAAATTTGAAAATTTCCTCTTGCATCCCTTTGCTTCTCACTGCCTCCATGGCAGCGTTTCTCAACCTTTTTTGAACCGAGGAACGGCGGGGTTTTTTTTCCCCCTTTGGGGGGGAAAAAATCGCGGACGAGACATTTAAAAAAAAAAAAAAAAACTTTTGACTAACGGACCTTTAAAAATTCATGAAAAAAGTTTTTTGAACAAATAAGGTTTTTTTTCAGTAAAAAATAAAAAAATAAATAAATGAAACTTATTTAGGCATTAAAGAACAATTTGAAATGCACAAAATCTTTAAATAAAAGGAAAAGTAATTATTGTAACAATTATATATAAGCAAAAAAATATTTGACAAAATTGAAAATGGTTATGAAAATAAATCTCAAAATTCATGTAAAAATTGTCGGATACTTCTTTTTTAACATGGAAGATTAAAAATCTAAAGACCGAACAAACATTTCTGCGGACCGGTGCCAGTCCTCCAGGTTGAGAATCGCTGCTATACGGTACAAATCTTCGTTTGCTGAAAATTAAGGTATTTTTTCCTTAAAAATATTTTTCCCTACCCTAACTGAAAAATAATCTAGTGACTTCTGTGCAGCATCGTCGCGCTATTTCAGCTACCGTGCTTTTCACAGAAAACAACAAAAATGAGCACTTACAAAAGACGAAGGGATGCAGTAGGATACTTACTAAGGATGCACCGATAAGCAAATTGGCGGATTACCGATTAATCGGCTGTTGATAATAGGCAGATTAATCGGCTCTGGCCGATTAATGATTATAATGACTATTTTTAATGCTACCAATTCCTCCTTCACTTTCTTTTCTTTTCTTTTGGCTTAGAAATAGTTCACAATTTTTTTTCTGAGAGACGATTTTTTTCCTCTTTCCTAATTTTTCAAAAATAATTTCAAAATTTTATGCACTTTCTTGCAGCTAATTTTCATATTAATGTTAACAAAATCACATAATGCTAACTAGACATGAAAATGTTAAAATATTAGGGGCAGCCTATGGTCAGCAGGCAAATTTTGGAGCATTTTCTAATAAAATTTAAATTGTTAGTATCCAAGTTTTTTTTTATTCATTTTAAAAAAGTATAAAGTTATCTAAAAGCACTATTCTAAAGGGGAAAAATATTGATTCATGAAACAAAATGCAACATTGTAGTGTTACAAATTCTGTAAATAGTAATTGTTTTTATGATTAATTTGTCGTAATCTAGCTAAATTTGGCGTTTATTAAATTATCTTTCATCTAAAATTATTGTAGTAACGTAACCTGTAAATAGTTTCTTGTAATGAATATACAGCCCCCGTACAATCGGCTGAAGTATACGGGCCCCTCATTTCTGAATGATAAAATTTGTGAATGGAAAGAAATAAAATAACGGTCTACGATTTTCGGGAAAATTGTGGAATATTTGAGAGTTCTCTTTCGGATGTGTATAAATAGCGGTCCGCATGATAAAAAGTCAAGTCTCGAGTTAGTTTTTGCTTGTGAATCGTTGCAGCGTTACGCTGGAGAGTATTTATTGCTCTGTTTTGTGAAGCCTCGTATTTTTGCGTATTTGAATGTAAATACGTGTGTAACCGTTGAGTTTACGGTGTTGATTGCTTAACTGCTGATGATTAATTTAGCAGTTGTTAACGATCTTTCCTGTACATTGTGTAAATAAATCGTCTGTGTTTTTCTCAAGAACTGTGTCGTCCATTCAAGAAAGCTGAAACTGCACCGGAACCTTTAACAGTATATATGTGCGTATTTATTCAAAAATAAATAAATAAAAAAATAAATAAATACATTTCAAAAATAATATTACTTCAACCATCAGTTTGTAAAAAAATTAAAAAAGTAAAGTATGTATAGATATTTTTCTTACATAAAATATTTTTAAAAATATTTTTTTTTTTAAATCAAAAACTAATAATTTAAACATTAAGTTGTATGATGTAATTATATGTATAGTAATAATAGAAATAACATTAATAGCATAAAAATAAAAAGTAGCTGCAAGGCAGGTGATATGAAAAGAGTATAGGGGAGGGAGGGGGCTAAGAGGGATAAATAATTTTTGCATTCCAATTTAAACGTGCTGTAAATTAATTATTCTTTGTAGTGCCATGTGAATTTCAGCTGTGATAATTATTCTATGATATTTCATTCAGTTTTACGCACTTTCTAAACTATTTGTTTTGACTCTGTACACTTTCATACTGCAATTATAAAATAACGTTTGCAGCAATTACGTTTATTTACTGTTCATAAATGTTCATCATAGTTTCTTGTTTGAACGTACGCTTAAAAAAATATTTTTTAAATACTTTCCCCCGCCGATTAATTGGAAAATTTGGCCGATTATGGCCGATTAATCGGTGCATCCCTAATACTTACTGTGCACAAATTTGCTTAAGTACATTTGGTGCTCATTTTTATTAAAATGAAACCTGAAAACGGGATTGTCCAGCTCAAAACGGGGACGTATGGTCATTTTATGCTCATCGCATAAAAATTTAATTGGAAGTTCATTGCATTTTGTGCAAAACTCAAAGACTTCATAAGAACTTTCGTCAATCTGATTATTTTTTTAATTAACCCAATTTTTCGTGCACTAGTTAACGTTCTTAAACAACTAATGATTGGTATGCAATGTACCACACTCAAAATTTTATTTGTTTCACTGACTGTTTCCATACCACTTCTCATGATTAAACGTGAAGTTCGTCTAGAATAAATGAGCCTACTTTTCGTACACCAACATCAATTTTTTTAAAATCGGCAAAAATGATTTCAAAATTTTTCAAATGTTTATTTTCATTATTTAAAACATACTTCTGAAAACAAAATATGTCTCTTACATGATTGAAGAAATAATTAATTAATATAAAAGAATAGTCAATTAGAATGCGTTTGGAAAATTTTAAATACAAAGAATTTTTCCCATATTTGAAATTTCAGAAATTTTTAGTCCCAAAACTCTTAAATTTTTTTACCTTTTTTAGCATGACCCCCCCCCCCCCCCCCCTCCCTCCTTAATGCTAGTCTGTATCCGCCCGCCTCTGCTGCTGCTACCGGATTTTAAAGTGTTTCCTTTCTTGTTTTCCCAACTCTGTGTGTAACTGATTGCTATCGTTAGCCCCTTTTGACAAATCGTTTGGGTGTCTTCTTCGCTGCCGACACCATTTCCGGTCAGGAATGACCAAGACAAGTTTCATCAGCTCACGCCCACAGGAAAAAACATCTCGGATTTCTTTTCCAAGGAAAGGGGTGAGAGGGAAAACAAATAGCAAAATTCTACCTTTCTCTACAAGGCAAACTAAGCTGCAAAGACGCACATATATAGATATATATATTTTTTCCAAGGCGTGAAAATACTCCTTGATAGTTTTTTAAGGGAGTGAAAATACGAAAATATTACAGACCATAATAGAGATCAATTCCATGAAGGATCCGCTTTCTGAGGATGACATGGAAGATGCCATGAAAAAAAAAAAAAAAAAAGAGTACTTTAAAAGTGTAGGTTTATTTTAGAATGTTTGGAATTTTGTATTTGAAGGAAATAACGAAACATTCAAATGTAATACTTTAAAATTCCGATTGAATTTTTTCCGTTATTTTTTTAATTTGAAACACAAAGCGGCAAACACACACACACACACTGCATAGTACGAGTGCCATCCGTAGCTGTAATTTGTGGTGCCACCCATACCCCCCCCCCCTTCAACTACTCCGCGCAAGAAAAAAAAAAAAAACAAGGAAAGACGTAAATTTTTCAATAACAACATGTTTTTACAAATGTGGAAGAATGTTCAAATTTGCTATATACAAAATGCAATTATTATGAAAGTATTTTATGTAAACCTTGGCCAGAGCGCATAAGTGCTCATTTTAGTTGAAAATAGTTTTTCCATTGTTTTTAATTTATTTATTTTATTTATTTATTTATTTTTTTTAACAAAATTTTAAGACTTCATTCGGATGTGTCAGTAATTTCAGTCTTTTTCGGTCCTTTATTGGTTTGCGCGTGTTTCTTAATCTTCCTTTTTTTCGCAGCATTGTTTTTGGCTCTTAAAAAATAATCTGTTTTGTTTTCGAACGATTTAAGAAGCGGTTTTCATGTTTTTTGGATTAAATTTTTTATGTTATGAAAACATTACACATCAGCGATGTTTTTTTATGTCATCAAATCGTTGCGTCTGTTGGAGAATGGCTTTGAAAGGACAGCGTATCTCGTTCAAGTCTTTTTTTTTTTCTTTCGGTGTTCCTATGTTGGATTTTTACAAGTAAATTCAATCCTATTTTGGTTTAGTTTTCACAGATACTGAAATTTTAGAACAATAGACCCGACACATCTGTAAGGGGCCACCTAAAAAAGCACAATTGAAGAAAGTGCTGTCGAGTGGAAACCACACACCTTTCTTTGTTTCTGCACATGCTAGGGTACAATAAGGATTTAAAACTATCAAGGCGAAATACTAGATAGCAGAAATGGCTGTATTGATGCTAAAAGCCCTGCTGCTAATCACTTAAAACATCCAAATGGACAAATTAACGCCATATTTTGTTACCATTTTCTGCATGAGATAAATAAACACCTTTATGCTGAATAGTAAAGTAAGAAATAACAACGTCAAAACGCTAAATTGCAGATTACTGCAGACACCTGTTTCGACGTTACAAGGAACGGCTTTTTTAATGTCTTTTGTCGGATGTCTTTTCATCCATAAGCTGATTACTTTTTGCATTGGAAAAGGCGTTCCTTATAACGCCGAAACACGTGTCTGCAGTAATCTACAATTTGTGCGTTTTGACGATGTTATTTCTTACTTTATTTTCTGCATGGTCCGTAATTTTTAGAGCTTCTAGAGGCCCTTTTTCTCCCTTTAGCCTTGCCTCGGGCCGATTGGAAAATCAAGGCTTGACTACTTGAAACCCTTGTACCTCCCCCCCCCCTCCACCTCACGCCACTGTTTCACAAGTCAACTACGGCCGGGGGAAAAAAAACAAATCCCCTGCTTTTACCAAACAAACCTCCAGAAAAGAAGGTGAGAGAGAGAGAGAGAGAGAAAGCGGCGTTTTTCCGAACTGTGATCTTGCTGATGCGAGCTTAAAATGGGCGGGTGACCAGAGCACTTCATCACTGCTCGGAAACTTATCACGTGTCATTAAATGTCAGTCCCACAGGTTCGCCCGCGGTCAGGCATGTCGAAGGGAGAGAAAGATCGGGGAAGAAGTTCCGGCACAAAATTCTTTCGATCGAGTTTGCTTGTCCGAGAAACCGCAAATTTTATTCTTGGTGGAAGAAAAAAAAATATGCAATCTAAAACAGGGCTCTCCAACCTTTTTTGCCCAAGGGCCACATTGTAACTTTTTGGAGGCAAGCGGACCAACAATCCAACAAAATTTCAATTAGATGACTTAGTTAACACTCCCTCCCACCAGGGCCTGATTACCGCACAAGCCTACTAGGCCTGGGCCTGTGCCCCTCCCCCCCCCCCGCTTCCTAAGGGGCGCAAAATTACTTAAAGACTTTCCATAGCATTACAATTATACAAAAAATACACACATTTTTTAAATAATTGCTTTCGGGGGCCTCCAAATTATTGTGGGCCTTGGGCCTCACTTTTAGTTAGTCGGGCCCTGCCTCCCACTCCCCCCCTGACCCACGATTTTTTTTTTAATTAACGATCAGGGGCATGCGTGTAGCTAGGCTTTACGTTAGGGACCGGGCAAGCCAAGGTACAACAAGATGATGGTTTTTAGCTGCCCCTTCGCCCAACGCCCAGTGCCAGTTTTCGAGGTCAGGCTTTAACTTGATGCTGCCACCCTTACCCGTCTTGCTTCGATTCCCTGTTTTCCTAAAGTTTTTGTTCTCCTAAAGTTTATTTTATAAAAAAGAAATGAGTAAATTTATAAAATGTATTTAACTCTGAGATATTCTTTATGTGCAATGTTGCTTTGAAGAAAAAATAGGTACCAAAAGTTTTAAGTCCTTAAACATTTTATGCTGTCTTTGAATAAGACGAAGGACAGAAATGAGGGGATCGAGTTTCTCCCCGGAACTTTTCACAAATTGAAGTCTTCAGAACGGAGTTTTCGTCAAATTTTGGTGTTGTTAGAGATACTCGGGGGGCAAGTTTCAGCATCCACCTCAGGAGAAAGTTTAAAAATTCGCATAAAAATTCGCATTTTCAGGCAATTTTAGCAAAATTAAGGGGAAAAGGGGTGGCAATTCTCTCTCCCAAATTATTTTTCAAAAGAGAAGTTCTAATTTTGATTATCTTAGGTAAAGTCAAAGGTTTTCCTCCTTACAAATTAGTTTTGAAAACGCAATTTTAGATTATCTTGAGTGTTTTGTGATGTTAAGGAAATGAGGAAAGTTCAGATCTTTTCTTCTAAAACTTTTTGGAAATGAAGTTCTAGAAACATATTTCAGGATATCTTTGATGGTGTTAAAAGAATAGTCAGAATTCAGGACTTGTTCCAGACATTTTTTGATTTTTGATGTTTGAGGTTTAAAAAACGCAATTTTAAACTATATGTTGAGACGATTGTGAAAGGGCCCCTAGGAATTTCTCCCTGGAAATCGTTTGAAATTAAAATCTCTAAAACACCATTTAAGGACATTTTTAGTCTAATGAAGAGAATAAAAAATACGCGACTACCCTTGAGAAATTTTTTGAAATTGAGGTCTCAAAAATGCAATTTTGAATGCATTTAGTGACTTTAGGGAGGAAAGTGAAAGTTAAAGACTATCTTGTGGGGAAAGGCAGCCGTTGCCCATTTTGCTGGCTACGATCATGCTTAGCAGTGATTTTTGAGATTTTTTTAGCTTAGTTTTCTTTTAAAATGCTTAAAAAGAAATATATTATCAAATTAAAAAAAAAAATGTTTTCAGTTTGAGGGCTTCCCGCGGGTCGGAAAAAATACTCTCGCGGGCCGGATTTGGCCCGAGGGCCGTAGGCTGGAGAGCTCTGATCTAAAGTATGTTAGAAATATAACTAAGCGAGCATAATCAAAAAAAAATTTCGTTTTATTTGATTGCGATAACGTAGAATAAACAATATGAAATCTGAAATTCACTTTTTAAAAAATGTAATCTCAAGTCTGTTAAACTACGTTTGTGTACTCGAGTAATTATTTCATTGCGTTACCACAATCACACTCACACACACAAATAGTTAGTTATTTGATTGCGCTACGTAGAATAAACGCAAGGGTGACTTTCCCCCTAAGGGCAAGGACACCCCCCTCAATATCGCGGAGGCCCCCAATGAGAAAAATTCCCCTCAAAACACCCCCTCTCTAAAAATTTCAATGGCACAGTCTGCGCCATGAGCCCCCCCCCCCCCCAGGGGGCACCCTTGATAAACGAATACAAAGTTTGCGAGAAAAAAAAATGTGAACGGAAATCTGTTAAAACTACGTTAGAACAATCCAGTAATTGATTACTTGATTGCGCTAACGTAGAATAAATGAATATGTTATCCAAAGTTTACGTACACATATGGGGGGGCGGTGCTCTCAAATGAGGGTGTTCATGGCGCCAAGGGTGCTCCACCCCCCCCCCCCTAAGAGCAAGAGCGCACCCTTCTAAATAGCGAAATGACCCCCCCCCCAAATGCAAGAGCCCCCCTTAAAAATGAGAAAATACTACTCAAAACACCCCCCCCCCCCTAAAATTTCAATGGCGCAGTCTGCGCCATGACCCCTCCCCCTAGGTGGGCATCCATTCATGGCGCAAACTGTGCGACTGAAATTTTTAGGCAGGGGGTTTCAGAGGGTTAATGAACTAGGGATGTCCTAAAAGTTCGTTAACACTTGCAAAAAAAATTGAAATTTTACTTGCCAAGTTCTAACATAAACAACAACAAAATTTCTAAAACTTGCTAAAAATTCCGTGTTTACGAACTTTTGCGACAACCTAATACGTAAGTATAAGTAGAAATACGTTCATTTTTCAAAAACCACGTTCGATCCATCGTGCTCAGTCAGCAAGGCCGATCTTAGCAAATCTGGGGCAAGATTGGAGAATTCTGGTGGAGCCTCGCTTTACAGAATGACATTTAATTTGAGACTTAAATTAAAATTTTAAAACAACATTTTTTTAAAAACTTTTTTTGATTTTTTTTTTTCAAAGTAAAAAAAAAAAAGAAAATACTGTAACTTAATGATAAAAAGTCACAACAAACGAACCTTTCTTGCCTTTTTGTGAGCCAAGTCGCCAATAATTTTGTCAAAGCGTATTCGTTTGAGTTTTCCGTTTTCTTTGGACAGTATCGTAAGATTATTTAATCAATCTTGCAAAGTTGAAGATCGATGGTAAGTTTTTATTCGTTCCAACCTTTAAAAGCTTCTTTCACCTGACGCCACAGTTACAGGAATTGTTAGGAAGATTCTTAGTGCAATGAAAAGGTTTGGAAATAAGTTAGGGAATGAGGGGCAAAATGAAATAGCGTGGTAATATGAAATGGTGAAACATTTACACTGCTTTTAGCGCCGCCCATCTTGTAATATTTTAACTATGTAGAAACACATTCCAGTCAAGAAAAAACTTTCTCTAAAAATAAAAAAAAATATGATAATACAAGCAATTTTCAAAAATTGATACTCAAACAAATTGTAATATTTTGTTGTAAGTCAAAAATATTTTTGGGTATTATTAAATGATTAAGTGTTCGGTATTAACATTTGAATTATTAATTGAGATCCACCAACAGTCAGGTCAATATATTAAAATTTGGGGGGAGGGGGTCAAAAATATTGAAAATAAAAAAAGTGCCATTATGTATGGACATGGACAGCCTCTAAATAAAAATCGCAGTGTTAAATGATCTTGGGTACCGTCAACAAAATATATCACGCCTTGAGGGCGAGGTTGCGAAAGTGTAATTGTAACAGTTTGTGACAAGGGAGTGGGAGCTGGGAGGGGGTAACAAGAAGAGTGACATCATGCATTTTTCTACAACAATAAGCTTTGGAAAATCAGCGTGACATGTGAGAAGGTGAGGGGAGAGGGTAAGGTGAAGTGTGACACTTTGTGACAAAGGGGAGAGGGGAGTCGGGTCAAAAATTTTGAAAAAAAAAAAGTGACGTCATTTATGGACAGCCCCTTAAATAGAAATCGCAGTGTTGAATGATCTTAGCTGAAGCCAACACTTGAAAATCGGTTAAGGTAAAATTGTCCACGTGACCTTGGCAGACGCCTTAGAGGGGCGTGGACTTCTCTCCTTACGCCTTCCTTCTATTTTCCCGCAAAATACGGAGAGGTTAATCTTTGTAGAGCCACTTCGTTCTTCGCGAGGGGGAGGGGGGGGGGGGGGTAGTGCTTTGCATTGCCCTTCACGGAACTTCGTTTTAGCACTTTTTTTTTTACATTGCTTGCTCAAAAAGCGTAACCGTTACTACCTTTTTTTTTTTATCATACTGTTGATTTATGGTTTTTATCAATGTACAAGCTCATTATATGCCCTATCGCCTATCTAACCAGCTGAAAAAAAAAAAAAAAAAAAACATTTGATACAGAAAATGGTTACAAGTTAAATGAATTTCATCCAAGTATGAAGAAATTACTCTAGTTAATATTTATGTTGCAGCAATACTAGATTATTAATTTTATAAATAGCCCAAAAAAAGCTGAATTTTATATGAAGACCGACAACACATGACTACAACAACGTTAACAGGAAAAATACCGCATGTTATTAACGGACCACAAATTATCATCAAATTATAAAAAAGTCACTTTTACGCATCTGAGCAAGTATGTTAGTTTTGGGTGAAAGGGCTACGTGAAACGTGACATAGTTTTCATGACAGTTTTGCAGAATATTGCTCTACTGTTTTCACGAACTAAATTAAGTTCCTCTTTTTTAAATGTGCTAATTCAGACAATATTGATTTAACTCTATTAGCGGTGTGCGCATACAAATCATTTCAGAGGGGGCTGAGTTCGAAATTCCCTCGGAAATTTTTCGAAATTGAAGTTTTAAAAGTGCAATATTTAAACATATTCGATGATGATAGGAAAAGGAGGTTCAGGGGCGCTTTCTCGGAAATTGTGTGATACTACAGTTCTACAAACACACTCTATAGACCATCTTTGGAGACGTTGGGATTAGAGGATGCTCAGGCATCCTCACCTGAAAATTATTCAAATTTGAAGAGGTAAAGTCGTAAAAAGGCAATCGAATGAAATCTTTGGTAATATAAGGAATTCGATACTTTTCCCCGGCAATTTTTAAGAATCATAATACCACAAGAGCGGTTTGAAACTATTTTTAGTACTAGGAGGGGGGAGGGGCGAGTTTTTCGAAAATACGCCTAAAAATTAAATTGTATGCCGTGTTTGGAGAAGGTATGGGGTTCGAGACCCTCCCCCCCCCCCCCAAAAAAAAAAGAAATTGAAGGCTCAGAACTGAATTTTAGGCGATTATGATGTTATGAGGGAGGGGGTTCTTGAACTCTTCCCCGTTTTTCGTAATTGAAATTCCAAAAAAAACGCATAGGCTTCCTTTGGTGACTTAAAAAAAGGTTGAATTCGGAGCCCCATTCCCTCTCCTTTTCTAGGCTACCTTCCTGTCTTTATTATTATTATTATTATTATGCATGTAATTTTAAAGTAAAATATTGGTAAAAGAATTCACCCAGTTTCTCTTTTCCAAAAACATTTGACTGATTTGATTTTCCATAATTTTTCAATTTCTCCTTAGATATTTTTATTCGTTTGAAATACAGATGATTGGGCAACAATATAATTAAAAAAAAAAAAAAAAAAAAAAAAAAAAAAAAAAAAAAAACTTTTTTACGCTGAGGTGATACCTCATTTTTTTCACTTTATTTTATTTTAAATATCATATCGCTGCTGAATCTCTTAAGAGATTTTTAGTTGACTATCGTTTTTTACTTTTATCCATTTAAAACGACTAGTGTGATTTTCACATTACAATATTTTATCTATCTCTCTTTCTATTTTAACTTTCTTTTTATTTGAAACGATCTCGATGGCCCATATATTTTTCTCCACGTTTCCGTGATTTTCGTTGTAATGTCTTACATAATTAAAAACTGAGCATATGTCTATCTCTGTCTATCTATCTATCTATGTCCGAGTTACTTCTCCCGAACGACAGTGAACTGACCACCGAACCAGGTATCGATGGATTCGTAATCTTCCCGTCTTTATGTTTGGCTATTTAACATAATTCTCCGATAATAATTTGCGTAGATATCAATTAAAAACTATTAATTATGACACTTAGATTTCCACATAAAATCCCTATTTTTCGAAGGCTTTCCTCCATTCAAATTATTATTTAGTGCTTCATCTCAACTTTCCGCAACAATGCTTTTATTAATAGCGTGAAGAAAATCATCGAGACAAAAGATCTGTTGCCATTTTTTTTCTCGAATATGAACAAGTAAAATTGTTGCATTTTTTTTAAATGCTTTTCCTCTAATTTGGGGATTTAAAATGTTTACTTTGTGGTTATTTTTCCGCAATCTGCAGCAAAATTTTAGTTTTTTTTTTTTTTTTGGCTCAAACCTGAATGTTGAACACGCGTCACTTGGCATAACTTTTATTTTCGAGGTAGACTGTGCAAAGCTGGGTGACGCAGCTAGTGCTTTTATTAAAATTTGTATCGTGAAGAAAATCAGAGAAGAAAGATGTGTTGCCATTTTTTTCTCGAATATGAAGAAAAAAAAAGTTCTGGCTTTTGTTTTGAGAGTTTCTTGTAATCGGTTGTTTTAAAATGTTTTCTTTTTGATTATTTTTCCGCAATCTGCCGCAAAATTTCACTGATTTTTTTTCTTTTTCTTTTTTTCAAGCCTGATTGTTGAACACGCGTCACTTGACACAACTTTTATTTTCGAGCTGCACCGCGCAAAGCGGGGCAGCGCAGCTAGTCTTGATTTAAAAAACAACTCACACACACACACACACACATATATGTCGACGGCTTTATGAAACTCATGTTTATTTATTTATTTATATATTTATTTTAATTTTAACTAAGGCTTGATTTTCTACGATGTTCTGAATACTTTTTTCTACTTAAAAAGTGTTTGAAATTTAACATTTAGCTGCTTTCAATTAGGTAATCTTAATGATACAGATTGTCGGCAATTCCTAAATGATGTCTTATGATTTTTTTTTTAATTCATGAATTTAATTGTCGATTAAAAAAAAAAAAAAAAACTTTTCGCATTCTTTATTCATTTAATCATTTTTTCCCCCTTTTCTAACTTTCAACTCTTCAAGACAGCACCAAACATTTTCCGAAGAATTTTACGTTCCAAACTTCTTATCAAAGCAAGAAGAGAATATTCTTTTCTTTTTCCTATAGACAAATCATTGATACTTGATTATATAAAATTAAAGGAAGAATCGATGAAAGAAGTATGATTAATTGATGGTAATTATTGAAATTGATTAGTAAAATTCAAAAGTGTCTTTCTAACTTTCAACTCTTCAAGATAGCACCAAACATTTTCCGAAGAATTTTACTTTCCAAACTTCTTATCACAGCAAGAAGAGAATATTCTTTTCTTTTTCCAAAACAAAACATTTTTAAAAACTTCATAAATTAAATATCGACAAATCATTGATACTTGATTATACAACATTAAAGGAAGAATCGATGAAAGATGTATGATTAATTGATGGTAATTATTGAAATTGATAAGTAAAATTCAAAAGTGTCTTTCTAACTTTCAACTCTTCAAGATAGCACCAAACATTTTCCGAAGAATTTTACTTTCCAAACTTCTTATCACAGCAAGAAGAGAATATTCTTTTCTTTTTCCAAAACAAATTATTTTTAAACCCTTCATAAATTAAATATAGAGAAATCATTGATATTTGATTATACAACATTAAAGGAAGAATCGATGAAAGAAATATGATTAATTGATATTAATTATTTAAATTGATTAGTAAAATTTAAAAATGTCGGAATCAATTTGTACTCTGTTTTCACGAGAATGACCCTAATGCCTAATGCATTACAAACATTTTAATCTCTAAAGTAAATTTTTGTTTAATAAAGATGCTAATCTTTAATTGCTGTGTTTTATCTTCAAAGTATAAGCGTGGTATGTATTAGATCATTTTAAAATGAAATAAAAGTAGCACTTGTGTGAACTTCATCTCTGCCGTTAAAAATTAAAATAACAATGGGGTTGTTTCCTTCAGTCAAAAGTAGTATTTTTAGTCACTGAAATTGATAGAATAAGCAAAAAAAAAAAAAAAAGGACCCAGAAAATACTTTTATTTTCCCAACTGTTATTTTTTGATTGATTTTTTAAAATGTCCGATTTTTCAAACGAGGCGTGGCCTTTATGACGTCACAAATGATGCACTTTAGCGCATCTTTCTACCGTGTTGCCGCGTTATGGTAATCAAGAAGCAAATTAAATATTGCGCTCTACTCTTGCTATCAACCACATCGGTGCCAGTACACGGGAGTAAAGATGCGAATTAAGTATTGTACTCATGAATGGCATTTTATCATTTGTGATGTCATCGGCAGAAGCGTAAACAATAAAAGCGCACCGATTAAAGTAATTTTTTAAAAATATAACTTAGACAAATTATTTAAAAAATGGTCAGATCCTATGTTTTTAAGTATGCTCTTTCAGAAAAAAAAAAAAAAAAAAAAAAACTTTTAAAATTTGGAAATGACACCATTGTACATTTTTTTTTCCATTCAAGATATTAAGTTCTAGTTGATGGAGATAAAAAAATCTGCTCTGCTCCTCTTTTGTCGTGCCCCTTGTTACATGGAAAGCAATTTTCAAGGAAATAATTAAAAATGTACCTTAAAAAAAAACGTTCGTACGTTTTGAACGTACTGTACGTTCAAAAAAATCTTTTTCGAGCAGTCCAGGACACCCCTTATTTTTTTTAAAGACTTATTAATAGTATTATGCTGTAAAAGTTTTAGCTTCTTACTCAAATTTGAAGAAGGTGCTCAATGACAATACAGTAGGACCTCAATATATCGAAGTAGCAAATTGCCGGAAAAAATTCGATATATGGAAATTATATTATTTTTAATAAAAATCTCCTAAAACATTAAAATTAAAGCTAATTTTTGTATATGAAACCCTATTTCTAATTTATACAAGCATCGGATTAAATGAAAATTAATAATTAAAAATTTAACAGAAATTACATATTTTTGCGCTTTCATACATCTTCATTTTTAAGCAATTCAACTTGATCCACAACATAAGGGGGATTTTCGTTTTGACAATGTAATCGAGAGAAAAGTAAAAAATCATTCTACCTAACTTAAATGATTTTTATTGAATCTAAAAAGACTAGGAATGCTAATCAAAAGAGAAAAGGGATAACTTGAAATTGATTTTACAGTGCTACTGCTTAAAACTAAGATTTGAAATAAACTTGAGGGAATTTAAGAACTCCAGAACGGAACAATGACCTATCTACACACCCCTCAACCCTAGATTCTTATGAGTTTCGTAGCAACCTTTAGTGAACATAATTTTCTCCCATAACCTTCAGTTTTCATGAGACAAACAGTTAAAAGTGGAAAAAAAAATCTACGAATGTCTCGAAATTTTTTTTCGATATATAGAGATTTTTTCGATATATAGAAACAATTTTTCTATATAATGAACATAGAAATTTGCTGGGATTTCGATAAATAAAAAATTTTGATATGTGGAAGTTCAATATATGGAGGTTCAACTATATATATATATATATATATATATACACACACACAATACACACATATATATTACGTAGCTTACGATTTTCTTTTTAAATGTAGACATATTTTAAAAGTTTTTTTTTTTTTTTTTCATTTCCTGCACTTTCTCTACACATATTTATATATCTTGTTCGAATTTTCAATCTTTAATAAAATACTTTTATTCATCTACTCAAGTTCAAATACATTCTTTTTATCTTGCAGTGGATGACACTTTTTATTGATTTTTTTTTCAAATATTATGTCCTTAATTTAATTTGATTAATTCATTTTAGCTTATGAGAGAAAAATGCATAAAATAAAATTTTTCTTCGTTAATTAGGAATTAACTTTTTTAGTATTTATTATTATTATTATTTTAATATTACTTGTTACGCATTTAAATACTTGCCCTTGCGATTATGTAATATTTTTTAAAACAAAAAGCTGATTTTTATTCTTACAATTTAGCTGCAATATTTTCTTGTTTATGATATTTAAAGCCTAAGTCTATGGGTTTTTTTTTCTTCTTTTGTGTAGGCAGCTTTTGGTAAACTGTTGTCGATGTTTATAACACTCTACATACGACGTAGAGTGTTATAAACAGCATAAGCATTACACCGATTTTCCATGAAGGCATATCTTTTGCATCAGGACCAGTACTGCCAGAGCTTGGATCTTGAGCTTTCAATAGATATCTTGGGTTATCTTGATTTCGTTTGAAATTCTTGGATTTTGGGCTCAATTGGTAAATTTACTAATTTAACGATAAAATATAATGTATTCACTTTTTTTTTTGGCTAAGAAATCTGGAATGGAGATTTCTTTCATGCACATGCTGCGACTAAATAAAAAGATTGCATTCAGGGGAAAAAATCTATCCTTCTAGCCATTTCCTTGCACTATCTATAATCGTATCAAAACATAAAATAAATAAACAAATAAATTAAAAAAAAAAAAAAAAAAAAACTTTTTTTTCTCAGCAGACGATTTTGACACTATTTTTAAAGAAATTGCTCCATGGAAATAATTATCTAGAGATGGATTTTGATATTTACTATCTTTTTTTTTCTCCACTTAAGGGTATTTTTATCTTCAGTTTTATCTCATTGGGAAGACGTAATCCAGCCGTGACATGTGAGGGGAGGGCGGGGGTGACAGGAGAGAAATTGCCCTCCTCGGTTTTGAAAAATATTATGCATTTATCATTTATATATGTGCCTGCACTTTTATTTATTTGTTAATTATTTTTTCAATGTCATTGGGCCCTTGTCCCTTCTCCTAAAAAATAAAAGATGACGAACCTGAAAATTGCAATCGATCGAAACAAATATATTATGAGAAGAGAGAAAAATATTTTTTAAAAAGATACAGAAAAATTTTAGTTGACAATGGTTGATGATGAAGACAATGTTGCTGGTGCATAGAAAAAAATTTAGTAATACGAAATTTCGAATTCAAAAAGAGAATTACTTAATTATGTTCTTTTTTCGTACATAATTGTATTAGCTTTTTTTTTTTTTTAATGTCTAACTCCCCCCCCCCCTTTTTTTTTAACCTTCTTTGAAGATGCTTGTCCAGCTCTCTAACGAATCTACTTCTGCCTACTTTTGCGATATTTTATGCATGTATAATTTTTGTATCATAGGTCTTGAAAATATCGAGATTTTTACATGTGCTGTGCGTTAGCATGGAAAATATATGATTCCGGATAAAACTTTTACATGATCAAACATTTTATGCAATTTCATATTAATTTTTCAAAATACCAAAATATAGATGTATCTACTACTTACACAGTATATAAGAATTAAAATTGTTTGATTTATTTTATGTCTAAGTAAATTGGAAGGCATTATGCATACACAAAACTGTTTCAACTACTCGTAATAATGTTGGACGAATGTTTATAAACGTATATTAAAATCAAGAAGAATTTACGAAATTAGGAAATCATTGTACACATCTAACATGGCAATCACGTGAGAGATGCTTCCATCCGAGGACTGCAGTCCTCGGATGGATGTGATTATGAGTTCCTATAAAATTAACTGATTCAATGAAAAAAGGTTTTTTGTATTGTTTTTTTTTAAAGAGGTTTTTCCTCATTTAAATTAATATTATGTATATGTATGTCTATATAAAATTTAAATCAAATTATGACTGTATCTATTTACATTTTCAAGAAGACGAGTTGCACTTCTTGAATGAAATATTTATTGTCAGGAAAGGATTAAAAATTTGAAGGTTTTATTCCTTCAACTTTTAAATCCTTTCTTGTAGCGAATATTCGTAAATATCGTAAAAAATATTTGGAATGGCAAATTGGCTCAGTAAACTAAAGAAATAATAAGTAATTCTTAGTAAAACTCCATGTTCAAATGATTCAATTTATGAATCCAAATTTTTTTTGGAATTTTTTCGTTCAATCCTCAAACGGTGTGCATATGTATTCTTTTTGTTTATTTATTTAAAAAAAAATAACTGAAAAGTAACGAAGTAGCGACTACTCAAAAGTAGTTTGTAGTTGCTACATTTTGAAAAAAGTAGTTGTAGTTAACTACATTTGTAATAAAGTAGCTGTAGTTGTAGTTCGCTACAAAACAAATGTAGTTTTCCAATCACTGGGTTAATGTATGAGAAAAAAAAATGAATAAATGAATAAAATAGTGAATAAATAAAAAAATCGGTGAATGAATGAATAAACTAGTGAATAAATAAGAAAATAAGTGAATGGATGAATGAATAAAGTAGTGAATGAATAAAAAAATAAGTGAATGAATGAATAAATAAGAAAACCATTAAATTAAGGAATGTATATGAATGCGTTAGTGATAGTTAAAGGTTTGAATAAGTAAATGGAATGAACTATTTCACTTTGTGCCACCCGCTTTGCCCCGCATGCATTTCACTAACTGTAAAAAGCATTTAAAATACAAATAGGCTATATATTAAACAAATAAATACTGCACTGAGTACTAGTAGGTCTCAATTAGTGTTTAAAATGCTAATAACAAGAACTTTATCATTTAATAATGACAAAAATAATTTTTGACTTATAGTAAAACACAACAATATGAGTATCAATTTTTGAAAACAGCTTGTATTCAGAGCCCGCTCATCCTGACATTGGACATGGGGCACATTTCTATTTCAGGGCCCCCCTAGGCCCGACTAAGATTTTTGAAGACACGGGGCACGAAATTAGTTTTGTGCCTCCCCCTCCCCCATTCCCGCTTTTTTTATATGTTGAAGCCATAAAATATTTCGATACTTGCGTTTTTACACAAACATACTAAATTTGGTGGTACCTCACATCACAATGTAATATACACATTTAAAAAGTAGAAGAGATATAGTAGTATGCGATAAATAAATAAAATGTGGTTTAACTTTGCCCGTTGCAGTAAACTGTAAGTACCAAAATTATCTATGATATAACTTTTAATAATAAAATACAGACTAAATTCGGAGTGGTTTTCTGATTTGCAAAGAGTTAAAATTTTTAAGGAGAATTTTTTCTATCAACGAATAGATTTTTTTCCTTGTTCTTGCATTTGCAAAACTATCAATGATATCACTGTACTCTAGATTCTGAGTGTAATCATTATTTAATTTTAATTAGCATGATAAATTAAGGGGATTTTGGGCCCCCTGAAATCTAAGAGGAGGGGCCTGTGCCCTACATGCCCCTGTGGTAATCAGGCTCTGCTTGTATTATCATATTCAGTGATTTTCAGTTTTATATTGACTGGAATAAACTACATGTGTTACTACATAGTTAAAATATTAACAGAACGTGGCGATAAAAGAAGAGTAAATATTTCATCATTTCACTTTTCCCGTCTATTTCACTTTGCTCCACATTCCCCTACTATCCACGTTTTCCCACCCTTTTTATTTTCACATATTTTTATTTAAATAAAAGTGTCGGGAGTATTGGGAGAACTGTATTTATGTTGAAGTAAAATGTCCAAAAAATTTAATTTTATAGCTTGTTCAGTATATATTGCAACTTTAGACTAATTGACTATTGATTCTAATTTGCTAAATCTACTGGACAAGATAGAAATAATTTTTCACATTTTATTTTGACATAAATGCTGCTGTCCCGTTCCTCTTCTATATGGACATATCTGATTAGGAATGTGACTTTCCCCTCAATTTATGATTTTATTCACTCCTTTGCCTACTCCTTACGAAACATATTGAGCCAGCATGACTCGGATTCAAATGGGTAGAGAGAAATTAAAATCTAAGGAGCTAGGAAAACATTTTAGGCACCAGATAAATCATCTCTGAGTTTATTGGAAAACTTCGAAATAACATGACTTCTAAAAGATTCTTTATAAGAAAGAACTAATCGCCTAGGTAGACAGCCAAGCGACTTGGCAACCGGAATTTATTGAACCTTTCATATGAGTACCATTTTGTTTAATTAATTGAATAAATATGATAGTTATAATAATGTTTCTGTATTGAAAATTGAGAAAAAAATCTACATTCAATATAAGAGCTAAAATTTTTAAAAATTAGTCATCTAAACTAAAAATTAAGGTAACTGCAACAGATAAAAGTTTTTCTCCATACCTTGCAATTTGCGTTCAGTTTCCCAAAACTTTTGTAGCTCCGTAAAATACTTGTCTAGAATGAAGACCTTGGACATGCCCAAAGTCGCCATGGCCCAATCTACTCCTCGGGCGGCCCCTCGGTCATATGACCTGGGCAGGGCTCCCCTGCATCCTCCCGTCGTATAACTATTTACAAAATTTTCTCACACACACTTCAAGATTCTAAAAATTTGAGTCACCGTATTGCAATATGTCTCTTGAAGGACGTGGTTGAGGAAAACTAAAAATATGGCACAAATTCGGCGTCTGATGTTATATCACAAATTTACTTCAGCATAGTCTTCTCTAAAGTACTGCTAATGTTTTTCAAAAGTTGTCTTTCTTTTACTAGAATGAAAATCATATTCACTGAAAAACGTAACCAAAAAATATATGGCACGGTGGAAGCTAATCACTATGGCAACAGTTGTTTTTCACTTTTTTCACCAGACACTTTTTTTTTAATTCGCAGTACCTAAACAATCAGTTTCTTATATTTCATCGAAAAAAAAAAAAAGAAGTGATTCTTTGTATGTAAAGTTACTAGAAATGTGTCGTAGTTAACTCATAATTTTGAAATAGTTGAGCATTTGTTGAAGAAAACGTGTCATTCGCCCGTCATTTTCACTCATAAAGTTTTCTTAAGTTCGAAATTAAATACAGGAGTATTCTCCTGAGCTCCAGTACAGAAAGTTCACGTTTAATACTTTCAGAAATTACCGCAGAAAACACAGGTCGCAGTCTTGAATGCATGATAGCATTTAGTTTTATCCCCCTTTCAATAAAAGCAAGAACACTTTTTAATTGTTAGTAATCCATAATCTTCATTTCTCTCTGGCAGAAAAATGCTGGACATAAACGACGAGTTTCAATCATAATATCCTCGGTCGTTGAATTGTTTTTCTATGAAAAGAAATCAAAAAGTGAGCGATCTTCACATAAACCATGAATTTCTGTCGTGGTATCTTCCAACCGTTTATTCTTTTCCCCTAAAAAAATCTCAGAAAGTGAGTGATCTTAACAAGTATCACATAAACGATGAGCTACTGTCATGGTATCCTCAGTCGTTTAATCGGTTTTCCTTTTTTTTTTTAAACCTTCAAAAAGTGACCGATCTCGACAAATATCACCAAAAACCGATACACTTTACGTCAAATGTGCTTCAGCACATGTCGGAATTGGTTGCTTCACACAGGTAGGTCCCACACACGACACCTCACAGAAGATAAATAAATAGCTGTCACACGCCTTAAATCTTGGCTTTAATCCAGATTACTTCCTATTGAAGCCGGTGAGGATGCGATTTGCAACGAGTCAATCCAACAACAAGCATCTTTTTTGAGAGATACCGCAAAAGTTTCTTGTGCTCAAAACTTCTCGTCTCTTGCTTCTGACGGTTGAAGGAGAGCCTGCTGATTGGTCACCTCTCCTGCCCCCCTTCCCTCGGGGGTGGGACGACCCGAGGGGCAGAAGGGGGAAGGGGGGCCCCAAGAACGGGATCTGCTGTGTTGTGTGAAAAGCTTCTGCGGCAAGACAGGTATGGGAGATTCCATCGGGCCACTACGTCCGAGGGAAGGTAGGATATAAAATGCCACTTGTTGCTGCTTCTCTCGGGATGAGATAAATCGGAGTAAACAAACTATCCCTGCCTCTTGCAAAAAAAATATTTCTTTTCTACCTTCTCGTTTTCTTTTCGGTTTCAGCAACTTTCTCGGATGTTGCTACGTTAAATGTTGAAGCAACCCAAAGGGCTTGATAATGTCGTTTTTTTTTTTTTTTTGAAGATGAAATTAAATTTGCAGTTTAATTAGAAATGAAATTTCAGCGAATTATGTTGGAAAAGATAAATTAAAATTAATAGGATTAAAAAAAACTCGCCAAACTCTGACAAAGTAAGAAAATTCCGCGATATAAATATACAAGAAGTTTTTGTTTAGAACTAAACGAGCCTACTTTCATTTTCTAACAACAGCTACATCTCTCTCTCTCTCTCATTTGTCATTTAAGCTCTAAATTATTTCAGATACATTTTCATAAGCGTTAAAGAAATTTTTAAAAGCAAAATATGACTTACGTAAAAATAAAACAATTAAGTTAATATGAAAACGACATCAAATTTCTTCTCTTGAACTCCCCCGCGTCATCTTTCAAAATATTTCGAGAGCTTTTTTTTACATTTCTAAAATTAATTAATTAAATTAATTTTATTTTTTAAAGGAATATTTTAAAGTCAAGTACTTTCTTTTCTCAATACTTAGGTGTTAAAAAAAAGAGAAACACTTGATGTAAATTACAGCAGAAAATTCTAAAAACTATTTTCTCATCTCATAATTATGAAAAACAAAAAATCAAGCAATAATAATCAACCAATATATCTAAGAGAGATTTACATACCATATTTTACCAAGAAACCTACTTTTAGAGATAGACAAGACAACATAAAAAGCAAAATTCTTTTTTTACCAGGTAATTAAACGTTGTCAAAATAAAAATAATATACTACTAAAAATAGTAATATACTATTAATTATAATTAGAATAATCTTAATATATAAAAATCTTCTGTGCGGACGTTTGTCACCATAAGACTTTTAAACGGCTGGACCGATTTTGATCAAATTTTTTGGGTGTAATTAAGTTTTGGCGAGCATGGTTTAAAACGCGATGGATCGAATCGGAAACGTTTTTGTTAATTAATTAATTAATTTAAACATTGGATGGTTATAACTCCCAAATGATTGATATTTATTTCAACCTATTATTGAGCGAGAACTGAAGTAAATATTTAACCCGTTGCCAAAGGACAATAAGAAAGCCAGCTCTGCTTTTTGTAATAAAATTTCCTACTGTGATATGACAATTGAGAATAGATAAAACGTAGAAAGAGCGAGAGAGAGAGAGAGTGAAGCCTTCATTTCTCTTGAAAGCAACGATTTTAGGTCCCGTGATATATTTTAAAGTAAAGTACTGGAAGGTTTATGCAAAACGTGTGTTCTGTCGTCGTAGTTGCACCATGTGACCGGATCGCTGTTTTAGGTTTTCTTAACTAAATGATCAGAAAGTACCGTACCTAGCAACATTTGTTTCTCGGCTGAAATCCATCTGATTTTTGGCATATCAAGAATACTTTAAGGATTATCTAACTAATCAGTACATTATTAAAGGAAAAGATGATGGAACTTAAAGACGAAACAAATTTATTTTCGTTCAGATAATATACAACAGGGTAGTTCTGAACACAAAAGATCAGTGCAGTGGAAGATCTTTATCTTTGGTGGAAAGAAAAAATTAGGCAATATATGAAGTTTTAAAAGTTTTCGTTCAAAAGATCGGACCGCTTATCGGTCGGATTTGGCTTCACTCACTGATCGGCTGAATTACAGTAACGTGGTTGCTTGGCGACTTTGGTTATAAACAATAGAGTTGCGTGATCCTTTGTTTACATTTTAAAGCTCTGTTAATGTAATTTATTGTATTTCTTGTTTATTTGGCGAAATATTTCAAATTGCAAAGAATTGTTTTTCATTTTGAAAGAGTTTTTAGTCATTTTAGTTGAAGAATGTGTTTTTTTTACATCGGGAGGGGGAAGGGAAGGGATGAGTGATTTTCGCTATTCAGAGAACTGTTTTTATTTTTATCATTTTTCTAAATGATATCCTTTCGATTGTTTTATTCTTTTCCATATGGGGAATGTTGCAGGGGGATTTCCCGTTTGTTCTAGATGGGTAGTTTTTTACACTTAATATCTAAGGACGTTTTTTGTCCTTTGAGTATGGGTGAAGGAACTAACCATCAAGTACGAGAGAAAAAATAGTAAAACAACTGCTCAGTGGGCATTATATAAATCAAGTTGTAATACATATACGCATTCTGACACCATAGCAGCTTAAAACATTTTTTTTAACTTATTTTTTCAACAGAACGGTTCAAACACTTGGTAGTTTATTGAAATTTTTTATCTTTTCAATTTACAAAATTTGAGCAGAACAACGCTGCCGTGCTAAGCGCAAAAGTCGTATCTGCAGCTGAGTTCAAATTGAAAAATTGCCGTTTAAAGTTTGGCACCTCCATATATTTGATTCGTATGCAGGGCCGATCCTAGCAGGTGTGCAGAGTGTGCGCCGCACAAGGGCGGCCAAAGCAAGGGGCGGCTGAAGGCCGCATCATATAGTTCTTATAATCAAGCAAAATTCCTCAAGAATTTCTCACAAGATAACTTATAATAAGTAGAATAAATTATGCTGATTTTTAAATGTTCAATTGTCAAAGTATGTGTCGATTTCCCGACAGCATAGCATAGTTCCAGAAAAATAGAATGTTAGGGAACATTGTGTTGGTTCATTGTCCATTAATATCTACTCTTAACACACATGCTTCATTTGGTTGCAAAGTTTGTGACAGAACCGGTAATCAGACATAGATACAAGGGGGGGGGGGAGGCCCCCTTCTGAAGCATGAAATCGTGCCGTCTAAAAGGAGCACCGAGGGCGGCCACTAATGTTTACCCCCCCCCCCCCAAGCTTCTATAGACCTAAACAATGAAGACATATTTTATTTATTAAAAAAAAGTTATACTGATTAAATACTCTCGCAAGCATTTCAAACAACAAACTATGTAACAAACTCTGTGTTTAACAATCGTGGATGCGTGGAGAGAAAGTGGAAAATTGCGACTCTCTTGAAAGTAACATATATGAATGAAGAACTAAAATGTTGTACTTTTTCCCTTTTACGACAATTTTTCTGATTAAAATCTTGAATGAACTGCAGGTAGGAGGACAGGGCTCTTGCCCCGGGAAGCAAATTTAAATGGAGCTCCAAAACGAAGATCCAAAAGGATGCCATGACCTCCTTGGCGAAACTAAAGAAGGCTTAAAATTGCGTTTCTAGGACTTTACTTTCGGAAAATTTCGCTGGTTGAACCATCGATCTTAATGACCTAATTAAGTCTCTGATTCACCTTTTCCACCTTAACTTAATCAAACATTGGCAAAAAAATGTTGGCTCCAAAATCCAAAACGTGTTTTTAGACGACAGCCCTTCCTAAAAATCCCCTCCCCTCTATAAAATTGCTTTGGCATTTTTCGAAATGTTTGCAGTGGAGGACCCCGAAATCCATTCGCAAACATTACTACCAAAGACAGTCTCAATTAGCGTCTTTAGAGAAGCCCCTAATTCCACCCCCTCTCACTTAACGTGTTGAAAAACAAACTAAAATTGCGTTTTTCAAACATCAGTTTCAAGAACTTTTGGGGAAAGACCCAGGATCCCCCTTTTCTCCAACGCAATCACTATACCTGAAAATTTCGTTTATAGACGGTTCCGTGGAGCCACAGCTTCCTGCACTAAACTAGCCTGAAATTGACTTCAGTTTCAAAAACACAGTTCGTGAGGGCACACTGAACCCCCACCCGCTTTTAGTCCCATCGCTATCAAACAATGCTTAAAATACGATTTTGGGATTTATATTTCTAAAGAATTTCGAAGGAGAACTGCCAGGCTTATGTAACTTTTCACGGCGCTAGGGCATATCCATCAATCGTCGAGGTGAGGTGGACAAAAGTCTCTAGTTATATTTTTCAGATATTAATGTTGAAAAATATCCGAAAGATCCGTAGAAGGTTCCCAGTTTTGTTAACATCACCAAAGATAATATAAAATTGCGATTTTAGAAATATCCGCTTAAGAGCTCCAAAATCCTTCTTTCCCCAAAATAGCCTATAATGGATTTCAGTTCCGAAAAATATTTTGGTTCGGAATATTTTCACGTTTCCCCTATTGTTTTCAAATCTAGCCAAAAACGGGTTTTTGAAAAAATAGTGCCGAGAAATTACCGGAGGATAGCCGCCAGATCCCCTACCGTCACCAAAGACGGCCTAAATTTGCGTTTTCTTTATCTTTACTAATAATAAAGCTGAAAGTCTATCTGTCCAGAAGATGTCTGGATGTCTGGATCTCTGCGACGCGCATAGCGTCTAGTGCTGATTTTCATGAAATTTGGTACAAAGTTAGTTTGTAGCATGGGGGTGTGCACCTCGAAGCGATTTTTCGAAAATTCGATGTGGTTCTTTTTCTATTCCAATTTTAAGAACAAAAATATCATAAGATGAACGAGTAAATTCCGAAATTATCATAACGTGGAACCGTAACATGGGCACAAGCCAATTGGCGAGATACGAAATTATCATAACGTGGAACCGTAAGATGGGTACAAGCCAATTGGCGAGAAAATTCACCATACATTAATTGTAAATATACAGGCTAACCAAAAGACCTTTTAATTTTTCTATTACGGGCAAAGCCGTGCGGGTACCACTAGTAAACTTATATTTCGAAATCTTTCGATGGGAGACGATTGAATCTCTCTCCCTCTTGCAACGTCAACAAAGGTAACCCAAAATTGCGGGTTTAAAATTTCAGTTTCGGAGATTTTTCGGGAAGAACGCCGATCCTTCCTAAGCTACGGTCTTAAAAAATAGCTTCAAATTGATTTCAATTTTGAAAGAATTTTAGGAAAGAACTGCAACATTACTTTCACCTAAAGTCTCGAAAAAGTTCCTAAAATTGCGATATTTGACGTCAATTTTGAAAATTTCTCCATGCACCTTGAATATACTTGACTCTTTTGTCCTTGCAACCAAACACAACTAAAGATTAACTAAAAATATTGTTCATAATGCCAATTTCGATAATTTTCTTGGAGCAATCCTCCTCTCCTGAATCCCTGACACCTCACCCCACGCTTCCCCTTCCTCTGTCCCTTCTCTGATGTCACCGAAGAAGGACTATAAAATGCGAAAAGTAACAACGTATAAAAAGCACAAATTCGCAGATTACCATCTGCGAATTTGTGCCTTTTTTAACGTTGTTACTTTTCGTTTCTTTACAACAGCACAAAGGTATTTATTTATCTTACTATAAAATGCGTTTTTACGACTAGTAAATTTTGGTATCTATTACTTTCTTCAGAGATATAAATTGTACCTAAGGAGTTTCTTACTATAAAAAATTTCTTCCTTTTTATAAGATCATTCTTCTGTCCCCCCCCCCCCCGTTTTTTAAATTCTAATTTGGCATAGAAATTAAAAAAAAAGATTTATATAGGCGTCAAAAATTAGTCAAAATATGCAAATTACTCTTGAGGGGCGGCACATTAGGTTTTTGCACACGGGCGACCGACACCCTAGGATCGGCCCTGTTCGTATGCAACATTTTCAGATTTTTTAAAAAACTATTTCCTATTGACAAATGACCATAAAACATTGTATTTAGATGAAATATGTGACAAAGAAGCACCAGTGACCGTAACTCAATTTTGATGAAAAGTGCAGATACCACTTTTGTGCTTAGCACGGCAGAACTTCGGAGGACCTCTAGTAATATATAAATATAAGGGTGACGGTGTTTCTTTATTTCTTTCTTTCTTTGTTTGTACTCGATGGCTAGAAGACCCCATATCACCTACAGCCCTGGAACTTGGCACAAAATTCGAACGTACCCCTGGAGTCTGCACTTCGAAGCCCGAATTCTAAATTTCTAATTAGTTTTCCATAATTAACTAATTAAGCTGAAATTTCACGTTTTTTGCCTAATTAGGGGGTAAAAAATCCCCCCACCCCCTAACATTATATGTCGTTGGAAAGAGCTTTCCTTTCCGTACAAGATGATGTTTGCCCAATTTCTCCCAATTAATTAGAACTAATATAAGCGATTCTAATTGCGATCCTAATTGAGCCAATTTTCAAGACTAAACTTGATTTTTGCTTCTGCAGTGATGTCATCTTCGGCATACGGTTGCGTCCGAATAGTAGAACCGGTGAATGCTTGATTTGGTTATTGCGCTGTTGTCATTTTTGTTAAATTCATTGTGCTAATGTTAATTGATTTTCTTTTTAATTTGAAAGTCGCTTGGCGGATTTTTTCGATAAACAATGTAGTTGCGGATTATTTGTTTATTTTGAAAAATTGAATGAATAAAAAATATTTTTGATTATGAATGATAAATATTTTAGATTTCAAAGGATTGCATTTAAATTTTCAAAGGGTGTTTACGCATTTTAGTTAAAAAATATGATTACTGATTATTTCACATTAGACGGGGCTGGGGGGGGGGGGAGTTCAATTCTAGAGGTTTTTTGTTTTTTTTTTCCTTTTCTCAGACGATAGCTTTTCTAGGTAGTTAAATTTTTCATACGGGGTGCGGGATTTCCTTTTTGTCCTAGATGTATCGAGTTTTTTTAATTGTGTTGTTTTTCTGCTAAGGTGTTGAATTCTTTTCGTACGGGATACGAGATTTCCTTTTTGTCCTAGATGTACCGTGATTTTTAATCGCAATTGCTTAACGGCCAGAGTTCATTTCACTTGCTAATTGGGTGGATTTCTGCAGTGATGTCACTTCCGCCGGACGTTTCGCTGTATCTATTTTATGTTACATATTTGTGTACTTAATTTCATTAAACTAGTGAGGTGTTCTTTTTTTTTTTTTGCAAACCATGGGGAACAAGCGGCAATTTTGGCGTAAAAAGGTGAATGACACAAAACGCAACTGGAAATAGGTGTAGAAAATATGAAAAAGATAGATATTGATTAATTAATATCGCTGCCAAATTTATTTAAACAGCCGCCGTAGGCGTGAAACTTGGCGGAAAAGCAGGGGGAAGAGAAGTGGTTTTTTTTATTCTACGGGCTTACTTTAAATTCTTAGCACAGGCATCGCCGTGCGGGTACAGCTGGTGTAATATTATTTTCAAAAAATGAAGCTTTTAAAATTTTACTAAAATTTTTGTTTTTACTTTTTAAACGTCTACAAGAAACGACATTTCGATTTTTATCAATATCTTTTTTTTTACAAATTGGGGGAAAAAAACTAAAAACATGTTCAGAACCTCTGCAATTTAAAAAAACTTTCAGTACCAAAAAGTAATTCTTAGATTTATTGGCTACTTAGATAAAGAGGTTTGAATTCTCTTATGGGCACTAATTCTCTAAAAAATTTTGAATTGCTCAAAATGTTTTGGAAGTAACTAAATGAAGAAACCATTTTAAGAACATATTTGACGTTAAATGCTCTTTCAAATAAAATTTGTTTAAAGCAAATCAGCCTGTTATATTCGGATTCATATACGATTCAAATCCTCCCACAAGCACTTTATTTGAACTGTTCAAAACAGAGCAAAAGGTTATTTTAATTTAAAAATGAAATGTGGGAGTGAAGTGTCCTGATCAAGATCTATCAAACAAAAAAATGTCCATTCAAATCCGACTATTCCCTCAAAAAGTATTGGGGGGCGGGTTGGGGGATTCAAAAAAATATATATATGTATACATTTTAAATGTTTAGTTAATCATTTATTACAATTTTATTAGTATTTTTATATTTTTTAGCGATGTTTATACAGTACATTAATCCTTCCTTCACGTCTTTATAAAAATAATTATTTTGTAGATAGTTTTCTTACCTTAAAATAATGTCCCATTTATTTCCATTAGTGATTGTTTTAACACCATAGGTGGGGATCAATATAGGAAAAACAGATTTCTTTTTTTTTTTTTTTTTTTGAGAAACCACGAATTGCTTATTAATCGCACTTGACTATTAACCGAGATTGAGGCCTCAAGCAAATTTTACTTTTAAAGAGGGGCAAGGGAGGGTGTAAAATTACGTTTTTTGTTTTTTCAGGAAAAAATGTGAAAAACGTAGCCGCCGAAGGCCCTAGTGGCTAATTTATATTTTATTTTTTAATAGTCAATTCATAATTCTATTGCTAATTATTTCGACAATTATTTTTTCATTTATTTTTGCTACAAAATAGTTGGTCTAGAATTTAATGTTACAAAATAGCTTGAGGAAATAAAAATACACAAAATATTTTTATTTATTTAAAAATTTAAGTTTCAAATTATTATAAATACATTACTATGCCCATTATGAAGCTTAAAAGCAACAGTAACGTCGCTACGGGAGAGGGGGCGTTTCGCTCTGGGTTATAACCGTCTGGGGGGGGGGCGACACCCAAAACGGAATGACAAGTTTCTGAAAAATATAAAAAGGTAGAGACCCTCTGGATGGGGGCTGATATCAACTTAGATTAAGAGTTTATGGCAAATAGCCTCTTTTAATATAATCGATAATACCGTGGAATCACATCATCTGATACAATCAATGTCTAGACCCAGCGGATAATCTTGACGGCGTCTTTTTCCATCCTGACTTACCGGTTCAAGTGAATAACAAACAGATCTTCCAGCGTATTTATGACAAGTAGCTCTAGAGAGAATTGGAGAGATTCCAATTGACGCTATTCGAGTCTACACGGATGGCAGTAGAGACGATAATAACCACTCTGGTAGTGGAATTTACATCAAATCGCAAAACCTTGACTTGAGGATTCAGAGGAGAAACCCTAATTACTGCTTTGTGTTCCATAGTGAGCTAACAGCCATAGATGAAGCCCTAAACTCTCTAGAGCTTCTCCCCCATGGAACCGAAATTTGGATTCTATCCGATAGCAGAAGTGCAATACAGCACCTGACCAGATGGCAAAGTGTGACAGATAGTGTACGAGTTTCAATACTCAACAAACTAAAACAACTTTCTGTCTCACATCAAATTCATATGCAGTGGATCCCTTCCCATGTGGAAATAGAGGGTAATGAGATCGCGGATACCTTGGCGAAAGCTGGTGCTGCTGAGGTCTCAGAGCCAACGGCATCACTCACCTTTCAGGAGATCCACTCAAAGATTAAACACAGGGATAATATCACTTGAATTGTCCAGCCAGAACGCCGTTGGTACAGATGTTCACGACCTGGTGGCTTCCTGACCCCTGGGTTTGACAGACAGGAACAAACAACCCTTGCCCGTTTTCGTAGTGGACATCTTAAAACTTTAAAATTTTCGGAGGGGTCGAAAATCTTTCAGACTTGTTCCAAGTGTTCTGTTGAGCAGGCTTCGCCTGACCATATACTGTCGTGCCTGGGGATCTTCAGGAGGGATTTGACTGGACACCCAGTGACGGTGCTGGATTTCTTGAGCGTAAACAAACTCATGGACCTGGTCTAGCACTGCTGACCATGGGGGTATGCAACAACAACAACAAGAGTTTATGAAAAATAGTTCTGAAATTTCCCCTCATAATTTAAATTATTATTTAATCTAACAGAGTATCATTACTACGGGAGGGGGAGGCATTAGCGCCGGCTGACATCCTTCTGAGGGGTAACACCCAAAATATATTTAAGAGTTCTGAAAACATAGATACTGAAATCCTGATATATTTAAAATTATATTTAATCTATCAAGCGTTGTAGTATCACTATGAAGGGGGGAAGGTGGCGGAGCCACTTTTGTTCCGTGACAATTTTTTAGAGAGTGACACCCAAAATGTGTTTAAGAGTTTACTGAAAAATAGAGATACTGAAATGTGAAATCTCAATACATTTTAAATTAAATTTCCTGTTGCAAGAGAAAAAAAAGTTCAACACATCAGTACGGAAAAGAAAAAAGAGCATCTTTCTTTTTTTCTTATTTCGTTAAATTCAAAATTCCGATTAGGTCAACAACATTTATGAAGTTGGAGATGCTATTGTGAGAAAATATTGAAGTTGTGTAATTTCTGGAGTTGTACTAAGTAACTGAGTTATTGAGCAAAATCTCTAAAACTATAAATAGAGATTCAAAATTTAGTCGTTATTCTTTTTTTTTGTCACGGTTTTTTAAAGAGTTGTTTTAATTGCGTTTTTAGGGATTCTATTTCGAAAAATTGTCGATCCTTTAAGCGTTTCTAAAGATGGTCTACAAATGCATATTTAAAAGTTCAATTTCGAAAATTTCTTGGGGTGTGTCCCCGAATCTCTTCAACTCTTAACATTCTCCACTCTCCAAACCAAAAATAATCTAGAATGCCTTTTTTAAGACTATAAATTGGAAAAATTTCTGGGTGTGAGCCCTCGAACCGGTCCTCACCATACCGCCAAAGTGTGTCTAAAACTGGTTTTAAGAACTACAACTTCGAAAAATTTCCGAAGGAGTGCCCGAACTTCCTTCTCCTTAACAAACTTGGTGATAATATTTATGTTTTTAAGTTGCAATTTCAAAAAATGAACGTGAGAGCACTCCCGAGTCTCATATTTCCCAATCATTATCAAAGCTCATCTAAAATGCATTTTTAAGACATGAAAATTGAACTTGAAAATTATCCGGGGAGCATTTTCTATACAAAAGGAGTTACTACACACTTCTCGATATCTATTCGGCTTTTTTACTGCTACATAAAGTGCTGAATAATTTCTATTATATATATATATATATATATATATATATATATATATATATATATATATATATATACTAGTCGACCCGTGCGGAACTCCGCACTGTGCTTCAAATCGTTTCATAAGCTATTCCGCTCTTTAAGAATTTCAAAGGAAGAACATTATGAAGAAGAACCTAAAAAAAAGTAAGCGCAGAAGAGAAGGCATGTAATTTAAAGACATCAGTAACAAAACTTACAACGTTGTGATAATTTGATCATCGCTCACCTTTTGGTCGTACATATTTTCAATTCAAACATAAATATCATTAAAAGTGTGGCTGAGTAGTGACTCGTGAAAAAGCAATAATTGTGCATGTAAAAAAACAGGTTGTGGCAAATATAATCCTGCCCACGTGAGCATCTGACGGGAAAAAAAGAAATATTAAAGAGATATTTATTTGCACGGATTCGAATTGGCGCCATTCTGATTAACAGCCCGACACCCCAACAAACCTAGCAATTGCGCCTTCCTTTTCGAAAGCTATTCATTGAAGGAATGCGTAGTAAAAAACAGCAAAAAAGCTTTTTGCCAAAAAAAAAAAAATAATAATAATAATAATAAGATCATGCTTCTATGTTTTGTCATTAACCAGCATGATACGATTTAAAATTATTCGAAAAGCATGGAATTTGATTAAAGAATGACGAAGATCTCACGTAGCGATTGAAACGAACATTCTAAGGAAGTAATAAATTAGATTGAAAATAAGTGTTTTTATCTTTGAATATTGAACTACTTCACATAGAAGGTTGCTTTAACAGTTACGGCTTAAATGCCCGCACATGTTTCTCTTTTAATCGAACACTTAAAATTCAAAACCAAAACCAGTTGAACTGAATCCGTTTTTTAAGTGTAATTTTTCGAACGTAGACAAAATGTATTTTTTTTTTCAGCAGAAAGGAGAGGAGTAGAAAATGATTTCTTGCTAATGAAGTTGATAATAATTTTAATGCTTTATATCGTATTCGCGCGAATAAAAAATTAAAGGTTTACTGAGTGAAACTCGTAGTTTGAATTTGGCGTAGTATTTTTTCATTTGTACAAAAGGTGGAACACTGCTATTAGAAACATCTACATTTCAGCATACAATGAAAATGTTTTTCTGCACAAAAAGGATTTCCTTTAGGTAAATCTAATACTTTTTTATGCTTACATTATGCTGAGTGGTCTGGATGTTGCTGGATGGCTTAAAAAAAAGGAAGAACACTCTTCGATTAACAGTCAACTTATCCGAATGATAACTGTAGCATGCATAAAGGAGTCGAAACACCAAGTAGCATTCCCACTGCATTTATTTTATTACGTTTGTATGTTATGAGTACATGTAATGCGTAATACTAATATAAATTTGATATTCTTTCGGACAGCCCAAACTTGCCCGAAGTTCAGATAGTTTATAGCCGAACGCTCTACCGAAAAAAACTTATCAATTTAACCGAACAACTAAGTCCAGTGCTTTTAAGCTTTATTAAAATATGAACACACACAGGCTTTTTTTTTTTGCCGAAAGCGACGTAAAAAATGGAAAACTGCATTAGAACTTTGCTTTTAAAAAATGCTTAAGAACTACAGGCAGCATCAAGGTTTTTAAACAGCAAGGGGCGTTTCCGAAAACTTGATTTTTCGACCGTAAGTCTATTTTTCTTCATTAGCCAGCCAGATAAGTTTTAAAATGAGAAGGGAATAATATATAAGATAAGATATTGAAGAAACATTTTTTTTATTATTGAAAATTTTTAAAATTTGTTACCGCAGGCTGTTTGAACCGTCATGACTTAGATGGCAGCACGTATTCATCATTTAACAGCACGGTTAAAATACAAAATAAATTGAACCATGCTCTTTTATAAGCGTAGCTTTTCGAATGTAGTAAAAATGTGATAAGCTATTTGTTTTTTTTTTTTGCAAAAAGAAGAAAAAATATATATTTTACCCTTCAAATTCAGGTAGTAATTTTTTTATTTGTACAAAGAGTCAAAAACTCATTAGAAGAATATATATTTCAATATACGATGTATTATTTTTTTCTGAACAAAAAACAATTCTATTTTAGTCTGAAATCTTAAACCTGTTACTTATATTTTCGCTTACATTATGCTTCAATTTTCTTCAGAGCCAAAGCTTAAAAAGAAAAAAAAAACGTGCAATTTCGAAGTAATTTAGCACAAAATCACTGAATGTTTTCATATCAGCAAGGAGCGTTTCCTTCTCATTTACTCTATTCCCTCATAGTTGTTATTCATTTAATTCAGTGTTCATGTAATGCGCGATATTTCTCTAATTTTTTTGTTGCAGATTGTCCGGACGTGGGCCCGAACACGTAATCTCCTGGTTACGAAGAGAACGCTCTGCCGATCAAGCTATTCAGCTCTGCCGGTCATAGCGCAAATTAAAGTTATAAGTTTAACCGAAAACCTCATTCTGGTTCTTTAAAACAGGTTTTTCGGCTGAAAAAAAACAATTTTTAGACCGTGGGTCTATTTTTCGTCAGTAGCCAGCACCATAAGCTTTAAAATAAAACGTAAATCAAAGAAATCGATCAAGAATTGAGGAAAATCTGGCGTAGAAACCAAAAACAGGCTACAGAAATAATATATAAGGATATATATAAGGGGAATGTGAAAAGATGAAAATATATATAGAAATAGGGAGAATGCTTGCTTCATCCTTTCACTACAGAAAATCGAACCTTAACAACGAGATTGTATTTAAACAGTTTATTGCTTTTAAAAAACTCTGCAAATCGAAGTTTGCTTATAATTTTTCCATTTCTAATTATCAGTCTTTACCATTCATTTTCAGGACTCCTAAGTTCCATAAATCCCCAGTCAAGTTCAGATTTAATTGTTCAACCACAAACAGTTTTGGTAAATGTTTTAACATCAAACTTCAATCTTTCTAAAAACAAATCTACAGTTTTCTGAGGAACAAATACATGCACTCGAGTTATTTCTGGTGCACAGACAACAGCTATGAAATTAAAGATAAAACCTTTAGAACACCTATATGCAACTCTTCTGAAATGCTTCTTTTGATATTGGTGAGGAGCTAGGGATAGATAGAAATTTTTCGACAGTCTTTGCCATTTTTGTACTTCGAATAATTTTGTCATCTTCAATAGTGCTACTTTCAAACAAATACATTTAATCGGAATGGATACTAATTATTCTAGCACTGCCGCGAACTTATACCTTTTCTACTATGAATTCAATTACACGGTCAAATATAATAAATGAATTAAGATATTCAGATATTTTGATGATATTCTTGTTTTTAACAAAAATATGGAGGAAGAATTTAAAGTTGTATATCCACAAACACTTCAATTAAATAAAAAGCCAAAGAAGTAACGAATTCTGCTAGATATTTCTTTTAAGATTCAAAATTTTCAACTTTTGGCAGATTTATATGATAAAAGAGAACATTTTAATTTCCAGACTAAAAGTATGCCTCACTGGTTTAGCAATTTGCATAAAAAGATTTTTATTAACATCATCATTGGTCAACTTAGTAGATTTTTTAAAATATGCAATGATGGCACGCTTTTTAATAAACAGGTTTATAAATTCATCGCTAATTTATACTATCAGAACAACTATCCGGCCGAATTTATATTTTTCTACTTGAATCTCTTTCGTAATTCTTTTCGGCAGAATCGATAATTTTTTCGCCCATACAACTACTTAATGGCAACGGTTATCCATTCAACTCTGATGATACGTAGTACTGAAACCCGCTTCAGGGAGGTATTAGAGGGTCGCTAGGTATTAGGGGCCGTGGTAGCGCGATCGGTAGAGTGTCGGATTCGGTGCCGGAGGGTCCTGAGTTCGAACCTCGATGGTCGAAGACCCACCGTCGTCATTAAAGGGGACTGGGCGACGTTAAATATGCTCGTGGTCTCAATGCCCTCCAAGTGAAACGATTCCTCTGGGGGTGCTAGCACCAGGTAGCTATTAGCTTTTGGACTAGTTCTAAATTCTCATTAACTGTTCGATCCGGTGATGGTGCTGCCATCTATCGGTATATAAAATAATGGAGGCAAGGCACTTAGTATGCAGTCCTCGACATAAATACAGTTGTAGTCAGTTGTGACTCTAAATAGGAATAGGAATAGGGAGGTATTAAGTGGATGTGATACTTGGCTACCGTATCGGACTGGAACGAAATTGACCGGAGTTAGGATTAAAGACTTGTATTTTTGAAACTAGGTGAGCAATCTGTTTTCTTTTATTTGTAGGTCAGAGCGGGGGGATTGGTTGTTTGCACAAGTTGGCAGTAGTGTTGTCTTTTTAGACTTTCTAATACAAAAATTAAACTTTCAATGTTAACTCGTGCGCTGCCAACCTCTTCAAAAACCTGCAAATTTTTATATACAACCACTGCTCCCGCTCTCCGTTGACGAAGCAGTGCCCACCCAGCTAATTTCTAATGTAGTTGTGTTCAATTTGTCGGTTTTGCATATCTTGTTCAAAAATGTTTTCAATTTGTTGTTATTTCGTTATTCTGCACTTATTGTACACGCCTGGAGGTGGGCTACAAGCCTAACACCATGTATGTATATATATATATATATATATATATATATATATATATATATATATATATATAGGTTTTGGTATTCAATCAAGAATATTTTTAGTGGTGAGTTTGGAATTTTCTTTGCTCGTCAAAGCCCGGACTAGTATTTTAATGTACGTAATATGCGGGAAAAGTTTAAGGTAATTACATAGCGAACCGAACTTTACAAACAAAATGTTCGTTTTAGCCGTGATTTCGTTTTGACCGTAATCGTATAGAGTTCAACTGTATTTTGTTTTTAGATAATTACTTCGAATGTTAAAAAGGTATGTTTAAGGAAAAACAAACATCATTAAGAAAATTTTGCTCGCGAAAACTTTCGAAAATCAACATTCAGGTTTTCTTTTGGAGAATTTTCATAAACTAAACTCATTTCGGAAATCTTTAAAAGAAAAATAAACTTTCATTTTAATACATTTCTTATTCAACAAAAAGGGAAAATATCAGATTTAGATGATTTTTTTCTCTTTTTATTTATTTATATTCTTTTACAAATTAATGAATTTTAAGCAATTTATTCCTCTGCTAGGTTGTATTTTAACAAATGCGTGAATTTTCTATGTGTGACTATACTATTTATTTCCTTTTCTTTCTAGTTATTTGCGAAAGATAACTACAACTCAGGTAAACAAGTCAGTTTTTCAGATTACTTCTTGCCAAAACATTTCTTTCTTGAGTTGTGTGATTCAGATAAAGCTATTCTATAAAACAGGCAGTTCTTACAGCGGCAGAACTGGTTTTGCTGTTACTTCCGTTTTGAACCAACTCAAATTCTTTATAAGTTTGAAATTACGGCTCAGGATGGGTTTTTTATAATTTTAACTTATTCAAGAAAAAGTTAACTTGGAGTTGTGGTTAAAATGGAAAATCAGTAAATAGTGTATTTTGATTTTAACTTACCTTTGATGTAAAATTAGTGATTTTTAAGTATCTTATGGGAAAAAAAAGTCAAGTGCCTAACATATAAAACTTTGACTAGATTGAAAGATGGCGTGACTGAACGATCGAAAGATCATATTCATTTTGATATTTTTACTCAAGTATTCATATTAAGAGTCTAAAATCTTAGTAAATAAATAAAGTAATAATTAATTCATTGATCTTATAACTTTAAACGAGCAATTCTTGTGACTAAATATATAAATATACTAGTAGTAGCCGCACAGCGATGCAAGTGCTAAAAAATTAATGGAAGTCCGTTGAATAAAAAAAAAATGACGTCCCCTCCCCCTCTAATGTGAAATGCTCATTTTTCTTTGTATAAAAAGCGTACATACCTTTTCAAAAAAAAAAAAAAAACTAAGTTTCTTTGGAATTTAAAACTTTTCGTCAAATCATTAAATTAGATTTACAGTAGCTTTAAAACTCTATTTAGCGAGTGAAGCGGTTTTTACTGCAATTTAAAATATTTCGCTAAATAAACAAAAAACATCAAATAATATCTTTCATATGTAAAAATAATTCCACAACTCTATTCGCAACTCCAACAAACTATAGGGGGCGCTGAAGCAACTGTCTAATGGCGGATGAAAAGGTAAAACAAACAAATGCCGTATTTTATAACTTGCTTTGTTGCTTAGTGAATGGCAGTAATTTTTCATCGTGTTTGTGGGAAGCTTTCTTCTTTATTCTTCTTTAATTACATTGCACCATAGACTGTCTGAAGCCTGTAATTTACCCCAAAGAAAACACGTGGAATGGAATATTTTACCTTTTTCGGTAGTATTGTTAATCATCGCGAGGTAGCGTATTCGAGCTCTGGAGTTGCGAATTGTTTATCGCAAAACTTGCCCAGCAACCACGCTATCATAATCGATCCGTCTAACGAAAAAAAAAAAACATCGCGTTTAACATTCAAAAATCGTCGTCAGAAAAACAAAAATGAAAATTAACTTGAATTCTGAAATTTTGAATTCAAATTAAGTTTTTCGCAATCACGAGTTGCGACAGGACCCTGGTCATTGTAGGCTTTTGTTTCTAGAAACGGCTCCTGTCCCCTCAAGCCTGCCCCTCCTCCTGGGCGGTTACGTGCATATAGTTGTGTGTGTAGGCGCTCGTGCGTGCACGTTTAGGCTTGTGTGTGTGCGTAGACCTGTGTGTATGCACGTAGGCGTGTGTGTATGTGTGTAAAGGCTTGGGTATGATGGTGTGTGTGTGTGTATGAGCGTGCTTGTGTGTAGGACATGGTCGCCACAGACCAGGAGAAACTGGATCCAGGATGCAGAGGACAGTGGGCGGTGCTGCTGCAGGGGCACCTGGTCCAAGCTGAAAAAGGCACGGACATCAAAAACGGTCAAATGAGAACAATAAGCAATCGTGATTGCTCAAAAAAAAGAAAGAAAATGTCGTACATTTCACTCGAAAAAAAAATCAAAAGTTTCTTTTCTTTCAAAACAAATCGCCAAAACAATGAATTACATTAACGGTTGCCTTAAAACAACAATCCTAGATTGAACTGCTCAGCGCCTAACACGCCAAGCGACCACGCTTCCGGAACCCAGCCCTTTTGCGAGTGAAGCGGATGTTTTTTCTTTGGCAATAATAAATGTTTCGCCAAACAAACAAAAAGGTATAAAATCACATTAACAGTAGCTTTCAAATCTTTATATATTAAAAGCTGCGTTGCCCGGCTTTACCCGGGCTACCTTGAGAATAAAAATTGTGTCAAGTGACATATATTCAACAATCAGGCTTTAAATAATAATAATAATAATAATAAAAAAAACATCATGCAAAATTACCCTTCCAAACAATGACGACAGATATTAAAATACTTTTAAGAAATTAAAATCCGAAAGATGGATTTTGAAAGAGTAACCATGGAAACATGAAGTAAAATAAGTTTGAAAAAAAAAATGCAAAATAAGGAAATAAACAATGGATTCAAAAAGCGTAACCGTGGAAACGCGAAAATAAAATGATTGACAACTTGAATCAAAATGACATATTTCGAAATTGATTTAAAAACTCTTGTAACTTATTTTCCTTTGAAGATAGAAGCTAATTTTTACGACTGTAGGTCGAGAGACATCTGGAGTAAAAAATGTCGCTTTTTCCAATGGTGTCAAAAAGAAAACTGTGGGACAATTCGTTCACTTTTTATTGATAGATTTAATGAAGAAAGTAGTGCCTAAATTTCAGCTAAGCCTAAAAAAGTTCGAGTTAAAACCGCAAATTGCACCCGCCGTAATTAAGTTAGAGCATTGAAACATTGTTTTGAACGCGGAAAATTCTACCCTTTTCAACGATACATAATATTAATATGTGCAAGTAATTTTTCACCCTTTTAATAGCCAATAATAGGCAATTTACGTGAAATTTGGGCCTAAATTGGAATAAAAAAAGAACTATTTATTGGATTTTTTTCGAATTATAGCCTATGTTACTCAGTAAGAAAGCACCTTTCATATAGTGAAGGAATTTTTCAAATAGGTGCAGTGGTTCCGGAGATTATCTCGAACATATAAACCCACAAAAATCCGCCCTCACTCTTTATAATATTAGTAAAGATAATAATGTAATAAAAACTATAATTACAAGGGTATTATAGGTGCTGCCGGTCAGCTACATTTACCTTATTTCTATTATTAAAATTTTCATTATCCTGCTATAGCGATAGCGTCACATATTCATTTCAATAAGAGTAACGAAATTGAGTACATGCTAGAACTTCATAGTTTTTTATTACATGTCAGCTGGGTGTTGCTGTGATTGGGCATAGGCGTAGTATTTATTTAGTACCAGGTTTGAATCTGCAGTTCAAGTGTTCATGCGGTGGATTTTCAAGACACAGAAAACCGTCAGGGTCCTTGTCACATGATTGCTGCACAAGATCCATTGAGCGCCTGCTTGGCACAGACACTCTGAGACAAAAAGAACGAGGTAATTCCCCCCCCCCCAATTATTGGTTTTCAAAAACGTATATCCTAAAAAAACGTCGGAAATGTGACATATACCATAAAAATAATTTCAATATAAATTTAGTTAACTTTCACTTTTATTAGGAACACATTTATTCTACTGTTTCCGAGATATAATCGAAAACCACAAAATTTGGCTCCTCCTTCCCACTTTTAACTCCCCCCTCCCCCCCCAGGTGGACTTTCAGTATATTTACTTATTAATTACTTCTAAAAAATTTACTAAGGAAATGCTGGATTTCTGCACTTCCTCAGTTCACTTTCCTTAAATAATGCAATGGGTATGGACCTAATTCATACTGCATAAACGTAGTTCTGCAAATCTTCGTCTGATTTCTTGGTAGGAGGCCGTTCATAAATGATGTTACACTTTTTCTCAACATTTTGACCCCCTCCCCATTTGTCAAAGTTCTTTTCATAAACTAATTTTTATAAACACATTCGTATTAAAAAATTCTTGATATCACACTTCTTATTCCTTCCCTCCCCCTTGTCACAAAGTCACAATTTTACGAACCCCCCCCCCCCCCCTAACCCCTAAACATCATTTGAGTTGTAGTAATCCACAAATACTTCTTTATTGTCCATCAGGATTGTCGAATTCATTGAAGGAAGAGGAAGTGTGCGATCCTTTCGAGTCAGTTTGAAATTTGTGAATGGCAAGTGTTCCATTTTTTGCCATGAATGTGCGTGTTTGAAATTCTGTAACTTTTCATTGGTTGAATAAAATATAACAAAGTAGCATATCAAATTGAAGGAAATTTAAAGCTCTACAACTTTGTTGGTGACAATGTTCATGAATACTGATGTTGAGAAGCACTAGGAGCATATGTTTGACAGGAAGAGAGAATTTTTCCGAAAATCATCGATTTTTCATAACTTATACCCGGAAAATTATTGGAAATTTGACATATATGTGTAGAAACAGTTTCATAGTAAATTTATTTAGCTTGAATTTTTATTTTAAACGCATTTTTTCCACCGTTTCCGACATTTTCTCAAAAAACCCAAAATTTTCTTCCCTCCCTCCCTTCCACCTTTAGCTCACCCCCCAGGGTCGGGGACTTTTAGTATGTTTACTTACTAACTACCCCTAACAATATTCTGAAGTCAAAAATTATCGCATATTCCATGCACGCTACACCCCTGTTTTGAGCACTCATTGACTGGACTAAACGCAGGGGGACGATTTGTAAGCATGCGAAGAAAATTAGTCTCGCTCTTGTTTTTACTTGAACATTTTTATTTAGAAGCACAGCGCAGACAAATATCAATTTTACTCGATCTTATAAGTTTTTATTTTTAAGGCGATAAAAAAAAAATAAAAAAAATAAAAAAAAACTACGGTGAAAATATTGTCTGCTTTCAAAAAAAGCAGTCTTATTAAAAAAGAAAATTGAAATTACGTCAGAATAAAATTGAATGGAATTATTCAATTGCTGTATTTTTTAATATATCGTCTGCGTATATTTAATTTTATAGCATTTTGTAAACATGTTTTGGCAATTAGTCAGAACTACTATCGTTTCTTAGAATGTTGGAAAAAGCGATTGTATTCGCAACTCCAACAAACTATAGGGGGCACTGTAGCCACTTTCTAATGGTGGACGAAAAAGGTAAAACAAACACACGTGGTAACGAAGAAAATGCTAATAAGCCTAGTAAATTTTGTGCGTATGCATGATTTTTTCGCTTTATTCTTTTTAAATTAATTTTCAAAGTCTTGTTGATATTCTGACTCACGTAGAAAGAAATGAGAATTCAAGAAGCATTAATAAACGTTAGAAATTAATGCAAATTACGTAGTTCGTAGTTCAAAAAAGCCATTTCCATGATGTTAAGTTCGATATTTATCAATTCTTGATAAAACTAAATAATAATTGTGGCCTGACAAGAATAACAATTAATGCTAGATAATTTAATTATATGACATTACGAATTAATATCAAAAGAAGATGATACTTCTTTGCCTTGCTTGGCTAGCGCTAATTGTTTTGCATTTGCTGCTGAGTTATTTTTCTCAAATTGACCTATCGGTTAATTTAAAATTTTTCTGTTTCGAATTTCTGAGTTATGATTTAATTACGTCATGCTATGCAAATTATGAGCAAAATTCTCACGGATATATGGTGGTAGTTTTTTTTTCAGTTGATCTAACATTATTTCTTTTTACTTATCGAATTCTGTAATCTTTCTACCATTTTATTTCACTCATGATAAAAATTAAAAATGGTTTAACTAACATGCGGAATCTCGCCAAGGGTAGTTTGCTCGCACAATACTAAAACTATAACCCTAAACAAAAATTGCGAAACCTTTCAGCTGAGAATAAAAGCAATAAAGTAAATTCTTTCTCGGTTAAACATTTTTCATTTTGTTCTACGATAATATATTCAAGAAAATATTTTGCATACTGTCCATTCCAACTAAGTGCTGCTGTAAAATATGATTAGTTAAATTAATTGAAGATTTAAAAAAAAAAAACCCATATTCTTACAAATTCACACAAAACAATAAATTTTTTTACCTGGTATAACGTTATCCAAGTTTGTTAATCCAGAGTTTTCTTGTGTTAACGCTTTCACCATTTCTCAATCTACTCACTTTTTAGAAGGAAATAAGGAAAACTAACATTATTTTGAGAAGCTCGAGAATACTACTAAGGGACGAAGCATTTTCTGTAGCTGAAAGCAATCTAAGACACATCGATTGGGTTAATAAATACTCAGACCAAACTGCCTGTGTTTACGTCAACAGACACACGCGGAACGCAATGTGGCAATGTTTTAGTTTTTTCGGCAGTTTTGTAAATCACCGCAAGGTAGCGTATTCGAGCACTGGAGTTGCGAATTGAGTTTGTGAAAGTTTTTTTTTTTTTTTTTTTTTGGGGAAAATGAGAGATCGTGATAAATTTTTCAGAAAAATTGTGCTTTTTATTGCAATTCAAAGTTTTTTCCATGTGAGTTGTTATTATAAGATAATAACAGTGTTTTGAACAATGTTGGAAGATTTCTAATGACTGCGTTCATTTTAATCGTTACCTTAGAATGCAATAACTTACGGTTATTTAAAATGTGTATCTGCAATACACAGATTCAAAATGCCTAGGAAAGCTTCCAAAAAAACATTTAACTTTAATTTAAGTTGCCAAGACTCATTGGAAGAAAATAGTGAGGATAATTCCCCCGACCAGGATGTTCGAGCTTCACCCAGTCAAGAAACACTGACTATAGCTCGACCTACGTGTGCTGCAAAAGTAAGATGTATTCGAAATTTATCTAAAATCATAAATGAAGAAATAAACTTAAGAGTTAAATGATCGACAAGAACGTGCTCGAGCGTATGCGTCACATAATGGGGACAGTGAAAGTGTCAAACAACGGAACCAACGCCTAGAAGATCTGCGACGACGTGCGTCACGAAGTGTGGTCCGTGAAAGCGTCGAACAACGGGACCAACGACTAGAAGATCTGCGACGACGTGCGTCACGAAGTGTGGTCCGTGAAAGCGTCGAACAACGGGACCAACGACTAGAAGATCTGCGACAACGTGCGTCACAACGTGCATCCAGTGAAAGCGTCGAACAACGAGATCAACGCCAAGAAGATCTGCGACGACGTGCGTCACAACGTATGGCCAGCGAAAGCATCGAACAACGGGATCAACTCCTAGAAGATCTGCGACGACGTGCGTCACAACTTGCGTCCAGTGAAAGCGTCGAACAACGGGAAAAACGCCTTGAAGATCAGCGACAACGTGCTTCACAACGTATGGCCAGCGAAAGCGTCGAAGAACGGATTAACGCCCAGAAGATCTGCGACGACATGCGTCACGAAGTGTGGCCAGTGAAAGCGTCGAACAACGGGACCAACTACTAGAAGATCTACGACAACGTGCGTCACAACGTTCGTCCAGTGAAAGCGTCGAACATTGAGATCAACGCCAAGAAGATCTGCGACGACGTGCGTTCAGTGAAAGCGTCGAACAACGTGAGCAACGTCTAGAAGAACAAATAAGTCGAGACATGAGACGTCGATTGGTTTCAGAAAGAAATTATTTGCTATCATATAAATGCGCCATTCGTCCAGATGTACTATATTACACTTCAGGATCATTTGAAATTATGTGTGTTCATTGTGGTGCATTGCACTTTCCAGAAGATCGTGTTTCTAATCGCATCAATTAGAGAAATTCTCCTGGTTTTAAAAATTTGGTTAAAAATTTCCATTCCACATCAGAGAGTGTCCGCAAGCAATAGTGCGACTTTGTATGGGATTTAGGAAGGAGTTTGCATGGAATAAAAGGTTGGATCACTCTGTACTAGACTGCACTAAAAAAAAAAAAAAAAAAAAAAAAGAAAAGAAAAAAAATGTGCTCGAAATCTCAGTAATTTTCTGGCTTGTAGTGGTAAAACACTTGTTGCAGAGTTAGTGACTTTTCAGATTAATAGGTTTGAACTTCTTCAGTACGAGCTAATGTTACCTTTAATTAATTATTTATTTATTTATTAAAGTATCCTTAAAATAATCAAATCAAAAAAACATTTTCTGTACATATTCTATGTTACAACCTATTTTTTTTTTATCAAGTTTGTTCGAAGCAAATCTGCTTGCTTGTTAGATAAGGGTTTTTTTTTTTTTTTCAAAAGGATTAATTTTTCCGCCAAAAATGGTTAAGTTTTACCAACAATTCAGAATTGAAAGCGATATCGTTCAAAGGAAAAGATGAAATCTGAAAGTGAAGTATTCTTTCATAGAGCAAACTATTTTTTCTGTTTTCATTTGAGGCAAAGTAAAAAATAAAATATTTTACTTATAAAATACTGTCTATATGATTGTTAAAAATATTCCTGATCAAATGAATTAGAAAATAAAAGTGTGAATAGATAAATGAACACATAATGAAACAAACGATAAATAAATAAATTAATTAATATCTGAGGAAAATAAATCAGTGAATAAATGAATGAGTAAATAAATAAGTTGATTACTAAATGAAGGGTGGTCAGTTATTTAAATAATAAAGTAATGCGCAAGTGATTCAATAAATTATTAAATACTAGCTGCTTTGCTCGGTCTACCTTGAAAATAACCCTTGTGTCAAGTAAAGTACATTCAATAACCAGGCTTAAATGAAAGAAAAAAAAAACATGATGCAAAATTCCCCCCTCCCCCAAACAATGACGATAGATATTAAAATAATTTCAAGAAAATAAAATAAAATGAGAAAGATGGATTAAAAAAGCGTAACCATGGAAACGCATTAAAATAAGTTTAAGAATTGAAAAGGAGAAAGAAGGAAATAAAAAACGGATTCAAGCGTTACCGTGGAAAAGCAAAATAAAACGGTTAAAAACTGGAATAGGGTCATTCCATGTCAAGTGATCCAAAATTTGGGAAATTTTTTCCCTCACCCTTTTGTATTTCTTTGAAATTTGGCTCATCGATTGTACCCTTTCAGGTAATCAAAAGTCCAAATTTTTTAGATTTTTATCTCTGTTATTTTTTTATTTATGACACTTTGATTTTTCGAAAAACCCGCTTTTTTTCATGGATGCTTGAACATAAAATGGACGATAACTCAGCACCAGATAGAAAGATTTGGTAAAAAGCATTTTAAAGTACATTAGTTGCTGTTTAATGAGATATGTAACATGACTAATTTCAAAAAAATTTTAGTTTTTAAAAAATAAAATTTAAATTTTAAATTTATATTTTTCAGAAAAGGTATAATGAATTTTTTTAAAAAAATTCTCAAAAATTTTTGTGTATTTTATCTTCATTTGTGCAAAGTTTCAAGTTGGGATCTCAATGGGATCATATTTTTATGAATTTTTAAATAAAATTTGACTTATGAAATAATGACATTTTTCAGATTCTAACTAGTTAAAAATGGGGTTCTCTCACTGGGGATGGTCTAGTAAGTAGTAATTGATCATAACTATGCTTGAAATGAGCTGACATGAATTTGTAAATTTTCAAGCCCCCCCCCCCCCCCCCGCGCACCACCACTTTTATTTATTTTTTTTTTTTTTTTCAAAACTATTTTCAAAATGTAAAAAATGAATAAAAAACCAAAATGAATAGTAAAATTATTAAAAATTGGTAAATGTTCTTCTTTAAAGTAAGAAAAAGACCCCCCCCCCCCCGGGCCACCACTTTTATTATTTTTTTCCAAAACTATTTCCAAAAAATATATTTTCAAAATTTATGGAAAAAAATAAATAAATGAATAAAATATAAATGAATAAAATAAAACAAAATGTATAGAAAACATATTAAAAGCTGTTAAATGTTCTTCTTTAAAGCAAGACAAAGTACATTACCCCCCCCCCCCCCCACTCACTTACACATACGATTAACACTATACTAGTATCACGCTTCACCTGATGCTTTTTTTCCGGACCAAGTGTTTCTTTTTCAATCCGAACTTCACAAAGTGTACTTGATTATTTCACCATCTGATAAGGAAAGTTATGATTCATTTCGTTCCTTACCCCTGCACCAACTTTCAATTTTGGATGGAGGAAAGAAATAGTTTGCCCCAAGATCACAGCAAAATAGGAGTATTTCCCCCCGTGTTGTTTCATTCTTTTTACACTAAACTAAAAATAAATCTAAGTATCAGGTCATATGTCTGTCCGCATAAAACTAACTGTCTTTCTACAACATTTGGAGTGCAGCTGTTTTTTCTTTTCTTTAATGCTAGTTTTCTTTTAATTTCACTTGTAAACGTGAGCAATGCAGCGAGATCGATTTATACATACATTAAAAGCAGTTATAGATCAAACAAATTTTGCTAATTTGAGCATAACATTCCATGTTGTTATGTTTCATTTCAGATTGCCCCCCCCCCTCCCCCTACCGTCCCACTTTCCGAAAGAAAAAAAGCTGCAAATGAGTGGTTCTCTTCAGTTTTTATGACTTTTAGTTTTTATGACCCCCCCCCCCCCCATTTATAAGCTTTAGTCACTGCTGATGTTTAGCCGCGTGCGTCCCAGTTTATTATGGTTATAACTCTTACGTGGCGGCTTTTTTTTTAAATACAGATTTGAAAAAAAAAAAGATAAAAAGTGGTTGTGTGGCGGAGGGGAAGGGGGGGTACTAATCTACAAAGTCATGTCAGTTCATTTCAAGCATAGTCATGATCAATTTCTACTTACTAGACCATCCCCAGTAAGATAACCCCATATTTAACTAGTTAGAATCTGAAAAATGTCATTATTTCATAAGTCAAATTTTATTTAAAAATTCATAAAAATATGATCTCATTGAGATCCCAACTTGAAACTTTGCACAAACGAAGATAAAATACACACAAATTTTTGAGAATTTTTTTTAAAAAATTCATTATAGCTTTTCTTAAAAATATATATTTAAAATTTAAATTTTATTTTTTAAAAACTAAAATTTTTTTGAAATTAGTCATGTTACATATCTCATTAAACAGCAACTAATGTACTTTAAAATGCTTTTTACCAAATCTTTCTATCTATATTTGGTGCTGAGTTATCGTCCATTTTATGTTCAAGCATCCATGAAAAAAAGCGGGTTTTTCGAAAAATCAAAGTGTCATAAATAAAAAAATAATGGAGATAAAAATCTAAAAATTTGGACTTTTGATTACCTCAAAGGGTACAATCGATGAGCCAAATTTCAAAGAAATACAAAAAGGTGAGGGAAAAAACTTTGGATCATTTGACATGGAATGACCCAATAGAGAACAGATTTTTGAACTTCATTTAATTTGCTTGTAACTTTTTTTCTAATTGAGATAGAGGGTTAAACTTTCGAAGGTCTAGTTAGATCTGGAGTGAAAAAAGGAGCTCTTTCCAATGCTGTCAAAATGAAAACTGGGGGACGAATCCTTCACTTTTTATTGATACATTTAATGAAGGAAGTAGTGCCTAAATTTCAGTTAAGCCTAAACAAATTCGAGCTAAAAAGTTAGAGCGTTGAAACAAATTACGTAGAACGCGGAAAATTCTACCCTTTCCAACTACAGTAAAACCTGTAAAGTTGACCACCTTTGTAAGTTGACCACCTGTCTATGTTGACCGCTTTTGTCAGGAACGAAATTAGTCCTATTTTGTATAATGAAGGAAAACCTCTGTAACTTGACCACCTTTCTATCTTGACCACCTGTCTATCTTGGCCACTAATGTACCCCAAATTTGGTTTGGAGTATTGTAAAAAACCCTTTGTAAGTTGACCACTTGGTTTATTTTTTAAAACTTAATTTAGCAAATTATTTTATTTTATTATTTTTTTATAAATTTCCAAGAGTATTTTTAATGCCAGACCAGCATTTTACCAACTAAATAAAACAGCAGCATAACTAAACTTCCTTGTAAGTTTAACCACATTGGAAAACTACTAAGAACCCTTTTATTCTCCAAACTTGTTTTTCTTTTGTTGTTATATTTGAGATTACCTTTTGTACTCTCTGTTCAATGAAAACATGTGTCAGTAGAAAAGTACAAAGTGTTTTTTTCCAGTTGTAATATTTTGTGGCAACACTGGAATTGTGCTAGAGTAAAAGTTTCATTGCAATATTTCTGGTGCAAGGGATTAAGAAATAGGACATTTTCATTTTCAACTGCCTTTTAGAACTATGAGAGTCAAGCTTGTTGCTCTTTGTGTTATAGTTTTACATAATATGGCTTCAAAAAGAAAGTTAGTTGAACTTGAGATTGATAAAAAGTATGAAATATTAAAATTAATTGAAAAGGGAGAAATCCAGAGAAAATTAGCTGACACATATAGAATTTCCAAAATTAATGTCTAATAAGTGCGCCAAACTTCACTAAGGGGTTATTTTGTTGAAAGGTAGATCATCATGGTTATAAATGCATTAAATGTATATGAGAAAAAAAAAGTAAGCGAAAAATTTGTTATTTTTCATTAGCTATGAATTTTTAGGAACTATTAATATCAAATAACTTTTTATAAACAATGTTTTTTTTTTTTTTTTTTTTTTGATCAATTTACTGAAATTTTAAATTTACATGACACATTATACGTCATTCTGAGAAAATAACCTCTAAAAACATTTGAATAACATTTTAAATTATTGTTTCAAAGTAATGTTAAACAATGAAAGTGAGTTGAACGGAAAGAGTAAGTGTCAATTAGTCAAAAAATGAATACATGGTGCAAGAAATGACAAAAAAAAAAAATCATTACCCCCTTTATAAGTTGACCACCTGTCTAAGTTGACCACCAAAGTACTGCACCGCAAGTGGTCAACTTACACAGGTTTCACTGTATATGTAATTTTAACATGTGCAAGTAATTTTTCACCCCCCCCCCCCATATTCAAGAATTTATATGAAAATTAGGCCTAAATTGGAATTAAAAAGGAACTACTCGTTGAATTTTTTTTTTCGAAACGGTCTGCAAACCTTTGAAAATTTCAGCGAAATCAGCCGGGTAGTTCTCGAGTTTTGCGAGTGCAAACACACAGACGCTTTTTGGAGACTTCAAATAATACTATGTAGACAAATAAACGCAGTGAACTTTTTTACTTTACTTCGTGTGTATTTGACTAATTGTTCAAAGTATTTAAAAGACAAATAATTTTGATATTGAATACATTAATACTGCACCGAATAGAATTGTAGTAGGTTTCGATTTATATTTAAAGTGTTAAAAACAAAAGCTTTATCATTTTGTAATAGCAAAAATAACTTTTGACATGTAACAAAATATTACAATATGGGTATCAATTTTCGAGAACTGCTTGCATTATCATATGCTTTGATCTTCATGGATATTTTTTTTTTCCGAACGGGAACAGTTTACAGGTGTTACTGCGTAGCTGAAATATTACCAGATATAGAGGTCGCTAAAACAGAATAAATGTTTCACCACTTTACTTTGACCGGCTTTATCACACATTCCTTAACAAAAAAAAAAAACATTTTATTAAATACAAAGAGTAAGCTTCCATTAGCTTCCGTGTAAATTAAGCCTAGATAGAAAGTGAGAGCAGGATTAAAAATACGAAGACCAAGTCCAAAGAATGACTTCCGCTTTCGAACACAGGTTTCTAAATACGTGCTTGATCCCCAGAACAAAATGCTCGCATAATGATTCCATTCAATTCTCCGCATTCTCTCATAAACTACAACATCAACACCCATAATTGAGTCATCAAACTCCATCCATCGAACAATTATTCCAACAAGAACAATGCTAGAACACGATGTTACTCTTGTTCCAATTCCTCTAAATGGCGCTCATTCTTTCAACTCTCTGCGAATACGTGAACGCATAAGACACAAGTTGGAGGGCTTCTAATCTTTATGGGCTGCGAGGGTTGTAAGTAATGACCATTTTGTTCACATTTTTCAAGCCCCTATCTCGGGCAAACAGGTCATATTTATGAGGTATTTTTTTCTTTATTTGCCAGAGAGACTTGGGGAACACAAACAGATTCCTTGCAGGCCAAGCACGTAGGTTACAGCTGCAGTTTGCATAATTGTGAAAAGTAATCAGTTACATTGTGTTTTCCATCCATCTTGCTCAAGATAAGCGGTGTCGGTATTTATACGATCCAAAGCTGGAACAGAAGCAGCGATCCACATTAATTGAAGCATTTTTGCCGTTCAAGACCTCAGAAGTTGAGAAACTTCTAAATGTCGCGGTCGCCTCCAGAAAGGAAATTAATCTTTGGACAATGCTTAGTGGTTTTATTTGTGCTTTTCACGTTTTTTAGGTAATCGTCACTGAAGACTTGAACAGCCCGGGATGTTACTTCAAATTAAACTTTTATCAGATTATGCTACGCGGTGTTCTAAGTTCTTCTAAGGGTGATGGAAGTGTTCTATAAAAAGATTGGGTGTTTACGAATCAATAAAATCTTAAGCAAGTTTTCTTTTAACGAATAAATTAATAATAGAGAGGATCTAACTACAACTACCTTTTTCAAAATGTAGCAACTGCAAACTACTTTTGAGTAGTCGCTACTTCGCTACTTTTCAGTTATTTTTAAAAAAAATAAATAAATAAAAAGAATACGCGTACACACCGTTTGAGGATTGAACGAAAAAATTCAAAAAAAGTTTAGATTCATAAATTGAATCATTTGAACATTTGCTAAGAATTACTTATTATTTCTTTAGTTTACTGAGCCAATTTGTCATTCCAAATATTTTTTTACAATATTTACGAATATTCGCTGCAAGAAAGGATTTAAAAGTTGAAGGAATTAAACCTTTAAACTTTTAATTCTTTCCTGACAGTGAATATTTCATTCAAGAAGTGAAACTTGTCTACTTGAAAATGTAAATAGATGCAGTCACAATTTGATTTAGATGATGAAAAATATCTTTTGAAAAATACAGAAAAACTTTTTTCATTAAAGCAGTTAGCTTTTTAGGAACTTATATTTTTGCAGAAACTAATTAACCGATTTTGAGCTTCAAGATAGGGGTCCAGACCTGAGTACCATCTCCTTTCTTACGTCACTTATAAACTGAAATAAAAGCATTTTTTAATTTCGTCGAATAACCTCAACAGCTTACAATATTTAATAATTGACTTTTATTATGTTAATATAGCAACATTCAATCAGTGAAAAAGAAAATATATAGAAATGGGGAAACATAAAAAACGGTGCTAGTATTTATAATTAAATATAAATAAAAATCCGAAATATGAAACATAACTAAAAATGCTTACTTTTCTTCAATGTGCAATTTTAAACTATAATAGACTCACGCTACAACGCGATTCGATTTACGCGAACTGTCTACATAGCGTGCTTTCCTCGAGTAACGAATTTTCGAGCTAACACGAATTCGTCATCCCGCAACACGAAAAGTTTCGGAAGAGAATCGCGTGTGGCTTGAGTATCACCTTCTTTACTAGGTACTAATTATTAGTTTCATGAAAGAACTTTCCCTTTAGCATCACTGAAAGCGAAGTTCCCCACACCGTACTAGTCGAAACATTGCTTTGTTAATTTACAAATCGCCAATCCACACCTTTTTCATTCTAAATATGAAGTTAATGAAACATAATTTCACATAAGCAGCTGTTTATCTGAAATTTGAAAATGGAAAGAAAAATAGAAAGTTTCTGACAACTAAAGAAACGGTAATGATTTTTGATATGCTAGAACAACTAAAAAGTATGCCGAATATAATTACTTTATCTACTACTATGTAGTGCTGCATTTTATTATTGCTAAATACTATACTGCGTACAGTACAGTTTCATTTTATGCCATTCTCTCCCATTGATATTGAGCATCTTAGCAGTTTTTTTTATTCAATAACACAGCTTTTTTTTTAATACAGCAAAATTTCAGTTCTCTATGTTTAAATTTGGCAATAAGAAGTTAAGAAAGGGGTAAAAACAGTTTGAAGGGTGTTTTCAAATGAGGCGGTGAGAGGCAAAAGGATATAAATGAGATTTTTTTTTTTTTTTTGTTTCGAGTATCACACGTTTAAACTTCAGATCCTAGGTAGGCCTTTATTAAATTTTGCTTTTAAATAATGCTGTATAGCAGTATCTACTAGAGCAGGGACGGCATTTCAGCATTTCATTTGGGGGGTCGAGTTTCTTAAATATGTATTACCACAGTGCGGTACCAAACACACATTAGCTAACAGGAAGTGCTCATAAAATCGGTTTAGAAAAAAAAATAGTGTTTAGAAACAATTAAAATTTTGATTCGTTATCTAATAAGTTATCATACAAAACATCTCGATACTTAAGTTTTTATACCTTTTGGAAAAATTTTAATGCTTGATTTTTGGAAAAATCGAAGAGCAGGGAATCGTGTTACTAATTTATCAGTGCCCACTGTCGAGCTGTTTTGCCAGTACAGCTAAATAGAAAAGTTCTTTTTCTCTTCTTTGCCCATTGTACTTTGAAAATATAATTCTCTAACCTCTTGAGGACATAAAAAAATCTTTCTCTCCTAGGAGCTGATTGGAATAATTAAAAAATAATTGAAGTAACAAAGTTATGTATGAAAACACTTTTTATATCTTGCTCTTCAAAATCACTCTGGCAACTTCAAAAATTGTGAGGAGCTTAATTTTTCATCATTGAATAATCTAGTCTCGTCAGAGCTATCAGCTTCAATGAGATGTCATCTACCTCCAGCACTGTTATTCACTATTCCAGACTGATGAGTCCATAACAAGGACGAAACTGCAGTCTCTGGGTGTGATAAGCTGTCTGTGGGTATAAATTGCTTGTAATTTTTCTTGCCTCATGCTAAAAATTTTACTCATAATTGAAACATTTTATTTTTCGTTTTCAAAATCCAATCCAGATAATACAGAGCCAATCATACAGAAAAATAATTATCACCAAATCTTGTGTTTCATTCGAAACTGAATCAATTACTTCATACAAAATATTAAAAAATCAATGTTTGACTTCACATCATTATGTGCTTTTTTTTTTTTTTTTTGCACCTGTTTAAAATTGGCTACGAGGAAAAATTTTTTTGAAAAGTTTCACAATTGATTAAAATACAATAAATACATCTACGTAAAATCTATTTTCAGTTTCAATTGTAAATTGAACTACGGTAGTACGAACGCACAGATCAATTGTAGATTGAACTGTGGATTGAATAGTCCGAAAATTAAGGGTGGCGGATTGAAAATCTTTTGATAGAGTAAAGCATTTTTCACAAAAAATTTCCTCAATACAAACAAATTGAATAAAAATTCAAACAAAGTCATACATGGTAAAGGGCATGAGCTTTTTCACCACTGAAAGAGTCGTTTTGCAATAATTCTTCAAGTCGTCAAATCACTGCTTTGAAGTTATAGAGAAATGTCTTTATGGTTTTAACTCTTGAAGACCATCTTGATTGCATAATTATAGAGCCCCATAAAAGGTATTTGTTGACATGTTTTTTTTTTAATTCAATAATCACATGCATTTTTAAGAAGTTTTTATGAAAGCATATAATGCATTGAGTAGTTGAAACGTGTTTCTAGCAGAAGAAAGCGATGAACACGCATTAAATGAAAAATGAGCGTAAAAGTGACTGTAAAATATCAAGGAAAATTCTTGTGAAAATCATGTGGCCACACCACTTTGCACAGCCTCTCATATTGGACATACCATCGTTAAACTGGGCACACAAGTATGAAATATTTAGCCTATATGAGGAAATGTCTTTTTTAGTTGAAACTAGCCATGGTTCTCTATCAGTTTTCTCTGTTTTGAAAAGGCCGGAAAATACTTCTTGCATTTCTAAGTCATCACCCAAATAACGAAAAACACTTTCTGTAGTCTGGGAATGTGTCGAGTTTCAAATATTTGAGAACTAGCGAGATTTTTTTAAATGAACTTTGATTTCCGACTTACATAAATTAAATTCACCCATTTTCTATCATTCTGCTCAAAAAATTTGGGGGTGCGACCGCCCCCTCTTGACCCTCCTATTTGCCGCCCCTGTACTAGAGCTACTAGTACCATCGCTTGTTCTAAAACAGAGGAGAGGTTACCCTACTATTTGTACTGATTATCTCCTTTTTTTTTTTGCACTTAAATCCCTTTGCTTCTCACTGCCTCAAATGTCTAAAATAATTGATATGTTCATAAAAAAAATCGTTTAGATACCGTAATAATGGTATACATATTTCAGTCTTCTCAATCTGATTGGTTTTACTCCCGTAAGACTTGCACGAGTCGGATTTGTTTGAAACCGCGTTTCTTTTTTTTTTTATTTTGAAACATTATTTAAAAATAGTTTTTAGAAATCGCTACAAACTACTTTTATTTGTATCGAACTACTCGCTACTCTACTTTTTTTTTAAGTAGTGCGCTACACTACAAACTACTAAAAAATGTAGCTACTACAGTAGCGTCGCTACTTCCAACCACTTGAAGACTGAAGCAACCACATATGGATTTCATATGCAGGTAACGATACCAGCAAGTATTATTAGTGTATCAAATAGTAGCTGTTAAAATTATAATCAGATAAATAATAAGTGAATTTTTAAGTATTTTAGTAAATTCTTCATTACTATCAATTAAACAATGAATCTAAAAGTCAGATGCGTGCGTGGTTACTGTACCAACTTTGCGAAAACTTTTTCATGAAATAATGCATTTTAAATAATCCATTTTGCTCCGAAACCATCCATCCGTTCCATCCCCGAACTAATGTGGAGTTTTTTTTCAACCCGACCACACGCGGATAAGTGTCTAAGAACGTATAAACACCCGAAATATCCATTTTGACATTCCCCGAGTTAATTACAAGGACTTTTCTCGTGACGTCTGTACGTACGTATGTATGTTTGTGCGTATGTGCGTATGCGGATGTGCGTATGTATGTCGCATAACTCACAAGAACGGTAAGTCCTAGAAAGTTGAAATTTGGTTCTTAGACTTCTAGCGGGGTCTAGTTGGCCTAGTTGTGCACCTCCCTTTTTGGTTGCATTCGGGTGTTTCTAAAGAGGTCTTTTACCCTTTTTGGGGGTAAATCATTGTTAATTTCGATGTAAACTCAAGTGGTGTTATTACTTGGAGGACGCTTGGCGATATATAGCCAGTCTTTTGGTCGCTAAGTTTTGTCGCCAACTTGGCGACAAATTTGACGATTTTTTTTTTTTTTAAATCTGGTTTCAATTTGGCCATTGTTGGTGATATTTAGAGAGTAAACTATTGAATCACATTAAAATTGCCAATCATGAAAAAATGACATTAAAATTGGAGTAAAAGGAAGTCATGTGATGCACATCAGCTCGTCTCTTATTAGCGCAATTTCGACGATTTTTGAAATCGAGGCAGAAAACGTTTTTTTATAATGTTTCCCGACTACAGTTTGGTAAGTTTTGAAATCATACCAAAAGCTCCACTGCCAAAAGAATTTTTAACATTTTCGATTGTAATATACCATTGAAGCATGCAATCAATTTTTTTTTTTTTTTTTTTTCTAAAGAGGACCGCACTACAATTAGAACATGGCTAATATTTGTTCTTAAAGTTGCTCAAAAATTCTAAAAACTAGATATTTAACTAATTAAATTGCGAACGATTTGGTTAAAATATGCTAATGTGAAGTCCGTTCTTATAAAGATAAATACTCATTTTGACGACAAAAGGATTCGTTCTGCAGCGATAAAATGTTTGTTCTTATTTTTCGCATTATACAAAACGTTTGATCTTAGTTGTCGTGAAGCTCGGAATTTAAACACAAACATGTTGGCAAACTTTCTATAAATTGGCAAAGACAAAACAGTCACTAAGATTCAGTTTGTTCTTGAGTTTTGAATCTAATTTGCTTTTCTTTACATTTTCGGTAATGGTGAGTTCTGAAGCAGTTTTAAATATAACGAAAAATATGTTGCTGTGGTACTTTATGCATAAAATAATCAAGTTTAATCTGATTTAAAGAATAATCAGCCGAAATAATTTATCATACATTGTAATTTCAGAGTTGTGTAATATTCACTGAACATTTTTTCATTTATAATTATAATAATATTATTAAAAACATTGTTTAGTAGTTTTTTTAGAAATGTGTACACATTCAGAAGTTTCTGCGGTCTCGTAACAGGCATTTTTAAGTGCTCTCTCCAGGTAGAACACCCAACGGTTAAACGTTTCGTAAACATCTTACAATAGTTGTCATAACGTTGACAAGGATTTTAAAACGTTTACGAAACTAAGTGTCGAATCTGAGTCTTTTATCTGGAATTTTCGATATATCGAAGGAGATCCGTTCCTGATCACTCCGGTTAATCGAGTTTCTACTGTATAAAACTTTAATGGTCATAAATATCCCACCATTCAACAGTGCTTAATGAAAACAATAATACCATGGATTAAAGAAGCAATAAAAACAAGAAGTAAATACGTCTAACTAAAGATCATTGGACTTCCTTCCTAGCCCCAAGGAAAAAATTCCAGCTGTCAGTCAAAAAGAAAAACAAAACTTTCTTTCAGCAAAATTCCAAGCTTACGTTGTCATTTTTAAAAATAAAGATCTTTTTTTTTCCGACTAGTAACAAATTTTTAAAAATTAGTAGCTGAAAATTTATTGCTAAATTAATTTAAGTATTATTTTGTTTTTATAATTACTGTGAAAGGAAAAAAATAAATTTACCATTCAATAAAAAAATGTTTCGGTAAGTTAACGAATTCTAATTTGCCGTTTTAGAACTAATTTTTCTAAAAAGAGTTTAGAACTAATCAAATTCAATTATCTGTGTGTCACGGTGATTCAAAATTTGCAGTATTTTGATGTCACACGCACAAAGTTTGTTCTTTTTCTTGCTTTCTTTTTTTTTTTTTTTGTAAAGCACGATTTTGTTTACACTCCTTCTTATTTTATAATATCACTAAGGGGCTGCTGCCCCTTGCTCATTACTCGCCGACCCCCGGAACTACTTACACAATTTCCATCGGATTTTGTGCTTACTTGCTGGACCCTAAAACATTTTTGTCCAACTTTATCACTATCACAGGGAGAATCAATTATATCGAAAAAAAAGGAAGATTTAGCGTCAAGTTTTTGGAATTGAAAAAACTCGTATACTTAAGCTGTATTTCAAAAATAATGCCATATAGTCTTATAGTATTCAGTTGGTGAATCACCATAATTTGCCATCCACTGGTTTAGACCAGGGTTTCTCATCGGGGGCCATAGGGAAAAAATGTGAAACTAGGGGAGACATGAGCCTTAATGAAGAGGGCCACAGCTGAATATTTTGAAACTGGTTAAAATCTCCCGCATGGGTTTAAAATATTCCCTAAATTTTGACCAAGTCCATAACACTGCAAAAATATTAAATACATTTTTTGGGGATCAAAGTAGGAGAGAGGGGGGGGGGGGCAGGTTCTTTAAGAATTAAAAAAAAGTTCACTCAAGCCAGAAAAAATTATACGTAGCTTGAACATTGATAAACTTCATTGACAAATAGGACGATCTTATTCAACTAATTATGAACCTATTAATGCATTATTTTGCATTCAAAGGAAAGAGTCGCAAACGATATTATCCTTCATACAAATGATTGTAGAGCTACTATTAATATTATATTAAGTTCTTAAATTTTAATATTCATATATTTTTCTTGAATTGTTTAACCATGATTGAAAAATTAGAAACTTCTTTACTCATGAACGAAGCAATTTTCCCCAACTTCAATATAATATTCTTTAAGTTAAAAACTTTTGCTAGTTATTTTATAAAATTAAATTTCTTTCAGCTATATACACCCAGGGGCGTGCACAGGGGAAGGGGGAGGGAGAAAGGATACCTATTGGCCCAGACCCGTTCCTGAAGGGGGCCAAATATTTTTAAAACTTGGCGTGAAATATAGGAGTAAACAATATGGAGGGAAGGGGAGGGTCCGGAAAAGTCATTTGTGACGGGCCCCAAACGCCCCTGTATACAGCTTCTCCAAATTTCAAGGTTTGCACATTGAGGTTAACTTTTGAGACCTAGCTTTTCATTTTATATTCCCTTTCTTTGTATGTTAACAGATTGAATTGGTGCTTGGCTTAAAATGTTTGCTATATAAAAGGTAATTCTTTGAAATTGCTGAAATATTACAACTGACATTTTAAGAGAATCACATTCGACTTCTTTTTTATAGCAGTTTATGTCTTTCTTCATTAAAAAAAATTGACTTGAGAGAATTCTTTAAAAAAAAAAGTTTGACTTTTAATTTGGAGCCTGAGTCAATTGAGAGAAACAGAGAGCTAATGTCAGTATCGATGCCATGTACACAGGAAAGTAGATCATTTACTTCAGAACGATTTTCTTGTTTATTGAAATACTAGTGGTACCCGCACGGCTTTGCCCGTAATAGAAAATTAAAAGGTCTTTTGGTTCGTCTGTATATTTACATATAATGTATGGTGAATTTTCTCGCCAATTGGCTTGGTTACGGTTTCACGTAATGATAATTTCGTTTTTTTCTCGTCCATCTTATGAGAATTTTGTTCTTAAAATTGGAATAGAAAAAGAACAAAATCGAATTTTCGAAAAATCACTTCGAGGTGCACACCCCATGCTACAAACTAACTTTGTGCTAAATTTCATGAAAATCGGCCGAACGGTCTAGGCGCTATGCGCGTCACAGAGATCCTGACAGACAGAGATCCTGACAGACTTTCAGCTTTATTATTAGTAAAGATAAAGATAAAGAAAACTGTTTTAGCAATCAGTTGCATTTTTTAACTCATTTTACTGAAGCTTTTAAAATCGCATGTGTGGTGCTTAAATTTCTAAACCGTTCGAGTTTTAACATTTCATGTTAATTCACACATATTTACATCTATCATTATCTGCCATTCTTAATATCAGTCAGCTAGTCATCGCAAACAGTTCTAATTTAAAGTTGTATTCTTTCCTGTAAGAAACTTGTTTACTGTATTCAACGATTACATATTTACAAGATTAACTACCAACAAGGATTTGCTTAATGTACAAAAAATTAAACGAGCACTCTATTCTCTGGAAGTGACAACATGAATACATTCATAAATGTATACAAGGGCGTGCACAGAAATTTTGGGGGCCATCTCGAATGACTTTTTCAGGCCCTCTCCATATTGTTTACCCCTATATTTCACGATCACGCCTGGTTTTAAAAATATTGAGCCCCCTTCAGGCTCGGCCTCGTGTCAACAGGTGCCCCCCGCCCCCCCCGTGCATGCCCTAAATGTATATGTTGCAATGAAATTCCCAAATTTGGCAACTGCCAGCATTAGGCAGTGAATATCAATACAATATAAACATAAGACATTGGCGAAAGGCTGAATACTTCAGGTAAATCATCGATGCTAAAGAAATTGATAATAATTTTTTTTAAATAAAGAAATGAAAAAAAAAAGTCACATGTGCGCCCTTTTCCCTATTATTTCTTTGACTGACACCGTTTCCTTGTTTCATTACATGTTTTAAAGTGTAAAAACAAGTGTGCTATATAGAAGAACCATTTTCAAAAATAAAATGACTATTTCTTTAAAAATCATTTAAAAAAGTTAAAATAAAGAATTTTTTATAGATATTTTATTGTAATTTACACAAGCATTCTTTCTATGTAAATAGAAAAAACTAGAAAATGAATATGAAATAACTTTCTCATTTTCATTCCATCACATTTTAACGGAAGCACTAATTACTCCATCAAGATGTGGGACGGAAGTAAATAATTAAATCTTCGATAACCGAACGCATTTTTATTTCACGAAATAAGACATAATCTTTAACTTATTAGGTTTTATTCAGTGCTTTGTTGAAAAATTAGGAAAGCTGAATTCTTTAAAAATAGCAAATACTTTTTTCATGGTTACTTAAATTTTCTTTAGGTATCATCCAGTGATCGCGGCTCCCTGAAATGTTTATTACTTTCCTTACAGTTCTGAAAAGCCTTTATTGAAAGAAAAGAAACCTTTAGTTAAAGCATAATTAAACACTTTGGATAAAAAGTCTTTTTCATTTTTCGTTGTTTAGTTTAGTCAGCGAACTGTTTTACATTTTAGTAAGCAGTAGAGCTTTTAAATGTTTTTGATGGCTTAGTTTACTTATTCGGCAGATTTTTTAAAGATTTTCCTGCAAGTTTTAATCTTGTTGAATGGCCAGTTTTATTTAATTTGAGTAATAAATGTTATAACTATTTTTTGCTTCATTTCTTTTACGTTTTCCGAAAATGTACACCAAAAGGTAAAAATGAAAAATGATTTCCCCAAATATGCAGTTGTTATGTAACCTAGCGATTTCAATTCAAAAATAGTGTTCCTAACTGAAAAAAGAAATATCTTAAACTTAATTAAAAAGACAAAATAACGCAGTGTATAGTTTTTTTCTCAAATAAGTTGATTCCATGTACCTTTGACCAAACATGGTCACAAATGGTTGCCATACAGATATAGAATGTCGCCAAGCTAAGGTATTGTTAGTTTCTAATAGCGAAAAATACATTATATGGCAATTATACTTCTATTTCATATTCTAGCCATTTTAATGCTACCATTACTTCACTGGCTGATCCGATATTTTGTTTAATTCCTTACCTTTGTCCCTTATAGCCTCGTTTACGGTGTCCAAATTAAAATCCTATCTCTTCCGACCCACAGTGCTTCCTACTATACAGTATTTAAATAAATACAAAGGGCGTAAATAGCTTTCTAAATTGGAAAATAAACAAATTAACAGAATAAGGAGAGTAATCTCAAAAAAAAAAAAAAAAAAAGAAAAAAGAAAAACCAACATTAGAGAACAACAATTGCAAAAAGACAAGAAAAAAAGTGTTTTCTTTTATTTTTTACTTGGCATACACAAATGACTTCTATGAAAACTTTATGAACTGCATACAAAATAAAATTAAAATTAAAAATAATAAAATAATAATAAATAAATAAATGAATAAAAAAAATTTAAAAAAAAGTGCCTGTAAAAAATGCCTGTGGTAAAAACAAATCTACAAAAAGATTTATCGACTGCAAAAAAAAAAAAAAAAAGAAAGAAAAGAAAGAAAAAAAAACAGAACGGAAAAAATGGTGAATAAGATACAAAAAAATTTGTCGTCTGTAAAAGAAAATAAATTAGTTAAAATAATGAATCATGTGACTACCTATCTCGCTATCTACAATTCACAAAGGCCCAAATTGAGACACGTCAAGCCACGGAAAATTGAAATCAAATAAAAGAAAAAAAAAACTATCAACGCAAATGAATGTAATATACACAAAACCATTTCATGAAATGAGTTGAACAAACTCAACGAGGCAATCAAAAAACTACAATGAATATTGAAAATTGGGGCTAAAGAATGCGAAAACGATGAACTATTCTATTAGTTTAATTAGATAAGCCGCAAAGTGTAATTAGAAGGAAGACGAGTTGATCGATTGCAATCTTCGAACCCAGTTCATATTTGAAAGTTACTCCGTTCCTTTGCACTAGTGAATACACAAACGTAAACCACAAGGCTGAATCTAATCATGGAATGAGAAACTTTTGTTCGACTTGAGATCACGTGAGTTCAAGTTCAAAGGCAGGAGATCGAGTGCGAAAAAACTCTCTGTTTATGACCTGCATTTTAGCTTTTAAATCTCACGCCAGAATATAACTCAGAGTCCGGATAAAAGACACCTTCTCTATACACGCGTTTAAGAATCTGCATAAAGCAGTCAACAACAGGGAAAAAATCAACGCGTTTTATTACTAGGCTAGAGATTATCCTTGGCCTTTTGCGAGGCTTAGACAGAAAAGTGTACAACTCAACTCAGCTTCTTACAAAGGTTGTTGGGGTGATAAAAGGTAATTTAAACGCGAGAAATAACTTGAGGATTTTTTTTTTTTTTTTGGCCATTACTCCAAGTTAAGAATAGTTTTTTAACGCTGGAATTAGAAGAAAAAAACAGAGCAAACTGGTTGACTTGTTCTTGGAAAGAGAAAAAGAAGACAAGTAGTTGTTAGAAAGAATAGATACAAAGGGTTGCATGAAGAAATATCTATATTAAAAATATATAGATATTTAAGTTGAAAGGGGGAAGGTTCTTTCTTGTATTTTTTCCATTCTAATTCTGAGGTTAATAATTTTTATCAACAATACTCAATTAGTGTGGGAATGTCTAGAGAATTACTACTAAAATTTCTGCACGTGTATCATAATTATTGTTAAGTAGAAATTCGCCTGTCAAGGTATGACGGGTGAAAACTGCTTTTACATTTGAGCGAAGCAATTGCCTGATTTAACGCTATTTTGATATATTCAGTGAGTTCAGATATTTTGATAGTTGAAATTTTAACCCTAACTCCGGTGGATGAATTCTAACCTCTAGTAGATAGCGTTCATTGTTGACCACTTTTTCGTTTCTTCATTCTCCAAAAGATTACAGCCTTACCAGTCAAGCAGTTAAGTCACCGGATCCAGTTCAGCCTTGTCAAAATAAAGCATTTCCCTGCATGTCAAACATTACCAGAAAATACTGTCTAATTATCATGCTATGGCGCGAGTTTCATTGTTGATGACGTCAGAACGTTACTCGATCAGTGAATTAACTATTATACTTATATATATATATATATATATATGAGGATAAAGGATAAAGAGTGAGTAATATTTGGTGCAGAAGATACAGTAAATTACAATTGAGGTTTAGCACCACATTCACAATAATCTGACAAAATTCTTATTATGGAAGTTAGGGAAACCACGTGACATAAAACCTGAACGATGGATTTCATTGCTGAAAACTCTGGATGTCAGCGACACAGATGTCACATTTTCGATGTTACAGAATATTTTGAAATTTAAAATCTCAAAATCTCTAAAAATTTAAGCGGAACAAAACTACGCATCTTTGCAACTAATATCCTTTCTACCTTCCAACTCTATCTCAAAATCAGTGAGACTCCGACTCCGACACCGCAGCCCTGATAACAAGGAATTCTTTGTTAAAAGCAATCATTTAATGGTGGCTTAACAAATAATATTCTTTCACATTGATTATAAATTTAAAAGTATTTAAAAGCAGAAGTGCAAACCAAACATTTCACCAAACATAAATCAGTGGGAAAAGGCATTTGCAGAGGAAAACGAGCTGATGTGTGCATCACATGACTTCCTTTTACACCAATTTAATGCTATTTCCCTATTATTGCAATTTTAATGGGATTCTCTCTCTAACTCTTTAAATATCACTAGCAATGGCCACATTGAAAGCAGATTTAAAAAATAAAAAAAAAAAATCGCCAAATTTTTCGCCAAGTTGGCGACAAAACTTGGCAACCAAAAGACTGGCGATATATCGCCAAGTGACCGCCAAATTATAACACCACTTGAGTTTGCATCGAAATTAACAATGATTTCCCCCCAAAAAGGTGCAAAAGACCCCTTTAGAAACACCCGAATGCAACCAAAATAGGAGGTGCACAACTAGACCCCACTACGAGTCTATGTACCAAATTTCAACTTTCTAGGACATACCATTTTTGAGTTATGCGAGATACATACGCACATACGCACATACGCACATACACACATACATACAGACGTCACGAGAAAAGTCGTTGTAATTACCTCGGTGATGGTCAAAATGGATATTTCGCGTGTCTATACATTCTTAGGCACTTTTCCGCATGTGGTCGAATCGAAAAAAAAAACTCAACATTCATTTGGGGGTGAGCAAAATGGAAATTAAGGGCGATTTTTGAGTGAAAATTTTTTCGCGAATACAATACTTCCTTTTTTGTAAAAGGAAGTAAAAATTACAGAGAAAAGCGGTGAAGGGGAACCTCTAGAAGTAGCCGGTTCGCATTTTACACGTTTAATAGCTCATTCGTGAATAGCATGTTTTTGGAGTTAAACATAAACGGTGTTGGTAATGTATACAGCAAGAGAGACTCGAAAATGAATAAATTGAAACCATAACTAAACGTAGGCATAAGTTATCAAAATTTTACGTTCTCTTTTGGTTTTAATCATACATTGCAATGAAAAAACGTTGACCCCTTTTTACTTCCTTTTACAAAAAAGAAAGTATTGTATTTGCGAAAAAATTTTCACTCAGAAATCGACCTTAATTTCCATCTTACTCACCCCCGAATGAATGTTGAGGTTTTTTTTTTTTTTTTTTTTTTTTTTCGACTCGAACACACGTGGATAAGTGCCTAAGAACGCATAGACACGCGAAATATCCATTTTGACGATTCCCGAGTTAAATACAACGAGTTTTCTCGTGACGTTTGTATGTACGTATGTATGTATGTGCGTATCGCTGGTATGTGCGTATGTGCATATGTATGTCGCATAACTCAAGAACGGTATGTCCTAGAAAGTTGAAATCGCCAAGTTTTGTCACCAACTTGGCGACAAATTTAGCGTGTTTTTTAAATCTGATTTCAATTTGGCCACTGTTGGTGATTTTTAGAGAGTAAACTATTGAATCACATTAAAATTGCGAGTAATGGGGAAATGACATTAAATTGAAGTAAAATGAAGTCATGTGATGCACACATCAGCTCGTTTTCATGTAAAACAAAATGCAACTTATGTTTACTATTTTCTGTAAAAGTTTCTTTTATAGATTTATCAAACAAACTTACTTTCATACTGCATAGATAGTTTAATTAAGTTCTTACCTGCAAAGAAAAGAAAAACAAAGATAAATAAAACTTTGTTGTTCATTCTTCATACTAAAAGCTAGCATGAAGATAATTATGCGTGAAAAATAAATTCACGAACAAATAAAGTAGTAGCTCATGGCAAACAACAATGTTATGATGCACAAAATTAGCGTATTACTGCAACATGTGTTTCGGAGTTATAAGAAACTCCTTTTTCAATTGGATGCTAAGACATCTGGTAACCCGTGTCTGCAGTAATCTGCTAATTTTGTGCCTCACAACGGTGTTGTTTGTTATTTACTTTTCCGCACTAAGGTATATTTACTGATTTTTTAAAGTAGTAGCATCTTTTAAGCAATAAAACTAATATAATATATTTTCCCATAAAAATAAGAATAAAAAATATCTAATTGCTTTCAAAAAAGACATAAATAAATAAACAAGAATAAAAAGCTCATCAAAAGAAATTCGCTTTATCAAAAAAAAAAAAAAAATCTTTAAGCTCCTTCTAGTGGGTAAAAATAAAACGCCTCGGATTTTAATTTTCTCCCGTTAACAAAACCTAAAATACTAATAATAATTATGATAATAAATATACTTCAGAAAATAAATGAAATGTCCACTTAATAAATGATTTTTGTGTTATCAAAAAAAACAAAAAAAAAATCTCTCTGCACATCATTTTCTGTTAAAGCACAAAGGACTCCAAATTTCCTTTTATTTCCCGTTGACAAAACAGAATTTAAATAAATCGAAACTTTAGAAGGAAAATAAAAACAAATCAAAATTATTTCACAGTAAATAAAAAAACCATGTCTGCAGAGTCGGAAGTCGGAGTCATAGTCGTGGAGTCGCACTGATTTTGAGGTACAGAGTCGGATTCGGCCATTCTCCCTTAAAGTTCGCAAGTCTGCCAGTGTTTGCGGAGTAGGAGTCGGGCTGATTTTAAGGTATAGGAAGCGGAGTCGAAAGCTCTACATTTTCCAGAGTCGGAGTTAGAGGCTTAGTCGGTCATTTCCCTCCGAGTCTGCATTTCTGTCAGATCTGCGGAATCAGAGTCAGAATCATAGAGTTGTAGTCCGACTGATTTTGGGGTACAGGTGTCGGAGTCGGAGTCGACGCCACTAAAATTCTAGGTGTCGGGTCGGGAGTTGTCACTTCCCCTCCGACTCCGTAGCCATGGTAAAAATATTTGCGCTTTGAATTCATTTCATTTTGATTCAGCCATATTTATCTTGCATCAATGTTAAGATTACAAGATATAGTATTTCGATTTTTTTTTAAACTTTTTTTTTTACTTCTTTAAACCAAAATTCAGAATGTATTCAGAATCTGCACATTTTTTTTTTTTTTTTCAATTTTTTGATGCCATAAAATAAATTTTCGTGTTGTCCTTAATGTTTAAAATTTTGGAACTGTTCAAAAATACCATTGAAATAGCGAAATCAAAAATATATTTTTACTTTTCTATATATGTTTTCTATCCAGAGATTTTTCCAACAAATTATTTGAAGCAAATTCACCATTAAGTGAGGAATCTATATTTGCCTTAAAAGTTTTCGCAAAGGCGATAGTGTTAAGTTTTTTTTAAACTGTTCAAAATTGAACAAAAATTATTCAAATCAAAAAGTGAAATGTGGGAATGAAGTGAGGTCTTTCGAGCAAAAAAAAGTTTGTTCGAGTCGTTCGATCTGGGGATAGATAGACTCTGAAATACATTTTCTCCAACTCAATATCCATCTTTAAAATTTTTAATGTTTCGCTGTTGTTTAAATTATTGTATTTATTTTCGACTTTTTTTTTTCTTTTTAGCGACAGTTTTAAAATGCATTAAGCCTTCTTTCATGCTTTTTTCTTCTTTCTTTTATTTTTACGGTAAAGTAGGCTAAAAATAGTACATCTTTTTAATTAAATGCTTTAAAATGAATACTTAATTCACTACGGTCGCTATATGTCATTTCGCTGTTGCAACATCACGGGGCAATTGGACATCCTATCACTGAAATATATGTTTAAAATCTTCGCATAAGCAACTCATAGGGGGGAAAGAGGACAAGGGGCAACTGCCCCCTCATTTTTCAGAGTTAAAAATAATGATGATTGAAAATAGATTTTTTTTTCGGGGTAGATAAATTCATTTTTCAAAAATAAAATAACAATTCCAAAAGGGACTTTTTTTTTTTTTTTGTTATTTCAAGGACTTTTGTTTATTACTGGAAGGGAGGAGTACGGTACCCATCTATCCGATGGCTGATGCCATTTTCAAAAATTTTTAGAGTTTATTCAATTGGTATTGTTAAAATCCAAAAATATTGCCAAATTTAATGAAAAAAATTTAAAAAATGCTTTAGGGGAGCCCGCTATCCTCCTACCCTTTTTATGGTTAACTAACCGCTCTCAATATGCAAAAAAATATTATGCGTGGGTACGTACCGGATATTTATAACACTGAACTGAATTTTGTAATGAAAAAGTACAAGCAATTTAATTTAACAAAATGATAAGATATAATGTCAACGACGGCTATGTCCATTCGCTCTCCCATTCCACGTCATGATAATTTCGTCATTTACTCGTCCATCTTATGGTAATTTTGCTCCGGAAAATGTTCTTAAAATTGGAATAGAAAAAGAACCACATCGAATTTTCGAAAAATCGCTTCGAGGTGCACACCTCCATGCTACAAACTAACTTTGTGCCAAATTTCATGAAAATCGGCCGAACGGTCTAGGCGCTATGCGCGTCACAAAGATCCTGGCAGACACAGAGAGATCCGGACAAAGAGACTTTCAGCTTTATTATTAGTAAAGAAGATTTATTTATTTTTTTGAATCTTAATTGCGAACCAACTATTACTAAAAAAAGTTGAAATCTTTACTAATAATAAAGCTCGAAGCCTCTCTGTCTGGATCTCTGTGACGCGCATAGCGCCTAGACCGTTCGGCCGGTTTTCATGAAATTTGGCACAAAGTTAGTTTGTAGCATGGGAGTGTGCACCTCGAAGCGATTTTCCGAAAATTCGATTTTGTTCTTCTTCTATTTCAATTTTAAGAACATTTTCCGGAGCAAAATTACCATAAGATGAACGAGTAAATGACGAAATTATCATGACGTGGAATGGGAGAGCGAATGGACATAGCCAATTGGCGAGAAGTTCGTCATCCATTATTTGAAAATATACAGGCGAACCAAATGACCTTTTAATTTTAAACTACGGGCAAAGCCGTGCGGGTACCACTAGTAAATAAATATTACAAAATAGGAATGAATTTTATTTATTAACTTCAATTAAGTAAAAAAGGAAATGAAAAAACTGAACCTATCACCTTTCTGAATTGCCTTCTGACCTAAAGTTTAAAATCACAGCTTTTGCGATTCTTTTGGCAGTCGAACCAAAAGAATCCTTAAATGACGTCATTTAAGGACGTCCCGCTCCCAAAGAACACATAATAACCGGCAGGAGTTAAGAAAAGAGGGAGGCAGAGGGGTGTACAAAAAGGCACCGATCAAACCTGCTTCTTGTGTGTGATCACCTGTGTGGGGGGCCTTTGGGGTGGGGTGGGGGGCAGTCAGAGAGAACAAAAACAGGTTTCCAAAGATTCGGCCATGAATATGGAAGAAGAAGAAGCGCTCTCCTGAGGACCGTCTTTAACCCGCGCCGACAGGGTTGCTGGGAGGCAACGATTTTCAATTACGTACTTGTCGCCAACCTTTCCTTGAGCCCCTAAGATGCAGGGTCGCTCTCAGTCGTCATTTTGGAGTTCAAATGCAAAACGGAATCAGAAGTTTATCTGTATTTACTTGCTAAACTAGCTAAAACAGTTCAACACATGCACCAAAAATCATTGTTGTGTTGTTATTGTCTCATTAACAAGACATCATTCAGCTACGACATGCACTATTGAAACTTCCAGAGGAATTTCTTACATTCTGCCGATGTTCCTCCTTATCAGGAGCTTTTAACCTACGGCCTGCGGGTCAGATCTTGCCCGTGGAAAGGTTAAAAATTGATTTGCTTGAACCACCACTGAGCAGTTAATTTAAAAAAAAAAAAAAGTAATAATCATGTGCGTATGAGAGGTGGGGGTGTGGACTAGCAATAACTGGACCATATGAAATGAAATTTTGTTGAGTTGTTAGCCCGACTCGCCTTCAAAAACTTGCAATGTGGCCTTTGAGTAAAAAGGTTTAGGAACCCTGTTATGGACCAGGGACTGTCCTGAACTGTTATGGTCCAGCACAGTGACTAAAATGGGATCCTTATGTGAAATCCGCGTGACTGTTACGAAATATCACTAGATCGTGACTGCCGTGATTCAAATCATCATCATCAACAGATTGCAGCAACTTACGAATGTCAATCCGAGGTGAAGTCACAAAGTGACGTTGCAGTGAAACAGTGACGTCTTCATATGACATATTCTGCTGTCATACTTGCTATGAAACCCATGATACCTTGGAACCTTAAATCCCAACACTATTACAAAGATGGTTTACTGGTTGTGTGGAGCCCTGAAGACAGCTCAATCATTTCTTTTTAAATCCAGGCTGGAACCAAGTAACTCATGATGCAGCATCATCATACACCCTTGTGCAAATTAATTGAAACAAAATATTTTTTCCATTAATTTTAAAATCATTCCAAGTACTCTTCACCAATCAAATTAAAATGTGTAAAAATATTTATGGGATGAATAAATCCTTTATCTGACATCAATTTACACCAATCACAGGGGTTCTGAGAGCGCATGTGCAGGAATTTCCGAAGATGAAAGCTGCAGCTATGATCATGTCAGTTCACATTTTACTATCATCAGCCATGGATATGATACCGCGAAAGTGTACAAAGATTGTTTCTTATTCCGAATGCCTATAAAGAGATTTCAAATGTAGTTGGCGTTAATATTGCAACTATGAGCCGTATTATAAAACAAAATAGAGAAACAGGATCCATATTTCCAAAGCAATGAGGGATATGTGGCCGAAAATCGAAATTAACATCAGGAGATGACTCTATTGTACTATGCAAAGTAAAAAAGGACCTCGAAAGACTCTCTCTAGCACAGCATTTAATAGAAATTTAAAAAAATAAAAAGAAATTTAATAGTAGCTCATCCATTGTTCGGAGGCGCCTTTTTACAACTTGTCGGCCTGACTATCGGTCGATGAAGAAACAACTTCTGACCCAACGAATGAAGAAAAAGCGCTACTTGTGGGAGTTAAAATATGTGAATTGGACTGCTGAATATTGGAGGAAAGTACTATTTAGCGACCAAAGTAATTTCACTGTCCTAGGTCAAAGAAATCAACACGTGCAGAGATATCCAGGCGAAAGAGCATGAACCAATTTGTAAAACACCCTCAAAAGAATGCTTTGGGGTTGTTTCGGTTACGATGGGGTTGGTTCCTTGCAACCTGTTTAGGATATGATGCGTTCTGAGCAATATGTTACCATTCTGGCAAAAAAGGTTTTACCAGAGTTAAAAAACGATACCTATCTGGAACGGAGTTTTTTTTTTTTTTTTTTTTAGCCGGATTTAAATAGTTTCTATTCTTCCAAAACGGTCAAGAAATTCGTGTCAGAGAACCAAATTGAGACATTGGAAAAGTCTGGGAACTTTCTTGATATCAAGTCAATTAAAAATCTTTGGGATATATGCAAGAGTCGTTTATTGCATACGGACGGTTCAACTATGGAGAAGTCAATAACTGCTTTAATTCATGTTTGGGACAAGGACTCAAATATTATAAATAATGGGGTTCTTCCCTACAGTCAAAAGTAATACTTTTTGTCACTGAAATTGATAGAACAAGCAAAAAAATAAATAAATAATAATAACAATAACATGGACGCAGAAAATACTTTTATTTTCCCAACAGGAATTTTTTAATTAATTTTTTGAAATGTCCGATTTTTCAAACAAGGCGTGGTCTTGATGACGTCACAAATGATGCTCTTTGGCGCATCTTCCTATCGCGTTTTCACGTTATGATAATCAAGAAGCGAATTAAAATTTCGCTCTACGCTTGCTATCAACCACATCGTTGCCAATACACGTGAGTAAAGATGCGAATTAAATATTTTGTTCTGTGAATGGCAACACTGAACGGCATTTCATCATTTGTGATGTCATTGGCAGAAGCATAAACAATGAAAGCGCACCGATTTAAGTAATTTTTTTTAAAATAGTAAACTTAAATTATTTGAAAAATGGTCAGATCCTATGTTTTTAAGCATGCTCTTTCAGAAAAAGATACTTTTAAAATTTTGGAAACTGACTTTATGTAAACTTAAATAAAATATAATTTCTTCTTAGTTTTCTCATTTTTTCGAGTTTGTTTCAATTAATTCGCACAAGGGTGTAGGTATTGCCATACAATGAAACCCTCATTTACTTCATAAATTTCTCTAATGAAATCGATGACGTATGCACAAAAGAGCACTAAGACATAGAGTAAATATTTTATAGGAGAGTGTATCGAGTGATACTCATTTGACCGTTATAGTTCAGATTTCTTGAATCATTCTTTCTTTTCTTGCACTGATGAAGAAGTTTGTTTTTAATAGCCTCGAAACAGCTGTTTACTGAGTTTTTAACTCGTTTTAAATGCTTTCATTTGTACTATTAAACATTTTGACTTATTTTACTAATTTCTTAGTACAAAGTTTTTCGTTAGCTTTTTTACATATTATACTCATTGATTCTGTTATCTATTCATCTATCTATCTTTCGTAATGAATATGATATTGTTGCCTCCAGCCAATCTGGTACGTCTTTTAAACTCAAGTTGTTTCAAAAGAAGAAAAAAAAATCGCCCTATTAATGCTAAATCTTTAATCCTAGCAACCAGTGGCGGAAAGTACCTGCCAATCCGCTTTTGCTTTGCGTTGTGACCTTTGACCGCAGAAGAGATGGAAGACCTACCAACCTAAGAGAGAACCTACAAAAAATGAAAAAGAAAGGGGAAAAAAAGAGGAAAATATCTTCTTCAGGGGCATTTCTGTCCTTACTTTCTTAATGTCTACTTCGATTTTTCTTCTTTATTTTCCTTTGTATCCCCCACCGAGTTACATAAAAAGAAATTTTTACTTTCATTTAGAAATTTATTGCAACTTGTACATTTTTATCTTCACGGCTACCTTTTCTCGAGGTGCATGGATGAAAAATAAGCAGAAAATTCCTAAATTAAAGCTAGGGTCTTAGTGGTTTTTTTTTCCTTGAAAGGCCGAACTAAGAAACGTAGACTTTTCTTTATGCACGCAGTAATAAGAAACATTATGGAGGTTAAATATTTTGTTCCAGTGATAGTTGAAACTAAATTTAGTGGATTAAATGGCAATGGAAAAACTGTATTTGAAAGTTACGTACTTTTTGATCTATTTGATTACTCACAATTGATGCAACAGGTGACTAATTAATTCGCGAATATCAGAATGAAAAATAATTGTAATAATAATTAAAAAAAAAAGATACAAACAAGAAAAGGGGGGAAGGGGGGAAAGAGACAGACAGATAGAGAGAGAGAGAGAGATAAAAATTGGAAGGGAAGGGAAAAATAGTAGCTAACTTGTATTTTTGATTTTTTAATTCATCAGACTGACTAGTTTGGATGAACAAAAGTTCGGATAATTGGGCATGGGTTGGGCAGGCAATTAAAGAGATGCAGATGTTCCTAACTGTACAAACACAACAAAGCTATGTACAACATACCAACAGCCTTGTTTATGATATCCAGAGACTACAGTTTCGTCATTGTTATAGACTCATCAGTCTGGAATAGTTAAGAGTCATCTCATTGTCATTGCTATTTTGCTTTTATGCTTTAATGTAATGCCACAGTTGTGGCACCGTATTAATGAGTGTGCATCCGTATTGATGAGGTTCCATTACAATAAAAGATTATCTCACGCTTAACAAGAATTAAATCCGTGACTTATCCTTTCAATGGAAATGAGAAAAACACAGAAGCCATAAATAAAATACGTATGGCATAAAATTCAAATGAATAACAAAGCATTAAGCTGGGAGAATATTTAAAAGTTTGTACTTGGGGAAGCGAAATTAATCTACCCTTCTATAATCTATCGCTGTATAATCAATTTTAAATATTCCACGTTCGAATCTCATTAGATACTTCATGTATAGATAAACTTGCACGTGACTTCAAGTAGCGCTTCAGAATTATGCTTCTTTTCACCGAGATTGAGATATTAGCCTTAAAATGCCTCTAAATATCGGATGTTTTCTACATAAAAGTAGTTGAACTTTCCAGCGTGACTGAGTGCCTCACGACGGCCATTTTTTGGAGATTCTCGCACGAATCTGTTTTGGAATAAGAGAGTAATGAAATATTTAAAAGGGAAGATAAGCATTAATGAGGTGAAAAAAAAATGACGAAATCACGATGGCCCAAACTGACCGTTTGTGCTGAAAATCAGGAAGTGATGACCATCGTTATTAACTTCCCTGGCTCCATGTGCAAATTGCCTCCCGTTTTACGAAAGCCCACAGAAGTTTATTCCGCCCACTAAACTATGTCCATGGATGAAATGTAATACAGTGGCTATTCTATCATCATACTATCCCACATCACTACCGCTGCCAGAATTGATCTTTTCTATTCTATCATCATACTATCTATCCCACATCACTACCGCTGCCAGAATTGATCTTCTTGAGTGATAACCGACCTTACTTACATGTATGTAAACTACCGTATTAGGATTGGTAATAATGTCAAAACCAAGAACACTGGGTAATCCTCGCTGCACCACTGTCCTACGTGAAAACTACAGCAGAGGTTTCTAAACTTTTTTGTTCAGTGGAACCTTTGCTTATTTTTACTGTTTTTCCTGAATCCCCTGTATAAGGGGAATTAGTTAGAGTAATATTAATATTCAAGCGTTCTAAATAAGAGTCAATCGGATAGCAATCTTTAGCTCAATGTATTCTAAAAACCGTCAGACAATCAAAATATTTCAGCTGGGATCAGTGGCGGATTGGTTGAAAAAATCGGCCCTGGCATTAGGAGGTGTAGCGGCCCCATAGCACTTATAGATATTAAATTTTACTTAACGACTAGGATATCACTTAAATATGAGGAAATTTTTCTTAACAACTAAATATGATTTATTTAAACGAAATTTAACAAATAAGAACACTTCTGCGCTTTAATGGTGAACAAATTGATACAGTATTAGCTAAACTTTATTTTGAGGGCAAATTGTGATTGTAATTGTCCATTTTTAAGCATTTTTATGATGCCCGGAACTTGATTGAATATTTCCATAATGATAACACTGCTTGTTTAGCATATCCTTTTCTGCAGTCATAACAAGTAACTTAATTGCTCTGTTTTATGAAACTGATCTAGCGATTGTTCATGGGTGAAAGACTAGGGTCGTCTTAGAACGTGATGGATCCCTCGACACGAACACACATTACTGGGCCCTGTCATAAACATTCCCTTTTTTATACTGCCAGACCCTGACGACCCCCAGACTCGATACGAGGTCAAAAACCTGGTGGGAGGGGTCGGGTACGAGTTTGGCAGTCCCTTAATTTTTTTTTCAAACGCATGTATCAATACAAAGAGAGAAAGTGTACTTAGCTTTCGGGCTTCTGGGAGTCATTAAAGTATTAGCGATATAAACTTAATGGAAAGATTAATGTCTGAAATAGGGGGGTCCAGGGGACCTTTCCCCCGGAAAATTTTCGAAATTGTAGTCTTAAAAACTCAATTTTAGGCAATATTTGGTGATGTTAGGGGAGCGTAGGTTCTGGGTTTCTCCTGCTGCAATTTTTCGGAAGTGGAAATCCAAAAACAGAATTTTAAATTATGTTCGAGTATATGCTATGAAGAGCGGTTCCGAGGGCTCTCCTCTGAAATTTTTAAAAAAATATTAGCTCTGAAACCGCAGTTTTAGAAGGTCTTTGGTGATTTTAAGTCGAGATAGATTCCGAGGCCATCCACCAGAAAATTTTCATATTGAAGTCTTAAAAGCCTTTTTTGGTAAAGACTAGGGCACCGGCAGTTACTCGAAGTTAAGTTCCAAAAACGAAATTTTTGCTGACCTTCAGTGATGTTAGGAAAAGGAGTTTTCAGGAGGCTCACCCCGGAAAACTTCCGAAATTGAAGCACTAAAAACGAGATTTAAAAAGTTCTTCGTTGATGATGCCGAGAGAGAGGAGGGGATAGGGCACTTTCCCAGAAAATGTTTGATACTGTTAATTTTAAAACACAGTTTTAGACCATCTTTGGGAGTGTTAAAAAATGGGAGATGTTTGAGTGCTTTCCTCCAGCAAATTTACGAAATTGGAATTCCATGTTATGGCGGGAGTGGATTCGGCTGTTCTCTTATGAAGTTATTCAAAATTGAAGCCCAAAAATTTAAATTTTACGCGATCTTCGATGATATTAAGAGGGGGGGGGGGAGATTCTGGGGACCACCAGAATTTTTTCAACATTGGTTTTTTATCAACTTATTTTCCTTTTAAACTGAGGGGCCCAAAACCGTGAGTTTGTACAGTGTACAGAATACTTTATGTTTCGTCAAAAAATGTTTGAAACTCACATTTCGGCGGCCTTTGATTTGATTACCTTAATAATGTAGAGTCTTTCATGGTCCTCAATGGTATTTTAAAATTGCATTTTTTAAAATAATTTTACGGAAAAAAATATTTTGTCACTTTTATTCCAATTGTTATAAACAGGGTCGCCGAGAGCAAAAAGGGGAAAAAATGACATAGGTCAATTTTTTTCACAGGCATCCTTCTACACCTTTCGCCATTAGGATATTTTACCCTCTGCGCGAGTTTAATTCCAAGCCGGGCCCCTGTTCTAAAATTAAGTTGACATGACCTCACGTCGGCCCTTGTTTTAGAGCAATTGTGAATTGTCATTTATAAATAAAAGCGTCAAAGAAACCAAAAGTATTTTAACTTTTTACGGTCGCTAAGGTTTTCCGTTTTTTTTTTTTTTTTTTTTTTTTTTTTTAATTTATTCATTTATTTTTTATTATACCACTAAAAATATATTGGCAGCCCCAGTGCCCGACAAACTAAAAGTAAGGCTCGAGGTCCATATTAATTTGTAGGTCCCCTGAAGACTATGCAGTGTTTGATTTAAATTTTTAAAGCACGAATGCACTTTTGGAGGCATCTTTGTCTAATCACACAACTATGTATAAATCACTTATGTGCATTTATGAATCCCCTTTGGGACCCTTCATAATCGTGACCAAGAAAATTCTTTACTGGCAAAATGATTAAAAATTCCCCTTTAAAGAAGTTTTTTTCCCAATTAATAGGTCATAATTTTTTTTTAATACATGTATTTTTCATATCGTTGCAATGCTATGCATAATTCATTGAAAAATGTGGAGCCCCATAGGTACATGGGGCCCCAGAATTAGGCAGTCTGTGTGGTAATCAGGTCCTGGACAGCCCCATTTCAGAAATTCTCCCTCCCCCTCTTGGTGACAGCCCTGCCTCCCTTCACCCGCAAGGTGTAGTCCATGCATAAAGAGGAGCTGAGGCTGTGTTTTGCGAATTTGCGTTATTCTAAACACATGCGCGCAAAACTTAAATTTTGCTGTTAGTAGGCAGGCCCGAAATACTTTGCTGTTAGTTGATCGGCCCAAAGCATGACCGGCCCATCGGGCAAATGCCCGGCTGCCCGCCGGCTGTATCCGCCACTGGCTGGGATACTGTGAATTCTCTGTTTTAACTCATCCAGAGTCCTTGGTTGTCCTGAACTTTGAGTCTTTGGTTGCTCTACAGAGAATTCAGGATGAAATCCATAGTACTCCTAACTGAATGTTGTAGCGGTTAATGAGGAATTTCAATTTTAACAGCAGATTTCAAGAGTAGATTTGTACAGGAGGACAACATTTCTAAAGAATGTAATTTTCAAAATGATAAATTCCATTAATGTAGCTTTAAAAATGACAGGTTTTAAGATTCCAATTACTATGAATGATATGCTTTTCTTCCATTAATTTTTTTTTCTTTTAACCTGATTGATAGAAAGTTCTCTTGCGTGCGCGCGCGCGCGTGTGTGTGTTACACTGTATTTAGATGAGGGAATCATTTTTCACATCTAGCATTGCAAAGTGGCTATATCCAACATTCTTCTCTTCCTTACACATTCTCTCATTTCGCTTATTTATCTTCTAGGGAACTAGGACTAGATCTAGATAGCATCTAGATAGAACTGGGACTTGCTATCGTTTCGTGTTGTTTAAGAGATTTTCAAGCCTGAAAATAGTTGCTTGAAAGAAGAAAATTTATTTGTGCGAACCTGGAAACCATATAATAATATAATAATGGGAAAAAAAACATTTCCAAGATCACCAGTAAAAAAAGTATCTGTGTGTATAAATTACTTGCCCTCATGTTCCCGTTATCGAAATTTGAGTATGCCGAAATTTTAAGAAAATTAGACAAATTTAGCGAGTTTCGGCGAGTAATGCCAGACATCGTTTTACAATTACTCACCGACACTTGGTAACTTCGATCTCTCGCCAGCCTTCCAATTTGGTACTTCTCTTAAAATTTTGGCAGATTTAAAGACGTTATAGCTTAATAACGGGGACGCGAGGGCAAATACTTTTCGTCTCAAAAAGTGTGTTAACATACTCTTTCAATAGCAACCTATTCAAATTTTTCTATTATGACACTATTCATGTGGTTCCTTGGTTAGTACAGTTACCTTGAAATCAGAAATTAAATTTGCAGAAATTCTTTTAGTCTCGCGATTACAAACACTTCCGGAAGATTCGAACATCCTGTTCTTCCAAAGAAAATGAAATGAAAGCAGCATCATTAAAGCTGCTCATTTGAATAGCAATCTCGAAACAGAAAGAAAAAAAAGAATCTTTCATCTTTCGCATAGGAATACTCACACACTCTATCCTTAACTATCTCTTTAACAGATTTACATAATCACCGCAACCAAATGTCGTGTGGTGTATCATTTAACTACGTAATTGTGTTTGTTCATTCTTTGTGCGGGTGAAATCTACTAAAAATCTATTTGGGTAAATAGTAATAAGAGTAAAAGGATTGCTGTAATAATTACAATCCTGTTTCGATCGACAAGGTGTCGATCGACAAGGATCGTGACGATATGCCTCACGCTTGATCGTTAGGAATAGCTAACTTAAGTGCGTGTAGATATATATCAACTTTTGTAACTGATGTAATATGCATTAAAAATAATTTTCGAAACTTCATGATAGAATAAAACATCAGTAGGGTTGCCAACCTTGGAGAAACTATTTGAGGAGCATCTGTGGTGATTTTGAGGAGCACTTTGCCAATTTTCGGAGCAGCTCGGTATTTTGTATAAAGATCAACATAAAAAAATAAACCTTTTATCTAAATTTGTTTTTGAGCTTTGTTAATCTATCATTTAAGCACTAGCATAAAAATAATTATTTTTAAATAAATTAAATAGCTTTAAACACTATGCCATGCTTTGAGTATGAGCACCTTTAATTTCCCATATTTACATGCCTGTCAAAATAATCTAGCAAAATGTAATAAAAATAAATTTCATTCTATTAAAATCTTTGGTAAACCTGGTCAGAATTAAGACTAAACGGGAAATGCGGCGTAAAATTATTTCTTTGTGGAGCTACGGAGTTTCGCTATTTTTGAGGAACAACTACGCAAAATGCGAAGCAGTTGGCAACCCTATACAATAGTTATTCGTTCCGCAAGTTAAAGAAGCTATGCTTATTTAAATAAGAGAAACTTTCTTTTTTATTCGCACTTTTTGTACTACTGATTTTTACTCTTTTGGAATTACACGCACAAATAGTATTATACTAGTGGTACCCGCACGGCTTTGCCCGTAGTAGAAAATTAAAAGGTCATTTGGTTCGCCTGTATATTTGCAAATAATGGATGATGAATTTCTCGCCAATTGGCTATGTTCATTCGCTCTCCCATTCCACGACATGATAATTTAGTAATTTACTCGTCCATCTTATGATAATTTTGCTCCGGAAAATGTTCTTAAAATTGAAATAGAAAAAGAACAAAATCGAATTTTTGAAAAATCGCTTCGAGGTGCGCACCCCTACAAAAATCGGCCGAACGGTCTTATGCGCTATGCGCGTCACAGACATCCAGACATCCTGACAGAGAGACTTTGAGCTTTATTATTAGTAAAGGTATCTATTTTCAGTGTGTGAAATGCGTATCAGATTCACTCGATATCCGATCAATTAACAATGCAAATCCATCGATTATGACCATCAAACCTGATCCAGACGATCTGAAACTGATTAACCGGCGTCGGGCGATGGAAAAGCTGCAATCAATCAGAACCAGTGATTCTTCAGACATTTACTAGAATACTCAGATTAAGGGTATCCTTAAATTTGAATTTACTGTAGGGGGAGTTGGGGCGTTTTTCTATTTTTCTTTTTTTATCTCATCAGAAATTTAATGAGAAGTTCAATTTTCTACAGTAAATTTTATTGAATCCTTTTTATGATCCCAGATTTTTTTTCAAAATGAGGAATGAATTAATTTCTTATATTAATGTTTTAAACGGAACCTTGTAAAGTAAACCAACGTGCCTCGTGCCCATAGTATGTTGGTCCCGCTCGCGGTTCACGTTGGACCGCATTACGCAAACAACTTCTGCTATAATTTGGATAGATGAACAATGATAAATTGTATACAATATTGTAACTAACTAATTTTCTTTTGTGAGTGGAAAACCTAAAGTTTAAAGATTGATGTAACACATTAACTTGATTTTAATTGATAAAACATTTTTAACTAAAAACAGCAGTAAGTATTCACCATTAGTCCATAATTAGTACTTTTTAAAGATGTAGCGAAAAACTAATTATTTAATATTCATGAGAAGAAGAACGTATGTTAAAATTAACTAAAGATGTGCTAAATGATATCTGAAAAGTGTTACTTTTTAAACAGACATTGGGTTCTGGAAGAATAAGTCATAATGTCACTTTCAGGCATAGTTGCATCCATATTAGTTGGGGAAAAAAAGCAATTTTCCTTCACTGCATCGCATGATATAATTCCAAAAAGAAAAGAATCCTGTTAAACTAATATCATGTATTTCAAAGAAATATTGCAATGAACTTGACATCTTTAAGTTAGTGTAGTCTTTGAGTTCTAAAATTGAATAAAGAAAATGAAATTGATAATCTCTCTCTCTCGAGGGAGAGTGAAATCTGTCCTTTTTATTTTTTCAATCAATTATGTGTTTTGTTTTGTTTCTATGTAGATGACTTGTTTGGTAAAAAAATTACGTTTAATCCAAGAACTTGACTATAGTATGTACGTATACTACGTATTTTATTCTTTGGAAACAACTGTATGCAGAATTTTAGAAGAATATTTGAAAATATAAATGGTAGAAAAGTGCAGATACGAAATATAATCTTTTGGTAAAACTGATTTAGTATAATTTTTGTACTTTTGAAATATACCTTTGCTTTTTTTCCCCCTAAGTGTTTTTACTATTAGTTCCAAACATGAGCAACATGAAATAAATGTAAAAAAAAAAAAAAAATAGCATAATGTTGTTATTGTTGAGATTTTAGAGAAAAAAGTTTTTAAATTACTTGTGGAAAGTTAGTTCGGTTCAACGTGCCACGGAAAAAGTGGACCAACGTCAGGGGCGTAGATAAGGGGGGGGTTTTGGGGACAAAACCCCCCCCGAAACGTTAGTCTCAAAAAAAAAAAAAAAAAGAGAAAAAGAAGAGAGAAGAGAAAGTAAAAAAAAAAGAAAAGGAAAAAATTCCAAGCGATTATATAATATATATATATATATATATATATATATATATATATATATATATATATATATATATATAATATATATATATATATATATATATATATATATATATATATATATATATATATATATATATATATATATATATATATATATATATATATAAAAGAAGTAACCCCCCCCGAAAGTCGGGTCTAGCTACGCCACTGACCAACGTACCCCCTGTTCTTGGCTAGAAAAAATGCTGTCATATTTTTTTCCTTTAGGGCAAAAAATAAAATAAGTGCAAATAATTGCAAAGTAAAAGAACTTACTTTACGAAGGAAGTTCAATTTATTCACTGCAATCTTAACAAAAACCATTAAAAAAATAATGAAATAAAATAAAATAAAATAAAGTTTCAGATTTTTAAAAATTACTTAGCGCTACTGAAATAAGGCTTTCAGAAATAACATTTACTCAATAAAACGGAACAATGTGATTTCATTATAGAAATTGTTGCACCACTATTTGTTTGTCATAAATTAAAATAAAATAAAAAAATCTGTAGTATTAAAATAATTGAGACCGATCCAACGTGCCCAATGGTCCAACGAGCCCCTCCTCCCCCTAATTATTGAAACTAGAGAATCAGTGGCGCCGACTCCATGGGGCCTGAGGGGGCCCGAGCCCCCTCAAAAATATTTTTGAGGGGGCAGAGCCCCCCCAATAAATCAAGAAAATTATTAATTATATTATGCTTTCTAAACTCATCCCAAAATCCCAAAGGAGTACTACAATGCACTTTATATTGAGGTTTGTTAAATGGTACAATCTTGCATTATTGTGCGGTTTACATCAACTGGACTCAGACAGGTCATTGTATTGAACAACAGTGCTTGCTTTTTTTAAACAGAGGGGAAACAAATTTTGAAAAATCAACTGAGTTTTTCAAAAAAGGACTAGACATTGAGAGATTGTGTTTATATTCGAATACGTTAGCCGATATCACTAATGAAGAAACAACTGGTCTTAAAAGACATGCGTAAATTAAATTACCTTTTTACGAAAATACTGTGAGTGTTTGTATATATTTATTTCTTTTTTTCAAAGCCAAAAAATATGTGTCAGGCTCGTCGAGTTTTCGATGTTCTAATGTTGATTATATGACTTTAAAATACTTAAAAAAAAAACTTTAAAACTCACTATTTTTCATTTCAAATTTAGAAATTTTCCCGCAGTATGACCCCCTCCCCCGGTTTCTCCCTCCCTCCATTTTTTTTAAGTCGGCGTCTCTGGGAGTGCCCTTCCATTCAAGTCAAATGTCCTACCTTATATCAATGCCTAGCGCCGCACTGCACGGCTCCCCATAAAATAGAACACAAAAACTCTTACTAAGACAAGTGACATAATTTAGTTGAACCAGAAAATTTGTAAAACAATTTTTAGATTGTTTTACTTCGAAAACGCCATGTCACATGCTGTTTGTTTGTTAAAATTATACACACCAGAAAATATGGCATTTTCAAGGTAAAAAAATCTGACCTTTATTTGGGGTGGGGGGATCTCCAAGGGATTGCATAACCCCCTAAACCCCCGGTGATGTCCGGCCCCCCCCAATAATTTTTGCAAGTCGGCGCCCCTGTAGAGAATTGTCCTGAAGCGGCGAAGTACTGTCGGTTCTAATGGGGGACATTTAGTCTCTCATTGACTTATATCATACCATTATTGGCACAATACATTTATATAATTCTTTACTATTTGTGTCTGACACCATATGGAATTAAGAAACTGATTTTTTTTTTTTTTTGGCTGTTTGTTCTTTTGTAGAAAATTTTCAAAGAAATTTCATTATTTTTTTCCAGATTTGCCCTTTTCATTGTATTGAATTTTATCTGGGCCATTTAGAACACTCAGTTTTTTAAGTACAGCTTTGATTTTTCTAAATCCGGGATAAATTTTGACATATATTTCTCAATAAATTATCCAAGACTTGTCCGAAGAAGTAAACGTATCAAAATAAAATGATGGGTAGCGGCGAAATTTTGATATTATGGCGTAATGTTTTCTTTATTCTTATTTTATTATTTTTTTTCGCAAAAACAAAGCTATTGAAACTTTTTGAGATAGAATAACAAAAATAACAATTTTCTAATATCACAACAGCAGAAGATTGAAAACGGCTTGCAAGGTTTTAGTTTAAAAAAAATTGCGAATCGGTATTTCTCTAGAGTATACCCTCCGTAGTGCTGTCTCTCCCTGTCATTATAGTATGAGAATTCCCTCGACCGAATTAAGATAAGAATAGGCAGGCGGGGAACTAAAGAGCTATATCCCTTCTTTTTAATGTAGTAATCACTCCGAATAATGCTTCACTACTGGTTGAGCGCTTGATCCCTATTTGCATAATGATTGGGGAAACCGGAAAGTCGCGGAAGAAAAACCACTTTCTGCGGGCAGAAAGCTAAATAAATTACAATCCAGGGAAAATAATATAGCTCCGTATTAGAATAATAACCGACGTGAAAAGGGAATACGCTCCATGGGGTGACTTCCATCGTCACGGTGTCAATAGCGTGAGTTGGGAGGATGGGGACTGGCTAGCACGTGTTTGCACTTCAACTGCCCATATGCCCGACCCCGCTGTTTCAAGAAAATTAAACTCTCAGACGACTTTTGTTGATGAATGCAGCGTCGGTTAACATACATAATAAGGTTAACATAAATAATAAGGTAAACTCCTTTTAATATAATCATTTAACACTTGACCTCATGCCTCAAGAATGCCTGAATGATTAAGTTCCTCATATTCTTACGGCGGAAAAAAGGTTCTAAAAAATTTAAACTACTATAAAATTTGAACTTGTACGAAATAAAATCGTTTCATTCGTTCATTCTTTTTATCTATCAGATGTAGATGGGGCCGCTTTTGCCAGGGTAGGACGCATAGAATTTATAAATAGTATAACAGTAAATCCGTGATTTTCATTTCCTATTTTTTTTTTGTTTGTTTCCCCCTCCCTTCTTTTTTTTTTGGATTATTTAAATAACTATGGCAGTTATATAATGATCCAAGGAACCCTTCAACGATTGAAGAAAATCGCTGCAAGATAAGTAAAAGTTACAAAATTAACAAAAAACTTTTACAAAACACTTAAACAGAAAACAATTTTAAAATATTATTTAAAAATGTCCGACATTTTTTTTTTCTTTTGTATAATGATTACCTAACTTAGGGCACACAGAAATGTAAGTTTCAAACTTTTTTTTTACCTCCAAAAAACATGTGCAGTACATGATAGAAGCTAGTAATAAGATTCAGTTAAAGAAAACAAAAAGAAGAGAGAATAGGTAAATAACATAAGCGCTGCCGACATCTTTATACTTTCTTTTTTTAGATCAAAATTTCACTACAAAAATCGCAGCAAATTGAAGAAAAATACATAGGCCTCGAAACATGTTTCTAAGAGAAGACAATTTACAAGAAAGAAAGATTTAAAATATTTATGTAAAATGGAGCAAAACAAAACTTTATCAAGCGATTCAAGATACATGATATTAAAATAAAATGCCGTGGAAAAAGAGATGTGAAGTACCACCGCGAAATTACCATCTCAGCCAAAAATATTGTAAGTTTCGTGCTACCTCAATCTAAAAAAAAAAAAAAAAAAAAAAAAAAAAAAAAAAAAACGAGTCTCTGAATTTTACCTTAACCAGCAAATAAAAAGATTCTAATAATAAAGTGTTTAAAACTTCAATGTCAGAAAAATTTTCATGGTTTCCCTCCTGAGCTCCCATTTTCATAATATTACCAAATGTTGTCTACAATTGGATTTCTGGATCTTGAATTTCGTATGATTGCTGAAGGAGTGTTCCTGACCTCCGTCCTTCTCCTAAGATGGTCTACAATCACGTTTTTAAGATTTCACACACACATAAACAAAGTTTTGGCAGAGGCTGAAGTAATTCTTATTGGATTCAAAGTTCATCTAAAATTGCGTTTTTAGAACTTCAATTTTGAAAATTACTGTGGGATAGCCTCTGAACCCCATCCCTTCCCTCACATGATGAAAGATAACTTAAAAGTGCGTTTTTCAACAAATTATAGTTACGAAACAGTTTCGGGGTAGTACTGGAATTATAGGTATAAAATTCGAACCAAATATTATACTTATAATTTCGCTCATATAACAATTTTTTTTTCTTCATAAAAAAACGCAGTTTGCATGCTTATAATCCTTATTTGTGTGGCATCTAACTCTTCGAACGGGCACAAGATATTAGAAAATACTAAAAGATTGATTTTTTTTTTCTTTCCAAAAACCAGTTTGGCTAACATACTTATCATTTATTCACCATTATAATACTCTATACAACTTTTTGCGTAGAAAATGTTCATATGTTACATTTTGTATGAACAAAATATGTTACTTTTTATAAATTTCTTCATAATGGTGACACATTCCAATTCTTATGTCGTGTAAATACGATATGAAATATGGGAAAGTGGTAATTCCTACATGACAAGACCAGTTTATTTAGATAATCGTCCACTGATGTCATTGTTTCTAAAGGAAGCAAACTTCTACATGAAAATTAGTTTTCTGGAAAGGTGATTATTATATTGTACTTTTGGCGAACGCTGTACTTGCAATAGATTTGTGTATAGGTGCGGAGGAGGGGGGAGGGGATTTTCCTGCTGCTATGTTTATGCATGGCCCCATTAGATCTATAGAGTCATAACAACCGCTAAAAATCATGGGAACAGAGATTGTACCACTTTAATCATTTTTACACATGCGCATAAAAAGGTTTTGCGGTCTAACATTCATTCGTGACAGTGCAGAATTATCTCCCCCCAGTTTACACAAAAATGTTACCAGCATGTTCGATTATCAGTATGTCCGATGTTCAACAAATCAAATGTCATAAAACCATTTTTAGCATGCATTAGAATTGCAGAGAATAGAAGAATTTCAAGTAGCGATAATAAATTTATTCATTTCATTCTTCAAATAAATATGACTCATTCAGTTACATCACTTACAATGAACTTGTACAAGAAGCAATAATCTCAATAATTCATCATAACTTATCTGACTTGCTAGCGCTAAATAAAATAGCAACACAAAATAATTGAATGCAATTCTTTCGCAGAGAAGGAATAAAACAGAAAACAACGCAAGGGAACAGTAGATATCATTGCAAGTTCTTCAGAAAAAAAAATCTACTATCGAGAGAGAGAGAGAGAGAGAGAGAAATGCTGTTTTTTTTTCTTAACCTGTTTTGGTCTTCAATTGTTATCTTCATTTGAATGTTTTGTGACGAAAAAAGGGGGTGGGGGGGGGGTTAAGTAGTACGTACCACAAGAAAATAACAGCTTCATGCGCGAGAATATTTTCGTTAAGTCAATTTTGATTTGCACATTCTAACGTCCCTTGGCTAAACATAAACAGAAAATGCTTTTTCTTCCAGCTCCTTTCTTTCACAACTACCTATATCTGGCTTGATTGAAATTTGAAATCGTCAAGTTGTTTTGACACATTATCAAACCAAAAAAAAAAAAAAAAAGCTAAATTTGCATCACTGATTTTTTTTTTTTTTTTTTACATTAAAGTGACATGTTAGTTAACGTTTAAGTTGACAAAAAAGTTGAATACTACTGAGGATGTTTACTTTTCAAGTATTGGGAAAGTTGCTTCAGGAAATAATTGTTTCTGAGAAAGAATTTTGTTACTGGCACATTCTTTAAGAAGTGTAAGAGATTTTTCATAAAGGGATCTGTTCTGTGCTATTGTTATTTCGCCGGAAGATGTTTAGGGGTCATTCATTAATTACATTGGCAATTTTTGACCCCCCTACCATTATGTAAGGGTACGTAAGATTTTTTTCAAACCTCTCCCCCTTATTCTTGAGCAAGATTCCATTTCATTTTTCGAAACAATAAATTAAGGAATCTTACATACAACAGTGCGATTCTTTTATTATATTTTACACTATTCATTCTTTGTAAAAACAAGTAAAAAAACAGCTCATCCTAATACGTTTTTTACCTTCCAGACGCAAATGAAATATGATTCCCGCTAAACCACTTGACCACGCGATTTCTAACATAAAATAAAGACCTGGAAAATATTACGTAAGGTGGTATGGGGTTGAACCTCCCCCCCCCCAAAAAAAAATGTAAGAGAATTTCCAACCTCCCTCCCCCTTGGGACCCTCACGTAGTGAATGAATAGTCCCTTTTTCGAAAATAATGACAGACACTCGCATATTCGGCGACAGAGACATCTGTACGAGAATTCGAAGTCTATGTTTGTTAAAAAAAATTTACATCTTCAGTCAATTTAACGCTTTGGGTTTTTTTTTTATTTTTTTTGTTTATTTCGGACTACAATATGTTGTAGTGTACCAGTATAACTGTATCCAAAAAAAAGTTGTATGTACGCGTTTTCTAATTAATATTTCACAGAAAAAAAAAAAGAAAAAAGAAAAACAGAATACGAACGAAAGAGTTGACCGCAAAGGATGAAAGTTGTCAACCACATGAGTTAAGCTACCGGATCCAGTTTAGCCTGATCACAATACAACCTTTCTCTGCATGTTAAATATTACCAAAACATATTACCAAATGATCATGCCGTGGCGCGAGTTTCACTATTGATGACGTCAGGAGAGTTTGGCTCTCGACCATTGGCTGTTATATACATATAAGGATTTTAGTTTATGCAACATGAGAATAGCATATGTGCTGTCAATGATTCTAAGCAGTTCAACAGTAACTGGCTGCTTCAAAGTGTTTCCTCCATTTCCGCAATCCCTACGGGAGAATGTCCTGCAGAAGTGGAGGCACAAACATTTGGTTTTTCACAAAATGATGCAGCAGGGAAAAAAATCACAAGAGGTAACACGTAAATGGATCTCGGTGGCCCAACAGTGCAATTACTATGTTTTTTGCCCGACCACACTCCTGGTCAAACCAGTGTATACCAGTTTAAGGGAGGGGGGGGGGGGAGCAGAAATCACAGTTGGAAAATAATGAACTTTTCAAAGCTGTAAAAGTGTAGTTTCAAAGTTTAAACACCTTAAGAATCAGTAACTTCCATGAACTAGAACTGCAACAGCACAGATCAAAAACAATTAAAATAAAATTCCCCTAATACATCAAAAGGTATGATTGAAACTGAATAACAGGATGAAGGAAATTTCGTGTCCGCAAAGTTGGGGGGACACTAATCATTTTGGGGGAGACACTAGTCCAGTTTTTTATTATTATTATTATTATTCATTTAATTTTACTTTTACTCTCGAGTTTTTTTTTTTTTTTTCCCTGCTTCAACTTTGGAGAATATTTTGCCTACTAAACTTTTGTGACTATCATTAAACATATGACTCGGTGTTTCACATGCAAGAACAGTTTGAAATTCCAATTTAATTTGACAATTGAGGGATATTATTATTAGCGAATTTCAATAATAAGAAAAACAACTTTGCTCCTGCTTTGTTACCACAGATGGCAGCACTATTTCTATGCACTAGAAAAAATTATTTTGGTGCTGCTATCTATTGGAGAAAAGGTAAACTGAAATGCGAGGCGAAGGCAAGAGATGGATTCATTAGATTAAGATAGTGGTTCTCAACCATTTCACTACTGAGAACCACTTGGTTCCCATCCGAAGCCGAAGCGGACCATATAAGATAGAAGTAATATTTTCACAACAATTATATCAGGTTAAATGAGATGAGTCCAAAAAAATTGCAACTATAAAAATGATATAATCAATTTTCACTAGCAGTTCGCGGACCACACAAGACATGAGAATTGTTCGCGGATCACTAGTGGTCGGCGCGGAGTTGAGAATCACCGATCACGGTTAAAGAGAAGCACTATTAAATCCCCCCCCCTTACTGTTTTAGCTTCAAAGCGCTCTTACGGAAGAAACCGAACAGAAGAGTGGTTAGAGTAGAGAGACAATTTAATGAGATGTCAAAGTTAATATCGGAAATTAATTTGAAGAGCTTTATGCTTACATGAAAGTGCAAATTCAATCTCGTACTTTTTATGTTGCCGATAAATTTGCTTCTAAGTAGCCAAAAAATATTTTGCAAAATTGCTACAAAGGGTCGTCCAAAATGATGCCGCCAGAAATGATGAGGGGGAGGAGGATTCGTGAAATTGCAACAGTTAGTGATGAGAGGGAGGGATAAGTAAGAAGAATTGTGACACCAAGCATTTTTTTACAAGAATATGTTTTTGAAAAGTAGTACAACATGTGACAGGGGGGAGGGGTTAAGTTGAAGTCTGACCATTTGTGACGACAAGATTGCGGAGAGGGGCCTCAAAAATGTCGAAAAAAGTGTGACATTTCTGGACAACCCCTAAATTGACACCAATGAAATGAAATAGTTTGTATTTGATATTGTATTTTATATGTATATGTCTGTCGTAAAGTGTTTGTATTAAATATATATATGTAAATAATTAAATTTTAGTGCTCACAAATGATATTCATTTTGCTCTGGAGACTTATATTGCATATAATTAAAACTTTAATGCAGTTCAAATGTTTTAAAATATGTATGAACAAGTGATTTAAACCGAGCCGTAAGTGTTTTGTTCATAAATATTTATCAGAAGTGCTCACTTGGAGGGAGGGGGGGGGGGGTTATGGCGAAGACTGCGCTATTGAAATTTTTTGGGGTGTGTGTGAGTCTGTTTTTTGAGAGGTATTTTTCTAATTAAGGGGGGGGGGGGCTCTTGCTCCGGGGGAGATCTCAACGATACTGAGAGGGATGTACCCTTGCCCTTACGGGGGTGGGCACCCCTTTATTTACTGCCGTCCTTTCATCTTGGAACAGAGCGGGTCTCCTGTTTTCCTACAATTATTTTCAAAATGCTAGTCTCATGATCAAAAGTAGTTGCAATTTCTAATAGAAAATGCAATGTATTACCAAATATAGCTTTTTCTAACATAGTTATAAACCAATAAATTGACTGAAGAAGAATTACAGAATGAGGGTGTTTCCTTCATTCAAAAGTTATACTTTCAGTTCCTGTAATTAATAGAATAATCGGATCTCCATAAAAGATGTCAAAAAAATTTCCGCCGTTTTGATCACCCCTCACCTCTTTATCACATATCAAATTATTTTTCATAAACATATTTTTATAAAAAAAAAATGCGATGTCACACTCATTGTTACTCCCTCCCTCCCACGTGTCACAAGCAAAGCGTGGCATCATTTGCGCACAATCCCTCTTCAAAAAATACAAAAGCTTGGTCCCAGAAAACAAAAGAAAAACTTCAATTTTCTCGGTATTTATTGATTTTTTTTAATTATTATTATTTTTACTTCCTTTTACAAAAAAGGAAGTATTGTATTCGCGACAAAAATTTCACTCAAAAATCGACCTTAATTTCCATTTTACTCACCCCCGAATGAATATTGAGTTTTTTTTTCGACTCGACCAGACGTAGATAAGTGCCTAAGAACGTATAGACACGCGAAATATCCGTAATGACGATTCCCGAGTTAATTACAAAGAATTTTCTCGTGACGTCTGTATGTACGTATGTGCGGATGTGCGTATGTATGTCGCATAACTCAAGAACGGCATGTCCTACAAAGTTGAAATTTGGTATGTAGACTCCTAGTGGGGCCTAGTTGTGCACCTCCCCTTTTGGTTGCATTCGGGTGTTTCTAAAGGGGTCTTTTGCCCCTTTTTGGAGGGAAATAATTGTTAATTTCGATGTAAACTCAAGTGGTGTTATAATTTGGCGGACACTTGGCAATATTTCGCCAGTCGTTTGGTCGCCAAGTTTTGTCGGCCATTTGGCGATAAATTTGGCGATTTTTTAAAAATTAAAAAAAAATAAATCTGTTTCAGTTTGGCCACTGCTGGTGATATTTAGAGAGTAAACTATTGAATCACATTTAAATTGCCAGTAATGGGGAAATGACATTAAATTGGAGTAAAAGGAAGTCATGTGATGCACACATCAGCTCGTTTAGTCTCAAACTTATAAACCAAGACTTGGACTTGGCTTTGTGTGACGTCACACATGATGAATGATGATGACTAGCTGCATGTTTACATAACATGCTATCTACCGATATGTAGCTGTGTTTGATTCAATTCGTGCTGAAAATCGTAAATTTTTTTTATAATAGAGAAGAATGAACGAATTTGCTAGAGCTTAGCAGGATAATCTTCTGAAAATTAGCGTGAAAATTACCTTATTAGTACCTCTGAGGTACAAATTTAATTTATTACATCAATTAAATTTGTACCTCAGAGTCACTCTAACGTAAGTCACATAATCACTACCTTACAGGAGAGAGGGAAAACGTTTGTTTGGAGTATGCTAGGGATGGCACACGCGCTGTTTTAATACCAGTAAATAACTGCAAAGACTTTTGTTTCAGAATTGAGGAGTTTACTTTCAAAACGGATTATATCCAGTTTTATATTTTTTTGGCGAAATTAAAAAATAAAAACATTTTAACGCACAAACACTAACTGTTAGAATTTCAAATTTTTCACCATGTTTTGGTGGATAACAAGTGACTATTGGCATAAGTCTAGGAATTTTTCCTCAATTTTATCATATCTAAATTGCCAATTTTATTTTAGATAGTATACAGGTATCCCTCGTATAACACAATTAATTCGTTTCGTGTAGTATCGAAACCGCGTTATACGAGACTTTTTTATAAACGGTTTTTTTACTCATTTTTTAACCTAATTAGTCATGTACATATCATAAATCATGTCAATGTGTACCGTGTTATATCGAAACCGTGTTATACAAGATCTTGAAATAATGTAAATCAAGGAATATGTAGTGTTATATCGAAACCAAGTCATAAGTTGAAAATTTTACAATAGCTGAAATTTCGGCTTAATAGAACACACAAACGAAAACTGGCATCCAGAACATACAAAGACTCACTGATTTAAAAATAAGAGTTAAACTTTATTATTTTACATACCTCAAATTAAAACTGTTCTGCATAACAAGAAAAAACTTTATCCGATTTTCTCTCTGTAGTAAGAACAAAACGCATTTTGTAAGGAAAAAAAATCTGAGCTTTTCTGTAGCAATAAAGTTCGTCTGAGCAATAACAACAACAAACAAAATTTAAAATAAAATAAATAGAATTATTCTACTTATTTTATTTCATATTTTGTTACGACTAAATTTTTTATTTGTCGTTTGCTAAATTTAGCTTATGTTTAATCCTAATGTTATTTTCTTACAATGCATTGGAAACAAAATAATATTCACTTTTTTGCTTTTAGAACACTGATGAAAAAAATCTAAATCTAAGTAAATAAAAAAATTGAATCAATTTACTAATCATTTATGCTGAGATTGAGGGGTGGTCAACTACTGGTGGTCTAAGATGCAATAATTGCCAGTATAGTTGACGAGAAAAGTCAAGTAATGAACTTAAGTTGGTTTTAAAGCTTTTTTCTAGAAGCCAAAGTGATTGCAAACATTTTCTTGGCTTAAGATAAAACATAATGCTACTTTTGCTCATTAAAAAAAAAAAAAATGTAAGTAATTGACTAGTCGCTTGTTCGCTGAGCCTACATAAACAAAATTTGCGACATGGTTATTTGGACAGATGTTCTCCTAATTGCGAAAATTTTAAACAACGTAGTACTAACACAGATTCTGTAAAAGTAAACTGATTTAGCAAATTTCGAATTGCAACACCCAAATTTTTCTTGCGCAAATTGATCCGCGTATTGAAAAACCTCAAATTGCGTTGTAATGAGTGGCGTATGACAAAAACGGCTAAGATGAAAGTTGTTTATCCTAGTGACAATATAAAAAAGAAGCATTTTTCATAACTCACAGGGTAAGACAGTAGTAGAAGCATCATCCACTAAACACCATGTGCTCAGCTTAAGGAAAAAAATCTTTAAAAGGCACAGCTGAAAGCGTGTTTCTTCAGTCGGTGCTTAAATTTTCGAACAAGCAATTTTCGAAACATGTCGCTCGACACAACGCCATTTCTGGCTCATCAATACACTGATCAATTTGCGCACGGAAAAAGTGGGTGGTGTCATTTGAAAATTTTGAGATTCTATCACTGTAACCCCGCAGCTATGAAATCCCTACGTTGTTTAAAATCATCAATCTCAAACACCTTCCTTCAAATAACCAATCAATAAATAATAATAATAAATCAATTATAATAATAATTTTGTGGATTATCCGCGAAATTCAGCTATCCGCAGCTACCATGAAACCCTATTCTGCAGAGAATTGGGGGTTTACTATAAAGATGCCAGTGGCTTAGTTTTGGCGCCAAATGTCACGAAGTTTTCACGACATTTTAACTTATTAGTCATCACTGTCGTGTAATAACCATCAGCAAAGTCACGAGACATTTGTGATGACGTCATCCACCCAATAATCAATCAGGGGCGACCTTTAAGGGAACACAAGTACATACAGACATGCCTCCGGTCCGATATTAATAGTGTAGATTTCAGATTTTAGTGTTTAAAAAATGGTCCATTACTGGAAGTGAGCGGTCAACTACTGGCGAAATCTCCCTTTTAAACTTCTATTCGAAATAACTTGAAAAATAGTAAGCAAAACAGAAAAATGATTAGTAAACGTTGATCCTGATAGTTTTATAGACACGTGAAAAAATTTTCAATTTTTTCCCAGTTTTTTTTTTCTTATGAAATTAAATAGAACTTGTAGAAATTTGCACTAAATGGTCAACTACTGGCGAATCAGCCAAAATTTTATTAGAGTTCATTTTATGCAGTGTGTGCTTGGTAATTGTTTTGATAAATTCATTTAGTCGAAGCTTATATTTTCATTGACTAAAATTCTTAGTAATAGTTTTATAGTAAGTAAAGATTACCAAAAATATTCACTGTTTTTACTACTTACATTACGTATTTGTGGTGTTTGTTTAATTTTCATTTAAAATTGTAGTTTCAGAAATTAAAATTATATAATTTGTACATTCAAAATGTCAGTTACGGTTAAAAAAATATATAGAAGGCTTTGCATAAAAAGAGGTTTCTTGGTTTTCCTCTAGTCAGTAAGGAATTAAGGGCCATCCACCAATAGAATTTCGGTGATAAAGATTTTACGACGACATTCAGTTCCTCGTCATTTTTTTTCTTTCTTTTTAAAAACCCTTTTAATCCCCCCCCCGGCAGTCTAAAAAAAAAACAATTTCATCCGGGAACGTTGTCTGTTTGTCTTTAACTGATGATCGAAAACTTCGCTAAGTTTCGAACATAGTCAAAACCCAATTTAATTTAGTCCTCCTAGAAAGCAGTTTTACCACAATATGTTCTTCGTTAAAAACAATATTACGGGGCAAATTTTGTCCAGCGCATTGCGATTCTTGAACCATTAAGAGTAAACAAACAATCGAATTCAGTAACAGAATTTTTTTTTTCATTGTTGATGCCAACTGGAATTCATACATGAAATATATTCAATAACACACTTACACTCAAAAACTATTTCATTGTTGCTATAAATAAAAGCATTTATTTGTTACAGTCATTAGAGTTTCAGCTTGAAGGAAATTAATAGGATTTCTGGGAACACAACGAAGAGTTGCATGCAATCGAAAATAAAATGGATGATTTGTGTGTTGTTTCTATTCGATCGACCGATGGGTATGTCTTTAGGGTACACCAGAATAAACTTTCCAAGAAAAGCGAGTACTTCTTGAAGCTTTTTCAATGGAATGAACACGAATATGCCATTCTTATACCAGGAATCTCTGGAGAAGCTTTGCGCAATATACTCAACTACGTTTATGATAGAAAAATACGAATCACTGTAGAAAACATCCTTCAGATCCTATTAGCTGCTGATTATTTTTTGCTGGAAGGATTAGTTGAGAAATGCCAAAGGAACATCGCTTTTTGTTTAACAGTCAAGAACTGCGTTGCAGCGTACCATGTAGCACTGCTGATTGATAGATTGTGCATCGAAAAGGTTTGTTATCGTTTTATTCAAGTACATTTTGAAAAGGTAGCTCTGGAGGAAAATGAAAGTTTCACCAACCTTGCAGTGGAAGAACTGACGACTTTATTAAGTGAGGCATGCCTGAATGTGTCTAATGAAGAGATTTTGTGGAAAGTGATCGTTGAATGGGTTAAGAAAGATTCGACGATGCGACTGCGTTATTTGCCACATCTATTGCTGTCCATTTTCGCAGACTTTTCAGAAAAATCGAAACAAGATTTGCATACTGATTTTAATTTCATAAATCTTTCCCAAGGTCCTAGCGTTTTGGAAAAACCTTTTGATTTTGTGAAAACTGAAATCGTTGAAACTGTAAAACTGCTCAATCCGAATAAGTTTTCTGTTAAAGTACGTCAGTCAAAGAAGCTTTATTTCATCGTTAAGTGGTTATCTTTCCACAATAACCGATCTGAAATCTATATGACATTTGATGAACATTTAGACATTTATCGAAAACTCAGTTTCCGTGATGGTTTCTTTCCAAACTTCGTGACAATGATCGATCACATAGTTTACATGTTTAACTCCTTTTCAGGAGAAAATGCGGCTTTTGATGTATTCAACCAGCAATGGTTTTCTTTACCACCCACTACTCGAAGCAGAAGCAGCATTGTTGTTCTTGGGAAGTGCATCTACTCCCTTGGAGGTTGCTTTGAAGATTTTTCCAGAGAATTTAGTCCAACCATCGCAGAAAGATACAATCCGAATCTGTTGTGCTGGGAGCCGATCAGACCTATGAGGTGCAACATGGTCCAAGCTGTTGCTTTTGATGACTTCATTTATGCGATTGGTCAGTACGATATTGGGAGCAATCACTTCATGATCTTTGAGAAGTATGATCCTTGGTCCAATCAATGGCATGAACTACCAGCTCCAACGATTTTGAGATATAATTTTGCTTTTGAAGTTTACCAAGAGGCAATTTTTGTGCTTGGAGGGACAAATGATGATGATTGTTCAATAAATTCAGTAGAAATTTTTGATCCAATTACTGTTTTATGGTCAGATGGGAAAAAAATGTTATACGGGTGAGTGAATTTCGAAATTTTTATTTTAATTGACGCTCAAATATAAGTGTACACAAAAATTCATGATTTGGTATGGGCATTGGTTGGTTTTCGTTGCTTAAATCACTAGCTGCATTTCTGAAAACAGTTTCGACATCAACATTGTCCCGTAGCTTTTGAATTAAATGTTCTCAAATATGAATTTTTTTCAGCATGAAAACTCTTCCATTAAATTACTTGCATATTAACGAATTTGATTAGTTAATGCTAAATTTTCCCATTATCAATATTAGTTATTCCCATTATCAGTTTGTTTTAAAAGCATTAATTTTTTTTTTCTTTACAGATACGCTTCACCTAATGTGCACATTCTAGAAGATTTGCTCATCATTTTCGACTCCTGTGGCAAGATTCCACCAACATATTGGAGTGGAAATGAGTGGGAAAAATACCACAGACTGACAAATCCCGACAAGTATCTATTGTACTGCATAAAAGACTTTGACGTCATCACCAATTTATGGAGACAGAACACTAGACAAGAAAACATTTGGCAGCAGTTCATCGAAGAGAAAGTTTTGTAATTAGTTGCTTATGTTCATTTTTACACTACATTTACTCATGCTAAAATACAAAATTTTATTATTCACTTAGAAATGCTTGGCTTTTTTGAAAAATAAAAACCTGGCAATGAGTTTTTGGTAACATCCATTCACACTTTTTCCTGACAAAAGACTAGCAAATACTGTTGCATACACTGTTAAAACTACGGGTTGCGTTTGGCACCTTTCAGGGATGAAAAGCTTGTTCACCAGCGGCACCTAATACGGAGCCGAATTGGCACCTCTTATTTTGATGAAAAACAGGCACCTTCTAAAAGATAGGCAGCGGGGTTGACAAGAAGGAACCTTCGAAGAGAAAAATGGCACCCTTACTGATTTCTACTGTAGATCCTCCCCCCTCTCTCCCGTATTGGTGCGTTTTAGAATACAGTTGTGTAGTTGTTCTTTTTTTTTTTTTTTAAATAGTTTTGATTCATGATATTCTACGCTTTGGACATTTTTCACGTTGAATTCAGTGCTGGAAATGATTAAAACTTGTAATTACAGCATTTGATCATATTTCAGAGTTTTCAACATGGTTAAGAAGTGTTCATTGCTTAAATTCATCTGATCGTGTAACTCAGTGTTTCTCAACACGAAAATTTCACGATTTATTATAAAATTTATGTATAAAATATACCATTATTATTTTTATTCTTGAATTTCTTTATTTTATTTTAATTTATTCATTTACTTATTTATTTCGTACAAAACTGCTGTTTTGCAATGCTCAGGAACTCCTTAGCACCTATATCCGTGCAAGTAGGTGCAAGTTAGTTTGTAACCTGGGAAAGGGGTGCTCTTCAAAGCGCTTTTTTATAAATATCTCGGTTATGCATAATGCATATTTGTATCAAGTTCTTTTTGTCTTCGTATGGGGGTCCAAGATGGATTCCCTATGGATAGTCAGATTGTGTTCTAATTATGCGCTCTTTATTTTAATTCCATTTTCTATGGAAGGGAGAGGGGGATTTTTATTTTGTTCAAAATGGAACTCGTAACCCGTTTTTTGATCTGATTATTTATAATTAGACGATTTAAATTTTTGCGAATCAAATAAATTTCGGGATTGGTGAGCGACAGCGGGAAGATGGCGGAGTCCCCTAGTTTATTGTAAAAAAAAAGATCAAAAGACTGCCCGTCTGTGTGCATATGTGTTAACCAGGGAACCAAAAAATAAAGAAAAAAAATGGTAACAATAAAATGAGAATATTGACGCAGTTTTTGCCTGAAAAAAGCTATTTGCCTTCATGTCCCCGCTATCGAGATATAAGAAAAGCCTGCCGAAATTTTAAGAGTAGTGCCAAATTTCAAGGTTTGGCGAGAAATTGAAAGTACCACGCTATTTCACCTTCTGCATATGGCAGGGTATGCATCTGTAAAGCGTGTGAAGAATGTCTTCCATTACTATTCGAAACTTACTAAACTTGGCGATTTTTCTTAAAATTTGGGCAGAATTTAAGACTTCGTATTTCAATATTGGGGACACGAGGGCAAATAAATTCATGCGTCCAGAAACATGATTGCTCGATGATGCTCTCGATGATGATCATCGATGATGCTCTTTCGATTGCTACTAATTTGTTTTATTTCATTTTTTGTTTTTCATTATTACACTATCGTATATTTTCCTGGTGTGCATTGAAATTCTTTAATACTCAGTGTTTCTCAACCTCTTTTGACCCATGACAGGTAAAAGCAAATGAAAAATAAAATTGCGGACCAGTGAAATTTTTATCCTTTTCTTAAAAATAAATAAAATAAATAATAATAATGATAATAACAACTCTGGGGCCGTTAAAAACGTGTCTAAAAATTCTGCGTATTGATGAGTTTTTTTAGTAATATAAAAAATAAATAAAACAATCAATATACCCCCTTTACTTGGCATCAAAGAGATGTCACAAATATATTTAAATTTGACTAGTAATAATTTCAAATTTCAATAATCATAGTTAAGCTAATAATCAAAATTATTTGTTAGAAATTATAGAAAATTTCACGATTTATTATAAAGTTTATGTATAAAATATACCATTATTATTTTTATTCTTGAATTTCTTTATTTTATTTTAATTTATTCATTTACTTATTTATTTTGAGCAAAGAAATAGCAACCTGGATGAGGAAAAACCTGTGAGGACCGGCAAAAAATTTCCGAGGACCGGTGCCGGTCGAGAATTTCTGCTCTAAAACTCCCCATTTGGATTGCTCAAATATTTTAATATGTTATTGACATTTACTACAGCATGATCCGCACCAAAAATGAAGTGTAGTGGTACTTACGGATTATTTGCAGGAACAGCCAAAAATATTCTGGAATATTACAGTTACGGAAAAACAAAATTGTTTCACAAACGTTCAATATTTCAATCAAGAGTAACAAAATAAAATCCACATGCAGTTTTTCGACAATTTAAAAACTAAAAGAAATTTCTAACGCTATACTATCGGCTTCACAAAATTACACCAACCAGATAACCGCTAACAGGAAATGATTCAAACACTTGAATGAAAAAGTAAAAAAAAAAAAAGCTAGATGGAGAGATTTATTTTTCAGTTCATTTTTTCCTACTTGCTATTCTGTTATAATCTACGAAGTACAAGAATCATTTTTATTTAAGTTCTCACTTGTTGATTATTGATAATCTTATTGCGGTTATTGTTTTGGTGATTAAGTGTTGCTTATCGAGTACTCAAGAAAATAGTGATAGATATATTTAGTAGCGTTTTGAATAATGGAAATTTCACGACAGTAACGGTAAACTAAAACTTAACGACACTAACGGTAACTGAAAAGCTGTAAACGTACTTTTAACTATGTTTTGAAAGCCCTGAAAGCTACAAAGTGATCAAAAACTGTACTTGTTATTTTTTTGATTAATCCTAGAAAAGTTGAGTTTTTATCCAATAGTGTACTTTATTCAATGTGAAAGACATAGAAGGCCACGCATACATGCAACCTATTATTCGTCCGCCATATTGAAGTGATTGAATGTTGAATGCATATGCCGGAAGCGAATGCGCCAGCAAGTCATTCTGCGATTGCTTGCTGTTTTGGCACCCCTGTCTGCGATTGTCTGCTGTTTTGGCACCTCTGCTCTATTTCCTGGTCAGCATGGCACCCTTGGGCACCACGATTTCACCTTAGGGGGAATATATTCACTCGACTGGAACCCCTGGTTATAACAGTGTGTATTACAAATAATGTGTCTAGAAATAAGTCTTTTTACCCCTTTAACAGATTTTTTTAAACTTTCCTCATAAATATGCATAAAAATTATTGCATGCACGTGTCACAGTGAAAGACCTGGTAAACGTCGATATTTACTTCTGAATGTCAATATTAACAAAGCAAAAACATCCGCAAGAGATTGAATATTTACTGTGAATCACCGGAGAATGTTGATTCTCGAATTTTGGTCTGCCGAAATTTTAAGCTAAGCGTCATATTTAAGAGGCTTGGCAAGAAATTAAAAGTACCACGCGATTTCACTTTCTGCAAGCGGCAGGACATTCATCTGCAAAGGCTGTGAAAGACACGTCTTCCATTTTTCGACAAAACTCGCTAAATTTGGCAATTTTTCTTAAAATAAAGGCAAACTTTAAGACCTCATATTTTGAACACGAGGGCAAATAATTTATGCGTCCAGAAACATGTTTCACTGTACTTTTTCGATTGCTACTTATTTGAATGTTTTTCATTTTTATACTCTTGTACGGGTTCCTGTAAATACTTTTTTCCACCTCAAATAAAAAAAATGTTTGGATGAAGGGGTAAAAAAGAGTGAAAGTAAAAACACGATACTTGATTGTTCCGCTTACTTAGATATCCGGTTAATCGGCGTCTAGAAATCAATACTCTTCAAAAATAACGCTTGCTTTTTTTTGTTTTCGTCAGAGGAAGAAATATGCAGCCATTATATTAGTTGATGCATTAAGCATTTTAAACCAATAAGGCTGTCACATCATATGCACAAACAACACAAGATGCAGTTAGATAAAACCTTGAAACATCAAGGCATTAGATAAATTTACCATTATGTGTTATAGCATAAATGAGAATATTACACTGCGACTCGCACTAGGAATATAAATCAGTGAACCACGCACTTCGCGACGCGTGCAAATCGCACTTCTTTAGAATAAATAAATATGAACAGTGGAATGTAAAGTTCCTCCGCTGCCCCCTGACCCCGAATAACATTAGAGCACCATATTGCACATGGATGGAAAAATATCTTCCCGAATTGGAAAGTGATTTTGGAGCAGGCATAAACAATCGCCGCCGGAGAGAGCGCTGAAATAGATAAGAGAACGTCACCAGGTGTGTGGTCCCCATATATTTATTCTGAGAGAGAATTTGTTGCTTTTTGTTGGCAACACCCGAAGGTGACAACTTGGTAATAACTAGAGCCCGGAATTAGAGGGGAAAAAAATTATATATAAATGCATTAACATATAAAAGTGTTTCCTTTTATCACTAAATGTTATGAAATTTTACTATTATATGTAATGGAGGCAAAGCGCTACGTACGCAGCCCTCATCATTTTATGTTATGGGTATTAAACCCACGAAGAAGAAGAAGAAGAGCCCGGAATTATAAGGACTAAAAAACCATTTAAATATGCATGCGCTAAAAATATCTGAAACATGCACTAAAATTTTACAAATATGCACTAATAATTTGTCACTATGTTCGGTAAAATCTGTTTAGCAGTTCTATTTCTGAACGCTATTAGGGGGGGGGATCATTTGAATTTTGACGGCTTGAATTCAAATTATTGTTTTTCGCAAACACGGATTGCGATAGAACCCTATTCGTTGAGTTTCTTGTTTCTACAAGTGGACTTGTTTCTACATAGGAATGCGACCTCTTGTGGTGAAATTTTGAACTATTTTTTCATTCTCTCTAACAAATTCTAATCCTTTCATTATGTTGCACACAAAATTTGGTTAATTTCTGAGCAATGGTTTCGCTGCTGGTAGACAACATTACAGTAGGGGCTTTTTTTTTGAACACCATGTTAATAAAATCTCCGAATATCAAACAGTTTTATAACAGAAAAGGGAGCGGGTGGGGGGGGGGGGGCGAGAGAGCAGTTTTTTTTAAGCTGCAATCACAATAAACAAAATACATAAATAAGATCTCCGAGCATTAGACAGTTTAATGACACTTTTACAGTTCAGTAGACAAGTTCAAGACGCTCTCTTATCCAACTAATTTATTACCTAATTTCCGGAAATTGCTCATCTGTACATCGATTAAATTTTTCCATTTGAAATTGGAACTGCTTAAGCCCGCGAGAAAAAAAGCTTGCCGCAGGCATTTCCTCAATTATCAATATAAATGAAGATCATTTTTTACTCAACATTCAAATATTTTATAATCGCCAACATGGAACACTTATTTCCGTATGTGGGGACCCGGCTCTTAATCGCCGAGCGTGACTTCCCAACAGTCGTGACGACTCATCCGTGTTCTGGGTCTTGGATGAATGACGCAAGGAGTTATACTAAGTTGTTTCTCTTTTTGATGAAAATTTTCACGAAAAATACGTTGAAGATGGAGAATTTTCGAAATTGCTTCAATACGCAGTTTTTATGCCGTGAAAAATTGTTGAAATTTTTATTTTTTGCGAATTCATACTTCTTTATGCGAAAAATCGGAACAGCACGGTTATAAAAAATTTCATCATCTATATCTCTATATACTAGCTGACCCAGCAAACGTTGTTCTGCCATAAATATTTTCCAGTGAATATTTTGGTTGTCAATTAAAAAAAAAAAAAAAAAAATGTGGAAGGAAGTCTGTGGCGGGCCTGCGCCCAGGAGACCCTATAGTACCTACAGCCTTGAAATTTTGTGCAAAATTACTTCGAGCCCCAGGGGTTTGCACCTGGGATTTTATATTTGAAATTTCGCATTAGTTTTTTTTTTTTTTTTTTTTTGCAATTATTTTTTAAGCTAAAATTTTACGTAATTGCCTATTAAAGCGATGAACGATTTCCCACACCCATTAACATTCGATGTCGTTCGAAAGAGATTTTGTTTCTGCATCAAGTAAAGCTTGTTCCAATTTTATCAGTTTATTAGAACAGCAGATATTAGGGGTTTTATTTTAGCGATAAGTCCTAGGCTCAACTCAATTCAAGCCCGGAGCTAAAGAGCAAAATATGTTACTAGAGGCAACGAATTTGAAGGCGACTTTTCAACCGTACAAAACTGCTGTTTTGCAATGCTCAGGAACTCCTTAGCACCTATATCCGTGCAAGTAGGTGCAAGTTAGTTTGTAACCTGGGAAAGGGGTGCTCTTCAAAGCGCTTTTTTATAAATATCTCGGTTATGCATAATGCATATTTGTATCAAGTTCTTTTTGTCTTCGTCTGGGGGTCCAAGATGGATTCCCTATGGATAGTCAGATTGTGTTCTAATTATGCGCTCTTTATTTTAATTCCATTTTCTATGGAAGGGAGAGGGGGATTTTTATTTTGTTCGAAATGGAACTCGTAACCCGTTTTTTGATCTGATTATTTATAATTAGACGATTTAAATTTTTGCGAATCAAATAAATTTCGGGATTGGTGAGCGACAGCGGGAAGATGGCGGAGTCCCCTAGTTTATTGTAAAAAAAAAGATCAAAAGACTGCCCGTCTGTGTGCATATGTGTTAACCAGGGAACCAAAAAATAAAGAAAAAAAATGGTAACAATAAAAGGAGAATATTGACGCAGTTTTTGTCTGAAAAAAGCTATTTGCCTTCATGTCCCCGCTATCGAGATATAAGAAAAGCCTGCCGAAATTTTAAGAGTAGTGCCAAATTTCAAGGTTTGGCGAGAAATTGAAAGTACCACGCTATTTCACCTTCTGCATATGGCAGGGTATGCATCTGTAAAGCGTGTGAAGAATGTCTTCCATTACTATTCGAAACTTACTAAACTTGGCGATTTTTCTTAAAATTTGGGCAGAATTTAAGACTTCGTATTTCAATATTGGGGACACGAGGGCAAATAAATTCATGCGTCCAGAAACATGATTGCTCGATGATGCTCTCGATGATGATCATCGATGATGCTCTTTCGATTGCTACTAATTTGTTTTATTTCATTTTTTGTTTTTCATTATTACACTATCGTATATTTTCCTGGTGTGCATTGAAATTCTTTAATACTGTGGAACACCATTTGGCACCATAAAATAATTTACTCATTTAATACTGTCTATCTTTTAACAAAATAAGTTCTTAACTTCCTAATTCAGGCGTTTAGAATGTGAGAGACGGATGCAGGCAAATCCGCCCCCCCCCCCCGCCCCCGAAATATTTGGTCTTTTATTGTAAAGGTATGCAAACCTTTTCTTTCGGTAAAACGCCCAAGGTGAGTTAAGTATGTTTTTCATCTCAGCAGCACTATCTGTAATAACTAGGTATCCATTATGCTCGTGCTTCAAAAAGTAGTGATCACATACAAGGCGTTAAAAAAAGGTAAATGAAGAAAAAGTCTGTTTCTCAAATTATTTTCAAAATTGAAGATTCAAAGCTTACGATTTTCTTCTGGTAATCATTTTGTTTCGCCTTATTTTACGCAATGAGGAGCTACTTCATATACACAGATCCTTAATTTGAAAGTCATTCTATCGTGAAAGAAAGTGATAAATTAGTTACAGGGCATGAGCAAGAGAAAATAATTTTCCTCGTTCGAAAATTAAGTTTAACTAAGTTTATTCTATTTGCAATGTGCTAAAAGTCAATGTTGATAAACTCCGTGTGCTATAATACATGCTAGCTAGTTATCGTCGTGCTTTTTCTACACGGTAAGAGGTTTTTAAGTTAATTTTAAGATCCTAAACTTTAATTTATTATTACCTTGCCCACTAACCATTCCAAGCCAAATTGTACTCTTCAGAAGGCATTTCATTGTGATAGTTACGTATAAATTTAGTGCTTATAGTTATTTATTTCCTTTTTCTGAGTACTATTCACTGATAGCTCTAAAGGTTCGAAAAGGTTCCTATATGATAAAACAAATCAAGCAGTTTTAATATCCTGATGTCAGACTTCTGATGTTGAGAAACTTGCATGAGATTTATTTTAAACTAGCGGTACCCGCACGGCTTCGTCCGTAGTAGAAAATTAAAAGGTCATTTGGTTCGCCTGTATATTTACAAGTAATGAATGATGAATTTCTCGCCAATTTGCTATGTTCACCTTATGCTTGTGCATGTTATAGCAATTCGCTCGGTGAAGAGGAATTAAATGGTGGCAAAAATGAAATCATAGAAACAGAACAAAATCGAATTTTCAAAAAATCGCTTCGAGGTGCTCACCCCTATTCTACAAACTAATTTTATGCCAAATTTCATGAAAATTCAGTCGAACGGTCTAGGCGCTATACGCGTAACAGAGATCAAGACATCCAAAGAGCTTTAGCTATTTACTCACAGCTTGATTATTCTTGAAGATAAAGGCATGAATGTTGAAAGGAAAGCAAAAAGATGATGAATGTAATATTAAAACGAAACGTATGGTTTTTTCGGTCAAATAATCAAATAAAATGTTAATTTTAATGGGGAAATTTTGGAAATCAATCTGTACAATTCACAGATACGTATTTTTCAAAAGCATTCAAATTCATTTTGTATACCCCCCCCCCCCAAAAAAAAAAAAAGAAAACAAAAAGCTGTTACCGGGTGAAGACCGTTCTCCCATCCATATCCACTTAAGTGCACGTTCCTGTCACAAATCAATAATAATAGTATTTGCTTCATTAGTCTTCTACGCGGAATTATAACTGCACAAAACAGAAAACAGTGAATGTACACGCGTACACCTTAGAATGTCAGTAAAAATTGAAACATTTTATAAGATGCTGAAATGTTCTACGTTATCAAAAATATCAATCATATGAGAATACCATAAATTTTGTAATACTACGCATTTCATTACGTAAACCGAATGGTTTTTCTACAGCTCCTAATATAATCATCTTCCACCTACGCACTCACTCACATACACATACCAAGTAATAATTTCCAGTAATAGGGAATTAATATTCCCTAATTCATCCATTCCCCCTTCATTAATAGGGAAAATAGTCAAAAATGTCTTGAATTGTAAACACGATACAAAAAGCCGATTTCATTTAGTAGAAACTAACCTGTAATTTTTGCAGTCTGCCCTATCTAGTCGCAGGTCAGAGGAGCCTGACTGCGATGGTGAAGTCCCAGGTTCGAATCCCGGCTCGGACATGGATGTACCTTCTCTCTCCTGTCCTCGTCCCTTCTTTGTGTGAATGTGTTGTTATGCTGTGAATGGTTGCCTATCCTATAAACGGGTCTTATGGCATGTGTGTATTTCGGAATTCGGACTTCACACGAAATTAGAGTACAGTTGGAAAAGTGAAGCAGGCACCCCCTAAACTGCTAGCCTAGCTGGCGCAAGGCAACAACAACCCGTAATTTTATTATGAACAACACCATTTTGGCAATATAAACAATGGCCCTAGTGTTAAATCCCGCCGTAAACTTTCTTTTCCCTTCTTTCTTTTTTTTTTTTTTGAGCAATCACGATTGCTTATTGTTCTCATTTGACTGTTTTTGATGTTCCGTGCCTTTTTCAGCTTGGACCAGAAGCCTCTGCAGCACCACCGTCCACCGTCCTCTGAAGGCGGCGCGGCGCGGCTGCTCCGGTCATGAGCTATCCGCTTCTCATGGTCGGAGGCGTCCATGTCCTACACACACGCACACTCACACACATACACACACACGCCTACGTGCATACACACAGGTCTACGCACACACACAAGCCTACACACTTACACACACGCAACTATGCACACGTAACCCGCCCAGGAAGAGAGGCAGGCTTGGGAGGGGGGGGGGGGGACAGGAGCTGTTTCTAGAAACAATAACTCCAATGAGTAGGGTCCTGTCTCAGTTCGTGATTGCGAAAAACATAATTTGAATTCAAAATGTCAGAATTCAAATTAATTAATTTTTTTTTTTTTTTTTTTTTTTTTTTTTTTAAATTATAACTTGATTGCAATGAAATCGTCAATTGCATCTAGCTTCTAAGGCTAGCTTCTAGGATTCTCAGATAACAATATCAGAAAAAATCCGAAGGAAAAAAAAATATTTCAGTCAACATGTTCTTTTTAATTACGAACACATTGGTAAGCTTTTTCTTCGCAAGTAAGATGGCATTAAGAAATAAGTGATTCTTCTTTCTTCAATTGTGTAACTATTGAAAATCTTTCTTCTATTAAAAACGGAATCATTTACATTACCTAACGCGACACAAATGTAAAATTGGTTGAAGTAAAGCAACTCTATACTACATTTGTACACGAGTCAATAGCAAAATAACGAATTTACTTAACGTGCAATCTAAGTTTTGTGAGTAAGGTAGCATTTAAAAAGCACGTAACTTTGAAAAACATATGAATAATGATACATTTTGTGAAATAGGGAACCCATTAAATTATGCAAGATGTATTTTTTTATTCGAAATTTTTTTTAGCCAATAGAGTGTGACATGTCACAGTCTATGGTAACATATCTCAAACTCATTTTCACGACTTCGTTCACAGTCAACGCATAACGTAAATTTGGCATTGGTTTTGCAAATGCATATCACAAGTTTTGAAGCCACAACAGTGGACAGAAACAGAAACTGATATTAAATTCCACAGTACTGAACAGATAGCATTTGAGTATCTTTTGCTGTTTCAGCTTTTCCTGCAGCCATATTATATAGCTAAACAAAAACCCTTTCCAGTTTTTTTCTTAGATTTGAGCCATTTTTATTCATTTATTTATTTAACGATTTTGCACATTACAGAGAAAATCCAATTACAGCGAAAAAACTAATTAAAATAAAAACAGAAGTACCAAAATTCAAGGAAGTAAATCATTGAAAAATTTGCAAAGTATAAACATCTTGTTTTAAATTTATTAATTAACTTATTCAAACTGTCTTATTAAAATATTCGTCAAAAAGAATAAATTTTTAACTTACAGACATAAACATAATTGAAGCCTAGTAAAAACATTTTAAAACATGAATGATTTCTAAGTATACCTTTTCCGGAACAGCAAGTTGGTTACAATTGAACAGTCTAATGTTAAGAAATAAAACACTTTGAAAAACAAAAAAGAGAAAGAGAGAGAGAGAGAGAGAGAGAAGATACGAAAGTTCATGGCGAGATTTCAGCCTAAGAACATTAAAGTAAACTTTCAATTAGCAGCGATCGGATTTTCCGAACTCTTGCACACACACACACACACACAAAAAAAAAAAAAAAAAAAAAACTGGCAGTTATTTATTAAACTTAGAGAAATACACCCTTTTAGCTAAACCAGTCTAAAATATATTTTTAGACATTCCTATTTATTTCCATCAACTCCCTTCCAATGACATCAAACACTTAAAGATCACCGAAACCTGACTAGTTGAAATCCGATTTTTAGTTATTCTTTCGCGTATAAACGAGTGAACCGGAAACAGTTTTGTTCGAAAAAATCCCCCCTCCCCCTACAGAATTTTCATAACCTAGTTTGATCTGATTTAGTTGATCGATTTGCACGATTTATTGCATGTGTGTGCAAGTCGTTTGCAGCAATGAGAGATTCTCTTTTTGCTTTTACATTAGAACCTTGTGTATCCGGCTTTCGCTTATCCAGAAATCCGGATTGAGTTTTTAGATTTTTAAAAAAAATGTTTGTTCACATAGATAATTTTAAATAATGACAGCTTAGAACGTAATTATAACATTCGCATTTCATTTTGATTAAATGAACAGTTTCTGCATAGTTTGTACAATGAATTATGGTAATCTAACAAATACTACGGCATCTGAACTTGACGATAAAACTTTAGATTTTTCTTTCAAATTCGATGAATATTTACAATTTTTGTAAAAAATATGGCGCATTTTCTTTAGAACGCGAGTAAATTTTTTTTTTCGACCAAAACTACATCAAAAAATGTAATTACAATGTTTTCAGACATAATTTTACTAAAGGGTTCTGAAGGGTGTTTTAAAAAGGGTTCTGAACGTGTTCGGGTAACTTAAGAAAATCAAGTACTATGCTTTAAAAAACAATATTGCTAATGTAAAGCAAAATAAACCGTGGTGTTAAAAGCGAGACCCGAGTCAGTTACATAGCAGTCACGGTAAGCTCCATTAATTTCATTCTGCATTAAATAATAAACCTAATACTGAATAATCCTAATAGTTTGTTAAGATTAGTCCGTGGCAAGGTTCAAGAACTGGGTAAGTAATTCAAATTTCTACTCTTACTTAATTATGTGAGATAAAAAGAACTTACTTTTTTATACCTGATATTACTATTCTTAACATGTCGTGTTTTACAAGTAATGAAAATTGTTTTTGTCACCTCCGTGGATATCACGTTCGTGGATATATGTCCACAGATATGATCAGCTGCCTATGAACGTGATTGTAATACAGCGTGTCCCAAAATTAAGGCAAGATTTGAATTTGCCGCCACCCTTAAAAAAGAACACTTTGGCAGCTGAGAGTTTAGGATCAGTAAAAATGGAGCGTGTGTGTTATACGATACAACAACGTGTATTTTCATAATTGTACAATATTTCAAAAATAATGAAAGTCGAGGCTGGTCAAGCAGTAACTGTTACTGGTGCTCGATATCGTGATAATACAACGCAGTTCTTTCTGAAGACATTAAATGCTATTGATGTAGCCAATCATGTTCCCACTTCATTCTTATAGACCGTGACAATCGCTGAAACTCATGGCAACAAAGAGGGAGCTACAGGGAACCTCTGTTTCCATTACGTTGCCATTGATTGGTGGATGCTGGGGTTCCGTTCAGCGCCTTTTGCGGCCAAAATGGGCGACGTCCAATCAAAAATAAACAAACTTTGAAACGTTGAAATTGATTGGTGGATGCATGAGCTACATCGGTTTAACACAGAAAATTCATAAATTGTCAAGGCCTGTTAAGCATCAGCGCAATCTAGTGGGCCATGGACTAATATGTGGTTTCAACAAGATGGTGCCACATGCCATACAGTCAATGAGACAATTCAATTACTGCGTGAGAGATTTCCTGGTCGTTTACTCTGTCGTTTTGGTGATCAGAATTGGTCGGTCCCCCCAGATCGTGTGATTTAACGTCACTGGATTTCTTCTTATGGGGTTATTTAAAGTCAATGGTCTATATCAACAAGCCCACAACCACCTGTGCATTACCGTGTCGTGATATTGAGCACCATACAGCTACTGCTTGACCAGCCTCAACTTTCATTATTTTTGAAGTATTGTTCAATAATGAAAACACGTTGTTGTATCGTATAACGCTTCATTCTTACTAACTCTAAACTCTCAGCTGACAAAATCTGTCTTTTCTCAGGGTTTTCAACAATTTACTACAAAAATGGCGGCAAATTCAAATCATGCTTTAATTTTGGGACACAAAGTAACATTGCTTTAGTCATTTATTTTTGGGAAAAAAAATTCAAAGCGTGCCCATACAAATTTCAAAATTTAAAAGATAGTTAAAAATAATTAAAGTTTTGCTAAATAAAAATGTTGTATAAAATCGTAAAATGTAAGTGTGTATGTGCATAAACAGTGAATACAAAAAATGGGGGGGGGGGGGAATTTGAATTGGAGTATTTTTTCAAAAGTTTGCAGGAAAAGGGGGGGGGTACACCCATATAACCATCTGAACTTTAATTTTTGTTAAATACGCAGAAATTTAATAAATTTTTTCAAAAAAAAAAAAAAAATGAATCAATAAACTTTATTCAAAATTCTACTGCGTTGCCGTATTTATGATTATTGTTTTTATGTATCACTTGTAATTTTATGTTGCAGAAAATTAGTTCTTTACAGTTAATTAATTTATTTCAAATAGTTTCATGAACAAAACATTTATAAAACTATTTCAATTGAAAAATATTTTTTTTAACCGATTCATCGGTAATAATTGGCCGACTATACATAGTGGGCAAAGCTGCCTGTTACCGATTATTGTCGATTATTCGGTGCATCCCTAGATAAGACTATAATTCGTGTCCCAAAAAAACACCGGCATTTCTGAAAAACAGCCGCATTGGACAGTGAGGAGATCGACGTGAGTGCAAAAATTGAAAACCGGAGAAGATGGAAAGCGGGTGAACTATCCCGATAACTAATCTGCACCACAGTTCGTGTGGGTCAGAGATCACCGGAATCCCAGTCACGAACTGATCGGTAATGCACCTTTGCGAAGCGGAATTCCCTGGCGTCCTCCCCCCTTGTAAAGGTACTGGGTGGGCTGTCATTATCTCTCGAGAAGCCTGGGTGTTGCAAAAAACACTTGCTCAATACGGTTCCATGTCTATGAGCATCGGCTAGGAGTGTGTAGAGGACGAAGACTTAAATGGGTCCCGATCGGTTGGTTATTAGAAAAACAAGTTCAGTCGGCTCTATTCGGAGAATACTAGTGTCCCATCCAAACTAGTGGCGCAGCGATATTTTTCACGCAGAGGGATTTCATTCCTTTTTACACACACGCAGACCGATAGATAGATAGATAGATTTTGGGTCAAATTCAGATCTAACAATCAGGGGTGCCCAACCCCTAGGAACCAGGGTGCACCCCCCCTAAATATTACGAAGACCCCCCTCAAATGCGCAAGAATCCCCACAAAAAGGAAAAAGTACTCCTAAAAAACACCTCTAAAAATTTCAATGGCACAGTACACCCCCTGCCCCCCCCCCCCCGTAGGTGGGCACCACTGTTAACAAAATTCGATCGAACCGACTACGACCAATTGTATCTTATTCTTTGAGTTTTTAAATTTTCACTTTATTTTGATTCAGCAATCAAGATTGTGGTAACTTTGCCCAATGCCTAATGTTTGCTAAAATCTATTTATTCATTTTGTGATTGGTAGGTAGCGAGCCACGTTATAATTCGTTGCATGACCCAATGAAATTCATTCGCTTAAATATTATCATCTGTTTTTTTTTTCGAATGCATAAATTTAGTGTATATTTTATTGATTTAGTGATATTTAGCTCATAAGTAAGTGATATTTTTTTATTCATTTCTTTTTTTATTAGCAATTTCTTTCGGATTAGATGTTGGAAGTTATTATTTTACTCATTAACTTTAAACGCTTAACTACGGTGATTTTGAATAATTTTAAGTGTGCATTTAAATTATATGCTTTTTCCTTTGGAAGAGAGACAGTCAGCTGTCGTCATTATATCAGGATTTATATTAAACTTCATAAAATATGCTTGGAGCATAGGTAAAATTATGTTTGCACATTTCAATTAACGAAAAAGAATCTTTCTTTTTATTTCGGAGGTGGAACAGAAATTTATATCTGCTCAAGTCATTTTATTTTTTTAAATATATTATTTAAAACTTTATAACACGAGCACGACTGTGCGGGTACATCTAGTCATTTATAGGAAAATGTAATCTAAATAGTTCACATACTCCTAAGCTTTTAAATTGAAAATATATCTTAGGGCTCCATCAGAAGAGGACAAAAACGCACGTAATTTCCTTATCTACGCGAAAGCAACACTTAATGTTTATTCACTGACTAGTGGTACTCACACGGCTTTGCCCGTAATAGAAAAATTAAAAGGTCTTTTGGTTCGCCTGTATATTTACATATAATGTATGGTGAATTTTCTCGCCAATTGGCTTGTACCCATGTTACGGTTCCACGTTATGATAATTTCGTATCTCGCCAATTGGCTGGTGTCCATGTTGCTGTTCCACGTTATGATAATTTCGTAATTTACTCGTCTATCTTATGATAATTTTGTTCTTAAAATTGGAATAGAAAAAGAACCACATCGAATTTTCGAAAAATCGCTTCGAGGTGCACACCATCATGCTACGAACTAACTTTGTACCAAATTTCATGAAAATCGACCGAACGGTGTGGGCGCTATGCGCGTCACAGAGATCCTGTCAGACAGAGAGAGATCCGGACAGAGAGACTTTCAGCTTTATTATTAGTAAAGAAGAAACATGAAGTAGTCGATGCGAGCAAAGATTCTGTTGAGAAATTCAAAATAATAGAGATGAGGAGTTTGTTGCAAGTAAGGTCCCAAACACAGAGATCATAATACAAATCCAGACATTAACATGCCTTATTTTCTGCCAAGAGTACTGTATAATCTCCGCATTTTTGTTTAATTTTAAGGGATAAAATGATTTACAAAGTCACCAATGTATCATGCCATGGAAAAAAAAGCGATTTGAGATGATGTAGAAAATCTCAATTGTATCAAGACACGAAAAACAAAATTGATTCAAATGGTGTGCCAAGTCAGGTATGCATATCATGTCACGAAAAAAGGCGATTCAAAATGATGTACCAAGTCACAAATGTATTTGAACTATTTTGAATGATTTTTATCGAAATATAATAATCTTTTAAAATTATGTTCGAAATCACGAAAGTATCACATCACGAATATTAAAAGCGATTGAAAATGATGTACATAGTCACAAATGTATCATGTCGCGAAACATTAAAATAATTCAAAGTGATGTACAAATGTTGTACAAAGTCACGAAGGTATTACGTATCCAAAGATAAAAATCCTTCAAAATGATGTTCGAAATTTTAAATGATACACGTCACGAAAATTAAAAGGGATTCAATGTTATGTACATGGTCTGAAATGTATGATCTTACGAAAAATAAAAGTGATGCAAAATGATGTACAAATTCTGCAATGTATCACATCACGAAAATTAAAAACAATTCAAAATCTTTACTAATAGTATAAAGAGAGAGGACGAATTTTTGTGTGTTTTTATGTTCGAGTTAATCTCCGGAACCACTGCACCTATTTGAAAAATTCTTTCACTGTATGAAAGGTGCCTTCTCACTGAGTAACATAGGCTATAATTCGAAAAAAATCCGATAAATAGTCCTTTTTTTATTTCAATTTACGCCCAAATTTCACGTAAATTGCCTATTATTGGCTATTAAAGGGGTGAAAAATTACGTGCACATATTAATATTATATATCGTTGAAAAGGGTAGAATTTTCCGCGTTCTAAGCAATTTGTTTCAATGCTCTAACTTCATTACGACGGGAGTAATTTGCGTTTTTAGCTCGAACTTTTTTAGGCTTAGCTGAAATTTGGGCACTACTTTCTTCATTAAATCTATCAATAAAAAGTGAAGGAATTTTCCCACAGTTTTCTTTTTGACACCATTGAAAAAAAACGACATTTTTTACTCCAGAAATATCTCGATCTATGGTCGAAAAAATTAGCTTCTATCTTCAAAGGAAAAAAAGTTACAAGCGTTTTTAAATCAATTTCGAAATATGTCATTTTGATTCAAGTTGTTAATCATTTTATTTTCGCGTTTCCACGGCTTTTGAATCCATTGTTTATTTCCTTTTCAGTTTGCATTTAATATATCTTAAACTTATTTTATTTCATGTTTCCATGGTTACGCTTTCAAAATCCATCTTTCGCATTTTAATTTCTTAAAAGTATTTTAATATCTGTCGTCAATGTTTGGAAGAGTAATTTTGCATGGTAGTTTTTTTTTTTTTTGTTTTTATTATTTAAGCCTGATTGTTGAATATATGTCACTCGACACAATTTTTATTCTCAAGGCAAGCCAGGAAACGCAGCTCTTGATATATAAAGATGTGAAAGATACTGGTAAAGTGATCATATACCTTTTTGTTTGTTTGGCGAAACTTTTATTATTGCTAAAGAAAATCATCCGCTTCACTCGCAAAAGGACTGGCTTCCGGTAGCGTGGTCGCTTGGAGCGATAGGCACTAAGCAGTTCAGTCTAGGATTATTGTTTTAAGGCAACCGTTAATGAAATTCATTGTTTTGGCGATATGTTTTGAAATAAAAGAAATTTTTGATTTGTTTTTATCTGAGTGAAATGTACGACATTTTCTTTTTTTCTGACGATGATTTTTGAATGCTCCACGGCATGTTTTTTTTTTCGTAAGACGGATGGATTATGATAGCGTGGTTGCTGGGCAAGTTTGGCGATGAAAAATAGAGTTATGGAATTATTTTTACATTTCAAAGATATTATTTGATGTCTTTTTTTGTTTAGTTGGCGAAATATTTTATATTGCAGTTAAAACCGCTTCACTCGCTAAATAGAGTTTTAAAGCAAATGTAAATCTAATTTAATCATTTGACGAAAAGTTTTAAATTCCAAAGAAACTTAAATCTTTTTTTTTTTTTTGAAAAGGTGCGTACGCATTTTATGCAAAGAAAAATGATCATTTCACATCAGAGGGGAGGGGGCGTCATTTTTTTTTTATTCAACGGACCTCCATTAAATTTTTAGCTTGGGCATCGCTGTGCGGGTACTGCTAGTGATATATAAAGTCACAAACATATCATGTCACGAAAAATAAAAATGATTCAAAATGATGTACAAAGTCACGAATGTGTCATATCACGAAAAATAAAAGGGATTCAATCAAGAAAACATGCAAAGGCTAAACCTAAGAAATGTTCAAAACAGAAGTTCTCTAGAAGAAATGTAAAACCCATCACCAGAGAACCTTAATCAACATTTACGCATCCTTCCAATACGCGGGAAATAACTTGCCTGTAACAAAAACTCATTACTGTGTTTCAATATTTGCGTGGTAAAGAGCAGAATAAAGACTTTATAAGACGAAATTTTGAAGACATTATATATACAAATACTTTAGGAAGGGGATACATTCCAAAATCCCCCCAAAATCCCACTAGCGGCCATTTTTGTTCCAAATCCAAAAATGGCATTTTTTAAAAAATTGTATTATAATTCTTTTAAATCATTGGTTACATCACTCCATAGATGTTAATTATATTTTTACCGTTTAAAGCTCCATTAAACGTCTAATTTCAGATATAACTTCACAAAAAGTGGTTTAAAAAAAAAACGATATCTTTAAGTTGTAAATTCTTTAACGTGAATTTTTCCCCCTCATAACATAATTACTGGTTTCTGAATTTAAAGGTACATTTAATTAAGGTTGCATCAAAGTAGGGTTCCAGTTATCCGAACTCTAATTTCCCGAACTGTCCAATTATCCGTCCATGATGCACCTCGTTTTTTATGACTGAGCACGCATAATCGGAACGATTTCCAAAGGGTATAAGAGAACAAGGACTTGAAGGAAAATGGGTGAAATTAATGTCAAGACAACATAATTCTAATAGAAAGAAATTTAAATTTTGAATTTTAAATTTATTCTTCTTATTACTATTATTACTATTGCTGCTGTTGTTAATTCGCTGTTAATCGATTGATCATTAGTAAGCCTTTATTCATTTTATGAAAAAAAACAACATACCTAAAGTGTATAATAAAAAGTCTCTAACTACTTCTTACAAAAATATTCACATGCAATTTCGATGCAATCACTTAAAACTACAGGTTGCATTTGGCACTTTTCGAGGGTGAAAAGCTTGTTCACCAGCGGCACTCTTTACGGTGCCGAAATTGCACCCTTAACACGGGCGAAAAACCGGCACCCTTCACCCAGCGTGCACCGCGGTGAAAAACGGAACCCTATGGCAGAACATTGGCACCCTCTGTTTTCTGTTGCTGAGCACCCCCCCCCTCGGTTTTGTGTGCATTTCCGTAAACAATTGTATACATTATTATTTATTGTTTTGAGTTATAAAAAGCTAAGTCTTGGTACATTTTCCACATTGAATAGTTCTGAAAATGATTAAAACTTGTACTTTAAGGCATTTGATCACATTTCAACTTTCGAACATAGTTTAAAAGTGTTCATGACTTAAATTTGTCTGCCGTGCACTAATTTTCGTACATCCACTTGGATTGCTCAGTAATTTTAATATGTTATTGACATTTACTGCAGCACGATCGTACCGAAAATGAAGAACGTAGGTACTATTTGTAAATCATTTACACGAGCAATAAATATTCAATTATGTTGCAATCATGGAAAAATAAAACCTTTCATCACGTTCGAAATTTTAATCAAAGAGCACCATATTAGTACGTACGTATATATGATTCGACATTTGAATATCCGTAAAGAATATAAAAGAACAAAAGTCTTTCGATAAATTAAAAGCCAAAACAAATTCTAACGAGTTATTCATTCTTACTATTACTAGAGTGACGAAAAAAGTTCAGTCATTCGCTTTAAGCAATAACGCCGAAGAAAGCTAGTTAACTTAGACACGAGATAATAAATAAATAAAAAAAAAAAAAAAAAATCGAGACGGAGAAGAAATTTCTTTTTCTCAATCCGCTTTCCTTTTTTTTTTCGTGCTTTTGTTTTTGCTATTTGCATCATCGTAATTAGAGTTTCCGTTCACTTGCTGAGTGCATCACATTGCTAGCAATGAATCTCTTAGTTAAAAATCCACAAGATTGTTGATAATACAAGCAAGTAAAACCACATAGTCAAAATTAATAGTTGAAATAACTTTTCAAATATCATCTAATTAAGGCGTTTTGATTATTAAATGTTACTTATCCGGTGCTGATAGCTATTTTTAGGTAAAATTTATGCATGATAGGAATAGCAAATGTATATAACGGCTAACTGAAGAATCAACGTACCTTTGAAACAATTTTAAATATGTTCGAAAGCCTTAAAAGCTACACTATGATCAAATGCATGTACTTACGCGAAACTTTGAAGAGTAAATCGCAGAAACTTATAAGTTTTAATCCAATTTCGTATTTCATTCAATGGGAAAGTGCATGTGCGTAGTTATTCTTGCGTCCGCCATTGATTGTGGTTGAATGATGTTAGAGCGGAGAGCGCATGCGCCAGCGTTTCACCCATGCATTTGGGAGGTCCGTTTTCACATTTATTAGCGTCATTCACCTTGATCACACTTCCTAGCCTCTACTGCACCCTGAGGCCCGGTGTTTTCACCCCAGGGAGCCAAATAGTTAGTCAAAGGCACCCGTAGTTTTGACAGTGATGAAGACACTTTTGTCAGAGAAGTTTTTATAACTTAAAAATCTGAGAAAGAAAACACCATCCCAATGTTCAAATTTTGGGAGACCGTATTAAAGCTTGGGGTTTTAATGTTAATGTTCCTTAGATCACAGCTTTCAACCAACTTTAATGTCTTTACTGAAACTTTGAAGGAGTTGAGTCTGTGTTTTTTCCCATTCTATAGCTATACTAAACGTTGTACATATACTTTTTAGTTACGATGCTCGATGGTTACCAGTTTTCATAAAAGATACTTCTTCTTTAACCCACAAACCTTCCAAACTTGCCCAAAGCCTTTAAAGAAGGAATGTTTGTTGTAAAAAAGGCAATGAACGTGTTTTCTGTAACTGGATTGGAGCATGCTTACCAGCAAAACAATAAGGTGGTGAAAGGAGTCGGGGTATAATTGGACTATCACAGATCCAACTGCGTTAAAAAGATGGATGTTGGCTGGTCTTGAAGTTATCAGTTTAGTTACACAATTTCAAAAAGTTACCTCGACTCATTTAAAGAAACGCTATATCTGCCCAATGAAGTAATGTTAAGTTTCCAAAGCCTGTTTTCAAGAAAGGTCTTGAAGAGTCATGCCTTGAAGAGAAATAGCTGAACATGGAAATCCATTTTTAGAAACATCGAAAGAATTGTTCTCATTAGAAACGAATATAGCAGTGGACGAAGAATATGTGGAGCAACTCATGAAGATTGGGCAAGTTAAAAAAAAAAAAGAACAGTTATAACAAATTCATACAGAAAAGAATTGTGACTCAAAAGTCACTTCATATTCACGAGTAGAGAAAAAAAACTTTTATTGTGATGCCATTGTCTATGATGGTTCTTTCATCATTCACACAAAACAACCTAGGATCGAAAAAATTTTGGTGGAGTATCTGAAGTCTATTCAGATTACAGATGCAAGACACAAAAGAGGAATAGGAGAAAGATATTACTTTGAAGAAAATGGGTTGCTTCGTGAGAATTGGATCAGTTTCCTCCGGAACGCAGATAACAAGACAGAATTGTTTTTATGATTGCAATGCATATACCATCTTGTTTTGCTCTTAATGATTAGACGGTGATTTTCATTGAATACGACAACTCTAGCTCCATCAAATCACGAGGAAGTTGATTGCAGGATCTTGGTACATGTTTTGGATGCTGCAGAAAGAGGATACAGAAGCATATGCGGAAGAACTGTTGGTCCCCGCTGTCAATTTAGGGATATCATACTTCCATGAGCTGTACAAAAAAGCCTCTAGAAGATGATGCCTAAATTTGTAGCTGAAAAACATTTTCGACTTATACTAGTCTAAGATTTTGGTCACAAATTCAGTCAGCAAAAAGCAGTTGCTCAAAGAGGGTTCCACATATTCTCAGGATGTGACATGACCTCTTTGTTGCAAGTCGGGGAAAATTGACAATGTGGAAAAGATAGAAAGACTATCCTGATTGGTGCATTTTTATACCTATCCGAACCTCAAAAAAAAAGTATACCTGATTAAAAATTTCAAATATCTTATCGAATCTTTGCTACTCGTCTTCATGAAACTTCCGCCCGTAAATGAAGCTAGAAAATGTTTTCCCACCAGCAAACAATGATCAAGGATTAACTTATCACCCATAGCTGAAGCTCTTAGGAAACTTATTTAGTGCTTATCAAGGTAGTTATCAATGGAGCAGTATGCCTAAAAATTTAGCCTGAGCTTAAATTCATGATTGAGGTTTACAGTAATTGATGAGAAGCACGTTCCTTTTTATTTGAGTTTGTCCGCAGTTTCAAGCGCTTAAAGCGAAATTATGTCATTCAAATGTAAAAAACAACTGCTCTCAAATAACTTGTGGGTGCTTCAAAAAAGAATTTATCTGCACATTGATGTGTTAAAACTGCAATGGCAAATGCTATGTATCTGTGTACATTATTGTAAATTCAAACGTTTTAAATTACCTTCTATATAATCATTGTACGTATCACTTACTCAGATTTGTTGTAGTTTTAGTTAAAAATGTAGTTGTAGTTTTTGTAATATTGAGTTATATTTCAATAAATACAATTTTATTAAGAGTAACAATATTTTTAGCTTCATTAACATTGCACTAAACTTCTTATTGCAGTAATTCATAATTTATTCCTCTTACATAGTTTAAAACATAGAACAAACGCTTCAAATCGCCTAATGAGAAAAAAATTTAAAATTTATTTTAAAGCTTTTAATAATAAATTTTGGAGTTTTATGCACAAAAAATCCGTGCCCCTCCTCTCATTTTTCTAGTGCAAATGTGAGTTTTAAAACTGCAGAATGTGAGTGAAACTTCCAAAAAGTTGCAAAAAATGGTTGAAGTTTTTTTTTTTGGCCAATAATGAAAATTGATTTCGTTTTAACTAATCAAGGCATTGTAATCATTCTTAAATAACAATTTAAGTGTTTGTTTCAAGTTTTGAAAAAATTATTAGCTTTGTTTATGATTTTTTACGAGTACAGTAGACCCTTGTTTTACGTGGGGTTTACGTTCCACGGAAATGCCGTGTAAATCGAAACCGCGTAAATTGAGACCTAATACTAGTGTTAAAATAGGGATTTGGTTCCGTAGATAACAAAATACTTCATTCTAGTGATGACTAATTGTATAATAAGTTTAATGTGTACTTATGTATCGATTTTTATGCACAACATGCATAACGAAAACATAAATTAATTTCGTGTTTTGTTTATAAAGAGGAGCTGGCAATGAAAGTCTTTTGGCAAACAGTCATGAAGAATTTTCTCTGTAATTCTTTGCATTGTATTAACGCATCCATGACCACTTGCGTCACTTCCATGATAGAATCTTTCTTCACGAACAAATCAGAAAAGTCATTTCTATTGTCTAGGAATGGCTCAAAATTTTGAATGTGAAAGTTTTTGTTGTGTGTCATCGATGTCGATATCCTCGTTGGTTTTGTCCTCCTTTATCGCTCCTAAAAACTCTTCTTCCAGTGAGTTCTGAGCTGTGTGAGTTTAAAAACTTTACTTCTGGAAAGAGCTCTGGAACCAATCGCATAAAATGTCTCCAGTGGACCAAGCTAGATAAATAGCACGCCAAAATGCAGTTTATTATGCGTAATTTGCCATCTTTAGGCGTTTGGATTTTGATAGAGGGGAAAATTTTATCTGTTTGCATTGCCGCAACCGCGTAAAACTGAAACTCATCCGCGTAAAATAAATTAAAGGTGTCAAATCTTAATCCGCGTAAAATAAACCCGCGTAAAACGAGAGTCTACTGTATTTCTAATTTTATTCTTAGTTTTGTAATCAATTTTTATCAGTAAAATTTAAAATACATGTTCGGAATGTCGAATGTTTCGGATTTCTGGGGTTCAGATTATTGGGTTCTATTGTAAATCAAGACTTGAGTTAGTTAAAGTTTTGTTTTTAAAAAATCACATTTTTTGAAATTATTATTAAAATTAGAAGGTTTAGAGAAATTGTGACGGCTTTTTATGCTTTAGTAAGTATAATAGAACTTACAAAAGAAGATACAATGGGTGTTTTTCAAAAAATAAAAAATAAAAGCAGTTTTGGATTTTTGACCAAAAATGGCCGCCAGGTCGGTTTTGGGGGGATTTTGAAATGTCTCCCTTTCAAAAAATGTTTATAAAGAAATTGTCTACATGCATGCCAAGTTTCATGATTTTAACACAAAATGCAGTTGGGTTTTTATTGGAAGAATTTAAATGAATCATTTGAAAAAGGATCTGCTCACTTCCATAAGAATTTCAGAGACTTAAGGCTGAAATGAAATGGAAAGTCAAGTATCCCCTCTCTGCATGTACTTTTGAGAACTCTCTGTGCCAAAGGTGAGGATTCTAGTTTTAAGTATTGTTGACTCCTTAAAGGACCATTAGCTTTGCGGTTAAGGGCAAACAGTTTGTTATGCATAAAACATTCAAATGGCGGCGTAAATAACTTGTATGTCAAGTTTTGTGAACATTGGTTCAATCGATTCGTGTAAATGAATGGGACCACTATGTGTCTATATGGTGCATTAAAGACGCAAAACTTCAACAATTTTCCAAAACTTTGATAATTTATTATTCAAATCGGACATTTTTCGATAGTTAGTGATATTACTTAATTTAATGTTGAAAATCAGTCTTGGATACATAAAAATAGAAGCATGAAAACAGTATGAATGCGAGCGAAGCATTCAATCGATTTACAGGGTGATTCATAATGAATGGGACAAAAAGAAAACATGACTTTGAACGTTGTAATTAATGTATTCAGAAAATTCAAATTTACCTCAAAACTACAAAGTTTCTTCAGGTGTTCAATATGTGCCCCTCCGGTAACATGAAAAATGTCTACATGGTAATCAAGCTCCTTTCACACTCGGGATAGCATATTTCCTGTGATAGAGTTTAACACTGCAGTTATATATATATCCGCTGCTTCAGTTCCTCCAAGTCCTGAGGAAGTGGAGGCATAAACACCTTGTCTTTAACGAAACCCCAGAGGAAAAAAAAATCACAGGACGTTAGATCTGGTGATTTCGGCGGTCAATATAGGCCCTGAAATTGCTTCACCCTCCTCCTTATGTTATACCGATGCGCTGGTTCTTTACGAAATTTCGTGCGAAACTGTCTTTGCACAACAGGTGCTAATTCTATATTAGCTACCAGTTTGTTTGGCAATCTTGGCTTCCTTGAGGTTTTCCATCTCCAGCTCAGTCACTTTCCTATGCCGGGCTGATGGTGCTAATAAGCACGAAACTGCAGTCCTCGGCTGGAAATGACTGAGCTGGCGGTGTATTTCATGCATGAGTAAGTATTCCCCAAAAAGAATAACACGAGAAAGAGAGACAATGAGACAGTTCAAAGCAAACTAATTAACTTCTTCGGTACCGAAACAAATAAAAAACTATAAATATCAAATAAAAAAAGAAAAATTCAATTCCTACCAAAGTTAACAAAGAAAATTTTTACTTTAGTTACTTTTTATTGAATAATTACAACTGTATATACACATGACAGAATCACAATATTAAGTGGCAAACTAGAAATTAAATTTCAGTAATGAATTAACATTTGAAAAAAGGTATTGACATCAAGTTTCATCCACTTGAAGTTTTAAAAAACGTATTTGAACTTGAGTGGCTGAATAAAAAGTATTTTATTAACGATTGAAAATGTGAACCAGACACTAAATATATCTATATATAGGAAGAGTGTGAACTAAAAGTGGGAGTTGAAAAAAAAAGAAAGAAGCAAGTAATTGTGAATTTTTGTAAAAATTTTTTTTCTTCATAAACTCGGTTTTTTTTTTTTTTTTTTTTTGAGAACTTGGTTATAGCTAGCAAATACCGCGGTCTCTTCATGCTCGTAATAAAAGATTTCGACTGTATTAAAAATTCCAATGTCTCAATAACATCGGAAAAATATAATTTATAAGTTGCTTCTATAATAAATTTTGAACTTAGGGGACACATCTGTTCCATGTTCCTACAAGGGAACCTCAATAAACAATATTCAGGTCCAATATTATTATTACTTTTTTTTTTTTTAATAATGTAAAAAAAAAAAAAAGAAGTAAGAAATGAAGGAAGGAAAATAAAAGAAAAGAGGGGAAATGCAGACAAAGAAAAAGCAAATCGCAACTGACAATCATTCTGATTACTCAAAATTCCTCAATAATGAAATATCTGTTCATAATTCCTATTCAATTTCCTTAAATAAGAATATAATATTTAAAACTTCCGAACTGCATAGTTCAGTGTTAACACTGAACCTCAAGTTGTATCAACCAAAATTTAAGACTTGTTGGGTCAGTTCAATATCATGACAGAAGTAGGTCGATAACTCCGGCAAGATCAGGCTGATCGTGCTTGACAGCAGAGTTCAATGCAATTTCACGCCTCATGCAAAGTTTACAAAATGAAAAGTTTTTTCATTTTGCAAGCATGTAAAATTAGCAATGATACCTAAATCTTTATCTTTACTCTAATAATAAAGCTGAAAGTCTGTGTCTCTGGATCTCTGTCTCTCTCTGGATTTCTGTCTCTCTGGATCTCTGAATGTCTGTGACGCGCGTAGCGCCTAGTCCGTTCGGCCGATTTTCATGAAACTTGGCACAAAATTAGTTCATAGCATGAGGGTGAGCTCCTCGAAACGATTTATCGGAAATTCGATTTCGTTCTTTTTCTATTCCAATTTTAAGAACAATTCACCCAGCAAATTATCATAACGTGGACGAGTAAGTTATCATAACGTGGACAAGTAAATTCCCATAACGTGGAGGAGCAAACTACCATATTCGACCATGGGCGAGCAAATTAACATAGCAGATTGGCGAGAAATTCATCATCCATTGTTTGTAAATATACAGGCGAACCAAATGACCTTTTAATTTTCTACTACGGGCAAAGCCGTGCGGGTACTACTAGTAAGTAATATGATCAATGTAAACAATGGAAAATCCCAATGCTCATTTAACCTCATGGATTGATGGCATTCCATTGGTTTTCTTTGAAAATCAATGACACTTTTTAAAATATTTCATACTAGTGGTACCCGCACGGCTTTGCTCGTAGAAAAAATTAAAAGGTCATTTGGTTCGCCTGTATATTTACAAATAATGGATAGTGAATTTCTCGCCAATTTGTTATGGCTATTTGGTTGCCCTTGTTACGATCCCACGTTATGATAATTTGGTAATTGAATCGTCCACGTTATGATAATTTGCTCGGTAAAATGATCGTAAAACTAGAATATAACAAGAAGTTCTGTCTAGAACTAGATGAGCCTACTTTCCCGTATACCCATACTACTTTCTAGTACCTGATCAACATTCTCAAAAATAGCTAAAATCGCAAATTTTTTCAAACATATTTTAAAAATACTTTAAGCTGATTTCTAGGAATAAAATAATCCCCACTCATCTAAAAAAATTTTATGCGTAAAAAAAAAAAAAAGCAGCAACTTTTAAACAAAGCAGATAATACACTTTTTTCCATTAAAAAAATCTTTAACAGCTTTCAAAACGAGAAAATAATAATTAAAATTAATCAGCTCATTAAAATAAATACATCATATCAAAAAAAAAATCGTTTCTTTTCCCCTGTTGACAAAAAACATTTTTTTAAATGAATTAATGCACTTACCAAAACAACAAAAAAAAAAAAAAAAAAAAAAAAAAAAAAAAAAAAAAAAAAAAAAACAATAAAATGTCAACTTAAAGAAATAATTTTCTTTGTCAAAAAAAAAAAAAAAAAAAAAAATCGTCTGCGCATATCTTTATGTAGAAACATAAATGACTTCGAGTTTATTCGCCAAAAACTGAGTACCTAAATTGAAACTTTAGCGTAAAAATAAAAACAAGTCATATCAACAATAATTATTTCACAGTTAAAACCATAGCTGCGGAGTCGGAGTCAATCTCATTTTGAGATAAAGGAGTCGGAGTCGAATATTTAAGAATCGGAGTCAGTCATTTGTCCACCGTGTATAAATTTTTGCCAAAACTACGAAGTCAGAGTCAAAGTCGGGGAGTCGGAGTCCGATTAATTGTCGGGCACAGGAGTCGGAGTCGGAGTCAAGTGCCCCTAAATTCTCGGAGTCGAAGTCTGGAGTTTGACGTCAAGAGTTATTTCCAATAAAATTTGTTTGAAGTAAATCCGCCTTCAAGTACGGAATCTTCATTGACTTCCAGTTTTCCCGTAGGCACTATTGTTAAGGGATTTGAACTGTTCAAAATTAAACGGAAAATTGTTCAAGTCAAAAAGATATTTTATATACAAGTTTTTCATCAAAAACTTTTTCCTACAAAGCTTGTTTGAAGCAAATTCGCCTCACAGTTCGGAATTGCTTTGAATTTCCCCGTATCACTAATGTTAAGTTTTTTTGAACTGTTCAAAATTGAACAAAAAATAGTTCAAATCAAAAAGTGAAATATGGGAATGAGGTGTCCTCGCCGAGATCTTTCGAACAAAAAAAAGTTTGTTCGAATCGGACTATTCATTCAAAAGTTATTAGGGGGGGGGGGACAGACAGACAGACCGACAGACATTTTTCCCCATCTCAATACCCTACTTTCCAATTTTTAATTTTTCAATATTTATTTAATTATTTTATCTATTTTTGACTTTTTTTGTTTTTCACGATATTTTTAAGATGCATTAAGCCTTCTTTCATGCTTTTTTCTTCTTTTTCTGACTTTTACTGGGAAAGTAGGCTAAAAAGAACAAAATCGAATTTTTGAAAGATCGCTTCGAGGTGCACACCCACTGCTACAAACTAATTTTTTTGTCAAATTTCATGAAAAATAGCCGAACGATTTAGGCACTGTTCGCGTCACAGACATCCAGACAGAGAGACTTGGAGTTTTGTTATTAGTAAATTCTATTATAAATTTAACTTGAAATTTTAGTAACTAAAATGGGAAATTAACTAAATTTCATTACTGTTTCTTAATACGAACTTGATGTAAATCAGATTAACTTTTAACTTTAAATTTTAGTTATCTAAAATGTATTTTGGTAATCAATAATATAGAATTAATCTTAAAACAATAAACCAGGGTTAAAGATCCTTCAAATAATGACTATTTTGTGTTGAATGTTAAATTACTTATTGCATTGCTTTGTGAATTGGGACTGTGGTTGACATGTGGAATTACGAAGTTTCGACAAATCGAATTGTGATCATTTAATGATCAAAACTAATTATTATGCCGTTTAAAATAAAATTTCTAGCAGAATTTAGTCTAAGAAAAATAGGAAAATATTTTTTAAACACGCTTCAAAAATGAAACGCGCTTAAAATGCGGTGGGACTTGAAATGACGTTACCTGTTTCTTAATACTAGCGCAGCAAACACAATTGAGACTTAAATCTCGTATTTTTCCTTACAAGCTTTCCGATTTCATTTTGATTTGTTGTTAATTATTAACAAGAAGTTCCATCTAGAACTAAACGAGCCTACTTTCCCGTATACCCATATCTACTTTCTAGCATAATTTTTTAATATTTTAAGCTGATTTCTAGGAAAAAAATACGCCTCACTCATCTAAAAAATTAGATGACTAAAAAATCTAAAACATTATTTTTTTACTCATCTAAAAAATAAGATGAATAAAAAAATAAGTAAATAAAAAATAAAAAATAAATAAACGAACAAATAACATAACAGCATTTTTTAAACAAAGCAGCTAATACACTTTTTTCTATTAAAAAAATCTTTAACCGCTTTCAAAAAGAAAAATAAATTATTAAAATTAATAAGCTCATTAAAATAAATACATCATATAAAAAATAATTTAAAAAATCGTTTGTTTTTCCCCTGTTGCCAAAAAAATATTTTTTTAATGAATTAATGTACTTTCGAAAATAAATAAAAACAATAAAATGTCAACTTAAAGAAATAATTTTCATTGTCAAAAAAAAGGGGGGGGGAATCGTCTGTGCATATCTTTATGTAGGGAACATAAAGGACTTCGAGTTTATCCACCGAAAACTGAATACATAAATTAAAACTGTAGAGTGAAAATAAAAACAAGTCATATTAACAATAATTATTTCACAGTTAAAACCAAGGCTGCGGAGTCGCAGTCGGAGTCAATCTCATTTTGGGATAAAAGAGTCGGATTCGGGAGCCGAAGGTATTTAATTCAAAGATTCGTAGTTGGAATCGGTCATTTCCCTTAGTCTACCACTCTGCCAACGTTTGCGGAGTCGGAGTCGGACTTATTTTGGGATAAAGGAGTCGGATTTGGAGTCGAATATCCAAGAATCCGAGTCAGTCATTTTTCCTCCGTGTATAAATTTTTGCCAAAGCTACGAAGTCAGAGTCGAAGTCGGGGAGTCAGAGTCCGACTAATTGTCGAGCGTAGAAGTCGCAGTCAGGAGCCTTAAAATTCTCGGAGTCGGAGTCAGGAGTTTGTCGTCAAGAGCTATTTCCTACAAAATTTGTTTGAAGTAAATTCGCCTTCAAGTGCGGAATCTACATTGACTTTCAGTTTCCCCGTAGGTGCTAATATTAAGGGATTTGAACTGTTAAACATTGGACGGAAAATTGTTCAATCAAAAAGATATTTTATATCCATGTTTTTCATCAAAAGCTTTTTCCTACAAAGTTTGTTTGAAGCAAATTCGGATCTAAATCCGGAATTGCCTTGAATTTCCCCGTAGGCGCTAATGTTTTGAACTGTTCAAAATGGAACAAAAAACAGTTCAAATCAAAAAGTGAAATATAGGAATGAGGTGTCCTCGCCGAGATCTTTCGAACAAAAAAAAAAAAAAAAATCGTACTATTCATTCAAAAGTTATTAGGGGAGGGGGGCAGATAGACAAACCGACAGACGTTTTCCCCTATCTCAATACCCTTCTTTCCAATTTTTAATTTTTCGATATTTATTTATTTATTTATTTATTTATTTATTTATTTTTTTTTTTGACTTTTTTTTTGTTTTTTTGCGATATTTTCAAGATGCATTAAGCCTTCTATCATGCTTTTTTTTCCTTTCTCTGACTTTTACTCGGAAAGTAGGCTAAAAAAGAACGGAGACGGATATTGGATTCTGGAACCGCTAACAAAAGAGGTTCAAATTAAGATTTCAATTAGAGAATTTTTCGATAATTTTAGTCGTAGTTATCAACATTAAAAGATGAAAACTAGAGGGACTTATGCGTAAAATTGGTGAGACTTTGCACAAATAAATTTAGCAATAAATTTTCGATCCTACACTGTAAAAAATTTCCAAAACGTTACTGAGTATTTCCGTGTAACGTTTCGGGATTTCAATGGTTTTTACCCAGGCATACTTCCTGGAAATATCAAGTATCACTGTCAAAACGTTTCCTAAATTGCCACAAGTTGCAGGAATACAGACTTCTCTCTGTCGTAAAAAAATATTTATAGTTCCCAGTTTAAAGATTAACTGAGAGCATTTATAAATAAGTGTATCGACTTTGATTCGATTACGGCTCTCCTGACTGATTGAGCTCCCAAAAGGTGTTAAAGAGTTAAGAAGTCTTCGGACTACGGAGCTTTGCAAGAATTGCTATCAAGTAAGATGCTTGATACTTACTTGCAATTGTGGCTTAGCATTGCCCGTGGTATATTCTTTGGTAATACTACTTGTAAAACTGCTACATTATTCCTACCTAAGATTAATCTGCAGTTCTAAAGACATAACTGGCTTTAAGCGGGAAGATTTCTGGATTTTTCAGGATAATTTCAAGAAGGTTGCTGAGTTTTAGCAGAAAACATTCCTGGTTTTTGCGAGATATGTTACTGGCTGAAATTGGACACATCAGCTGCCTATTATTTTCCAGGAACGTTTCTGAATAGTTTTTATAGTGTAAAAATAACTTTTTTTGACATGAGCAGGATTCTCTTAATACGAGCATGTATAAGAACAGAACCGAAATTCGGCGTGCAGAAATCCAGTCAGATTCGAAATTTGGAAACTGAGATTTTTTTTTTTTTTTTTTTGAAGTAAAAAAGAAAGAAAAAAAAAAAAAAGAAAAATTAATTTGAATTTTGACATCTTGAATTCAAATTATGTTTTTCGCAATCATGAGTGTGTGTATGTAGGCGCGTGTGTTTGTGTGCGGGGTATGTGTGTTTGTGTGTTGGGGTATGTGTATGTGTGTAGGCATATGTGTTTGTGTCTGTGTGCAGGCATGAATGTGTGGATAGTTGTGTGTATGTGTGTGTATGTTTTTTTTTTTGTGTGTGTATGTGTAGGTGTCTGTATGTATGCGTGTGTGTATTTGTATGTGTGTAGGTGTATGTGTGTGTGTTTGTGTGTAGGTGTATGTGTGTGTGTGTTTGTGTGTGCGTATGTGTGTGTACTTGTGTATGTACGCGCGTGTGTGTAGGACATGGATGCAACCAGGAGGCGGCTTTCGCTATAGTAGCAGCATCGTGAGGAGCCGGTCGACGGTGATGGTGCGGAGGGTGGCGGTGGGAAAAAAATGATAGGACGCCAAAAACAGTCAAATAAAAGCAATAAGCAATCGTGATTGCTCAAAAAAAAAAAAAAACTAGTTTTTAAACAGGCATATTTTTTTTTCTGCTATAAGCAATAAACATTCTTTGCAGGAGGTAAAACTTAAGCCACATGCCCGACATCATATTTAAACAATAATGCCATAAAAATTTTTTTCAAAAAAAGACAAATTACATGAATGTTTAAAGACATTATTTTGTGCTTCATTTCCATTTCAAGTTCTCTACCTCTAAAAGAAAACACCCTTTATAAATGAATAAAAAGAAAGAAAAACGAAAGAAAAGAAAGGAAGTTATAACACATGGAATGTTCTATTCCTTTTTTAAAAGAACTTTTTTTAACTAGAAAATAAGGGAAGTTATTGAAAATGGAAAATCTATTTCGTCTGTTAAATACACTCTTGATTTGTGGAAATAAGCGACGAGTGTCATATTAAAACATTTCTTTTAAAAGTAGAAATAAATTATTTATTTGGTCTAAGTCAGCATTTCAAAATATTTTCAAGAGAACTTTTTCTACCAACAAACAGCTCTGAAGAATGACATGAAGAAGTTGAGAGACGCGTTGATATTATAGCAATCCTCTACAAAACGAGAATTCTGATAGCGAGAGAAAATTCTCTTTTCTTATTCTTTTTACTTTTTCAAATTATACACCTTGGGAAACGCGTAGCATGCAATTTAAAGTGGAAAAAGTCAAAAATACTTACTATTGATAACAACACAGTATAAGAAAAAATAATTTCGCTTTTTTGCGTAAGCTCAGCTTTAAATACATCATTACTAAAACCCTTAAAATATTCGTTCACACAGATTAAATTTTCCTTCCTGGGAAAAAAAAATCTCCCCGGAATAATGAACTGCGTAGTTTGAAAGGAGAAGATAGCCAGCGGAGGCTTACGTTATTTGGAAAAGATTTCAAGATTTTTGCCTCTCATCAATCTTTATTTATTTCCAAGCGTATTATAGCTATTATCACTCTTGTAGGCGTAAAAATTTCTCTCAAGATTTGGAATTAAAAAAAAAAAAAAAAATCCTTGCTACGTTTACGTTGAATATTTAAAAGAAAAACTAACGATTAATTCCTATTTTTCAAGCATTTAAATGTGTTTTAACTACTTTCACAAATGTAATACACAGCTGGAGGAGAAAATACAGTCTAGACTAGACTTGAAAAGTTTAAAAACTAATATTTGTAGCTTTAAGAACATAATCCAGGAGTTCTCATCCAACCTAAGAGCAAGGCAATACCCCCTCCCCCTGTTAAATAGCACAAAGGGCCCCGATAACGAGAGTCCCCTGGAGAAAGAAAAATATCCCTAAAAATACTCCTTTTACATTAACTACTGTACATTACTAACATATCTGCTCACCCACTCTAGTTTATCATTCCTTCTGAAGTTGATATTTTATTACATTTTTCTTCAGTAACAGCAAAAAAATTTCTTCCAGTACATATTTTTAGCAAGTACAGTTCTGAATTAAAAATATATTCCAGTTTATTTCAATACTAGCAAAAATACCCGCCGTTGCCTGGGTCAGTAGTAAATGTGAGAAACAATCGCTAGTTTCATTCGTTTTCTGGGTTAACTGAAAGAAGTCGAAACACACCGCTTTGACGAGATTAAAAATCGAGCTTCTTCCTTAACCATAAAAATAAAATAGCAATAAGTATAAACTAGTATGTTGTGGCCATCACGAAACTTTCTTCTATATTTTTCCTTTTTTTTCTGATCCCTCCCCATGCTTGACGAGGAAGCAATATTCCCAACAAAAACAAAATTACACATGCAAAAACTTGACGATCATCCCAATGTCTGAATTATTACAAAAGCAAAGCAAAGAGCGAAATTGAAAGTTATTTTAAAAGCCTTGCTTGAATTAATTACAAATATTTTATTTGTTAACAAACGCAAGATGGCAACAGTTAAAAATTTTAAATCATTGAGATCATAGACTAATAATAAGAGTAGACCGAGCTTTCTCAGACTTGCTGATGAAAAAAATTGGTTCATGGATACATCATGTGACTAGTGGAAAGGCTTGGCGAAAACTTTGGCAGCATGGTTGCTAGATGGCAACATTATCTATAGTTTGGCACTCGACATGTATTTCAAGACGTAATGTGTTTTCATTATAATTTTTTTTTTCCAGGTGCAGAAATTGACCTGCTTTTCTTTTAGTTATGCATTATTTTGACATTCGTAATTAGTTTTTGATCACAGTTTTCAGTAACTTTTATTTCATTTGGAAATCCTACGTCAGCGTTGGCGTGAACGGAATGGCGTAAACGTTTTGCGTTAACGCAAAAATGTACTAATTGGTATCTTAAATTGAAATTGTATGTAAAAATCTTACCGTTTGCCGATTCTTTTTGGGCGTTTGCATCTTTAATTGCTTAGAGAGTTATTGAAATTGACTAAAGAAAATGCACAGTACTATCTAAACGAAAAACTCACTATATTAACAAAATATTTACAACTTAGAATAACAAATTTACAAATAGGATTTCATAAAAGCTAATTCTTCCGTATTCCATCAATTCTATTTATTTTATTTCTCGCTCGCGTTGATCGTCTGCTTCGATCAACGCCCGCTGTTGCTAGGATATCCACCAGTCACATGGTTTGGTTTATGAGCAGCAAAAGGGTTGCCATAGCTCGGTCTACTCTTATTATTAGTCTATGATTGAGATAATATTTCCGATCATTTCCATACAATTAAAATCACGAGAAATACGCAGACGACAATCTATTACGATTTATCTTTCTTATTGTTGCATTAATGAAGCTATTTTTATTCGTAAAAAAAAAAAAAAAAAAAAAAAAAAAAACAACACCTTGGAGCGACTGGTGTCAAAATTGAACCAAAGCCTGTTTACGTATGGATTCACATATATTCCAAATTTCATCCAGAACGTAGCATTACTTCTTGAGATAGGGTACTCACAATGGAAAAAAAGAACGGGCGATTGCGCTACCCCCTTTTTAGCTGTTGACACCAAAATAAAATCAGCTTTTATACCCACTAAGGGCTACTTGCCGATAAATTTTTCTTTCATTCCGTTCATTATTTCTTGAAATACAGCAGTCACAATTGACGACAGAAAACGTTCTGTAGCTCAACCCCCGTTTGAGTTATTGCCACCAAAATTGAATCAGCACCTGTTCCTGTTACTGGCAACATATGAACCAAATTTTGTTTGATTCCGCCAGTTATTTCCTGAGGCATAGCAATCACACGTAACTCAAAAAACGTCCCATTGCTCCACCCCCCTTGAAGGAATTCGCGCCAAAAACCAATGGGCACAAACTCACATATGGGCACATATGAGTACCAAATTTCGTTCGATTTCATGCGGTAGTTTTTGCTGTAGAGCGGCCACAAAAAAATTGTCACACACAGACGTGACACACATACACACACACACATACACACAGACAGACAGACATTTTCCAAAAATAGTCGAAATGGACTCAGCACACCTCAAAACGTTCGAATCCGTCAAAATTCGAAATTCGAAAATTTACACGAATCCAATACTTTCTTCTATATATTAGATATAGAAGAAAGTAAAAACGAAACAGTATTCAATCAGGAACGAAAGCACGACATTTAAGCATGTAAAAATTTGAAGAATTTACAAAATATGAACTAACAAAAACAATGATCCCTAAAAAAACCGTGCGCTTTATTTAATTTAATATAGTACATATATATATATATATACATACATACATACATACATATATATATATATATATATATATATATATATATATATATATATATATATATATATATATATATATATATAAAAACTCTCTACTATGTTTTTCTAAGTGTGCAAAAAGTAGTTTCCAAATGTTTAAATGACTGTAAACTCATGTTTGTTCCGGAGAAGCCTTGAATCAAAACTTTCAATATGATTACTATTAATATTGCTGTTGCAAGGCAACGAATTTTCGCAACAATGGGTTTTAATATTTATTCATATAATGGGGAAATTACATGACATTTACTGTTTTCCATCACAACTTTTTTAAACTAAGTTTTTTAGGAATAAATTATAGCCTATGTTGCTACCTGATAATGTAGTTATCTATGGTGGAAAAAGGGTTAAAAAAGAACCAATAGTTTTGAAGATTACCCCGGACATACATACATACAGAAGTAGCCATTTATGTATATAGATATTTGCTAAAATTAAGAAGCTCTTTTACGGTCATTCCTGACTAATTATTCTAAATAAGGGTGAAAATGCAGTCTCTGGATGTCAAAACGAGCAGTTTGAGATTTTCTAGCGAATTTTTAACCGAATTAAAAACAGTTCATTACGCTCAAACTTTTTTCGCTAATTTTTTATAGTGTACCGCACTTGCAATTCCATTTTCTAATTCAAAACTTCCACCCGAATTTTAAAAAGTTTACCACACGTTTTCTTCTCAAAAACCAAGGAAAAAATCGTAATTTACCTTCATTTAACAATATTGATTCAATGAAAGGAACATTAAGAATGCAAAATCAGTAATTTTACGTCAAGTTGCAAGGGTCAGCAAGGTATTTTATGGATTAAATTATTTTCTATTAAGTCATTAAATATGCTACTCAGTACTTAATCATTATCATCATATACATCATAGATTAGGCTCAAAGCCTGTTCCGACTCCCCTGATCAACCCACCAGAGCGTTGGCCTGCCTCGATCTCGGCAACAGACCCCAAAATAAGTTCATGGCCTAATCCTATAACAAATCATTGGTTCAAAGTATTCCCAAGAAATCCCAATAACTTTCTATTAAATGAAAAATTTTTTAACTTCAATTGAAGTGAATTGAGAAAGTAACGGAAATATTTTACTGCATCACACGACGCCACATTCGAATATTGGAATACAGAAGAACCTCTTTTATACGGATCTCCAGTTAATCCGCATCAAATTTCTGGAGTTGAAAAAAAAATCACTGAAATAAAATTTTAAAATATAATAGCTGAACTATAAGTACGCACGAAATATACAACTCCTGCATAGATCGCGTAATAAACTACAGCAAATCTAACAAACATCATGGCGTTCTTGTAGCCGACACTACACCACCGTAGCTGGATAAAATGTTTGATTGAATATTGTAAATGAAGGACTCGGGGCAAAAACGTGATAAGCCGCACTTTTGAAAAAATGAGTTTTTTGTTCTAAATGCTGCTTTGATAATTGAAATAAGCATGACAATGGATTATGTCACTGTCAGAAAAGTGTATCTGGATTTAGTATTGCAGAATACAGAATGTATAATATCTATAAAAAATATTTGTAGAATTTTTCAAGAGTTGGAAATTGGCCTACCGGAAAAAAAAAAACTCATGTGGTATATCACATTCTTTCCCCGAGCAATTTAAATGATAAAATAAGGATTGTGAGAAACAATCCAACGTGGTTTTGTCACAGAGCATTGTTTTCTCTTGTAATAAGAAGTACATCTGCTTATCTCATCAGGATTCGTTTTACTCATTTTTCATATTACAAGTGTTTTTCCCTTTTCACTTCAGGAAATTCTGCAAATGAATGGGTGATGGAAATACGTTGTATGTTTATTTTCAACAATTTCTTTTTTCAGTAAAAAAGTGATAAATATATTCCAGGGAATCAATCACCTTTTTTTTTAATTCGTTTACATGGTCAGAGAATGCGCTAGTTGACATTGGCCTTGTAAATAAAGTGTTCAAAATTTATGGAAGAACGTTGTTTGTTGCAAACCTGCTTCGGGACTTACTTGCAACAGGAAATGAATAGGTTATTGAATCGAAAAACTTTGTACGTTGGTTTCCATGGCCTGTTTAGTAAACTGCACACAGCAGGTTCGTTTTTTGGCTGTAGTAAAAAGTTTTTATTTTCAACATACAACGTTTTTCCCGCCAACCATTCAAATAAATAAGTTTCTGCTCTTCAATAAAAATAGTATCAAATTCTTACTTTCGAAAAAAGAAAACTTATAATTGCATTTTTATGTAAACAGTATAAATTAAGTTCTCCGCCAACATAGGACGAGAAAAAAAAAAAACATTCCCTTTTTATCATAATAACTCTAACGTTCTATATAATTTCTTTTGCTGTTGCCATTACAAAAAAAAACAATAGAAAGAGAATAATTTTATACACTGCAGACGATACTAAGTAGCAAAATTAAATATAAAACACAGCAGACGATAATATTTACAAAAGCAGTATCCAACCTTAGATCAGGAATTAAAATGGAAGGAGCAAAAGCTGACCGAGAGGCCCCACGTGACTCAGCAACAACGAATGGTTGGCACGTTTTGCGCGAAACGAGCGAAAGAAACCTGATTTCTTCCAATGCTTTGCTTTAAAATCTATCACATGACTTGGAGTCATGGTTTCATGAATGAAAGCCTTCACTCCCTCCATTTTATCTCTTCTCAATGTATCCAACCCGGCTTATCCGAATTTTTGTTTATCTGGATTGTCTTTGATCCCAGTTAGTCTGGATAAACGGTGCTTCATTGCATTAACTGCTATTTGTATACCTCCATTTAAAGCTCTTATTCATAAGAGTTACTTCTAATACCTACGCTACTGACATTTTATCAATTATAGTAACAGCATCTGATAACGTTCCATTAAAAGTATAATTTTTCCAGCAATTCAAACAAGCTTCATAAACCTCAGTTTAAATCGATTCTCGTCAAGGACTCTTTCGTAACCTCCACCATCATGGAGATAAAGAAATTCTGGTCACCTGCAGTTTTCCTGATTTATTTACAATTTTACCAATTCGCTATCTTCTGACACTCATGAATGTCGCACAATTTGTTGAGATTTCTTTTCTTTTCTTTTTTTGCAACATCGCTCCTCCGTCTCTACAACCTATGGGCGTCGACTAGACGTCTGTCACCAACTCCAGATAAACCTGTCGTCACAGAAACGTAATCGGATGTCTCCTCGACTTTCCCCCTCTAACGCAGCATATTATGTTCTGCAGTATGAGTTTTATTTCGGATTTTTCCCGAACTTATGCGTTTTTAAAATTTTATTCCACTTCAGATGCATTACTTCATAAATTAAGCAAAAAATAGTTAGAAATCAAAAATGACTTCTAAAGAGAATGATTTTTCTCTGATAACAGGGGAGTCCAGATGGAAGGTCCTTGTGACCTCACCAAAATGCTCTTATTCGGCAAATTTTGACTGACTATAGATTTTCTCAATGACGCAATTATTGTTCAGTTTTAACTGACGCAGTTTGCCACCCCTGGTTACAAACCAGGGTTGGCAAAATTTTCGACACTACGGTAAAAACCCTGGTCTTTTCCGTCTTGTCCAAAAGTGTACGAAAGTGTCCAAAACTATATTTTTGGAGAAATTGTATTTTGTGAGAAAACATCAAAAACAGAATAAATTGTATCAAAGTAATGTTTTATATTGAACATTTATTCAATGTGAACATTCAACTTATTTATGCAGCTGGTTAATCTAGTTACATAGAAGTTGAATTCTTCATTAAAATTTCAATTTGTATGTATGAGTTTAATTTTTTTTTCGATAATAGTAACCAAATTTCTCAATGTTTATGCATGTCTGCAAATGAAAGCAGGGTTGGCATGCTTTTTATTGTCCTGTTCAATACCCTTGTGTCCAATACTGTCCGAAAGTGTCCAAAACTATATTTTTGGAGAAATTGTATTTTGTGAGAAAACATCAAAAACAGAATAAATTGTATCAAAGTAATGTTTTATATTGAACATTTATTCAATGTGAACATTCAACTTATATATGCAGCTGGTTAATCTAGTTACATAGAAGTTGAATTCTTCATTAAAATTTCAATTTGTATGTATGAGTTTAATTTTTTTTTTCGATAATAGTAACCAAATTTCTCAATGTTTATGCATGTCTGCAAATGAAAGCAGGGTTGGCATGCTTTTTATTGTCCTGTTCAATACCCTTGTGTCCAATACTGTCCGAAAGTGTTTAAAACTATATTTTTGGAGAAATTGTATTTTGTGAGAAAACATCAAAAACAGAATAAATTGTATCAAAGTAATGTTTTATATTGAACATTTATTCAATGTGAACATTCAACTTATATATGCAGCTGGTTAATCTAGTTACATAGAAGTTGAATTCTTCATTAAAATTTCAATTTGTATGTATGAGTTTAATTTTTTTTCGATAATAGTAACCAAATTTCTCAATGTTTATGCATGTCTGCAAATGAAAGCAGGGTTGGCATGCTTTTTATTGTCCTGTTCAATACCCTTGTGTCCAATACACTCCGAAAGTGTCCAAAACTATTTTTTGAGAAACTATATTTTGTGAGAAAATATCAAAAACAGAACAAATCGTGTCAAAAATATAAATCTTTTTAGACTATTTAATATATTTGTTCAATGTGAACATTCAAGAATAAATATATGTGTAACTTATTTATACAGCTGACTTGAATCTTCAGGGTGCGGCAGGAAAACCCTGTTACAAACTCTTCAATGTAGTTGGTAAACGTATACGGGTCATTCTCCAGAAAACGTAACTTTTGTACGCAAATATTTTTCAATTTCAAAACCTTTTGTTTTCTTTTTTTTTTCATTCTTACCTGAAAGTTATCTACTAGAAGTAACCCTAAACAATGGCCCAGCTAAATTCCAATTATTTTACTCAAAAAAAAAATAATAATAATAATAATAATAATATTTAAAAATCGAGGCCAATTTAATATCAAAGTAGTGATTTTCTTAATTGTGCAAAAAATCAGCTATTTTAATGATTAGTGGGAATATAATATTAAGCTCTCTTAATTAAAGTACGGCTTAATTAGTAGTTTCAAATGTTTATTAAAAAATAGTATTTAGTAAATTTAAAGATATGCTGGCAATTCATAATTTTGGTAGAATGCCTATTATTGATGTATACCCCTCCATCATTTATTTTCACCTCAGAAATAATGACATTGATAAGGTCTGTCACGGAGGTGAGGAATTTTCTATTAATATAGGTCTAATAGATACATTTTTCAGGGAATTTTTTTTTCCTTCCTTGCTACAATCTGCACATATTAATCACATGAAAACATGTTCACTTCATTTTTCACATTAATTTACATCCCTGAAATTCAAATTCACGGAGGTGAGAAGTCAGAATAACCACACTAAGTTTTTAAAGCAAAATCTATCTTCTTGTTTTTCGACAAAAGTCTCCCAACTTCAACTATGGATAAAAATAAACAAGGGGGCTCCCTTGTATCATGGAAAATAAAATTTGACGTCATTACTACCACGTGTTAAGAAGGAAGGGCATTTTGTGTTTATATACAAATACAAATATGACGACCAGCAACAGACTCTTGGCCCAGCTAGGCTGGTCCTAGTCAATTTATTAGTCCTCAATGAAGATCAATGGCCCTCTTAAAGCTATCCACCCCCTTGCTCATTCCCACCTCTTCCAGTAAGTTGTTCCAAGTGCCCAAAACACTACTCTCTCTAAAGTTGTAGTTTCTCTTTATTTCCAGGTTATCTTGAGATTTGAATAGTTTAAAACAATGACCCCTCGTCCTGCTTTCGGTGCAAAAATTTAATCCATTAACATCATTCATTTTGATAAATTTAAACAACTGAATCAAGTCCCCTCTGGTCCTCCTTTGCTCCAGGCTATACATATTAAGCCTATTAAGTCTGGTATCATAATCTATATCTGAAAGTCCCCTTACTAGTCTAGTTACCTTTCTTTGAACCCCTTTCCAATACACAAATATCTTTCCTCAGATAAGGCGACCAAAACTGCTAGCATATTCCAAATTGGGGTCTTACTATATAAAGGCAGAAGATCCTTCTTAGATTTGTTTGAAACAGATCTATTGATAAACCCAAACATTCTGTTGGTTTATGTAATGGATGTGAGAATTTATTGTGTGACATGACTCCTTGTCTTACTAAAACGAACTAAAACACAATATTTAAAAATTAAATATACTTAAACAATTAGTATTTGAGACACTTGTGAAAGGAATAATAAATAAATAAATAAGTATATATTTTTAATTAAACAAGTTATCAAGCAACATAAACTGTCAAACAAGGTGTGTGATATGCCACGGAGTTGAGAATTCTCATGTTGTGAACCAAAAATATGCTAAAATAAAAAAAATATTAAAAAATTGTTGGCAGGTCCAAATAGATATATTTTTGACGTAACTAAAAATCATTGTTAAATGAATTGTTCCTTAAAGTTTTTACTGTAAAAGGCGTGTGACAGAAAAGTCACACTTTTTGAAAAATGACCCATACGTATATATTTCATATAAGGAGTTTTTCTTTGAAATATGATGCTTTTCTGCATTTTTTGATCGTGTTCTGTTCAATATGTACCCCCTAAAAAAGGAGGCACATCTGAACAATTGAAGAGATTCTTTAAAAATACTATAAGGTAAAGAAATATTTTTTAAAAAAAATCTCAAAAAAATCCATGACGCAATGAAAAGAAGATGAAGATTCGATCTTAGGGACATTTTTGCGCTGAGAAATTGATATTTTTTTTTCTAAATAAGGAAAGGGAAAATATTTTTCACACGTGCCCTCCTTCCCCTTACGAATATTTTTGCCAGTAGTTAAAATATTTAAGATGCTTTTTATCTAATGTGCTTATAACTAGACAATTAAAAGTAAATATTTTAGTTATGATTACATGTGACCATAATTAATTTTATGGTCATAAATATTGTCATTCCATTTACTCAAAATTATTAATCAGGTATGATAATGATACTCTAGTTCAATTAAACATAAGAAAACTTCAGGCCCGCGAAATTATTTCTGAAATTTTTGCTGGTTTTTGGGGATTAAAACGGTTGAGAAACACTGTTCTGATAAATGTGGGAAAAATCTGAATCAATAAGGAAAAAATCTAATAAATGAGGAACATCAATTTGCCAAACACTGAAATAGACTGAAGTATAAATACTGAGGAGTGAAAATTCTAGAAAGAGAGGAATCAAAAAGACTAAGAAAATACTTGTAATAAATGTGGGTAAAAGATTAATGAGTAAGGAAAAATTCTTAAAAATGAAAAATATTAATTTGTTAAAATATTGAAATTGACCGAAGTTTAAATATTAATGAATAAAAATCCTAGCAACAATAAAAAAAAGCTGAGAAATACTTAGAAAATGTGGGGAAACCTTAATGAATAAGGGAAAATTCTAATAAATGAGGAAAACCTTATGACCAAGGTGAAAACCTAATGAATAGGAGCATAATTTTGATGAGTAAGTAAATAGCTTCGATGATTTAGAGACAAATCTTATTAATTAGAAAGAACATCTCAACATTTGAGAGTAAATTTTAATGACTAAAAGAAAAAAAATCTAATGAGCAGGGAAATATTAACAATCAAATAAGCAATTCTACTTTATGAAAAATGTTTTAAAATAGAAAAAGTCATTTTGACTACAAAGGGAATACACTATTACGAAATAAATCATGGATGAACAAAAACTAAGCGACAGGAAAGACTTTTAATGATTAAGGTATGACTTTCAGTTACAGAGGAAATATTCTAGTGACCATACTGCTGAAATAAGAGAGCAGTTTTAATCTTCTTTACTAATAATAAAGCAGAAAGTCTCTCTGTCCGGAGGATGTCTAGATGTCTGGATGTCTGTAGGATGTCTGTAGGATGTCTGTAGGATGTCTGTGACGCGCATAGCGCCTAAACCGTTCAGCCGATTTTCATGAAATTTGGCACAAAGTTAGTATGTAGCATGGGGGTGTGCACCTCGAAGCGATTTTTTGAAAATTCGATGTGGTTCTTTTTTTATTCCAATTTTAAGAAAAAAACTATCATAAATTACGAAATTATCATAACGTGGAACCGTAACATGGGCACAAGCCAATTGGCGAGAAATTTCACCATACATTATTTGTAAATATACAGGCGAACCAAAAGACCCTTAATTTTTCTATTACGGGCGAAGCCGTGCGGGTGCCACTAGTTACTAATAATAAAGCTGAAAGTCTCTCTGTCCGGAGGATGTCTGGATGTCTGTAGGATGTCTGGATGTCTGTAGGATGTCTGTGACGCGCATAGCGCCTAGACCGTTCGGCCGATTTTCATGAAATTTGGCACAAAGTTTGTTTGTAGCATGGGGGTGTGCACCTCGAAGCGATTTTTTCAAAATTCGATGTGGTTCTTTTCATATTCCAATTTTAAGAACAAAAATATCATAAGATGGACGAGTGAATTACGAAATTATCATAACGTGGAACCGTAACATGGGTATAAGCCAATTGGCGAGAAAATTCACCATTCATTATTTGTAAATGTACAGGCGAACCAAAAGACCTTTTAATTTTTTTTATTACGGGCAAAGCCGTGCGGGTACCACTAGTGACTCTATAAAGAAAAATCTAAATAAGCAATGCAAAGATCTAAAATTAAAGGAAACAGCCATAACAATCGAGAAAATGAACTAATGACCAAATGAAAGAAATCAATACCGAAAGAAAATGTTGACGAGCCAAAAACCATAATAAAAGTAAGGAAAAATTAAACGATCGAAAAAGCAATTCTATTTAATGAAAAAAAGTTTTAATTACCAAGGAAAAAATCACTACAGAGGGAATCCTATTAAGTGATAAATCACGGAAGAATAAATCTAAGCGACGAGAAATACTTCTAATGATGAATGAATGACTTCCAGTTGCAGAGAAAATATTCTAGGGACGATTCTACGACGATAAGAGAGCAGCTTTGACCATATAAGGAAAAATCTGAACAAGTAATGCAAAAATCTAAGATGAAACGAAAAAACTATAACAGATGATGAAAATGAACTAATGGCTATAATGCCAAACGAAACTTTTGATGAGCTAACACTTTTAATGAAACCCATGCGAACAACTTTAAAGAAAAAATATGATTGAGGAAAAACTATTACGACTGAGCAAGAAATTTTAGTAGGGTAAAGTGAAATAGCTGGGAAAAGGGAAATGATAAAATATTTTCATAGCTATATTTTTACAATGTTCTTCAACACATAGTTGATTCCTATCAAGAAATGAACACCCCTCAAGCTTAATAATAATACCAGCCATTTTCAAAATTTGATATACGTATTGTAATATTTTTTTGCTTACCTAAAATAATTTTTGTATTATAAATTGATAAAGTTTTTGCAATGAACACTTTAATACTGAGATCTACTGATGTCCAGTGCAGTGCTTATTTAGTTACTGTTAGGCATATTTTGGTTTTAAATGGTTGATACAATTTGTCATGTGCACGCGGAGCAAAGTGAGATATTTCATTTTGTTTACTTATTCATTCATTTATTTAAACATTTACTCATTCATTGATTAATTAATTTTCCTTTCTTCACTTATTAGTTTACTTATTTATTTATTTATGTTTTCTCATACATTTATTATTGTTTCATTATTTTTGCGTTTATTCAGTCATTCGTTAATGCATTGAATTAATCAATGAAAAATATTTAAGTTATCAAATAGAAAATATTTCATTAAAAAAATTTTTCACTTTTTAACCGACTTCAAAAAGGAGGCGGTTATCAGTTCATACCGTATGTATGTTTTTTTTTTTTGTTTGTCCACTCATAGCGTCTCACCTAGTGAACCGATTTTGATGATTCTTTTTTTAATGGATAGAGGATGGCTCAACTTAGGTCCCATTACTTTGTTTGACCATATTTGTTCTTTAGAAAAAAAGTTATGGGCAAAAAACAGTAAATTTCCCTATTAAATGATTAAAATCATATTGTAGCGAAGTTCGCACGTTTCATCCGTGGATAACGGTGGCTCAGTGGTAGAATTCTCGTCTCCCACACGAGCGACCCGGGTTCAAATCCCGACTAGGACATATTGAATTTTACTAAAATTTCGTTTCTACTGTTTCCCGTATTTTTCTCGAATGTTCTATTAATTTCTGTATCTTTTCAAGTCTGGAAAGTTCCAGCACTTTTTCAAGTTGTATATAAGGAGATGTAACGTTCATTCGTGGTTCTGAATAAAGATCTCGAGTTGAGACTAACGAGTATTCGCTTCATTTGGCTTTCACATTGTCTTCGCTATCTTCATCTACGCGACAATATGAAACTCATTGTTATACAAGTTTGGTGCCATATAACTGTAACATTAATAGTAATTGTAATGATAATTTTGAATAAAGGCTTTTCTAAAGTAATACAGTGATAGCCGCACTTCTTACTAGGTAACTTCTTTACGTTTACTGAAATATATCTACATTTACACTAAAAAGAATGAAATAAAAAAATTTTGAAAAAAAAAATAGAACCGACTTCAAAATTGCTCTAAAAAGTGAAAAATAATTTTATTCTTTAAACACCATCGATAATACTTTTAAACATAATTTTTGAAGTTGGCGCAAAAACAAAAAGTAAAATCCATTGTAACCATGCTTCGTTCATATTTTTATCAAAAAACCATCCAAAGTTAGGAACGAAACATTTATATCGTTACTCAAATATGCTGTCATCAATGCGTAATGCATGTGGTAGTGAAGAAACTGGACGTGGTTAAATTTATACTTGTAGTTGAGTTATGGCTGTGAATGATTTTATCGATCGTTTTTGCGCCAACTTCAAAAATTATGTTTAAAAGTATTATCGATGGTGTTTAAAGAATAAAATTATTTTTCACTTTTTAGAGCAATTTTGAAGTCGGTTCTATTTTTTTTTTCAAAATTTTTCAGTTTTTTTTTTGAAAGTACAAGATTACTGTCAAAATTAAAAATAATATTTGAATGCAAGTTTTATCATAAAATACATTTTTCTTACTTTATGTACTGTAGTTTGCGAAGCAAATTTCCTATTTGTTCATTTCGAAAAAAGTAAATTATCTTAACTATTTCACTTTTCCCCTCATTCCCTGCTTTAAAATAATCTTAATAATTGGGCGGAAAATCTTATAAGGTCAAAGAAAAGCATTTTGTAATGGAGTATAAAATTCTATTGACAAATGGGAAAATATAAGTGCCCAAAAATTCATTCTTCAGGATTGCGCACAGAAGGGAATTTGAGCCAAAAAGCTGGCCAAAAGTCGAAATGTCAACTTTACCGATTGGTATCGACCTTAAGTCTCAAAACAGGTGGATAAACATGCCATTATATGGAAGTGTTCTTTTTTTCATTGAAACTATCTATAAACATTTGTTAGACGTTGGAATTTAGCACTTTGATGATTAGTTTGTCTTTGTTTACGACATTCCGAGATTTTCAATAAACCTTCACCGTCTTGTTTTTCGCGTTAAAATTATGTTAGAGGAAAAAAATATTATGGTTTGGCTTGGGGAAGGTTTGTAGTCTATTATTTATCAATTTTTACTTTTTAAGACTGTTAGTATTTTTTAATGCAATTCTTGAAGCCTCACAAAAAATGCCATCCATTTTTTTGAATTTTATTATGTAAATGAATGGTTTTAAACCATTACAAAACTTAACTTTGTACTCATTTGCACTACTTCTAAGTTATACCCCATGTTACTTTAGAATGTCTACTTTGATAGTCTGCAGCAGAATTTTGCCCGAATCAGCACGAAAAAATAATAAAGCTATAAATAGAGCACATTATTTTTTTCATAATTTTGAGTTTTTTCGATTACTTTTAGGTTCTACGGCTTCAGGCATGTGTACAACTCAAAAGCAACTACGGAATATAATAAAAGACAATACACAAAATCTGTTAGATGCAAAGTTCAAGCAAATAGAAGAAACTAGCTGAAATTATATATTTCTTTTATAAGAAAATATCGAAATTGAAAAATATCACCCCATTTTATTTCTGGGTCTGACTTTGAAAGTCAGTAGCATCAAATTGTCTTCGTATAGTCTAATTTATAATATTCTGTAGTTGTTTTCAATTTATGCACCAGACTGCAACTTGTGAACCCAAAAATAACTGAAAAAATGAAAATTTATAAAATTAATAGTTTGCTCTATTTATAGCATTATTATTTTTCTATGCAAACTCGTTTAAACTTTTGCTGCAGATTGTCAAAATAGACAGTATGTTAAGAAAACTTGGACGTAGTACGAATGAGAACAGAATATTTAAAAACATTCACTTACAAAAAAGAGAAAAAAAAAGGGGGATGTGTCTTTGTGAGACTTGAAGAAAGGCATTGAAAGAAATAATAAAAATACATACACACAAATTGATGAATAATGGAGTACAAACCTTGCTCGGGCTCTTCCATAGTAAATGTTTCAACTAATATCACTTTTAACGCGAAAAATATGAGAATGACGGTTTGTTGAAGAACTTTAATGTCCCAAACAAGAACAACCGAATCATGAAAGTGTTAAATTCCGACGGCTGGTAAATTTTTATGGTTAGTTTCAATAAAAAGGAACGTTTTAACATACTGTCATGTTTATTTACCTGCTTAGGTACTCAGGACCAACAGTAACCAGTAAAGTTGACAATTTCGAGTTTTGGCCAGCTTTGTCTCAGATACCCGTCTGTGCTGCGGTAGAAGCACAGTAACTGACAAACGAAGTATGAATCTGAAAAACTCACCCCACTAAAACCAAACCAAACTCAAAGAGTTTTGTCAAGCTCGGTTATGCCGTAAAACTTGTCAGTTTTTTGAATTTTGATGTTTTTAGCCGAAAAGGTTACATAGTAATTAACATTATCTGATACTTATTTTTAAGCAAAATACCAGTCATAACAAACTAAATCTCTCAGTCGTACAAGTTCAACGACTTTTACATTTTTATCTGTTTTTAGAGTTCAAAATTCCAATAGAGAAAAAAAAATGGCGCCGATTTATACATTCAAATTCTACTCATCGATTCATTGAAGCACCATTCCTAATTCAATAACTGGTTTCGATAGGTTTAAAAAAACATCATCCCCAAGAATATAAATAATACATCATACTGAATATGACAACTAAGAAGATTTTGCATACCAGTTTGCTCCATAAAATAGAGCTAACATGGATGACAGTCTTTATCAGAGAAACACTGTCTTGACCGATAAGCATCCTTGGAAGCTATCTGTTTCCTAAGGATAACTCGGTAAGATTAATTACCTCACTTGTCAATATAGGAAGCGTTGTGATTTCTTGGTTGAGTATCTCAAGACACATCTCTTTTATAAGTAAGGACGTGAATTTTTAGAAGCTATGATTTCGTTGGAGAAAGAAATTATGAAATCGTTATTTCAGTAATAAGGCTTGTACTAAAACGTTTCGTACATACTTTGATAGTGAATAACAAAGATAATTTGCAGATAATAAGAATAAGGCAACTTCTTTGTGCATTAATAAGATTACACATCTATTTTAAAAAAGAAAAATAAAACATTTGGATTTCATTAAATAAATTTAGAGAAAAAGTCACACTTTTCGCTTGATAGTATATCAAATTTAGCACAATTAGTTTTAAGTTCCCTTGCAACCAAAATTTCTTGAAAGTAGTGAAATTTTCAGTATATTTCCCATTTTTGCGAAGCATCTATTTGCAAGAACCAAACAGCATTCACTACGCATAGTTCAGAAAGTTTAAGAAACTAATTCAACTTTTTTTGATATTTTTAGTAATGTAACGTAGATAAATCAAGCTCGAAGAAAACAGAACCTTTGTTCTTTTCTAGAAATGGCAAAAAATATTTTTTCATGCACTCTATTGATATACAAGTGGAATTTATTGTGCACCCACGGAAGAAAAGTGAGCTTCTGTCGTCACATTGAGTAAGTCCGCGCCAGACAAGAAATTTGTGGCCTAATTTTTCAATAGCAAAGGATTTTTCAGAACCTGGAAGGTTTTTCTTGTTCTCAGTGCTAAAATACTGAGGCCCAGCAATCATCTTTGCTATCACATTGTAAGAGTTTTTTGTTATTTTCAAACCAATCGTGCGAAATTTAGGATCTTACTTCTTTACGTTTCTGTGTCATTTTATTCATTAAGATTTCCTAGAAAAATGATAATAACATACATTGTCTAATCTGTTGAACTGTATGAAGACAATTTAGGATTTAATAAAGATACAACTTGTAACTGCTTTGTAAAACTGTGCAAAACTTTCTAAGACAAGCTTTAGGTTGAATTTCATCATTGAGCTCAATACGTGACTTCGTCGACATGAATGGCTTTTGATTTTCCTGTGGATGATCTATTTTTAAAACCAAATTCTATAAAAAGTCCATTTTTAACACATATTTCCAAAAAAAGCCTTCCCAAATACTTTTTTTTTAAACAGTATTAAAAAAAGGCTTAAAAAATTTGTGTTCAACCATTTTGACGTGTGCATCCAGTGGTCTAGGTTTTGAAAATTAGTGGGACTGCTCATTACCACGAAGTAGATAAACCCAAATAAACAATTTTAAATTTGCATTGATAGATCAAAAATGTAAGCGAAAATTTTAAGTTTCAAAATAAAAAAAAAGAGTTTTAAGCCTGCAATATTTAGTTAAAAATCATTTCCGGGTTTCAAAAGAAAAAGTAAGATTCCCTCCTTTATTTCGTTTGCTCATACTATATTCCTTTTAGTTGTGGGAGAATTCTCACTCCCGCCGAAACATTTTGAGAGGTTCGGGTCCGGCAGTATTCCCAAAGTCGTCACGGCTCAATATATTTACCGAAAGTCTACAGAGTTTTTTTTTTCTCTCTCTATAGAATTATACAGAAAAAAAATCTCTATAGAACTATTCCTTTTTCCGAAAAAAGAAAGGAGTGTCTCAAAAATGTTTTTCCTATAAGCGTCTAAGTATTTATTTTGCATGCTTTTAATGAAAATAAAACTTTTTGATCACGGAAAAAAATTCATTACTTGTTCTCATTTAAGTGAATGCAATGTATTTATGACAATATTGCATGCTAATCTGTACTGGAATATGGGGCAAAGTTAAATAGTTAAGCTAACTTACCTTTCTCAAAATGCAAAAATGGAAATTTTGGTTTGAAAATTACAGCACATAATAGAGGAATAATGTATTTTGTAATAAAACTTACATTGAAATATTATTTTTGGTAGAAAAAGTGTACCTTCATTAAAAAAAAGTGAAAAATGTTCTATGTATGGGACAAAGTGAAAAATGAAATATTTTTCTATCGAAATATTTTCTGTTTGATTATTTAAAATATTTTTCATCAAATATAAGAAAATAAGAAAATAACTGAATGCATGAGCAATAAGTGAGTTTATAAATGAAATGGGATTTCATAAATGAAAGAATAAAAAAACGAAATAAATCATTTCATTTTGCCCCATTCACTTTGCCCCGAGTGCACTTGACAGATTGTATTAAATATTTAAAAACAAAACATTCTTGATATTAATTAAATAAGTACTGCACTGGTCCATTAGTAGAATAAATTAATATTTAAAATTTCAAGCAGCGATACATATTTAAAATATTACCTAAAAAACTATTATATAATTTTGTATCAACAAAGATTATTTTTGAACAATCATCATAGGCTGGGGTGCCCACATAAGAGGGGTCATGGCTCCGACTGAGCCACTGAAACTTTAATGTTTTTTTAAGGATATTTTTTTTCTTCTTTGGAAGGGAGGCTCTAGGGGGGTTTTATTGGTATTGAAGGGAGGAACGTATTTGCTGTTTTAGGGATGGGCACCCCTGCACTATGGGTATCAAATTTTCAATATGACATGCATAATTGTACCTTGTGTCAATAATTCTACCAATGTACCTTGATCTCTTGATCAATTTATTTTTTGAATGAAATCAACTATACGTTTAAGACCGTGGTAAAATATTGTTTGATAGGTGTCGCTTCAAACTGCGAAATTTTTTTACCATCCCACTTTTGCACTGCTCATTTTGCTCCGTTATTATACTTCCCCTCGCATCCTCTTACATAAAAAGAATAAATGCTTGAAAGAAAAGCAGTAGAGAGAGAACAGATGGGAAGAATTGTTAGAATTGTTACAGATATATGCGTAGAAATAAATGTTTTATAAATATTTAGTTGAACTAAATGACTGTCAAACGCAAAATACCAAAATCGTGAAAAAGTAATCAAAATATTGAAATCCTCCGGAATCTCATAACACAAAACAAGAATTACAGCAAAGTTACAGTCTTAACTCAAAAAGATAGCGCTTAAATCAAGGGAGGTGGAAGATGTTGAGTTACCTTGCTTACAACGGAATAACCTTACTATCTTATAGATGTTTCTTTCACTTCTGAGTAGCTGGATTTGGCAGCAGATAAGATGGAAGAAGGGATATAATTTTATGGTATATTATGACTAAAGTAAGAAAGCAGAAAAGTAGCACAGACAAATTTGCGATAAAAATGCTATAAATGAGAGCAATAAAACTGAATTTTATTTATGAAATTCTGATTTTATCTACAAAAAATTATTTGCCCCCCCCCCACCTCTTTCTTTTTTTTTTTTTTTTTGGATTCAATGAACTTTTTTAAAAAAGTGTAAGTATCATTTATGTTTTCCGAAGAATAAAAAAACTCTTAGGGGCTGTTCACAAATGGTGTGTCTTTAAGGGAGGGAGAGGGTAACAAGAAACGCGACAACAAGCTTTTATTGAATTTTAAGTAAGTATTGAATTTTTGTTGGATTTTAAGTTTGATTTGAATCATATGCAGCTGTATTAAACTGGTTTCGCATGTTCATATGAAAACGTTTTGGTGAAGAGTTATTTGAAATTAAAGTGTTTTTAAAACTTTAAAACATCGATTTTATGCTTAATTATATCTAAAAGTATAAATTAATTACGAAAATTTCTAAAGCCTTTTTTAAAAAATAAAAAAAATACGATTTAAATTTTAAAAAATCTGATTCAAATCAAAAATTTCCATTTTTTCATTTAAAAAAAAAAAAGTCATGATTTTTTAATACTTTGATCATTATTATTGATATCATTATATTCCAAAACTGATATTATAGGTTTATAGTAATTAAAATAGGAAATAAACAACTTTGATTCGAATCTATTTAAATATCTTATAAAGATTGCATCAATTGTAGTTTTATATCTCGTTGTGCTAAGATTCGATTATTGAGTATCGTTACAATAAGTTTTCTGTTTAAAAATTCAATTAGAGGTAGATTTTTACCATCTGCGAAGTTGATGTTGAAGTCCCCACTCAAAATTATTGGCAAATCATCAAAGCTCTTCACAATTTTATCTTGCAGTAACGCAAAAGTGTCTTTAGAATAAATAAATAAATTTTCATTCAGAAATTCTCGTATTACACATGAAGAATTATCCGGTGAAATATAACAAGAAGTTCCGTCTAGAACTAAACGAGCCTACTTTCCCGTATACCCATACTACTTTCTAGTACCTGATCAATGTTCTCAAAAATAGCTAAAATCGCAAATTGTTTCAAACATAACATTTTAATATTTTAAGCTGATTTCTAGGAATAAAGTATGTCACGATCATCTAAAAAATTAGATGCGTAAAAAAAAATAATAAATAAACGAACAAATAAAACAGCAGCACCTTTTAAACAAAGCAGCTAATACCCTTTTTTTTTCATTAAAAAAATCTTTAACCGCTTTCAAAACGAAAAAATAATAATTAAAATAAATAGGCTTATTAAAATAAATACATCATATCAAAAAAAAAAATTCTTTTTCTCTGTTGCCAAAAATAATTTTTTAAATGAATTTTAATGCACTTACCAAAATAAATAAAAACAATAAATTTCAACTTAAAGAAATAATTTTCACTGTCAAAAAAAAAAGATATTAATAAATATATATATCTATATGTGTGTGTATATACATCTAATTTGAATTCTGACACTTTGAATTCGAATTATGCTTTTCGTAATCACGAGTCGCGACAGGACCCTACTCATTGGAGGTTGTTGTTTCTAGAAACGGTTCATGTCCTCCCAAGTCTGCCTCTTCTCCTGGGTGGTCCCGTGTGAATGTGTGTAAGGACTTGTTTGTGTGTAGACGTGTGTGTATGTAGGAGTGTACGTATGAAGGACATGGACGCCACCGCCTAGGAGGAGGACAGTGCTGCTAATGGACGCTAGGACCAGAGGAGTAGCTCCGCCCTCCGGTGGACGGCGGTGCTGCAGAGGCCCCTGGTCCATTCTGAAAAAAAAGAACCGGACATCAAGGATGGTCAAATGAAAGCAATAAGCAATCGTGATTGCTAAAAAAAATCGTCTGCGCATATCTTTATGTAGAAACATAAATGACGTCAAATTTATCCGTCGAAAACTGAATACCTAAATTAAAACTTTAGAGTGAAAATAAAAACAAGTCATATTAACAATAATTATTTCGCAGTTAAAACCATGGTTGCGGAGTCGCAGTCGGAGTCAATCTCATTTTGGGATAAAGGAGCCGGAGTCGAATATCCAAAAATCGGAGTCAGTTATTTTTCCTCCGTCTATAAATTTTTGCCAAAGCTACGAAGTCCGAGTCGAAGTCAGGGAGTCGGAGTCCGACTAATTGTTGGGCACAGAAATCGGAGTCAGGTGCCCCTAAATTCTCCGAGTCGGAGTCTGGAGTTGGTCGTCAAGAGTTATTTCCAACAAAATTTGTTTGAAATAAATCCGCTTTCAAGTACGGAATCTACATTGATTTTCTATTTCCCGTAGGCACTAATGTTAAAGGACTTGAACTGTTCAAAATTGAACGGAAAATTGTTCAAATCAAAAATATATTTTATATTCATGTTTTCATTAAAAGCTTTTCCCTACAAAGTTTGTTTGAAGCAAATTCACCTCACAATTCGGAATTGCCTTGAATTTCCCCGTAGGCGCTAATGTTACGTTTTTTTGAACTGTTCAAAACTAAACAAAAATAGTTCAAATCGAAAAGTGAAATATAGGAATGAGGTGTCCTCGCCGAGATCTTTCTAACAAAAAAAAAAAGTTTGTTCGAATGGAACTATTCATTCAAAGGTTACTAGGGTGGGAGGGGGGGCAGATATTTTCCCCCATCTCAGCACCCTACTTTCCAATTCTTAGTTTTTCGATATTCATTTAATTATTTTCCTTATTTGATTTTTTTTTTTTTTTTTTGCGATTTTTTTAAGATACATTAAGCCTTCTTTCATGCTTTTTTCTCCTTTTTCTGACTTTTACTGGGAAAGTAGGCTAAAAAGCAACCACTACAATTAGCTGTCCATTTGCAGAGAGGCTACAGTAAACACAATGTCTCACTGATATCAGAAACATTGTCTTTTCTCATCTAAAAAAAATACAAAGCTCTCCTAAAGAAATTTTCACTTCAAAAATATTATATAAACTTTTAAACCTTTTCTTCTGGAGAAGAAATGCACTGACCCGAGTGATTATTTAACTCACGCTCACTCAGGAATCGGACTCTGAGACTGACGTGCTGCTAACAGCACTGCTGACAGAGCTACTGAGGTCCGCAATGCCCAACGAAAGCAACGTAGTAAAGGAACAGAGAGAAGCCGATCATGCGCTGTATTCCAAATATCGGTGAGGTGACGGTGTCGCCAAATGAATGCTTTTTTCATGCCTCAAAAATGCTCAGCGCGCGTAAAGAAGTTTTCACTTCAAAAGTAAATAAATAAACACCTATTCCTAAATTGTACATTTCATCAGAAAGAGAAAATGATTATCTTTCAAACAAAAAAACCGCAACAAAATATCGTGCACCGTTCGGGAGATTAAGCAGTTTGAAATTTTTGTCGAAAATCGCAAGTGAGAAATAGCGCTCAGGCTGCCATCTTTGGAGAGTTGCATCTCGGGCCAAAATTTTTTTGGAAAAAACAAAAATATTCTACCAACTTACTTTTTTCCGAATTTTACATAAAATTCAAAAATTTCCGAGACTATGAAAGCAAGATTTATTATATACTAGTGGCACCCGCACGGCTTTGCCAGTAATAGAAAAATTAAAGGGTCTTTTGGTTCGCCTGTATATTTACAAATAATGAATGGTGAATTTTCTCGCCAATTGGCTTGTACCCACGTTACAGTTCCACGTTATGATAATTTCGTATCTCGCCAATTGGCTTGTGCCCATGTTACGGTTCCACGTTATGATAATTTCGTAATTTATCATAGTTTTTTTCTTAAAATTGGAATAGAGAAAGAACCACATCGAATTTTCGAAAAATCGCTTCGAGGTGCACACCCCCATGTTACAAACTAACTTTGTGCCAAATTTCATGAAAATCGGCCGAACGGTCTAGGCGCTATGCGCGTCACAGACATCCTACAGATATCCTCCGGACAGAGAGACTTTCAGTTTTATTATTAGTAAAGATTTGGCTGAACTGGCAAGGAATATATACCGAAGTACTTCTTACTTTTGTCGTTAGGAGTCGTCTATGAAGGATGTCAAACAATGATCGCTTTGAGAAAAACAGAAGGTGGGTTAGTGAAATTGTGAGTTTTTGATTCCGGAGAGGGAGGCGTTAACAAGAAGTGTGACGTCATACATTTTGGTTGAAAGGAAAGCATTTTAAAAATAATATGGCAATTCACTATATTGTGACACGTGACAAAGGGAGGGAAGGGAATAAGGTGAAGTGTGACACTTCGTCTAAAAAAAGAGAGGAGAGCGTCAAATTAAAGAAAAAAAATGTGATACTATTAATGGATAGCCCCTTCCAAGTATGTCAGAAATGCAAAAAACTCTTAATAAAAACAATTTTTAAAGAAATCTTTCAGTCTCACTTTTGATAACACCAAAAAGCTGTCTGGACAAGCACTTCTGGACATTGCCCTTTCGTACTCAAAAAGAAAAACATTTTGCGCAGTACCATCAGAACAAAGTTCCAAAACGTCAGAAATAAAATATTCATTGGTATTTATGCTCGTAAAATACTCGGAAATCTTTCAAAACCCGCTGAATTACGAGTTGACAAAACGGCTACTGTGTCTGTAAAGACACAACACAAAGCCGTTCATCAGATGCTTCAAGGTTGGTCTTCTTGTGTGGAGGACGTTTTATATTTTCTTTGAGTACTCTTCAAGAACCGATACGAATCGAAAGAATGATAAAAATTAAATAAAATGTGGTACGTGATCGTCGAAACTGTGCGACTGGAATTTCTAATAGAAAAAGCGGGCATTGCATGAGAAAACGCGCAACTCAAGTGCTTGCTGAATGCCTCTAGGAGGTCAGTTCGAGCACCGTCGAGGAAAGTTAAAAGAGTGAAAAACACATACCTACAGGTTATGTAGATACAAAAGTTCAAGTTGAGGGACAGAAAACATATTTATTTTATTCAATGGTAGGCATTAAAATTCAATTTCAGAGAAATATCAGAGAGCTCAAATACGGTTTCGAAATGAGCTGACGCTTTTCATTGCGTTACACTTGGTTGCATGTGTGTCTTTTGCTGCAACTTGAACATTTCTAAAATGACCTTAGAGATATACTTAATGGAGAAATATTAAGAGCTCTACCTGTTTCCCCCCCCCCCCCCCCCCATTCTAAGCATATTTAGCTCTGAATAATTTAAATTCCACAAGTTGTTCTTTTACATTCGTAGTTTTAGAGCTTGAATAAATATGCTACCTCCCGGTGATTTCAAACTATCCAAAGAGATTAAATTATTTCAATTTAGTTCTGACAAGTCTGATGTCTGATTGGACAGATATTCAGACGTATTCAAGCACTAGACTTGCGAATAAATAAAACATCATCTAACTTCAAACCACAAACGATAAATTAAAACTTAAGTGTTACTATTCAAGATATTCACTTCATTTTTAATTTAAATTAATTCGAGGAAGAAATGTCCACTTTGTCTCTCGTTTAAAGTTTATACAGTTTACGGCTTGGTGCTAGATTTATTATTAATTCGGCTTGGTGCTAGATTTATTATTAATTCAATGCACAATTATCAAATATTATATTTCCCCATAACCAAATAGTTCCAATGCATTAAAATTCAATACGCAAAACAAACGTTTTTGAAATTCACAAGTCTAAAAATCACACCAAGTAAGTTTGGTCTAAGGAAGGTAAAATTTTTACTTTCATTTGTAGCAAAATCGCAGAAGAATTGCAACGGAAGTGACGTCGCGAATGGTGAGTATTTGACGACAACTTGGAGGCATCTCGAAATATTTGAAGCCGAAATTGATGCCTCAAATTCAGTAACAACCGTACATGAGTATATCAATCATGATTTTGTTTCCTTTTGCATTTTTCTTACAAAAAATTGTTCACGAAATAGAGACTAATCAACTGGTAGTCGTCGGTGGCAAATTTTCAAATCTGCCCTAGTATATGAACAGATCTTAAAAACAATATTATTGAACGCATAACAGAAGATATACCTGTTAATATACAAGCGATCCAAATGACTTTTGAATTTTCTAAAACAGGCAAGACCGTGAGGGTACCGCTAGTAAAGTATAATATCGTAAATTTATAATATATTGCATTTGAAATGTTCTTTGACATTGGTCTTCCGTAGGGGAGAGTGTTGTACCTTGGGACACTTTTCATATTTTAATTTTTAATATCAATTATTTGAATCAAGTTTAAAATCTAAAAAGTCATATTAAAATACCCCAACATATTTCTATGCAATACATTTTTTAAAATTCAGACAGTTTGAAAATAAACTATTGCCAGCCATTTAAAGTACGAGTTCCAAGCTGCACCAAGGTACAACATTCTATTGCACCTTGGGACACATCCTGGTGTACTATGGGAAAGTCTTTATCATTCAGGAAACAGATATTTAATAAACCAATTTTGCACCAAAAAAAAAAAAAAAAAATCCATGGTAATGAATTAAATCATGAATAATGAATTATGAATAATGAATTAATGAACTATTATTGAATATTAAATGTGTTTAAAAGACTACATAAGATTAGAACATAGTTCCATGTTTCTAAACATACCTTAATTATTAAGAACCATACATATGTTTTACCTTGGAACGTGTCCTAAGGTGCAATATGTTTGGCTGTCCCAAGGTACAATCACCATGTGGTTTAAGAAAAATCAAAATTGTTATCAATCTAAATGCACTATCACTATTTTCTCACAATCAAAGTATTTAAAGTACTTCCCTTTTATAGAAAAATAAAATTTAGTTGATTAGTTTTATAAATACAAAGACAGAAAATGAAATAAAAATGAAGAAAAACTTACTTTGATGTCATAAAATTTTCTGTTTCCCATAAAATAGTCAATTTTACACATTTGAAGCTGATTGTTACTTTGGTACCATTTAGTGGTGAAGATTACTATTAGAGATTTAAAAAAAAAAACTTGGCTGCAAAAAATAGATTCTTAGAAATTAGTAGTGTCCCAAGGTACAACATTCTCCCCTAGGTTAAAACCAATGACCAACGTCAGTTATTCCTTTTTCTTAAGCAATTGTATTTTTCTTTATCGGTAATGATTGCTAATCTAAAGCACCAGGCTCCAAATATATATATCTTCTAACTGAATATTGGTTGATGTATAGAGGGTAAAATTCACGGTAGAAAGGAGATAAAAGGAAATTTCCCTCAAGACTCATGCAAAATTCTTGATCCGCTCAAAGCGCAACATTATTATTTGTGGACAGTCTCAAAGAATTTTTCAGATTAAACAGACAGTTTTTTGCAAACGAATGTTCACCACACATTTCACCACCTTCTTTCACCGAGTGGACACAATCGACAAGTTTCATTTTGCTAAAAGCATGTACTAACTAAAATAACAATTTAATTAGTGGAGGGGAGTTTCCAATGAGTAAGAGAAAAGTCATAATGATTAATGAATAAACCCACTGAATAAATTATAAGTTCTAAAAACAGAAAACATTAATAATTAACAGAAAAATTTAATATTTGAGGGTAAAATCAAAAGATTAAGTTCAACATTCCAATTACTAAAGAAAAAATCTCAATGAAAAAAAAGAAATGAAATAAGGAGAAATTCATCGGAACTTACGGGCAAAAAATACTAATGATACAGGAAGAATAAAAAATGTAGGGGAAATTAGTAGGTGCGAAGAAGAAACTTGACTTTGAAGAAAATCTTAATGGCTAAGAAAAAAAATTAGTAACTGAAAAGAAACTTATAGAAACTGAGGATATAATTTTAATGGTTTAGGAGAAAATTCTAATGGTTATGTGAAAAATGTTAAGTATTGAGGGAAGGTTTAAGTGAAGAGCTAAGTATTAAATTTTAAGGATTAAGGAAAAAATCTAATAAGTAAATTAAAAATCACAAATACTGAAAGGAAAGGCAAAGGAACTAGGAATGCAATTAAACTCATGACTGAAAGAATGCTCTCAATATACTAGGGAGTCATCCTAATCAGTTTGGTAAAACGGGAAATGGCCTTTAACCAGTTTGTTATAAGCCTGTAAGTCCTCTGGATCACTGAAATGAGATTTAAGTATGTTTGTCTAATTTTAGTGAAGAGTAACAAAAATTAAAGCACTGATTTGAAATTAAAATATGTAACACGAGTCTGAGAAATACAGGGAAGGAAGAGAGTGAGGGGCTAAAAGCCCCCCTTTTTTCCCCTCACGTGTGGCTATGATTGTAAACAAAAAGACTGAAATCGGATCACGTTACACATCCCATGGCAACGAATTCCTCCGACAGGCTATCTCGTTTCGTCCAACTTGTAGGTCTGCGTTTTATATCCAAGTTGATGGATCACTTTTCAGCTCACGCGACAGTCTTGCGGTGCTATGAATCATCCCATTTCCTTAAAACTGATTTCTATTTATTATGGATCTATTACTACATACTGGTATGCAGGTCGATTAAAAGCGTGCATCTTCAAAACGAATGTTGACACAGGTCATTACATCTCAGAAAATGCAAGAAAAAACACGTTTTTAAAAAATATATATAAACCTATTACTTTAGCAGTTGCGATTTTCAATTAGCACTTGCGATTTTCGATTCTCAGTTTCGATCAAGTCTCTCTGAAGCTATCTAAAAACCAAACAATTTGGAAAAAAAAAAAAAAAAATCCCTCACTGTCGGCGATAAAATCTCAACAAATGTATTAAAGAAAAATAAACATAATGTCACCTAAGAGGGTGTAATGAAGTGAGTTTAAATTAATTACAAATTGAGCATTTATTTCGTACGATGTTGATAAAAAGTAAGTAATAGTGCATGTATCGAAATGTAACTAGAGAAAAAATTGGTTGCGTTAATTAAGATGAAAATGTTAACATACATAAAAGTAGAGTTGATATGACCTAAGAAGCAATTAAAATGTTCACACACACAAATTAACAAATTACAATTCCGTCAACATCACGTACAAACTATTGATAGAGCTTGAACTATGTTATGTATTATCGAATGTTTTACTACTATTTATTTAGAACTCTTCATGAAAGGACTTATAGGAGTGTGTCATGGTAAGAAATATTTCATTAATAATATGTAATTGCAATGAAACAAGTCGACGAGAAAATGTCTCAATTAGCATAAGTATGCAAGGAAAATATAAAGCACTGTTCACCTAGCTTTAGATTAACATGCTTATCAAAAAAATCATGGACAACAAAAAAAAATCTACTGCAAATTGTGCATTTATGACTTTAAACAGTTTTTACCTTTAATCAATTAAGAAATTTGCTGATAATCGACATTGTGGTTAGTGTGAAGTGTGTGGGGGGGGGGAGGTGGAACGAGAGCATTTTCCGAAATTTTGGATTTTTTGTTGTAAAAATAATGCAAATTTAATGTGACATGGTTTCAGAACGCCTTTCTTTTGAGAATCTCCCGAAAATCCATGAGATGAACATTTTTTCCAATTACAGAACTATTAGTAGGTAAAAAAATATTGCACTATATTGCAAAATAACAGATTAAAATTAAACGAATATCTATGTAAATAAAACAAAGAATATACAGTGGCTCCCAAAAGTGTTCGTACACCTACGATTTTCAATGAAATAGGCCATTATCCATTGGTTAGAATTAATATTTCGGAATAGGTATTTTATTATAAGATCTATGATCTATATTTAACAAAACTACATGAAAATTTTTAATAAAAAATTAAAACATAATTTTTAAAAAATCAAAAACCAAAAATTGCCGGAAATTTTATCTCACAAAAGTCTTCGTACACTTTGAAAAAATGTCAAAAAAATAGTAAATAATCTAACTTTTTACAAAGTTATTATTTAGTAGAATATCATGCAGTATCAACAACAGCTTTTAAACGTCTGAGAATAGATTTCATTGTTTTTTCTTTCTTTTTTTGCGTAATTTCTGAGTAAGTGTTCAACCCCAGTTCGAGTCTTACTGTTTCTAGCTCTATTTTCGTTTCAAAGCTGCATTTTCGTAATCTAGCCCCCAGATATCTCTAAATATGTTACATTAAGTTCAAATCTGGAGATTGAGGGGGTATTTCTAAGCTTAAGGACAATTTTTGAGGCACCAAACGCAAACGTGTGCTTCTTATCGTTATCTCGATAAAAAACAAAGTTGTTTCCGATTACCAAATTTTGGGCTAATAGTTTAAAATTGCTTTTTAAAATATTTAAATGAACAGCATGATTCATTATTTAGTCAAAAATTTCCAAATTTCCAAGTCCTGATGCTGTAATGCACCCTCACATTAAAACACTTTCACCGTCCTGATTAACTGATCCAACTAAGTTCTTCAGATTAAATTCCTCATTTTTTTCTTTTATTTACAATTATACAACAATTTAACCCAAAATGTTAAATTTATTTTCATCTATAAGTAAGACGTTGTTCCAAAAGGTTTTGAGCTTATTTATCATTGATTTTGCGACGGAAAGCGTAAGCTTACTGTTATTCGCACGAACAAGAAAATTTCTGCAGGAAGAGGTCCCATTTAATCCAGTTAATCAGAGAACTTGGCGAACAATTTTAGGTGAAAATTAAACGTAAAATGTTTCATTCAATTCTGCAGAAATTTTTTCAGCACTCAAATGTGTATTTTTCATAATTTTTTTAACTGTAAACCTCCGATCACGCATTGTTAACTTTGCCAGTTGACCTTTTCTTACCGTGTTTTCGATCCTATTCTTGTCTTTAAAGCATTTTATCAAGCACTTCACTATAGAATGGTATAAATTACCTAATTTAGAGACATTTCAAACCAATTTACCGCTACTGTGAGTAAACAATTCAAATTTCGAATGGTGTTTGTGGTGTTTTTCAAATACCAGTCATTTTAAAGTAATAATCACAATATTAAAAAATAAATAAACAAAAAATTAAATTCAAATGACTTTTAAGGGTCAACACAATGCAAAAATAATAAAAAAATGACATATGGTAGTTTTAATCATGAATTTATTCGAAAAAATTTGAGTGTACGACGACTTTTGTGGCGTATTATTTCTCCGTCTCTTCATTTTTTGACAAATTTCAAAAATAAAATCTGGCAATATTTTGAAAAAAACTACTGAGTTTTATTCAGAATGGCATAAGAATGGTGTGAAAAAAAATGGACTTCATATTCAAATTCAGTTTTGCGTTATTTTGGTTTTACTACAAAATTTCAAGGTGTACGAACACTTTTGGGAGCCACTGTATATATGTGTGTGTGTATATATGTATGTTCCCTATACAAATCCAGTTTACGTCGGATCTCGACCAAATTTTGCAGGGAGGTACTTGGGCACCCGAGAAGAAACGTAGGGGGGTTCGAACGCCAAAAAAGTACCGGACCATTCAAAGTTTAATTTTATGGTCCGAAAATTGGCATTAAATGGCTCTTTCTCTACCCAAAATAATTATCCGATTAGTTCAAATATAGCGCCATTCGAAAGCCCGCGAAAAATCAAAAATACCCCTGAAATTTAATTAATTCCGTCAAATTGCCAAACACACACACAAGAGGCTGTAACATCACCGGGGGAAAATTTAAAAGCATTTTTAAGCCTAATGGAACTCAACTTTCATATCGGAAAACTATCGTTTTCGCGATCTCATTTTAAATTAGCGTTCAGAAGATTGCCATTTTTTTTCTCTCGGCTGGGACTAAACAGAATTTTATTTTTGTTTTGAGGTAAAAATTTCCCCTTTTGATTATTATTTGGCGCTTTATCTTCTTCTTTTTTTTTGTTTTTGTACTGCCAGCAGAAGATCAGAAGATAATCAATGATTTTAGTTGTATTTATGGAAGATTGCGTTTAATTTATTCGGGAATTTTTGATTTGCCGTTTTGTATGTTTAAGAATGATTATTTTGACGGGAAAGTTTACAGTATTTTTTTTTTCTCTTAATGAAGCCTGATTGTTAGACATGCGTCACTTAACATAACTTTTATTTTCGAGAGGCAGATCGTGCAAAGCCGGGCAATGCAACTAGTCTAATTTTAATAAAAATACATTAAAATTTTAAATTCCCCGCTGAAGTTCTTCTATTTTATTGGATGATTTGTTGTGCCGTTGGATCTACATAGAATTATTTTTCAGTTCGCAGCTAAGATATAAAAGTTTTTCCGTAATCAACTTCACAAGAAAATATTTAAGCACCAAAAACAAAATGAGTAAACTGTAAATGGGTTTTCTTTGCACTAACTGAATGTTGATGGGAAAGCAAAGGATTACACATACATTTGCTACTGTAATTGCAAACGAGTAATTGTTTCAAAAGGAAATGCAGAATGAAGAAATGTATGCACATTTTTAAAGTTTCTAGAACCTAATATTTACTAATAGTACTTAATACTTAATAACGAATGGCATTTTAAACCAAGTTTTCCTTGTTTTTAAGGTTGAAAGTGATATAAAACTTCTACTTTTGCTATATTTTATTAATTGTACAATAATTAATAAAATAAAACAATTTATTTAGGCTTTTTATGACTTTAATTTACCTGCTGCCAAATTCTGTAGAGCTGGTAGAGCTATGTTTGCACATAAATTCGAAGGTTAGCTCATCAACATTACATTACATTTCAACTTTTCCAATTTAAATGCACCGAAAAATTATTTTACCTTAAAAATCACGCCAAGGACAACGAATTGCCTTATGCTAAGATTCATTTAGAACCCACATTCCTCTGGCTAAACGATTACCGGAGAAATCCATCATGGGCTAGAGGTCATATTAAGGTCGGCTCAAAAAGGTCATATTTCAGTATTGAGGGTGGATTCATATAACTAGCTCGGCCAAAAACAGACGGACATGGAGCAAATGAATCAAAAGGGGAGGATGCAAGCACGTAAAAATGGGGAAAGGGAGAAGGAGATATATAGTTGAGGAAAGGTCCAGTCTTGGATATTGATCATCAAGTATTTACACAGGATATATATCTTTTCTTTTCTCTTATGGAAAAGAAGGTTGGCTAGACCATTCTTGCTAAGCGAGAAAGTAACTGAATTAAGAAGTTTTCATGGCATTATCATGTATCAAGAAATGTGCCATATGTACTATGTACCATATAGAGACATGACAAAAAAAAAAACGTCATTTGGAGGTGGAAGGGGTTAAAGCACACAGTGGTTTGGAAACACCCAGAACTCTCAAAATGCACCCCCCCCTCACGTTGCCTAGTTCTAGTCGTCACAAATCCAATGGTTAAAAATCACCACAAGTGTGGTTATGAAATTCGTTTAAATTTACAACAACTGACACAACAAATGCATATATTATGTATTAAAAACTACTACCTTACACAGAAAAAAGTGCCATTCCTTAAAGTAATTACAGTGGCGGCTCGTGCCTTGAAAAAGTAAGGGGGCCAGATCATGGGTGCACGCAGCCCCCCCCCCCCCTCTTCCACCCCGTCGAGTTTCGAAAACAAAAAAGAATTTTTTTTTTAAATATTCATTTAATATTTAAATTTTCTCAAAATAGTTATTTATGTTATATTAATAAAGTTAAATCCTTTTTAAACAAGGGAAAAGCTACAAAATACTTAAACTACTAAGTGAATCACGAAATATATTAATCTCATGTTTATGTCCAGGATCGCCGCCAGGGTGGTGCACTTTCACTCCCTGACTTTCAAAATTAAAATTTAAATATCAGATTGGGAAAAGCTACAAAATACATCACGAAGATTATTAATCTCACGTTGATATCCAGTACCTACTCTTTCCGGCGCTGCAGTACGTCTCCCCCTGCAGGACCGGTAAGGGGCTGCAAGGGAGGTTTTTTATAATAAATGAATTTTAAAAAGCAATATTAATCTAATATTTTAATAGTAATATTATGTTTAATCTTTTAATAACTAGTAATTTTGAATGAATAAAATTAATTTTATTTCAAGCAAGACCAATTTACAAAAGTGCAAAAATATTGTTATCAGAGAAATATGTAAAAATTATAAATTAAAACCTTTTAACAAAGATGAAAATACATCTCAGTATTCGCTTTAAAATAAATAAGGTAAAAATAGATAAACTAAATTTTTAAAAAGGAAAAATAAATAAATTAAGAAACAAGGTAGTAAAAAAATTCTGAGCGATTCTCATGCGAGTGCACCTTTCTGCATATTATTCCATGGGCCAGATACAGAATTTTTCTGCAGACAATTCGCACAAAATATCGAACTCTTTATTTTCTTCAAATTATTGATAACTTCTCACATTTTCTTTAAAACTACATGAGCAGTAACTTAAAGTAAGTAATAATTTCTGTGTAACAATGGGAAAACATTTTTTTGAATTAAAAAAATAATATTTTGACAATATATGCGCTCATGTACATACAACACAACACACAGCAGTGGCGGAACTGAAAAATAGTTTTTAGGGTGGGGAGGGGCAATAATAGGAAAAAAAATCTCATCAATTTGATTGATTTGATTTGCTTATCAAATCTCTCAATGTTGAAACTTTTAGTAGTTTTAAAAACGCAATTTTAGACTGTCTTTGGTAATGTTAGGGGAAAGAACAGTACAGAGGACTCCGCGGAAATTTGCAGAAATCGAAGCCTTAAAACGCGGTTTTAGACCATATTTATTGACGTTATACTAAGGGATGAAGCTTTGGGACTCTCCTCGACCTTTTTTACTATTTTTTTGAAAAATAAATAGAAATCAATTCCTCCTCCCCCCTCCAATTTTTCGAAATTGCAGTTCCAAAAACGTAATTGTAGACAAACCTTCAAAATTTTTACAAAAAGGGATACTGACGCTCTCCCCTGGAATTCTTTTCAAAATTGAAGTCCTAAAAACTTAAGCACAAGATTCTATGGTAATACGAGGAAGAGAGACTATTCCACTTAAATTTTTCGAAGTCGCTCTTTAAAAAACCTATGTTTTGATGATATTGAAGGAAGGCGGTTTGGGGGCCCTTGCCCGAATCTTTTCTAAAAATGAAGGCTTAAAAACGCGATAGTAGGACCATAATTGGTAACGTTAGGGACAGCAATCTTTTGAAAATGAAGCTCCAAAACTCAATTTTAAGTGATTTTCGAACGCAATTTTAAGCGATGTTGTAAGGTATTCGGAGACTTTTCCTGGAAATGTTGCGAAATTGAAAATCTGGGAATAAAAGTTGAAATGTTTCGTAATGTTTTTGGCGGGAGGGGGGGGGGGATTCGGAGAGACTTTTATTTTCAGACAAGCTTAAAAAAGGAGAGAAAAAAATAATGCGGGGCGGGGACGGGGGTGAACTAGTTGTAACTATTGAAAAATTTAAATTCAAATTTTAATTTCCCTCTTGAAGAAAAAACTGAGAATATTAGGAGGAATCATTTCATTTCGGGGTGAAAATACAACACAGTAGTATCAAAAATATATATATATTTGCTGGACCCCCCCCCCCCCCACTCTTTTCCCTCCCACACATACATTCCTTTTTTTTAATTTCAAGCTCGCACGCACCAGAAGAAAAAAAATAAAGGAAAATAAATAAAAAGTTATGAATTATTTTCTGAAAAAAAGTGAGGGGGCCCGGGCCCCCTCCGGCCCTTCCCACGAGCCGCCACTGAGTAATTACATTCCTCACAAAGGAGGCTTTTGAATTGAAATACATTGCTTTCTGTTATCTTCCAGTCATACCGTTACAATTTTCTTCTTTTTTTTTCAAATTGGGATATAAGCAACAATTACATTTCTACATTGCTTCTTCGATTAACTTCATGACATCTTTATAGACGTTAACAATTCAATTTTGTTCAGAGTTGATTCTCTTGACTTATCAGATCTTATGCATTTTTTCTACAGATATTTATTTTTATTTTATTTTTTGAGCAATCACGATTGCTTATTGCTTTCATTTGACTGTTTTTGATGTCCTATCATTTTTCCCACCGCCACCCTCCACAGCATCACCGTCGACCGGCTCCTCACAATGCTGCACCTCTAGCGAAAACCGTCTCCAGGTTTCGTCAATATCCTACACTTACACGCATACATACACGCACCTACACACATATACACCTACACACATACACAAACACATACACACACAAACACACACTCACAAACACTCACACACACTCACATACACACAACTACCCACACACCTGCCTGCGTGCAGGTTGTGGTTGCATATGTGGTTGTGCCTGCACACAGACACAAACACATATGCCTACACACATACCCCCACACATTCATACACACAACTACCCACACACTCATGCCTGCACACAGACACAAACACACATGCCTGCACACAGACACAAACACACATGCCTGCACACAGACACAAACACACATGCCTGCACACAGACACAAACACACATGCCTACACACACACATACATACCCTCCACACACAAACACACATGCTTACATATACACACACACACTCGTGATTGCGAAAAACATAATTTGAATTCAAGATGACAAAATTCAAATTATTTTTTTTTAACTTATTATTATTATTTTTTTTTTTGATAATTGTGTGTGTGTGCGCGGAAATATTTTTTTACCAAGACCAGACTGTTTGTATTTAATGTTCATTTTTGATTTAGAGCCCTTAAACCTTATTACACTTTTTGCAGAAATACTGTGAATTAGTAATGTACTTCATTTTGAATAGAATTATCAAACCAAGTTGCCTCCTTATGACAAACTGTTTTGTGACAATAATTTCACTTTAATTATGTAGTCGTATAGTACACTAGGCCTGGGCAATGCATCGATGCATCGCAAAAAAAAAAAAAAAAAAAACGGTGTACATCCTACAATATTAAACCGGTTTAGAATTTTTCTCTAAACCGATGCATCGATACCGTACCGACTACAAATCCAAGCACCGATGTACAGACCTACCGAAAATTGTCTTAGTCTATAATATTTTCTGACTACTTGGTAAATTTGGAGACTGCACTGCGAAATTGTTGTTTTATTATTATTTTTAAAGTATTGTGTTTAATGCCTCTTCTCATGTTTGTGTTCATGCTTGTATTTTATCATTCGATAAAATTCAGTGTATCATTCGGAAAATTAAAAAATTGCACCCTCCCAAACTAAGTTCGGGGCGTTTCTGTGTGGAAGTATCATAAGCGAACAAAGACCTTTCACTTTTCCCAAAACTTGCAGAAAATGCAATTTTTTTCAGCTCTTAACGGAAAATATATTGACGAACAAAGTTTATCATGTAGTCACTCACCGGTCACCGAACCAAAAACGAAGAAAAGAAAAAAAGCAATTACTAAAAATGCAAAATAGCAACAATGATTGCGTAACCGAATTTTGGTGCTTCGAGTTACCTCTTTTCAAATGCAGGAAGATGAGATTGCTTCCATAAGTTCACACCTATTTCTATTGAAAAAAATTGTTAATCGTAATTATGTCTAATATTTATTGCTGTCTTTCACTTTCAACGCTAGTTTTGTATTTTTTCTCTTTTGACAACGTTTTGCTAGAATCTGTTAGAAGTATTTATAATTTTTCATCTTGAATATATTTTGCAAAATTTAAATCCGCAGTTTTTGGTAAAGCTCTTTAAAAAAAACATATGTATACGTACATCGTAATGCATCGTCACATCGCGATGTAAGGTTTGCGATGCAACACGATGTAGAAATTCCTACATCGCCCAGCCTTATTATACACATATTTGGTTTCAACATTTGCTTTCGGGTGCAGTGGCTCTATCACCTATATTATAGATACAGCAGTCACGGATTTGTAATAGTAAGCGTTGAAATCGTCTGCACTTTGGCATGAAATAAACTCAAAAGGACATTCTAAAAGGCAGCTAAACTTTCTCCTGTTACGTGTTTCGACTATAGAGGCCTGGATAAAAATATCTCTTTGTGCATATTCGGTGTCAAACTGTCTTTTCCATGTATCAAAGAACTCGGTACACACTTTATTTTCGACACACATCCCACTATGGAGCTTTCTCACTCTGCAAAAGATCGTTCATGCAATTCATATGAAGTGACAGCTCAACTTAACAATCGAGTTCTCCATTCACACTGGCTTGAGTTAGTCCATGGGTCTTCGTTCTTTTTTAAAACCACATTCTTTTCGAGATAATAAATGGTGCTCATTTTTTATCTAACGTGACATCACTATTTGCAGAAATTTAGACTTGTAATCTGCTGTTTAAGACGGTAGCTTAGCTTTGCTGATATCCATCTGTTTTCCAGTCCTCAGTAGGTTTTTTCAATTCTTGGTAGATTCTTTTTGTCGATGAACTTGGGAAAGTAGGTTTATGATAAGTTCATAGAACTGCTTTTATGATATCATTTCCCATTTTTCTAAATGTATTACACTCATTTAAAAGATCATTCCATATTTTTATTTCAAACAGAAAGCAGCGAAATGATGTTTTAATCTTTTTACATCAGTTGTTTTATCAATTGGACCATTCCACGGAAAGGCAGACACTTCGTCTTGCACGTGACAGCTCTGTATTTCATTTCAAAAAGTGTAATAAACAAACATTGCTTGTCTAGGAAATCTCACGTGCATGTGTGATTTCTTAGGCAAGAAACACATTTTTAAAAAAATGTATTAATTTTGAACTAAAATATAAACTGTCTTAATGGTCAACTATTAGTATATAACGAGGAAGGCAATTTAAAACATCCTTGCTGAAATAAAAATAGCAGTTCCTTAATTAGATAATATAACATGTTACAGTTCCCAAAAATCTCTTTTAGAGTAAGGACAACAATCTTTAACTATACCTAGAAGAATAAGGAAAATAATCCCTAAAAATACCCACAAAAATAAGGCACGTCCCTAAAAATCCCCAACAGTATAGGGGGAAAAGGTCTAGGCAGTCGTTCTCAAAAATCACCAATAGAAAAAGGACAAAACCCCCAAAATACTCCATTAGAAATTTGACAACAGTTCCGAAATAACTCCATCAGAACAAGGTCAACAGTCCTTTAAATTCCTGTTAAAATGATAACAATAGTTCTGAAAATTCCTGCCATGACATTTTATGATTAGCACCAATAGTCCGTCTAAAACTCTCCATCAGAATAAAGACAACAATTTTTATAAAAGGGTGCTTCGCGTAAAGAATTGGCAAACGGATAGTAAAAAGACGAACCGTAAATCACTCGTTTTAGTAAGATGAGGAGGTACTTTTAGCTTTTTTGACTCGATACCATGCGTCTGAACATTGCAAACTGTTTCTGTAAACACTGCTTCGAAAAAGAAAAAAAAATGACTGAAGCAAATATCAATCGTTTTGAAGTTACTCTAACGTGGAACAGTATCCAAATACCGTTAAAACATTTTCAGTTTTTATTATATAATTTGAAAAATCAAATAAATAAATCAGTAAAAAAATAATAATCATCAACTCACAAACTAAAAATCTATGTTCTAGAATAAATTGTGAGATTGTAGACGCGTGTATTCGTTCCGATGATGCTCCCTGTGTTTTAGTGATTTGAATTATTAGCAGTGACTAAGTTTCATGAACTTTTATAAATTAAATTCGCTCAAACATCATACCTCTTCTGTCAATGCTTTACTTTCTATGGACATTTAAATATTTTCAGTGATATTTTCAGTGCGCTTGGTCCCAAAAAACAAAGTGCATCCTTGGCGGGTGTTCATAAATGAAGTCACTTTTTTTTCAATAGTTTTGAACCTCTTCCTCCCTTTTTGTCTATCAAAAGTGTCACGCTTCATCATACCCCTCCCTTCTTTGTCACGTGACACGCTTTTTTCATAAAAAATGCATGTGTCACATTTCTTGTTACCCCTTCCCGCGTCACAAACTGCCAAAGTGGAGTTGTTTCCTTCAGTCAAAAGTACTACTTTTAGCCACTGAAATTGACAGAATAAGCAAAAAAATAACAAGGAGCCAGAAAAAAATTTACATTTTCCCAACAATTATTTTTTATTAAATTTTTTTAAAAGTCTGATTTGGGAAATAAGGCGTGGTCTTTGTGACGTCCCAAGTGAAGTACTTTGGCGTGCTACCCCATTGTCGCGCTAAATGTTTACGCTTTGCCAGGTCATAATAATTTGCGCTGTGCGCAAGTGGCATCAGTGAATAGCATCATCACTTGTGATGTGCAGAAGTGTAAAAAATGAATTTCAATCTGCACACCGATTAAAACAACTGTTAAAAATATTAAACTTTGTCAAATTATTTAAAAATTGCGTAACGACCCCAGTAATTGGCACTTTAATTAATTATATTTCTTAATTGTAAAAATAATTGAGGTTTTTTTTCTTTTTCTTTTTCATAGTCTTCGGGACAATTTTGCCTTGCTTTTCCAGGTGGGGGGTTTCAACCAACCACTCTTCACTTCCACAGTTCTCGTTATGAGGTTTTTTGTACAAGCTAATAAGAAAATTTACAGCGATAAATGCTTTTCTATTGATCTTATTTTGTTTGATACACTTTTGGTTTGCTTGGTACTTCATGCTTCTTTTGCGTAAAACTACGTAGGGTAACGACCCCAGTTATTGGCACTTTAAGAGTTTGTCCTTAAACTTACCTCAGTTTTCATTACTTAGAAAAAAATATTCTCTTGAAAATATTTTTGTATCAAAGAATGCACATCTGTGCATCTACTTAGTTCACTAAAAGCAAAAATATTTGAATTGATATTTTTATAAAAATATATGTATAAAAAGTTACCAAAATCACCAGTAATTGGCACTTGATACCCCAGTGTATGACACCTTGTGATCCAGTAATTGGCACATGTTAATAGAACTGGAAAATCATTTTATTTTTCACTTTTAGATTACATACAAATTTATCATCATAAGAAGCATAATTAATGTTAATTTAAACTACGTAATTTTACATAAAGTAATGTTAAATCATACATCTTGATGTTGAAGAAGTATTTTAGAGAAATAAAAGTAAATTTGGAGTGTTATCCGTGTTAAAATAAAAATGGGAAAAAATATCGAGATCATTGCTAATTCATTAGTCGGTATGCAGTTTTGATTTTACGAATTATAGCTGTTTCCACAGAAAAAGGAACATTAATTTGATGATTCTAAAAAAATAAAACAATTCTCTACAGTCGCAATATCCGACTGATGGCCTTACATATTTGTTTTTTATTGTTTCTCTTAAAAATTTAGCAGTATATTCTGTAGAATTCAAATCAATAGTAGAACCCACATAATATTGTTGCTGCAAAAGTATCAGAAATCAAACTAGTGACATATTGCACAACACATTAGTGGATATAGGCTCATGTGCCAATTACTGGAGATTAGCAAAACTGAAGCACCAGTAAATGTCATCCATCATTACTTCAAAAATCCAAAAAGGGACAAAAGTATACTTTTACCCACGCAAAGTAACATCTTTCCCAACTAAACAAAACTTTTGACAACCAAAATTTAAACTATATTTTAAGTCAGCTTTTAATGGGCTGATGCGCATGCTTTCCTTAAGCCAGAGAAGAAGCTTTTGCAACGAAAATGGCTGATTTGACGCGAACCACATTTGTTTATCTTTCCTATGCATTGCTACCATTTAGTAACATGAATTGAAGGTATAATCTTTAATGTAAATGTACATTCAGTTGATGTACATTTACATTAAATTTGATGTACTTCTTCTTTTAAAAGATTGGGTACAAATCTTATTTTAGGACATTTTTGTTGGATGTGCCAAACACTGGTGACCTGCCAATTACTGGGGCTGTTACCCTACATTAGGGGTGCGACATCGATGTCGATGTTTTGGAAACATCGATGTTTTTCTTTCGATATTTTTGGACCATCGATGTTTTGGTTTCGATGTTTCTTGGATGTTGATGTTTTTGCATTTCAATTGAAAATTATCATAAAATTTGCTCCAATTTTCTCGCTAGGTAATTAAGTTTACTTATGTAGTTGCTAAAAAAAAATCTTTTTTTTTTTTTTTTTTTGCATCCATTTGATAAGATTAATATTTCTGTGTAGAGGATGCTTTTTGGGAAGATCACTACAAGATGGTAAAAGATGAACTTGCAGTCTATTTCAAAGTCCCAGTTCTTAAACTAAAGGGATATCCTACACGTTACTAGGGTGAAAATTATAACTGGCAAGAGAGAGTTGGTAAAAGCTGCTTTAAAGTATTTGACAGTGATGGCAATTTCTGATCCATTGGAAAGAGACGTTTCTCTGACTGGTGGGACAGTCTACGAAAAGAGAAATGCGCTTCTGGAGGACAAAGTAAACAAACTTCTTTTTCTCCAAATTGTCAATACCAATATTCGGGGTTACTTATCGACTTCCCCCAACAAGTCGTCCTTCTATTACTTACAATTTGTGTTTAATTATTAACTAACAGTACAACAAATATATCTTGCTCTTAAAAATAATTGTTATAATTAATTTTGTATTTTTAAAATAATTAGCACAACTTTTTCTCATCATTAAACTGACGGTAAGTGCTATGATACATTTTTCTTTGATTCTTTTTTGATGTAAATTTCCTTTTATTTTCATTCCGTTTGAAAATATTTCCTTATTACTATAACTAGTTGTATTAATCGGTGCTTGTCTTATTATCAATTTTTGCCCTACTATAATACCAAGATGTTGCGAAGTTATTCTTATTAAATTATATTCATGATTTGAGATTCAGTATTTTCAATATATTCGTCGGATACGTATTCTTTTGTATTGCTTAAATTAGTGTAGTATATTCAAAAATGTATGTTATACAATGATAAAAAGACCGATGTTTTTAAAACATCGATGTTTTTTGGTCGATGTATCAATACCATTGATGTTTTGAAACATCGATGTTTTGCCATCCATGTCGCACCTCTACCCTAAATCCTATGTTTTTAAAAATGCTCTTTCAGAAAAAAAATATTTTTAAAATTTCGGAAACGACCCCATTTCGCGAATCTCGTCCTTCTCAAAGCGTGACATCATTTTTGTACAGCCCCGTAAAAGAGAAAACGAGTTAACTACATGCACAATCCGAAATTTATGAATAGGCTTCCAATCACCATAAGAAAAAGACATCTGCACAAATTCTAGGTGATATAAATCGAATTCGTACATCATCACACTTCAATGACCAAAGTAGATTTTCCGCCCATTTGTTCTTCCGGACAAATAAAGATTTATGCGCTCAATGCCGACTGGAATCAGAAGCCATTTGTAACTGTTCCTCGAGTATCCTTCTAGCAACATGAATTACGGGTAAGATTCGCAGTTCTCTCGAAGTGAATCATTCTTTGGTTGTCGCTTGTCGGTATTATTTTTTTTTTCTTGACAGTACTTGTGTGAAAAATACTTCTCAGATTTTTCAAAGCATGTTCGATCGAAGTGGCTCGTGGACTTGATTTATTTTCATTATTCTATGAATGAAAGCGACGTCAAGAAACAAACGATTTTTGGATTTTGCAACAGTTTTAAGTTTCTTTACATCCTGCATCAATTATTCAACGTCAAAAGTTCGTTCTAATTGGGACTATAGGTACTTCGGATTTTCAAATTGTTCGGATCTTCGAAAGTAACCGTTCAGAAAAATAGTAAGCCATTTAATCAAATGAAGTGGTTACAATATGTAAGTACAGTAGGGCTGGGCGATATACCGATATATTGTCATATATTGATAAATAACTATTAACACGGTAACGATATTTAGATTTCTATCCGTCCGATATATCGGTCGAAACGGAAATACGGGACATAATAACGGAGAAATTGAAATACTGACTCAAAAATACATAACTTTGTATAGTTCTGTATGATGGATGAGTGCTTGAAATTTCAAGAAATTAACTGCATTCTTCAATCAGTTATTTTATTTTTAATTATAGCACAAGGGAAAATTAACAGAGCCGCCGAAAGTCACGGTGGACCCATTGTCAGATTGGTCTCCAGATCCCATCCCCTTTAAAAGTTTTCAAGAGCGGGGCCCATCTAAGGACCGCGCCCCTAGTTTCTAACTAGGCTGATATGGCCTCTCATGGACCCTGAAAAGTGATTGCGTGTTAGTTGAAAAATCATCTTAATGCAGCAATTAAAAATAAACCAATGGAGGTATCAACACGGTTCATAATTCTAATTAAACGTAAACCGTTGATATTACGCTGAATAAAAGGTTTGCGAAATATACTGAACAGAAATGTTTGTATTAAAAAAGAAATAAAAAACGAAAAAAAACCCTAATGAGATTAAATAAAATACACCGTCAGCTCAATCATTTCCATCGTATGTCGTATTTCACTAAACACCGCGCAGGCGCAACTCATAGCTGAATAAAGATAGTAACTTTATCTTAGATAATAAGAGAGAAAATTTTTATTCCGTTCATAACACGAGGCACAACTTGATCCGGTAATCCAATTTTAAAGCGTTATCGCCGGCAACCCTGACATCACCGTTAGTGCGCTGACATAGTGTTTTTAGTGAAAGTTGTACGCATTAACGTTAATGCGATGACATAGCGTTGTTTGTGAAAGTTGTACGCATTAACGAAGATGGAATTGAGTTCTACCCAGGGCTGTGGAGTCGGAGTCGGAGTCGAAGAGTCGGAGTCGGACTGATTTTGGGATAAAGGAGTCGGTGTCGGAGTCGTTAGAAAACATGCCGACTCCGACTCCGACTCCGGGCTTCATTTTTTCTTTCCTTTTCACTGACTCTCCTTGCATTTTTTAAAAACTGATTACCAATTGGTTCGATTACATGTATAAAAAGATACTAATGAGAAAATAACTGCCATTATGGCAATTAGCTAGCTTGAATGCTTACCGAACTTTCTGTAGCCGTCCCCTAGTTTGCTTGCTTTTTAACTTAACTAATAGCAACTGTCAGCAAACGGTTTTGTTGCCTAACATTTTCAAGTAATCACTTTCAAATAAAAATGAAATATAGTGTTTTGTTCGATCTCACTTATAAAATAGTAAAAGAAACGTAACAAATTAGTAAGTCGACACCCGTAGCTAAGGTTGAAACGTTTAAATGTGATCGGCAAATTCAAAGAAGTTCTGGCGCGAAAGCACGAATCCAAAAGATTCGATGAAATAATCTAATGTTTTTTTCTTTATTAAGACTATTTCTATAAGCTTGGTTCTCACTAAAAAGTATGGAACAAAATAAGTGGAATTGATTTCCTGATTACAACACTCAATAATTGCAGTTAATCTTAAAATCTTCATATTTAGGTTAATTCTAAAGCAGCCAATAAAATTTAAATTAAAAATTTAGCGAAGAAGAAATATATGTATAGTAAAAGCTATTCGTACAAATTTGTATACCGCCGCGTTTTATGTAAAATTAGCTCCTGACGTATATGTGCCCTATTTTCGTTGAAATTTTATTGATGAAATATAATTTAAAATATATTCGTGAAAATTTTCAGAATTAAAGTATTTATATTTTTTTATAAACTCTGAAATTAACTTTGGGTGTCATCTACCAGATGGGTGTCACCCGGGGCAAACCACCCCCTCTCAAGAACTTGGATTTAGAAAAATAGGGTTTTTTTTTCTCTCAAGTTACAGCTTTCAAAAATTGAAAGCATACGATTTGATCAATATCTATTTGTTAAACATTAAAGGGGGGAAAATTACAGATAATCCTTTTTAAAAATTTTAAAAGAGATTTTTAAGTCATCTCACTTTTTAACTCGTAACTATTGGAAAGTTTGATTTTTAAATTGAATTTCTAACGTTGTATGGCGTCTTGGGTTTACAATAAAACACAAAATGCGAAATTTTCATAAAAAGGAATTAATATTTCAATCTGTGTTAAGAGGTTTCCCCCCTTCCCTTGAATGGAGAGAGGGAGTTGAAAAAATACAATTAAAAAAAATTAAAAAAATTCGGAGTCGGAGTTGGAGTCGGAGTCGGGCGTTTCAAAATCCAGGAGTCGGAGTCGGGGTCGGAGTCGGCCATTTTCTTTCCGACTCCGCAGCCCTGGTTCTACCATTCACGATCATGGATTCTTTGTGAAAGTTCTTCGCATTTTCGAAAGAGTAACAAGTACCATGATTAAAAAAGCTGAGCTTGTCGATTGGTGACATTTATTGGATAATTTACCAAGAATCTCTAAGACCGTCGGACAAAGATAAAAAGTAGGTACAATTTTTAAGCATTTTTTTTATTTACTAATGTAACATAAATGAATAATATATATAATTCGTGAATTTTAAAAATTATGAAAAATTTCATTGAAATAAAAAAAAAATGTCTTAAAATTTATTTAAAAATGCCAAAAAAAAAAAAAAAAAAGAAGAAGTTTACTGCATTAATTTTGATAATATTCAGATTTTTTCAAATAAATAAATAAATGAATATTTTAATTTTAATTTTTTCCCATGAAAATATTAAAGTTACATATCAAATTGCAGTGCATTTATAGCTGTATTCTTTAAAGATTTATTATTAGTATTTTACTTAATCTTGCTCAACTAAAAAGTAAAAAGTCTTAAAGCAAAAGCTATTAAATGGCTAAGAACGAACTATTTAAAACATCATTACGAAATATAGTTCAAAGTACATTAAATTATTGAGACTGCTCAAATTGAAAGATGTAAACAAAATTTTGAATTGAATATTGAAAACTTTTTCGTTGCGAAGCACTTTTGTCATGCATTGAGCTATACCATTGAAAACGCCTCCCCCCCCCCTCTAGGAAAGTTTTCAATTAGAGAAATATGTAATATTTTATTTGGAAATGTTTTTAGTTGTTTTTCGATCCTTTGCACCCCTCCCACCCCCCCAAGAATATATCGATATAGCGAAAATATCGATATTTGGAGAGCGATATATCGCGGTATTAAAATTCTGATATCGCCCAGTCCTAAAGTACAGTTCTCTCAAAAGTGTTCGTACACCTTGAAATTTTGTAGTAAAACCAAAATAACGCAAAAATGAATTCGAATATGAAGTCCAATTTTTTTTCACATCATTTCTATGACATTCTAAATAAAACCCAGTAGTGTTGTCAAAATATTGTCTAATTTTATTTTTGACATTTGTCAAAAAACGAAGACACAGAGAAATTATACGCCAAAAAAGTCATCATGCAATGCAATATTTTCGAATAAATTCATGATTAAAATTATTACATGTCGTTTTTTATTATTTTTGCATTGTGTTGACACTGTAAAGTCGATTCGCTTTAATTTTTTGTTTATTTATTCCCTAATATTCTGCTTATTATTTTTAAATGGCTAATATTAGCAAAAAACAACAAACACCATTCGAAATTTGATTTTTTTTCCTCACAGTAGCGGTAAATTGTTTTGAAATGTCTCTAAATTAGTTAATTTATCTCATTCTGTAGTAAAGTGCTTGATAAAATGCTTTAAAGAAAGGAATCGTATCGAAAACAAGGTAAGAAAAGGTCATTTGGCAAAGTTAAAAAGCGCTATCGGAGATTTACAGTTAAAAAAATTGGGAAAAATACACATTTGAGTACTGTAAAAGTTTCTGTAGAATTTAATGAAAAATTTTACGTTTAATTTTCACCTATAATTGTTCGCAAAGTTCTCTGATTAGCTGGATTAGATGGGAACTCTTCCAGCAGAAATTTTCCTGTTCGTGCGAAAAACAGAAAGCTTACGATTTCAGTCGCAAGATCAATGATAAATGAGCTCAAAACGTTTTGGAATAACGTCTTACTTAGAGATGAAAATAAATTCAACATTTTTGGCTAAATTTTTATATAATTGTAAATAGAAAAAAGAAAAAAAAAAACTCTAGTTTGAATCCCGAAACTTTGAATTCAAATTATGTTTTTCGCAATCACGAGTTGCTACAAGACTCTACTGGTTATAGTTATTGTTTCTAGAAATGGCTCCCTAGAAATGGCGTGTGTATGTGTGTAAAGGCGTGCGCGCGTAGGCGACTGTGTATGCGCATGTGTGTGTAGGACATGGACGCCACCGCTCAGCAAAAGTGGATTCCGGGGGACAGTGCATCGTGATTGCTCAAAAAAAAAAAAAAGAGGAATTTAATCTTAAGAACTTAGTTGGATCAGTTAATCAAGACGGTGAAGGTGTTCTTGTGTGAGGGTGCATATCAGCATTTGGATTAGATAGTTTGCAATTTTTTGATGAAATAATGAATCATGCAGTTCATTTGAATATTTTAAAAAATAATTCTTAACTATTTGCCCAAAATTTGTTTTTTTTTTTTTTTAAACAACTTTGTTTTTTTTATCAAGAGAACGATCAAAGCACAAAGTATTCTTTGTTTCCGGTGCCTCAAAAATTCTCCTTAAGCTTAGAAATATCTCCTCAATCGCCAGATTTAAAATTAATGTAACACACAGAAATCTGGAGGCTAGATTACGGAAATACAACATTGGAATGAAAAGCGAACTGGAAACAGTAAGACCCGAAGTGCGGTTGGACACTTACTAGAAATTGTACAAAAATTAAAAAAGTAATGAAATCTATTCCCAGACGTTTAAAAGCTGTTGTTGATACTGCATGAGGCTCTACTAAATAATAACTTAGTAAAAAGTTAGATTATTTACTAATTTTTTGTTATTTTTTCAAAGTGTATAAAGACTTGTGAGATAAAGTTTCTTGCACTTTTTGATTATTTATTCCTAAAAATCTTTCTTAAAGTTTTATTATGTCATTAAAAATTTTCATGTAGTTTTGTAGAAAATAGATCATCGATCTTATAATAAAACTAGCTGCGTGCCCGGCGTTGCACGGGCTACGTAAAAAACGAAAGAGATGTCCAATTGATGTTTTTGCATTACTCTGACATCAGTTTCTAAAGCGCTAAGGAGTAAATAAATACGCGTAATGCAAGGTTTGTAAAACACCAGTAGAGCATATTTTTGGCAAAAATCTCTTTAAAGTTAATCATAGTTATCAATAATGCAAGTTATGCGTATTTTCAATTAGCACAAAAGATAAAAATACATGCATTATCAATTATAATCTGTGCTCACTTTAAACTGAATTAAATCTGATAGACTATATCTGAAACATTTGTATGTACAATTACGATCAGCTTTTTACATAAAATGACACATACTTTTTGGTTGCTTACGGGAAACTAAAGCACAAAGACCTAATAAATACCAATTAGCATTAATTTAATACCAAGTCATCAGATTCGAATTAAACTTTAGTTCAAATCCTTAAAAACAATATTTTTGTTCAACTCTGTTTCACTTAAAGAAATTCAAACAATCTTAATTTAACATGTTCTTTTAACGATACAAACTGTATTTCAAAAATCGAAACAGGAAGGAAAAAGAGAGTTATTACAATTCGAAAACTCACCCATGTGACGGGAAAAAGTCCAACAAAATAAACATAATTAGTCGCACATCCTAAATGTTCCAAAATATGAGGTCGGTGAATAATAAACTTACACTACAATCAATAAACATAGCTAAAGAAACAACTTTCATATGCTGAAAAGAGTTAAGAACGTTGAATGTAAAAAATAAAAAAAGGACAGACGATAAAATAAAGTCTATGTCCGAATAGGTCAACCAATTTTAAACTAATTTAAAATGAAATTCTAGATGGAAACGTTGTTTTAAGATTTGGACAGCAGCCAAAGAATCTTTTTTAAAACAATTATTAGAATTTTACTTGCTCGCGCATATATGCAAAATGGCAACAGGAAAGAAATAAAAATTCCTGAATAACGTTATGTTAATTAACGTTTTAATTAATATCTCTGCTAATTAAAGTTGCACAATTACGAGATTGGTCCTATTGTTTTCTTTGGAAAATTTCGAATTGATCGGTATCTCGTTTGACTCCCGATTCGCAGTGGTTCTAGAGAAGATAGATCTTCAGACAGACAGACAGACAGACAGACGCGAACAGATTTTAATGTTATAGTGGATGGATGGATACCCATTCAGTAGCGTAACTAGGGTTTGGCAGGAGTGGCTCTCGCCAGGGGCGCAGCAGCCAGGGGGGGAGGCATTTCGACTGATTAAAAAAAATTTAAGAGATTTTTTTTTTTTTTTGATCACACACACACAGAAAAATGTTTAAAAGAGCTTTTTAAAAATCGCAAGAAAAAGATCTAAATAGGATATATATATATATATATATATATATATATATATATATATATATATATATATATATATATATATATATATATATATATATATATATATATATATATATATATATATATATATAATTTTTTTTAACGTAAAAAGACCTGTAGTCAATGTACAGATGTGTTAAAATTATTAGAATAACTGTGAAATTTGTAGTAAAATCTTGTTATATCAAAGAAATAATACTTAATTTTAAAAATACTGATACATTTAATATTGAGGGGGCATCCTCTTATATTTTTTATTAATGATTCGATCCGTCTTGGCATTCTTTTTATATGATTTTGGCAATTAATTTGTATTTCTTCGTCATGGTGCCGAATTTCAAAGAGTTCTTCTGTGAGACAATTCTTGTTTGTGAAGTTCTACTTATTTAATTTTTTCTTTGCAATGGTTCAAGTATTCTCTATTTGGCTCATATCTGGACTGTTTCGATGCTACATTACTAATGTATATTCCTTCAATGAAGTACATAAATTTTCCATATTTTGTGACAGTGAGTTTCATGAAAGTTAGTGGGAAGATTAAAAAGCACAATCTTCCATTTTGCTCGCTAAGTTAACCACACAGGGAATATTTTAAAAGGACAACAAAAAACGTACAAAAAAAGTACATATTTTAAAAAATAGTCCCTGTAATTGTAAGAAAAACATAATCACTCCCCCTTAGCCGGCATGCCGGAAATAAGTAAGGTTAACCAGCATGCTGGGAAATTCAAATTTTGCTGCATGTCCGTTAATTTGAAATTCCTTTTCAACAAAGAAAAAAAAATTATTATTTTTTTTTAATTTAGTCAAAAACACAAATATTTATGGTTAAACAAGAGAAGCGAAGAAACAAAATTCTTGTTCTTAATGCAGGTCATTCATTAGAGTTTCAGTCATATACCAGTAAAACAGTTGACTCAGTCAAAATCAACTACAGCAATTGTGATTATTTGTAATTTTGTTATAAATTCCAATGGGGTCGTTTCCAAAATTTTAAAAGTATTGTTTTCTGAAAGAGCATGCTTAAAAACATAGGATCTGACCATTTTTTGATAAATTTGCTTACGGTTAATATTTTTAAAAAATTACTTAAATCGGAGCGCTTTCATTGTTTACGGCTTCTGCCGATGACATCACAAATGAGGAAATGCCATTCAGTGTTGCCATTCACAGTGCAAAATATTTAATTCGCATCTTTACTCACTTGTATTGGCAACGATATGGTTGTTCGCAAGCGTAGAGCGCAATATTAAATTTGCTGCTTGATTATCATAACGTGGAAACGCGGAAGAAAGATGCCCCAAATTGCATCATTTGTGACGTCATAAAGACCACGCCTTGTTTGAAAAATCGGACATTTTAAAAAATTAATTTTAAAAAGAATGTTGGGAAAATAAAAGTATTTCCTGGGTCCTTTTTTTTTTTTTCTTGCTCATTCTATACACTTCAGTGACTAAAAGTAGTACTTTTGACTGAAGGAAACCACCCCATTGAAAAGACAAATTTAGTTTTTTACTCATTGAGTAGCTGTATTAAATTCCTTGTGTAACTGTAAAATATTTTAATTGTAAGACTTTTTTTAAACAGAATTATTCTTACTCAGTTAGAGATTTCCGATCAGAATATTAAGAATAACATTGTTAATAAATATTTTAACAAAATTAAACCACTTATTAATAAAATACGATAAAAAATAGAAATCACATTATTTTCTATGCTAAACCGATATTTGTTATATATCAAATTAAAAACATTTTTCTAACCATACATTTTTCTAACATAATACATTTTTCCTTCATGCCGGAAAGGACAACGTAAGAGTTATTGAAAACCTCGTTAACCTCGAATTTTGCAGCATGGAGACTGATCCCGGGTAATACGATATTTGCACTTTTGCACAGAAAAGTCGGGAAGGAGGCAACTGCGAAACACTCCCCCCCCCCCCCCCCCACGAAATTTTATGGTTAAATTATTTGTTTTATTTTCCAATTTAGCAGCCAGAACTAGAAATTTTATTTAAAAAAAAAAGAAACGTAAAATTTTCAGAACAGAATTATTTGTTTTACTTAGTATAGCTGTTTACGAAACATCATTTTTTTCAAGTCAATAACTTTTATTTTCGCTTTTATTGTTTAGATATTAGTAAATCAATTGTTTTACTTAAACAAGCCATGCTTGCTTAACGAAATTATTATCAAGTGTTTGTTACATCTCAAAATACATAGGGGAAAATAATGTAAGTCTACGAAGTGTTTCTTCGGTGAAAGTCATAGCGTACAAAATTCATCAAAATCTTAAGAAAAATGTGTTAAGTAGTTAGACTTACATCAATTTCTACTTTTCTGTTTCAATACTCTCAAAACCAGCCCTAACAAAATTGTGCACTTTTTCTTGCTTGTTCCCCCCCCCCCCCATTTTTTGCAGCCGTTAAAAGTCTCACGGCTTTATGGTTTTTAGTTGTCTTTTTCTTTATCTCCCCCCCCCCCTCCCGACTTATAAGACCCAAGCCACTGTTTCATATAATGATACATACTGTTTCCTTTTATTCAAATATATCACAACTAGAAGCCAAAGTTTCAAATTCATGGAATAGAGTGCAAATGTAAGCGTAAAAATGACACAACCATGTAAATGGATTGTAAATTCTAACAATCCATGTAAATGGATTGTAAATTCTAATTCTTCTACAGAATCTCTTCAAAATAAAGAAAAATCTAACAGCATATCTTTAAAGTAATCTTTTTATCTTTAAAGTAAAGAAAAAAAAAATTAAATGAAAAACGCAGTGAAATGCATTTTTTTATTAGCCATTTTTATGCATTTATATGCGCTAGCGTCAAAAGGGGCTAAAATATGCTTTTGCATATGCACCACATATTATGTATTTGCATATTATCAGAGTTCAACAGATAACAAATGCGTAGCATTTGAGAACTTTTTCAAATTGGAAGTATTTATCTGTGAAAACAGTATTAAAATTAAAGACCCTAAGGTCATGTACTAAAATTCTTTCAATTACCATCCCGAAAACGGTGGAGAAGTGGAATGGCTCTGAAAGAATCGCGAGCGGTGCAAGGACAAATTACCCATTTCCCGCGTTATTCTCACCACCTGTTCGGTGCCCATCCTAGCAGAACACCGGTATCGCAATTACGATTGAATCGTAGTTGTACTCTTCTCACGGAGATTTCGGTGGGGTGTATGAACGCGAAAAACTACATTAGTGAATTTAAAGGGGATTAAGGGCACGTGCCCTTCAAGAAATTAGTCATTATTGAATACGTTTTAATTACAAGCCGTCGATGGCAAAAACAAAAACAAAAATTTTTTTTAATAACACAGGAAATAGAACTCCTGTTTGAACAAAATCTCAATAATTCAGCAATTATTCATACTGGGCTGATATATTAGCCGCCAGGTTTGATGTTGAGCTACCCTTCACAAGCTCTTGGATGTTGATAGTTTCTTTCAATAAGCGCTCTAAGCTAACGCTTCTGCTATTTTATTAACAAACTATCAGAACGTTGCGTAAAGTACAGCACAGTATTGGTGGCTCTCGGTAAAAGACTAAAAAACATAGAATTCATAGGAAATGGGGAGGGCAGCAAATGCGAGAAGCACATCAAGACTTCTACAATGTGCTTTCTATATCTGGGCATTAGGCGCTAGTTTTCAATTGAAGTTAATTTCTTATTGCATCCACGACACTTTACGAAAAAACTTGTTTCGCCTAAAACTTGATTAAAGTATCCAATGATTATTTTGTTTTGAACAGATTTTGAGGTGTACTAGTCCAAGGCCAACCGCTAACAATCTTGAGCAAGAAATTTATTTTGACGACAATGGGGTTGTTTCCATCAGACAAAAGTACTACTTTTAGTCACTGAAGTTGATAGAATGAGCAAATAAAAATAACATGGAACGAGGAAAATCTTTTATTTTCAAAACGTTTAATTTTTAATTAAGTTTCTGAATGTCCGATTTTTCAAACAAGGGCGTGGTCTTTATGACGCCACAAGTGATGAACTTTGGCGCGTAATCCACTGGCACGCTGAATGCTGACGCTTGCTGCCTACCGTGTTTCCAGCTTATGATAATTCAGAAGTGAATTAAATATTGCACTCTACGCTTGCTATCAATCATATTGTTGCCAGTACATGCTAGTAAAGAAGCGAATTAAATATTGTGCTCTGCGCTAATCGCATCAGTGAATGGCATTTCATCACTTGTGATGTCATGTGCAGAAGCGTAAAAAATGAAAGCGCACCGAATTTTTTTTTTTTTTTTTTTTTTAATGTTAAACTATGATCAATCATTTAAAAAATGATCAGACCCTATGTTTATGACCCCCCCCCCCCCCCCCATGCTCTTTCGGAGAAAAAAATACTTTTAAAATTTCGGAAAGGACCCCATTCTAATTTGCTTAATATATACGTTTGAAGTTCCTCATGAGGAAAACAGAAACTGATATTCTTTCCGCTTTTAATAAAACTATCACTCCTCATAGTTTAGTAATTTTAGAAATGTTTATATTAACTTTGGCACTTGTTGAATCAAGTTTTATCGACTTGAAGCTGCAAAAAAAAAAAAAAAAAAAAAAAAAAAAAAATGTGGAGTTTTATCGGACCGAGTTTTGACTTACAACAGAAAAACAGATTTAGAATGTAAGACTATCAGATCGAGATTTATAAATCTACTTACAACTAATAAAATAATAGTTTAAAAACTAAAAAAACACGCTTTCGTAGCAAAATGAACTAAAAAGAGAAAAATAATCTTTGGATGATAGTAGCTGACCAATCACTTAATTTTAATGTAATACAAAAAAACCGTGGGGTGCTGTTTATTTACATTTTTGCATGGAAAACAAATGGAACAAATTCAAGACAACTGATAAGAAGCCCCCCACGCTTTTTTGTATTACATTAAAATTAAGTGATTGGTCAACTACTATCATCCAAAGATTATTTTTCACTTTTTAGTTCATTTTGCTACGAAAGCGTGTTTTTTTAGTTTTTAAACTATTTTTTTATTTTCTTCATTTTAGTTTAACTTGTTTTACGAAAATATATTCATTTCAACATTGTTCAAAATCTTTTATATTCATGAAATTTGTCCAAAAAAAAGCGACTAAAGGTCTCAGGTGGCATTCAAAACGTAGTCTCTCGAACTCCAAAAAGAGCAACTGTACCCCTTAAAGTGTAATAGTCGAGCTCTAAAAACATTCAACTTCGCTGATAAATTGCCTGTGGAGTAATTGTCTAATCCAGCTAATCCATCTCAGTCATCGATGTATGTGTGCGGAAATCGTATCTACATTACTTTGAAAATTTGAGATGCATTTGAATAAAAGTTTTGTTCAACAATGGTCTAATCAGCAATGAATTTCCAATTGAAGGCTCACCTAAATTTTGGCATGAAATTAGTTAAAAATAATTATAGTTCATGTTCTAATTACCTTGGAAAATTGGAACAAATTTCGTCTGATGCAGAAAAATGAAAGGTTTTTGTAGATATTTTTAAATAATTTTTGCGAGCATTTTTTAATGTATTTTTTAAAATTTTTCCTTTTTCACATTGTTGGATTTATGCCAAAATATTGATTAAAATTGGAGGAAACTAACAATTAAAAGAGTTAATTAATTTGATTATAGAATATTGCATTGTCATCGGGTCTGAGGTCGCGTGTCAAATTTCAAAAGAATCCGATCGCAGGAAGTGGGCGAAATTTGAGCTGTAAGATTCCGTTACAAGATACATACATACATACATACATACATACATACATACATAAATACAGGTGAAGCTAATAAAAGCGTGTTAAAAAACTGATTTAAATTGTGGAGACTATCAGGTGGAGATTTCTCGACTCAAAATTGCATGAGCTGTATTTAAACCATTACATTTTCAATGGTTTCCTTAAACATTCACTCAGGTCACAGCCAAGTTTTGTCGCCAACTTGGCGAAAAATGGTGATTTTTTTTTTTTTTTAATTTTTGAATCTGGTTTTAATTCGGCCAACGTTGGTGATATTTAAAGAGGAAATCACTGAATCACATTAAAATTGACAATAATAAGGGAATAAATCTGTGTAAAACTTTTTTTTTAACACGCTTTTATTAGCTTCACCTGTATGTATGTATGTTTGTATGTATCTTGTAATGGAATTTTGCAGCTCAAATTTCGCCCACTTCCTGCGATCGGATTCTTTTGAAATTTGGCACGCGATCTCAGACCCGATGACAATGCAATATTCTATAATCAAATTAATTAATTAACTCTTTTAATTGTTAGTTTCCTCCAATTTTAATCAATATTTTGGCATAAATCCAACAATGTGAAAAAGGAAAAATTAAAAAAAATACATCAAAAAATGCTCGCAAAAATTATTTAGAAATATCTACAAAAACCTTTAATTTTTCTGCATCAGACAAAATTTGTTCCAATGTTCCAAGGTAATTAGAACATGAAATATATTTGTTTTTAACTAATTTCATGCCAAAATTTAGGTGAGCCTTCAATTGGAAATTCATTGCTGATCAGACCATTGTTGAACAAAACTTTTATTCAAATGCATCTCAAATTTTCAAAGTAGTATAAATATGATTTCTGCAAACATACATCGATGGCTCACAGTAGCTTCCCATCGGGGTGCCCTTATCTTAACTTTATGATATTACCTCGCACTCGTTTTATAAATAATTTCGTCGCTTGATAATTCTCCAACATAAGACTAAAAAGCAGAAAAATAAAATAATTGTTTTAAAAAAATAAAAAAACACGCTTTCGTAGCAAAATGAACTAAAAAGTGAAAAATAATCTTTGGATGATAGTAGTTGACCAATCACTTAATTTTAATGTAATATAAAAAAGCGTGGGGGGCTTCTTATCAGTTGTCTTGAATTTCTTCCATTTGTTGTCCAAGCAAAAATGTAAATAGACAGCACCCCACGCTTTTTTGTATTACATTAAAATTAAGTGATTGGTCAACTACTATCATCCAAAGATTATTTTTCACTTTTTAGTTCATTTTGCTACGAAAGCGTGTTTTTTTTATTTTTTTTTAAACTATTATTTTATTTTGCTTCGATTCGCAAGAAACTAGGGGTGAAAATATTTAGTGTTTCCTTGCTTACTCCAAAGCGCTATTATCATTAAATTGGCGTAAAAGGAAGTCAGGTGATGCACACATCAGCTCGTTTTTTCTTCATACAGTAGACTCTCGTTTTACGCGGGTTTATTTTACGCGTTTTCAATTATACGCGGTTTAAGATTTGACACTTTTATTTTATTTTACGCGGATGAGTTTCAGTTTTACGCGAATGCAGCAATGCAAACAGATAAAATTTTCTCTTCTTTCAAAATCCAAACTCCTAAAGATTTCAGATTACACGTAATAAACTGCATTTTAACGTGCTAATAACCGAACTTGGGCCTCTGGAGACATTTTATGCGACTGGTTCCAGAGCTCTTTCCAGAAGTAAAGTTATTAAACTCAAACAGTTCAGAACTCATTGGAAAAAGAGCGTTTAGGAGTGACAAAGGAGGCCAAAACCAACGAGTATACCGACTTCGGTGACACACAACCAAAAGCGTTCACGTTGAAAATTTTGAGCTATTCCTAGACAATAGAAATGATCTTTCTGATTTGTTAGTGAAGGAAGATTCTATCATGGAAATGATGCAAGTGATCATGGATGTTCTAATACTCTGCAAAGAATTAGAGAAAAATTCGTAATGACTGCCAAAAGACTATCAAAGCCAGCTCTTTATAAACAGAACACGAAATTATTTTATGTCTTCTTTATGCATGTTGTGCATAAAAATCGATATAAGTACACATTAAACTTATTATACAATAAGTCATCACTAGAATGAAGTATTTTTTTTTATATACGGTCCCTAACCCCTATTTTAACACTACTATTTGGTCTCAATTTATGCGGCATTTCCGTGGAACGTAACCCCCGCGTAAAACGAGGGACTACTGTAATTTGATACTGTTTGTCAATACCATCACGTCACGAAGAAATTTGGAACAAATTCCTCTCAATGAGGTCAAAAGCCGCTGCTAAAACCACGTTGTTTTTTTTTTTTTTTTTTTTTTTTTTTTTTTTTTTTTTTACAGCAATTCAACTCAATTCATATTTTTACCGTATCGCCACTAAAAACGTACGGGTAACATCAACAACATTGATCATAATAATTTGATGAATCAACTGACATTTTGATTGTACTGACTAGTTCGGGACAAGGGTTACTCTTACTTTTCCGATTCGCGGTATCCTTTGAAGAATTATGATTTTCTTACAGCTCCCTAGGCCCCGCCTGTTTTATGCCCATATGTTACAGTAAAAGACCAAATTTGAGAATGTCGACTTTCACCGATGATTCACCGGAAGTATTCGTTCTTCCACTGGTGTCTTTGGCACGCGAATGTTGACATTTACCGGCTATTTTCGAAATTTAACTGATTTCGGTCTATCATGGTAACATAATACATTGATATCGTGGGCACATTGCGACACCCCTCTTCTCTCTGCGGCACTCACATTCATTGAGAACCCCTGAACTAGTACAGAGCATACAAATGAGAAACCGTACAATTTAATTAGAACTTGAGTGGGAAAATAAAAAGAATACAATAAGACCGAAATTTACGACCGAAATAAAATTAGATCAAATTATTTTATCTCTAAGTTATTAGACATTACTGCTAACTTGTAAAGGAAAACACAAATGGATTATGGAGTCATACATCGAATATTTTTCAAAAGAAAAAAAAATCTGAAAATATGCAGTGGGCAAAACGCGAGAAATGTTTTAAATCTCCTCTGTAAATTAAAAAAAAAAAAAAAATGGATTGAGCAGCTTTTGAAGCTAAACGCTTCATCTATGTTCTAAGCATACAAAGGATTATCGTCATATTATTTGGATGGATCCCTTCTTCGATAAATATCGAAACATGATTGCCAAGGAAAAAGTCTCAAAAGCACGAAACTTATACCTCGTTAAAATGTTTCGCTTGCAAGGTGCGAAAGAAACCGACTTCGCTAGAACGAATTTGCTAGCCTTCCAGATAAATTCACCATTACACAAAATTAGAAACGAGTTCATTCTCTGTAGGCACATCGCTTTGGCTGTGATCTTTAGAACAAAGAATTGCGCTTTAGACAATGAGCGGGAAAAAGAGTTGTTTATCTATTGCATCCATTCCTCCTGTGCGTTACAATGAGAAATTTAACGGCGAAATGGTTGTGTTCAGATGAACACCGTGCAAGACCAAATGAAATTCAATAAAGATTCTGTTCAATAACTGCGAAAGGATACATATAGAACGCCTCAAATGCTATCATAATATCTATCTACGTTTAAAACAAAAGAAGAAGAGTCCTAAGGTAAAGTTCGTAGTTTGCTATTAGCATCGAACATTTTCTGAAGATTCTTGGACATACTTTACAGAACTTGTATAAAACTACAAAAATGATTAAAACACTGGATTTTGAAAATTTAAATTTTAACTGATACCGCAAGTGTCGGAAAGAGGTGTTTTCTCTTTAATTACGTTTAAATTAAGTCTTCATATTTTGACTCATTTTGCGGTGGCATCAAGAAATTTTATCCGCATCAAAACCATGTTCGTTCAGTGTTCATTTTGTAGCAAAATCTCACTTTTCTCAACATGTCAAATTTCAAAAAAGTTTTCATTTCATTAAATTTGTGCGATCTGTTTAATTTTTTAATGGATTATTTGATATTCTTTTCTGCAAGCACTAGCAACTCATCAAAATTTTCACCAATATCATGTGAATTTTTATGTTTATTTTAGAGCTAGTTACTCCTCATATATCTTTATTGGTAGTAACTGCATTACATAACAATGAATTGTATTGTTAAATGTATTGTAACTACAATTTCATTCAGCAGTGCATTTCATTGTTTTATCACAACAATAGTTTCCACAAGCGCGCTTCCTCTATCAACTCTATTATGGATTGATTCTGCGTGAGTGGTTTTAGCAATTCGTAGAGGTTCATAAGATATTTATGACTTACATAGATATTTCCTATATAGTCCCAAGGTACTGCATCTATATCTAACAGTAGTTTTCTGTGAGTCTTAAATATTTAACATGCACTCTCTATATTTATGCTACAACTTATTTTCTCGTTATATTTCTCAAAAATTACTCAACAAAGTCAAAAAACTACCCCAAAGTCCTCAAAAAAAGTGTTGTCGTGAATTTTATGTACTAACTCCAAAAATTAATGAACACTAACACATTAAGGAACGTCAAATAGCACAAATAGCAGATTGCTGCAGACACGTGTTTCGGCGTTACAAGGAACGCCTTTTTCAGTGCAAAAGAAATTAGCTTATGTGGAGTTTATGTATGAACTTTTTATACATAAACTCATTTCTTTTGCATTGAAAAAGGCATTCTTGTAACGCCGAAATACGTGTCTGCAGTAATCAGCAATTTTTGCTTTTCAACATTGCTATTTCTTATTTCACTTTTTATGTACAAAGGTATTGATTTAACATTAAGGAACATTGAAACTTGCATCCACCTGCATTTCTTGCCAGTTAGCCGACAGTTACAATAAGAAAACGGAACTTTGCCATTTAAATTTTGGTACAAAGATTCTTTAACTGAAGTTTTTCGTAATCAGTCAGAAATGTGGATTTATAAACTACTAATTAATCAAGAACAATAAACCCAGTGGCGCAAAAATGGCGCAAAAAATCCCATTTACTTATTTATTTACTTATTAAAACCCCACCAATCACCACCGTATCTACCCTGAAGACTGTTTAAGTGTATGTGGTGAATTCACACTCCAGGGCCCCCGTACCTACCATACTATTACTGTTTTAACCGGTTGGATGGGGCCCTGAAGATAGCTCTGATTTTTCGATCCATACCAGAAACCGAGTAAACCCTGGTCCAATAGGTGAATCCCTAGAGGTATTGATTCACTTGGAGGACTGTGTCCACGACATATTTAACGTGCCCCAGTCACCATTAAGACCATGGAGGTATAAGTTTTCGGCACCGAGTTCTCCGGGGGGGGGGAGGCAAAGTTAGATGTTTAATTTAGGTGGTCAGCCAAACGCGAACCGCCCAATGATTAATTCCTAAACACGCTTGGTACAATCAAGGATAATGTTGCTCACAAATCAATGCATTCAAATTGATTGAACTGAGAAACGGGAATGGAAATTCGACAACGAGAGTGTGGTTATGAATTGGAACGCTAAAAAGCGTTTGCAACAAAGCATTAGCTGTGTACATTTTTTAACGAAGCAAAATTCAACATTTTAATTTTACCCCCCCCCCCCCCCTTCCCTTTTTTTTCATTTATACAAAAATAGTTTTTTGGAAAGACTTCATGTCCAATGTTTTTTAAAGTGTTCATATCTGGTACTGCAAATACTTATCACACGACATAAACATCAAAGGCAGCTTACCCCTCTAATTCCTCCTTTAAACCTACCTATTGTGCTCGCAACAAATGCCTTCTTTAGCAGACACCCACCAATAAGAAGGGAATTTGATTGCTTTAAGATTGTTAGCTTACCTTACGAGACGCTCAGTAGTGGAATTAAGGATTAATCTGTTTGCTATTTGATATGATAACATCAAAGCAGCCACATGTCATTTCCACTACAATTTATTGCTAACCCATATTTACTTCAAACCAAAGAAGAAACTCCCATTCAGAAAGTATTTCTATTTATTTAAGCTCCTATGACAATGCTAATTTTCCCGCATGCAGCGGTCGAGCGTTTGCATTCTGCGTTGTTTTTCTCAAAACTTCAAAAACGCTTTCGTCCTTGAAAAAAAAGGAACCCAACATGCGCAGTGTGTGAGTGTGCTTTATGGTCGCGCTAGGTGCTGCCCTTTTTATCTGCACCGGCGATCTGTTACCTGACCAAAGTGGATGATTTCTATTGTTTCCTTTCCACGCTCCGTTTGATATTTCCCAGCTACGCAGCTTGGCTTATTTTCCCTTTAAAACATCAGAGGAACTTATTCATATACGACATGAAAACCAGAGCTGCGGAGTTAGAGGGAAAATGATCCGACTCCGGGAATTTTCGAACCTTCAACTCCGATTTTTTTACACCAAAATCATTCTGACTTCAACTCCGACTCTGAAGCACTGACAAAGTTACGGAATCTGAGGAAAAATGACCATCAACTCCGATTCTTTTGCACTAAAATCATTTTGACTTCAACTCCAACTCTGAAGCAAGCACTGACAAAGTTACGGAATCTGAGGAAAAATAACCAACTCCGACCAAGATTCTTGAAATGTTAAACTTTTGACTCCCAGCTCCGATTGCTATACCCGTAAATCGTTCTGATTCCTACTCCGAATCCGAAGCAATGACAAAGTTACGGGCTCTGGGGGAAAATAACCGACTCCGACTTTTGGAATGTCAAACCTTCGATTCCCGTCTCCGACTCCTTCACACCGAAATCATTGTGGCTTCGACTCCCGACTCGGACTCCTTTATCCCAAAATCCTACTCGAACTCCGTGACTCCAACTCCGCAGCCCTGAGGAAAATGCATTCAATTTGACCTCCCGGAAGGCATGAGGTATCAGAGATAATAGAATAAAAGGATGAAAAATTTCGACCCTAATGTTTTTAAATATCACTAAGCAACGATATATTGAAAAAAAAAAAAAAAACAGAGCCTTTAACATGCTCGTGGTAACATGAAATCTATTGCTTCTGTTCGAAGGTCGTAAAACTGTATCTTAATAATATTGTGTCTCGCATTCTTGAAACCATTTAACTAAGTTCTCCTTCATACGAAGCAACTTAGTCGAATCAACTTTCAAATGGGCGGTCTGTCGAGTACCCGGCACACGAGGCACATATGTCATTACCATTCTCATCCCGATGAGTTGAATCAACTTTTTAGCTGATTACACTCATCGGGACATTGCCAAGCGTTCAATTCGATTCAGTTTTAACAGCGTTGTAGAACAACTGAGGAGTTTACTTTCAAAACGGATTATATCCAGTTTTATATTTTTTTGGCAAGACGAAAAGAAGTTTTACGCACAAGCACTAACTGTTAGATTAACAAGTGACTATTGGCGTAAGTCTAGGAATTTTTCCTTAATTTTATCAGACCTAAATTCCCAATTTTATTTTGAATATATTCCCTTTTGGAGTAAAACAATGGATATCATTCCTTTTGCAAAAAAAAAAAAAAAAAAAAAAACGCATTTTCTTCAGAAATAAACTTTAAAATTGAAACAAAATATTCAACCTTTTTTTAATATATTTTTTTTTACTGTACTTTATTCCTTCCTACTTACTTCTTTCTTTTCACTGAACATTTCAAAAAAAAAAAAAAAGACCTTCGATCCAATTAAATATGAACAGTAAAACCAACCAAGCTGATTCAAATAACAACGTGGTAGGTATTAATAGATCACAATTTTTCAATTAATCTCAATTTAATCATTAATTAATCAATTTAATAGCAATATCAATTATTTAATATTAACTTAGTAATCACAATTTGAGATCCCGCTTGCCTAATTGATAACAGACTTGCACACGGCGCTAAGTGCTGCGATCTCTTAATATGGACGGGTGTCATGCTTGATTAAAAATGCTCAGCCAGTGCCTCGTTCTGCTATTTTATTTGTGAACTACTTCTGAATTAGAAGTGGCAAATTCAAATTTGGATATGAGCCCTTTTGATATGAAAGTGAATGAGTGGATACCGGCAAATAAGGGATAAGTTCCACTTTGCTGTAAAAGACCGGGCGAGAAATAAGGAGATGGATATACACCGTTTAGGTGGTAAAACCAATGTTTACACATTTTTTAACAGTAGAAATAAACCATTTCGAGAAGAAAGAAATTCATGGGTCGATAGGGCTTATACTTGAGATTCTGAGAACGAAAAAAACCCGTTTTTTCCCAAAAGAGGATACAATCCGTTCTGAAAGTAAACTCCTCAACTGCTCATATAAATTCGGCTTATTAGTTGAAAAGTTGATTCAACCACGTTTCCTCGTGTGAAGACAAAGAAAAACGCCAGTCAACTAGCTGACATGCATTTTTGTTTTCGAAAAGTTGATTCCACTAACCTCCTGTACACAATCCATGTAGCCATAGTGACAACATAATGTTTCTGCAATATACTCTATAGTAAGTGACCCACAAGGTGGATACGCACGTCTAAGTGAGAAAGTTCAGTGTGAACCACCAGTGGGTCACGATGTGACGAACGTGTTAAACCATAAACTAAGAAACTGCTCACGACTTCTTAAATTTGCCAACAGTTCTTCCTCGATGGGAAAAACTGGACCCCTTATGTTAAAATTCCTGTTGCCACGTGGTAGATTTCTTCTCATACACAATATGGCAATTCAGTACTATTAGAACTTAAGAATTGTAGTTGTCATAAAGAGGTTATTCAAATCGGATCGTCATACAATAGTAATTTTCGCATCATTATTTAGTACCAGTATTCTAGTAACATGTTTCAATTTGATGATTAAAATGTCCGTCTGTCACCAGATGTTAAGTTTATCAAGGAAAGAGTCAGAGTTAGAACACACGAAGCACATGAGAATTAACTGCTCAACTATACATTGAGGATTCTGAATTTGCGCTGTATGGTCAAAGTAACACTTGACACAGAAATTTCACTTATTACCAAAACATTGCCAAATTTGAATTGCCTTTACTTGTTTTTGGTAAATAAATTTTACTTAAAAAAGATGTATTTCAAAAAAAAAAGAAAAAGAAATTGCCGAAGCTGGGCTCCATTATCTGATCAAAAGTAATAAACAAATATAACTCGATTACAAATGCATGAAGTAAACGAGAAAATGATTTTAACTTTATTACAGTTTAATACAATATTAGCATTGTGAAGATCAAAAAAGTATACGGTATAATTAAATCATTTGTAATCAACAAGATGCAAATGAATCTTTTTAATTGAATGACAATAGCTACACTGAAAACATAAAGCAAAAGCACCGTAGAACTTTCAGTTTCAGTGATGTAAATGAGCAGTGGTTTGAGGAGAAAAGAGTAGAAGGGAAAGATTCTGTTCTCTTACTCTTCATCTTTAGTAGAAGGGGATTATTATCATATTTACGAATGATTCTTCTGTTTCAGAATAATAACTGGTAGAATCCTATTAGGGGAAAGTCGGAGAATGCCGCTCACTTAAGGGAAAACATGAAAAACTAGTTAAAACACACAAAAACAAAAATCAATTTTTTTTTCCCGAAGTGTAATCTATAAAGCCTTGAGAACAGTTTGACAATCAATTAATTTCTATACAAGTGTCAGGATTTTTTCAAATTGTTTATTTAACTACACCAGTGGTTCCTAAACAGGGAGAGCAAAATTCTTGAGGGTCGATAGGGGAGCAATGAGTATTTAAAAGACAAAATAATTATTAAAAAAAGTCCGCGAATATCGAAATTGAAAACGTATGCGAAACTGATTGTTCAGAGTTCGGAGAGGGAATCACAAGTTTAAAAAGAAAAAAATTACAGTTTAGGAGCTTCCTCTTAAACCTTGATTGAATCATTAGGACAGATTTCAGCATTCATCGCCAAGTTCAGGAATTTTCAAATTAAGTTTTTAATTCTCCGGATTCTAATTTAAAAAAGTAAGTAACTTCACACTCGCACAAAAACATCTAGTTATGTTTTCGAAAAGTACATCAGTGTTCTTAATTAAGAATTTCCGTTCAAATACCTATTCAAGATGTTTCGTAAAAGAAAGGAGGAAAAAACGTAAAAGGTGCTTTTTTGTATTTATTATTATGATTATTATTATTATTTTTTTTTTTTGGTTTAAGAGTGATTGGATAAAATTGATTTGTTATATACATTTTACTTCAAATTAAAATTTGACGTTTTTAATTTTTAATACTAATATTGATGTCCACCACGCCAGCTTGTGGTATTTTCAAGGAAGAAAGAGAAGAGGGCGATAGGTGTTACTCAACCTCTAGAGCAGAGGTTCTCAAACGGTGGGTCGCGATCCCCAGGGGGGGTCGCGAGATGTGGAGAAAATTTTAAATAAAATTAATTTATTGCTCTGTTTGTATTTAAAAAAAATTACACATAAAGCTTTTAATACACACACAAGTTGGTTTTTGTGTTCTATTAGTCGGTGAGATACATGAGCTTGTTTCGAATTAAATTTCAGGAATGAATCTACTGTCTCTTATTATAAAATAATTCAAGAGACAAAAAATCATGTTTGTTTTACTAGTTACTTGTGTTTCTAAGGATAAAACAACTATTTGTGTAGTTTTTAGTTATTGTTTTAGGGTTTATATCCAGTTAAAACTTTCGGGGGTCTCCAAAATACTTAGGCTAAAATGGGGTCGCAATGTCTAACAGTTTGAGTACCCCTGCTCTAGAGGGATGCGATGGGCTCTGCACCATTAATTGAGCGGTAATGCTAGGGTAATAGCACCTAAAGTTTGGGTACAGCATTTAAGTTACGATATCTCCCCCCTTAACCTCGTCCACCTTAAGGATTAGAAATAAATAATGGTATCGACGCCTCGAGTACAGTCATTAAACTTGTTAACTCTCCGCTTATGAACATCTCCAATAGTTTTTGTTGGACATATTTTGTTTCCAGATTAGATTTAAAAAAAAAAAATCCTTCTCTCGTACCTTTTTCTTCATTTGTATTTATTACTTAATCGTAAAGACTATACTTTACCCAAAACTGTTAAAACCTACTGAAAATGAGATTAAAACTCTTCATAAGTGTACACATAATGCATAAAATGCAGACAGATGTTTTTGATAGTAGTATATGAACGTCACAAAGTCATAAAACGTTGCGCAGGGAAGAAAAAAAGTATTTCATAAATCGGTCACTTTTCTGATAGTGACCTTTTCGTGGGAAGAATTTTATTATTTTAACGTTATCTTAGAACATTTTTAATAACTGTAAAACGTAGGAGTTAGTTATACAGACAACTTTACGGTTACGTTTTCATTTAAACTCAAAAGTAAAAAGCCATAAAAGTCTTTTAAAGATAAGAATGTAAACGGCGCTGGTGACAATTCACGCTCTCCATAAGACAGTTGTTTTAGAGTAACAAAATTCAATAAAATAGGCAGCATAATTTTTCCAAAGTAAAAAATTTTGCAAAAAAAAAAAAAAAAAAAAAAAAAAAACATTATATTAATTTGAATTTTTGGCATCTTGAATTCAAATTATGTTTTTCGCAATCACGAGCGTGTGTGAGTGTGTATTCATGTGTGTGTGTATTGTGTATGCAGTGCTGTGTGTGTATTCATGTGTGTGCGTGTTGTGTATGCAGTGCTGTGTGTGTAGGCGTTCGTGTATGTGTGTGTAGGCGCTCGTGTATGTGTGTGTAGGCGCTCGTGTATGTGTGTGTGTGTCTGTGTGCAGGCATGAGTGTGTGTATGTGTGTGTGTAGGAGTGTGTGTTTGTGTCTGTGCGCAGGCACGTGTGTGTGTATGTATGCGTGTAGGATATGGACGCAACCTGGAGACGGTTTTCGCTAGAGGAGCAGCATCGTGAGGCCGGCCGACGGGTGGTGCTGGCAGAGGGTGGCGCCGGTGGGAAATAAAATGATAGCACGCCAAAAACAGTCAAATGAAAGCAATAAGCAATCGTGATTGCTCAAAAAATCATCGTTACGATGCGACCAGCATCGACATTTTTAATTTTTAATTTTCGATGCGACTTAAATATGTAATAGGATAAACCATTTTTACTTGAGGAATTGCATTCATGAAATCAAAGCTTTTGCAAAAGTCATTTAAAATCATTCAATGTAGCTTTAACTCACAATATTTCTATTTTTAACCAACCCACTCCTATTTAACCAGTAAGCGCATTTGCTCGTGCCTGACAAGGACAAAAGTTACCAGAAAATTTTTACATGCCCGTGTCTGACACGGGCTATCTTGTACTTACGGTTTGCTATTTCTAATGCACATTTGAGTTTCGTCCTAGTAAAAGTAGATAAGCTACATTATTATTGAGCTTATTAACAACAGATGACAAAATTATGCAGCATTTTTCTTGTACAAACTGCGTTTTCTTGTAAAGTAGTTCTTTGGCGTTGAAAAGGTAATATATCCAGTTTCATTGCCAAACTAAATTTTTAGCCATCTATATACTTGGAAGGTTGTAACATTGAGAAGAGATAAAATGGAGGGAGCGAACACTTTCATTCATGAAACCAAGATTCCAAGTCACGTGATAGATTTTAAAGCAAAGCACTGAAAGAAATCGAGTCTTTTGCTTGTTTCACGCGAAACGTACCAACCATTCGTCGTTGTTGAATCACGTTACTTGGGGTCTTGGGTCAATTTTTGCTAAGCTAATGATTGGATTTGCTCCCTCCATTTTCATTCCTGCTCTAAGGGTTGTAAGTATGGCAATTTGACTAAATTTGCTTCTAACATTTTGAAGCTCAAAATAAGCATGCAATCAAATCGATTACACTTAATTTATTTATTTATTCCGCCTCCCTAACTCTAGCCCCCCCCCCCCACTCACACAACTGAAATTGTGAAAAATAACTTATACTACACATACATTCATTTTCTGCTAAAAAAATATATTGATCATTTTTTACCAGTTTTTCTAAAATAATACTCTTGCTTCAAAGGGTTAAAAATGAAATGGGAGAAAAAAAAAATTCGCTTAACAAAACCAACAACTAACCTACATTCACTTGGCTTTTTCCAAATATAAGCTTTTTGTCCCCCTAAAACTACGCGTCTCTCCTCTTTTTTCAGATGAAACTGCATAGGGTAACACCCCCAGTAATTGGCAGGTCACCAGTGTTTGGCACATCCAACAAAAATGTCCTAAAATAAGATTTGTACCCAATCTTTTAAAAGTAGAAGGCTATAAACCAACTGAACGTACATTTACATTAAAGATTATAACTTCAATTCATGTTACTAAACGGTAGCAATGCATAGGAAAGAGAAACAAATGTGGCTCGCGTCAAATCAGCCATTTTTGTTGAAAAGCTTCTTCTCTGGCTTAAGGGAAGCATGCGCATCAACCCATTAAAATCTGACTTAAAATATATTTTAAATTTTGGTTGTCAAAAGTTTTGTTTAGTTGAAAAGTGTTACTTTGAGTGGGTGGGTAGAAGTATATTTTTGTCCCTTTTTTGATTTTTGAAGTAATGATCCTTTTTTGATTTTGAAGTAAATTCCAGTAATTGGCACATGATCCTATATTTAATAATGTGTTGTGCAATATGTCACTAGTTTGATTTCTGATACATTTGCAGAGACAACATTATATGGATTCTACTATTGATTTGAATCCTACAGAATATACTGCTAATTTTTTAAGAGAAACAATAAAAAATAAATATGTTTGGTTATCAGTCAGATATTGCGACTGTAGAGAATCGTTTTATTTTTTATGGTCTTTTAGATCATCAGGTTAATGTTCCTTTTTCTGAGGAAACAGCTATAATTCGTAAAATCAAAACTGCATACCGACGAATGAAACAGCAATAATCTCGATATTTTTTCCATGTTTATTTTAACACAGATAACACTCCAAAGTTACTTTTAAATTCTCTAAAATACTTTTTCAACATCAAGATGTGTGATTTCACATTAATTTATGCAAAATAACTTACTCTAAATTAACATTAATTATGCTTCTTATGATGATGAAATTTGTATGTAATTTAAAAGTAAGGAATAAAGTGATTATCCAGTTCTATTAACATGTGCCAATTACTGGATCACAAGGTGTCCATACACTGGGGTATCAGGTGCCAATTACTGGTGGTTTTGGCAACTTTTTATAAATATATTTTTATAAAACTATCAATTCAAATATTTTGATTTTCAGTGAACTAAGTAGATGCACATGTGCATTCTTTGATACAAAAATATTTTCAATTTAATATTTTTTTCTAAGTAATGAAAACTGGGGTAAGTTTAAGGACAAACTCTTAAAGTGCCAATAACTGGGATCGTTACCCTACATAGTTTTACGCAAAAGAAGCATGGAGTACCAAGCAAACCAAAACTGTATCAAACAAAATAAGATCAATAGAAAAGCATTTATCGCTGTAAATTTTCTTATTAGCTTGTACAAACCACCTCATAACAAGAACTGTGGAACTGAAGAGTGGTTGGTTGAAACCCCCCACGTGGAAAAGCAAGGCAAAACAGTCCCGACTACAAAAATGAAAAAGAAAAAAAAAAGAAAAAACCTCAATTATTTTTACAATTAAGAAATATAATTTCTAACAACGGAAGCGCAGATCAAACGAATAATGGATACAAATACAGATAAATGGACCGATAAAAGAAAATGGTCGGTATTTATTGTAATAACTTCGGAATGAACCCTATCATTATTATTTCTTCTCTTTAACAACCATTGTTGCTTTTCCTTTAGTCCAAATATCTTTATAAATGACTTAGGTATCTTCTGTTTTAGGGTAGAATACTACCCCATTACCAACAAAACGCATACAAGGGTGAGAAATTCGATTACTGGTGTGCCATTTTTGATCACACTCTAACGGAAACAATGTTTTTAACAATAGCAAGCAAGGTTTTAGGGTTTAACCAGCTCATACTTTTGATCCAATTATATGATTTCAAGAAGGTAGTCAGTTCTCTTTTATAGAAATGTTTAAAATTGACACCGAAAATCAATTACAGGAATTTTTTGCTGACGTTAAGGGGTCGGAATTTGAAATTTTTCCGAACTTGAAGTTTTTAAAATGGCATTTCAAGCTGCTTTCTCTGGAATTTTTTCGACATAAAATTCTTCAAAACACAATTGTAAGTATTTTGTGACATCATGAGAATGCTTCGAAGTCACTGAAAGTGAAGTTAGGCAGTTCTCTTCCGGAAATTTTACAGAACTGACGACCTAAAAACGCAACTTTAGGTTTTGTTTGGAACCGATAGGAGAAAGAAGCCATGGGGCATCAATGCCGAAGTCTTTTTTTTTTAATTAAAATTAATTTTTGGTTATCTTTGGGAAAAGAAGGGTTTGTGTGCCCTCCAGGAAGTTTTTCGAAATTGAAGTTTTGACGCATCTATGGTGACAATAGAGGGGGAGGGAGGTTAAAGATCTCCCTTGAACAATGTTTGAAATAGAAATGTTAAAGATGCAATTTCAGGCTGTCTTTGATACTGACGTTTGAGAAAGAGTGGGGCCCTCTCAAGGAACGGTTTCGAGAACCTATAAACGCATTTGATGCTTAGATAAGGTTGAGGGCTCAAGGGTTTTCTCCACAATTCTTTCGACTTTTAATTCTTAAAAACGCAATTTTAGGTTATGTATTGAGATATTGACGTTGGGTGCTGTCTCTCTGTAATTTTTCTAACTTACAGGCCTAAAAATTTCAACAACTTATGTTGGCAAAATTGTATTCGATTCACCAATCATATGTCAAATTTGTCAAATGAACGAGTCGAAAACAAAAACGAAGTTTAACCCGAGGCTTAGGAGAATGGTGCTTGAATGTTCAGAAAAAAAAAAATAATGAACACATCAAGTTACAAGAGCTTGGGTGGATGCAGTCGAATGTTCATTGCAGCAGTTGAGAGGATCGACTTCTGCCTTCTCCCAGAGTATAATTTTTCTCTTTTTATTCACGTGACAAAAATATTATTTTCAAATATTCTTCTCACGCCTTATTTTTTCACTTTTCACTCTTCAACGGTGTATACGGAGAGGTATTATTCTCAGAAGCATGAAGGTTACTGCAATAAGCAAAATAATGTTGTGAATCCTTCATGTATATTCTGTTAATTGTACCAACAAGAATTGATACTTCCCTATGTAAGGGGAGGCCACACGCATAATTTGTAATCTTCATCAAAACACGAGCAGTAACTTCTAATTTAAACATAGGATCATGCTTATTTTCAATAACATATTCTTCATGTAAATCTACAGAAAACTGAACGATAAATTATGTATATTCTATTTCCTAAGATCGGTAAGTTAAGGTGTAAAAACTAGTTGTTCAGCATTCTGTGGCAGACTTTGGTTGCACTTCATTTTTATATTATGTTAACCCAGCATCTGAGAATAAACGTTCTCTGTGTACACCATTGACTGGCGATTTTTTTTTTTTTTGGGGGGGGGGGGAGGGGGAATGATTTGAACTATGTCGGGAAATGAGTTGATTTTCCACCATTTAGTGAAAATTTCCTTCTTTTATAACGGGTTTTCTAGCCTTCCACATCCGTTTTAGTTTGCAGTTGTGCATATTAGTTGTGCATTAACGTGACATAACTCATAGTAATTATTTCTAAAATTATTGCAATTCATTATCAAGTTTAGTAATTTATCATTGAAAACGAATACTGTAAAGAAAAATTAATGATAATAGGGGAAATTTAAACAAAAAAAAGAAAAACTGTATAAGGACAGTTAAAAGTTAATAAGTATAAAACTAATGATTGAGAGAATGAGGGACCCATACTGACGTCGAGTGGATATCTGGCTCAAATTCTGACCATATGTCCAAATGGATGACCGGCAACCGGGTAAGTTGACAGCTGTTACATCACTAGTAAAAATCTCTTTTCAACATATGTTTCTTTTTTTCTAAATAATACCCAAACTTAACACGATCGTCCATTAATGATATGACGCTTTGAGAGGGGGGGAGGTAGTGAAATTGTGACAGCTCGTGACAAAGGGGAGATAGGGGGTAACATAAAGTGTGACATCACACACTTTGATTGAAATAAAAACTTTTTTTCTGCAATATGTCTGTGTAATATAGCGTGACATGTGACGAGGAAAAGTAGAAATGTGGTACATTGTGACAAGAGAAGAAGGGGGGGGGGGGGTTGAAGCATAACACTTCGTGACAAAGGGGTGGGGGGGTCAAATATGTTGAAAAACAGTGTAATATTATTTATGGACATCCCTAACGGCAGCTCTTCCCAGAGCTTGCTCTCTTGCGATGCTTGTTGAATAATAAACAGCACTGATTCATGTTTTTGTGAAAAGAGTGAATAAATAAATAAATAAATAAAAAAAAATTTTGGAAAAAAATAGAACCGACTTCAAAATTGCTCTAAAAAGGGAAAAATAATTTTATTCTTTAAACACCATCGAAAATACTTTTAAACATAATTTTTGAAGTTGGCGCAAAAACAAAAAGTAAAATCCAGTGTAACCATGCTTCGTTCATATTTTTTTCAGAAAATCATCCAAAGTTAGAAAAGAAACATTTATATCGTTAATCAAAGATGCTGTTATCAATGCATAATGTATGTGGTAGTAAAGGAACTAGGCCTGGTAAAATTTATAGTTGTAGTTGAATTATGGCGGTGAATGATCTGTTCTATCGTTTTTGCGCCAACTTCAAAAATTATGTTTAAAAGTATTTTCGATGGTGTTTAAAGAATAAAATTATTTTTCCCTTTTTAGAGCAATTTTGAAGTCGGTTCTATTTTTTTCCAAAATTTTTTTTTTTCATCCTTTTTAGTGTAAATGTATATATTTCTGTAAAAGTTAGAAGTTACCAACATGAAACTTTACCCTTTTTTTTCCTAAAAATGCTACATACTAAAAAAAAACTATAAGCACATCTTAAACTTTAAGCGATTGACACTAAAAATGTATTTTACCACTTGAGAAAGTGCGGGAACTTTCCAGACTTGGAAAGATACAGAAATTAAAAGAAGATTCGAGAAAATACGGCAAACAGTAGAAACGAAATTTTAGTAAAATTCACTCTGTCCTAGTCGGGATTTGAACCCGGGTTGCTCGCGTGGAAGGCGAGAATTCTACCACTGAGCCACCGTTATCCACGGCAAATATACGCGAACTTTGTTACAATATTTAATCATTTAATAGGGAAATTGCGTGAAATTTTATGGTTTTTTGCCCATAACTTTTATTCTAAAGGACAAATATGGTCAAACAAAGTAATGGGACCTAAGTTGAGCCATCCCCTATCCATTAAAGAAAGAATCATCAAAATCGGTTCACTAGGTGAGACGCTGTGAGTGGACAAACAAAAAAAAAAAACATACATACGGTATGAACTGATAACCGCCTCCTTTTTGAAGTCGGTTAAAAATAAACATAACTCACCTCTTTCGCGAAGAGGGCGCTGCGCTGATTGCAGCTGCCAGCAGCTGACCGACCTGCTCCCGAGCGAAGATGCGGCCCGCCTCCCATTCCGCGTCGGCGGCGGCACCGACGAGGAAGCCGCGGAAGAGCGCGAGCTCCGCGCCTTGATGCGCCGGATGGCCCGGATATTCTCCCGGATTTTCCGGACCTCCCGTGCATATTGCTCCCGAAAATCCTCGGACTCCTGATCCGAGCAGTCCCCTGAATCGAGATCATCAGCTCGCTCTTCTTCGTAGAGCTGATCCGGCAGCAGCGCTATCCTCGGCATGCCGCATTGTTGTGACGGATCGCCGTCGCCATGGAAACGGTCTACCGGCTGCTTGCCCACCGTCCTCGGATTCGCCGACAGGGTTGCCGGTTTAATCACGATCTTGTCGCCGCGGTTCATCGCCAACTTACTGGAAAGAAAGAGAAATTCGTTATACGTTTATTTTTTAAAACTTAAACGTAAAACTGTATCCTAATCGAGGCAAAAAAAATGGTTGAATAGAAATGAAAACAAAAAATGCAAATGAATTTTAACCTAACAATTTTGGAAAGGCAACACCTTCATCAGGCTCGTCAGGTCAGACAGAGGGCACATATAATCGATGCATATTGTAACGTAAAACAACAAATACTACGCTCAGAAGTATAGAAATGCAATACTTTCTCAAAACCGAAGGGGGGACCCCACTCCTCTTCAGTTTCCAGGGGTTCAGGAAAGGAGCAGTTGTCCTTTCCCTCTGAATTGACCCCCTGAAAAATGGGATTGTATGAATAATTTGTCATAAAAGAAGGTTTAAAAATATTTTTTAAGCTTTACACGCGCTGTAAGTCAAAAAGTTACATAAAATGACAATAAAAAACAACGCTAAAAAAAGAGGTGGTTTCTGAATGTAGCAGTGCTACACGAGGCATTTTTACAATATTTTTCTAGCAATAAAATGTTTTCTAAAATATTGTTAAATAACCACTGCCTGATGTTCATAAAAGAATTTTATGAAAGAAAAAAATATACGGAAATGTGCAACTTATTTACTTCAAAGGAAAAAAAGAAAAAGAAGTTGGAGTTACTTCGAGAAAGAACGTAACTAAAAATAGAAGGGAAGGTAACTAAACTACCCTTTAATTTATTCTTATTCATATAATCTTATCTTGCATTGAATATTTGCTCTATTAATGAGTGGCGGCGATTGGGGCTTATAGGTGGGGAGAAAAAAGACAACTAAAAGCCATGATATTTTTAGCAGCAGGAAAAAATGGAAAAAAAGAAAAACAGTACAAAATTTTGTTAGGGCTAGTTTCGAGAAGATTGAAGTAGATAAGTGGAAATCGTTGTAAGTTAAACAATTTAGCTCACATTTTTCTCAAGATTTTGATGAATTTCGTGCACTATAACTTTCCTCGAAAAAACACTTAGACATGGATTTGACTTACATTATTTACCCTGAAGTATTTTGAGGCGTCACAAACACTTGGTAATAATTTTATTAAACAAGTATTGCTTGTTTAAGCAAAACTATTGATTTTAGGTATATGAACAATGAATATATAAACTAAAAGTTATTGTTTGTGCTAAATAATGTTTCGTAAACAGATCAAGTAAAACAAACAATTATGTTATTTAAATTTTGACATTTCTGCATTTCTAGTTTGGGGTCCTGAATTGTAAAATAAAATTAATTAACCACAAAAAGTAGGAAGAGGGTTGCCCCTTTACCCCCCACCCCCACTGCTATTATTAATCCTTTTCACAAAATGGCACTCATTGCTGAGCCGTTTTAGGTATAGCCTGGCTCTAAGGACTTGAACTCCGATGGGCGGAGGATTAAACAACACGGTTGGTTAAAGCAGGGGCGAGGAAAGTTGCTTTGCTTTACTAGCAATGGTTATTGTCCTGTGCCAATATGAAAACTTGTTTTCTTTCTACCCAAGCAGAAATGAGCCGATTCAGATTAAAGGTCAAACGTCTGGTTATAAGAGCCATGCTATACACAGGATCGGATTCAAAAGGAGGGTCATGGTCTCCCTAAATTGTTGACAACCAGAGCCTGATTACCGCAGGGGCACGGGCCCCTCCTCTTAGATTTCAGGGGGCCCAAAATCCCCTTAATTTATCATAGTAATTAAAAATAAATGATAATTTCACTCAGAACTAGAGTACAATGGTATCATTGATATTTTTGCAAATGCCAAGACAAGGAAAAAAATCTCTTATTTGTTGATAAAATTTCTCCTTAAAAATTTGATATCTTTTGTGAATCCAAAAACCCACTCCCTAGTCTGTATTTACTATTAAAAGTTGTATCATAGATAATTTTTGTGTTTACGGTTTACGGTTACGGGCAAATTTTAACCACATCTTACATAATTATAATATATTATCTCTACTTTTTAAATGTACCTTTATGCTATATTGTGGTATGAGGTACCACCACATTTAGCACAGTTGTGTTAATACACAAGTACTGAAATATTTTATTACTACTTTAATAGCATTAGGGGGAATAGAGGGGGGGCACAGAATGAATTTTGTGCGCCAGTGTCTTCAAATATTTTGGGCCCCTCCGCGGGGGGGGGGGGGGGGCTGAAATAGAAATGTGCTCCATGTCCAATACCAGAATGATCGGGCTCTGTTGACAACATTATTGTGTGTGATCATAAATTTATAATTGCACCCCCCCCCTCCCCAGGAATGGATGTAGAATACCATGCAAATATATTGTTACACAGTGTTCAAATACTTTGTTACAAATCCTGTAAATAGTAATTATTGTAGTAACGTAACCTGTAAATAGTTTCCCGTAATGAATATACAACCCCTTTTCATATGGCTTAAGTATACGACTCCCCTTTTTCCTTTTTGTTCATTGATAAAATTTGATAACGGTCTACTCTTTTCCAGAAGCGTGTGGAATATTTGAGAGATTTCTTTTCGGTGTGTATATAAGCCGTTAGCGATGGATAAAAAGAGAGTTTCGATTGAGAATTTGTACTGAGAGTGTGTATTAGCTCTGTTTATAGCGAAGCATTTCGCTGTGTTGTTTTCGTATTTGAAAGTAAATACGTGTGTAACCGTTGAGTTTACGGTGTTGAGTGATATTTGCTTAATTACTGATGATTATTTTAGCAGTTGTTAACGATTTCTCCTGTACATAGTGTAAATAAAGCTCCTGTGTTTTTATCAAGAACTGTGTCTTCATTTCAAGAAAGTGGAAGTCGCGCCGGATCCGTTACAACTTAATGAATGATGTGTTTTCTGCAATCTTTTTAATTTATTAATTAGTTGTTTAAATAAATATTTGAAATAATGTTTCTTTTCATTGCTTCTGAAGTTAATTTATAAAGTTTATTGGCCTACTAAGCACCTTATTTCTGGTCGATCCGGCGGTTTTTATTGACACCCAAACAGTTCCAGAAATTTTTTTCGTGCCCAAAACTCTATATTTACCTCTAACATGTTAGTCTGTATCCGCCCCTGGCTATGCATAGAAAACAGATGACGTTCATAATGTGTGTTCCTAGCCAGAAACTAGTGATTGGCTTCCGAGAGAGAATTGCATAGTTTAATGCTCTACGGCACTATTATAATTCCACTACTGTAAGGCTTTATTATATTGTATTTTCGTTCCAATTGAAAGTTCCATTTAATTTCTTTTTTATATATATACATATTTTTTATTTGCAAATTTAGATTTTAGACGCCAATAAAAACATTAAATTTGAAAGTGCCATTCCATATAGTCAATATATTTTTCTATGCATAGGGATAGCTAAAAATTACGAATTCAAGAAAAGAACTTCTAACGCTTGTATATGAGTAGGGAGAGATGGGACACGTTGATCCATTTTTCTAATTTTCATTTTTTATTTCATCAAATATATTAAATGAGCAGTTAGATTCTCTGCAATGAATTTCATTAAATATTTTTCACCATCTCAGATTTGTTTGTAAATGCAACTCATCAACATTAATTTTTTAAGGTAACTCGGTAAAGCGGATCAACCTGCCCCGAGCATAAGGGTACGTAGGTCCGCACCGCATTACGAAAAAAATTGCTATATAACAAGTTTAATCTTTTTTATCTTCTTTACTAATAATAAAGCTGAAAGTCTCTCTGTCCGGAGGATGTGTGTAGGATGTCTGGATCTCTGTGGCAGTTCTGTTTTAAATCTTCGTGCATTTAATTCATTCGTCATACAAATGATTTAACTGATAAGCGAAATTTTGTCAAGATACATTATTCTTTCACACAATACTAAAACAATAAGCCTAAACAAATTTTTGGCGAAACTTTTCCACCGATGATGGCAACTTTTGCAGAGCAATAAAGTAAAGTTGGCGCACTATTTTAGCGCTGAAAATTCCTAGTTTTTATTTTTATTGTTCAAATTCTTAACGTTCTTTCTGCATTTTGCAATCCGCTCGCTGATAAATGTTTTCAAGAATATTTATTTGCATACTGTCCATTTCAGTTAGATGCTGTAGTAATAAGGTTATTTAAATCAATTATTTGGAATTAGGTTAAGAAAAAAGCAGCAATTTTTCAGCATGGCCCTAGTGTCCAGACAATGTTATTAAGTCTGATTTTTTTTTTCCACCGAAATGAAAAACTAATATTTATTCAAATTCACTCAGAAGATGATAAATTAAATGTGTACTCACAGTTTTTTGGCAGATATTTTTGATGCTACGCTGTTGCGGATGACGATTCCAAATGATAATCACGCAAATAAAAAAAAATTCACATAACAAACTGCTTGTTTTGCCCAAAATGGTACACGAGGAACGCAATGTTTTACCTTTCTGGGCAATTTTGTAAATTACCGCAAGGTAGCATAATTGAGCTCTGGAGTTGCGAATGGTGATGGGTATTAAGTAGCGTTCAAACTAGAGCATGATCACGAGCTTGAGCTTGAGATCTCGAAAACGCAAAACCGCTACCAAATCTTAAATTCAAGATTATATTTATGAAAAATTTTCAGCATACGTTATTGTAATATTGTATTGATTCGTGATTGCAATGTAGTTTGATGATTAGGGTATTTTTATAAATTTTTACCAATCTAGCCTTATTTGTAACTCCAATAAACTATAGGGGGCACTTCAGCCACGGTCTAATGACGGATGAAAACGGTAAAACAAACAAATGCCATAACTTATAACTTGCTTTGACGCTTAGTGAATGACTGTAATTTTTCATTGTGTTTGCGGGAAGCTTTCTTTTCTGTTCTTCTGAAATTACATTACACCACAAACTGTCTGAAACCTGTAATTTACCCCAAAGAAAACACGTGTAATGGAATGTTTTACCTTTTTCTTTAGTATTGTTAATCACTGCAAGGTAGCGTTTTCAAGCTCTGGAGTTGCGAATTGATGTTATCTGCAGTTGCACTTGATATACATTTTTTCTAGTTAATAAACAATAAATAAACCTGCTTAATTATGCCTTAAATAAACCTGCTTCGCTATAATTGCGTATTCTGCTCAATAGTGTTGTTACAAATTCTGTAAATAGTAATTATTGTAGCAACGTAACCTGTAAATAGTTTCCCGTAATGAATATACGGCCCCTATACATTCGACTGAAGTATACGGTCCCCTATTTTTCATTGATAAAATTTGTGAATGAAAAGAAATAAGAAAGTGTAGAACGGTGTCGCATTTTCTGGAATAGTTGAGAGGTCTCTTTCGGTGTGTATAAAAAGCCGTTACGCATGATAAAAAGGGAGTTTCGATTGAGAATTTGTACTGGAGAGTGTATTAGCTCTGTGTATTGCGAAGCATTTCGCTGTGTTGTTTTTCGTATTTGGAAGTAAATACGTGTTGAGTTTACGGTGTTGTGTGATATTTGCTTAATTGCTGATGATTAATTTAGCAGTTGTTGACAATCTTTCCTGTACATAGTGTAAATAAATTTCCTGTGTTTTTAATCAAGAACTGTGTCGTTCTTTCAAGAAAGTTGGAAGTCGCACCGGATCCGTTACAGTGTGTTTTATCCCATATTGCGCGCTTCTCCATCGCGACTTTCGTTTCTTGATTCACATGCGTTAATTCGAATGAATTCTGAAAATGCTTGTACTTAACGTTAATACAGAAGAAATGAATAACTTAAGAAGTTTTAAAATTTCAAATATGAGAACGGTGCAATGTGATTAGATTATCGCGACACTAAAAACGTTTGGGTGGTGCGAAACAAACACCTATAATCTCTCAATTGCTACTCAGAACACTGTTTCTAGTCACGACACAGATTACACTTGTCAACAAGGAATTCTGTTCCTTATTAAGTAAGTGGTGACTTCTATATTTTAGTGGTACTGAAAAAGAATATAACAATAAAAATATTCCATCACCCACAGATTTTTGAAAAATCTAAAATCTTTAAAATCTTAATTTAGTGACATTTATTCAATACATGTACAATATTTTTGTCACTTACCATTTTATAAGCAATTAAAAAACCTAAAACTAGTATAAAACACAAAAAATATATATTGTTTAAAAAGTTGTAGAAGAACGGAAGAGGTTTTTGATGAAAAAAAAATAATGATACATACTTGTGAAAAAAGCTTTCCTAAATTTCATACTTTATGTAGCTGTAAATGGCTTACCTGCGGACGCTTTATTAATGGCACTAACACAAACTTAAATAAGATATATTCCAATAAGATTCCAACTGTAATCTCGAGCATATTAGGAGTAAACTGTCCGTGATATCCCGCTTAAATTGCAGAAATATCCTGGTGGAAACGCTTCCCATGCTCGTTGCTCACAGCTCCCATTCTTTCGGCGGAAAAAATTTAGTGACATTGAACATCCTAATTTTTTGTAACTTTTTAACCCGACTTAAATTAATATTTCATGATTAGGACTTTTTATTATTTCTTAAAAACTGTGTCACAACATTTTAAAACTCAATCCATGCTATTTTGACTAAATCAGTTAAATTAGCTTTAAAATTTTAATCCTTCAAAAGCTTTCTTATGTGTGGTTCAATGAAAATACCCTTCTTAATTTTTGCATAAATGGGTGATGGGAACTGTTCCTACAAATATTTAAACCCTTTTTATCCATTGATTTAAAGAAATTCTTCGTCAATGTCAACTTTTATTGCAAAGGTGGGGTAGTATTTTTTAAATCGATTAGAGAAGCGTTTCTTAATTTCTTTGATCAGTGGAACCCTTTTAAATGCTCACTTTTTCCGTGGAACCCTTAATTTTTTTGTCAATACTTTGCAGTGTTATAGCCAAGGTTCTGTTGAAGAGCGAATCCAGCTTCTTATCTCAAAGAGACTATCAAATTAACTATTTACCGTTAAAGTGATAATTAAATAGACTTCATTATTGACCATGGTAATTATTGCTAACTTGCGGCTGGTGCCCCCAAAAAGGGGGGGGGGGGTCGAAGGAGGTGCGGGGAGGGGAGGGGGCAGGTTTGATGAGAGACACACCCTTAAAGCTAACATTTTTCTTCAAAAATAGGGCAGTTGAATTTTTCGTCATTATTAATGAATTGACCTTCTTCCAAAATTTCGAGAAACGGACTCAAAAAGATGATGACCACAGAAGATTCCCTCTTGCAAAATCAAAGTTCTATTTTATTTTTTACGCAATAATGACATGGAAAAAGCATAAAACAACCACTTATTAAGTCAGTTCTTTCTTTAAACACGTAAACAGATCATCACTATAGAGTAGACTAGTTCACGTTTACGCAGCTCACTTTTTCAAAACGAATTATAATTGGAGAGCCAACAGTCATAACAGATTGATGCTGCTCCCTAGCAAATGTCCTCACAAGTGTTAGAGCATCAGTCGAGCTTCGATCTAGCATGCAGAAAGTGGAGAAAATTTCGAGTTGAACGTTTCGAAGCTTATTGTGAATAAATAATACTTAGTTTAAAAAGAACAAATGTATAAAAATTAGCAGAATTTTATCCCTTTTTTTTGGGGGGGGGGGGAGGGGGAAATTGTATTTGTATGAACTGAAATGTTATTAAAAATTTTTGCACGTTAAAAATAAATCGAAACTTTGCGACAGGGCAAGTTTACAAGTTTACTCGTTGACTTCTGAGCACCTTTACGCAAGCGCTTTTTTTTTATTGAAAAAAAAAAAAAAACACCCAAAATACATTGAGGAACAGAAAATTCGTTAAAATTTGTTTTTCAGTGTTATCGATTTTTAGCCAACTACACTAGCCTCAAAAAGTTAAGGTATAACATGTTTTTCGAAGCTCAGGATAAAAAAAATGGTAGTAACAATTAAATGCATAGTTTGTATGAATGATAATAACGAACTTTAAAACCATTTATAAAAAACGATAGCTAAAACTTTTATTCTGTAGAAAAGAACGTATTTTTATGCGTAAGAAAAAATGTCCAAATACCAAGCTTTCGTACTTTTGTGTGTAAGTTGTGTTGATTTTCAACTGTTGTTGGCAGTTTCGGTGACAATAGTCAATAGAGTTTAGAAAATGTCTCAGGGACGTCGTTTACTCGAATCGTTAAGGTGGCGGGCAGTTGGATGGGTGGAAATGGGATTGTCGCAGGCTGATGCTACTAGACGTCTCAATGTGTCTCGCAGTGTTGTTCAGCGACTTTGGAATCAATATTAATCCGAAGATTTTGTGTGAAGAAGACCTGCTCCAGGACGACCACGAACTACAACAACTGCAGAAGACTGTTTTCTAGTTCTTTTGACCCAAAGAAGACGAACCACTACTGTGCCGCAGCTCGTTGCAGACCACTTTGCAGCATCAGGAAGAAGAACCTCTGCTGCTATGGTGCGAAATCGTCTTCACAATGCAGGTATCCATGCAAGACGACATGTTGTGTGTGTTCCCCTCAACGGATCAAAGCGAAGGATCCGATTATGCTGGGCAAGAGAACATGTTTCCTGGACCCAGCAATGGCCTTCTGTGCTGTTCACAAACGAGTCCAGATTTACATTGGAGAGTGATTCAGGGCGTCTACTCACCTGGAGGGAACAGCGCACTAGATTCCATCAATCCAACGCTGTTGAAAGATACAGCTATAGAGGTGGTGGAATCACACACACACACACACATGATTTGGCCAGGGATATCGCTCGGTGATCACACTGACCTGCATGTGTTCCATGGAGGAACTCTGACTGGTCTGAAATATCGCGAGGAGATCCTTGATCCATATGTCCCAATGTCCGCCCATATGCTGGTGCTATTGGTAATGACTTCATTCTAAATGATGATAATCCACGATCTCACTGAGCTCGGATTGTTGAGGAGTATCTTGAGGATCACGGTTTGGAACGAATGGAACGGCCAGCTCGATCCCCAGACATGAATCCGATCGAACATCTTTGGGACTATCTTGACAGACAGGTTGCTGCTTTAAATCCTCTTCCAAAGTTGTTACATGAGCTGGAACAAGGCTTCTTATGTGTCTGGTCTTTGCTTCCTATTCCGGTGTCCAACAACTTAATAAGTACCATGAAAAAAATTTTGAAAAAAAAAAAATAGAACCGACTTCAAAATTGCTCTAAAAAGTGAAAAATAATTTTATTCTTTAAACACCATCGATAATACTTTTAAACATAATTTTTGAAGTTGGCGCAAAAACGATCGATAAAATCAATCACAGCCATAACTCAACTACAAGTATAAATTTAACCAGGTCCAGTTTCTTCACTACCACATGCATTACGCATTGATGACAGCATATTTGAGTAACGATATAAATGTTTCGTTCCCAACTTTGGATGATTTTTTGATAAAAATATGAACGAAGCATGGTTACAATGGATTTTACGTTTTGTTTTTGCGTCAACTTCAAAAATTATGTTTAAAAGTATTATGGATGGTGTTTAAAGAATAAAATTATTTTTCACTTTTTAGAGCAATTTTGAAGTCGGTTCTATTTTTTTTTTTTTTTTCAAATTTTTTTTTATTTCATTCTTTTTAGTGTAAATGTAGATATTTTAGTAAAAGTAAGAAGTTACCTAGTAAGAAGTTCGGTTCTATATCACTGTATTGCTTTAGAAAAGCCTTTATTCAAAATTATCATTACAATTACTATTAATGTTACTGTTATATGGCACCAAACTTTTATAACAATGAGTTTCATATTGTCGCGTAGATGAAGATAGCGAAGACAATGTGAAAGCCAAATGAAGCGAATACTCGTTAGTCTCAACTCGAGATCTTTATTCAGAACCACGAATGAACGTTACATCTCCTTATATACATCTTGAGAAAGTGCTGGAACTTTCCAGACTTGGAAAGATACAGAAATTAATAGAACATTCGAGAAAATACGGGAAACAGTAGAAACGAAATTTTAGTAAAATTCACTTTGTCCTAGTCGGGATTTGAACTCGGGTCGCTCGTGTGGGAGGCGATAATTCTACCATTGAGCCACCGTTATCCGCGGATGAAAAGTGCGAACTTCGCTACAATATTATTTAATTGGGAAATTGCATAAAAATTACTGTTTTTTGCCCATAACTTTTTTTCTAAAGAACAAATATGGTCAAACAAAGTAATGGGACCTAAGTTGAGCCATCCCCTATCCATTAAAAAAAGAATCATCAAAATCGGTTCACTAGGTGAGACGCTATGAGTGGACAAACAAAAAAAAACATACATACGGTATGAACTGATAACCGCCTCCTTTTTGAAGTCGGTTAAAAAATCGATGCCGCCAATGCATTTAAGTTAGGGAGGGACACATTCCTTATTAGAACCCATTTTTGTATTGTTTCTATGACATTTTACTACATAACACTGTGATGTTCTGCTTTCTTCAAGAATGAACTTTTCCGCAAAGATTGCTCTTTTTGTTATAAATCGTTTCTGCAATACACTTATACCAATTTCTATGCAGCATTCAATAAAAAAACTGTTTAATGCACATATCCTTCAAATTTTTTGTTTCTGCTTTCAATCATTTGCAAATTAGACGCAAGAAAAAAACGGTTGTATTTTAACTTTTTAAGGCCAATGTATTTCGGACATTTTTTTTTTTTTTTTTTTTGTAGATGTCGGGTGTATGTATAACAAAACACAGGTAGGAAGTACCGTCATATTGGGTAACTTTACCTTAATTTGACAAATATATTTCAATCTCAAATAATTCAGCGAAAAATTCTTTGGGGCATTTGTGTCTTTGGTCTTTCTTGGGTGCACCGCTTATTGTCTATATTGGTTGTGCTTCATTAATGCCAAACAGGGCCGTCTTGAACTTCAATTTTTGAGGGGAGGGAAATTCTCTATTTGCCAAATGGAACTCCAAATTTGGCCGAATGATAAATAAGAGTATACTCGCATACGTACATCTAATGAAAAGGAACATTCAGCCATTAAAATTGCAAAAATGTCTCCAAATTTGACTAATCGTCAAACAAAATTTTCCGAATAAGGACATTGCTGGGAGGTCACAGTGATCTCCCATCGTGACGCCCCTAATATCAAATGAGGTCAGATGGTTTGATAATTTATGTTCATGAATCGATTATTTCATAAATAAAATAACCACTATCCCGTCGTGTTATTAAAGGAACAGGAAAGTAAAAAATGCTTTTTTTTTTTTCAAGTAAATAATTTTTAAAGTTTTTATTTTTAACCAACGATGATTTTTTTTTATTTTTAATCAATCCTCGATATTAACAGCCTTTTGCCATCTTGTATGCAAATCTTCAATCCCGGATAGATAAAAATCAATTGATTTTTGGAGCAAAATATCTGAAAATTACATCTTGGATGCAAGCTAAATTTTCAAGATTTTGTCTCATAGAAAGTGTTTTAACGATTGGAAGAAAACGAAATCAGATGGTGCAATTTGTAGCGGGAATATTTTCACTAATATCAGCAGAAAAAGAGCTAGCCTCAGGCATGAGGATGCAAAACCACACTGCTCAAGGCGAAACCTCAAAAAATTAATGAGCTGTGGTGGGCTGCTTCACTCCCCCCCCCCTCACCTGACATTGCACCATCTGATTTCCCTTTACTCCGATCTATATGAAAAAAAAACGATTAATTTCTTTCTGACCGGAATTTGAGAATTTGTGCACAGCTTGGCCAAAGTTGTTGATAACGAGAGTAATAACATCGTTAATTAAAAATAAAACTCAATAAAAGGGGGGGGGGGAGAAAGAAAAGAAAAAAAAACGACATTACTTTCCTGTTCCCTTATTATTTCATCGCAAACCTCAAAGGTGTTCCCCTCCCTATGAGTAAAAGTGCAACCCCTCAAATACTACGAAGCCACCAAGGGTGAGAGCCCACCCTAAAAAAAAGACAAATATGCCCCTCAAAACACTCCCCCCCCCCCTAAAAGTTTCAATACCATGACCTTTCCTTGGCGGGGGGGGGGGGAATCTCCCCTGCAAAACTTCCATGTCTATTGCTGCTAGTGGAATTAGCATTTAATTACTCCTCAATCAGAAAGTCTTTCCCCACTGCTCTTGAGTATGATGAAGTTTCCTAGCTTCGAAGTCGAACGCAACTGTCAAATGCCAAATCTTTCATGACATGTCTGCATGTAAACGGGAGCAAACAGTCACGCGAGATTTTTTTTTCTTAATCGTTGAAAGCTTTTTCTCCGCACATAAACGACCTTTATGGCTCGAGCACGCCTCAGACATGATACCGGAGCAATTATTAGGGTAAAGGAAGTAGATTCATCACGATTTGTTAGAAAATATAAATTCCGGGTACGTAAACTGATGCAAATTGGAACAGTTTGACACTCAATTGAACTGAAGTATGATATATGGGTAAAGGGATCAGATGCGCATTTTTTTTTTTTTTTAAATCTTTTTTCAGTTCAGTTTTAAAATCAATAGCACAGAACTTATTTGCGATTTTCAATGAATACGAGCATTTGTAAAGAATGAAGTAGAAATGTGACGTCAACAACAAACATCGATGGTCAAAGTTAAATCATCGATGGTAATCGATACACAGACCCAGAAGCGGATACAGAGTATCATTTCAGGGGAAGTCATGATAAAGAATGTAGGACGAACAATTTCTAACTCTGCTTTAGTGTCATAAAAAGCATCAAAATTTTCACGAAAAAGGCACCAATTAGGCATAAAAGTTATTAATTAATTCCTTAAACAACGAAGGAAGTAGTATTTCAAGTATTTACTCCTAAAAAGAATTGAAAATTGAAAAGATTAGAGCAATCGTTTACGTTTTATTCACAAAATATTTGAAGAATGTGGATGGATAATATTGTCGATGGTTTAAAAGTTAGTTGACCTTCCTCTTTTATCCATCCCTGCATTGACTATAAGAGACCTAGGTAGTAGAGCAATTTTGCCACTTATTATTTCTGCGGATACCAATTCGCCATTCCACTCAATAATTATGTACTTCATCCGCATTTGTTGCTCAGCGGGAACAGTTCAAGTTTCTGAACTTTTTAGGAAGTTTTTCGTTTTCTTCACATATTATTTTTCTGTAAATATCATCTCGTTACGTGAAACGTTGTTTTTCGTTAAATATTTTCACTCGTTTCATAACTCCTGTCTTGTGTTCATTATACGCGACTATTAACATTATTCATCGTACCAAAGAAAAACATGCAAGTGAATGAATAGAGCAAACATTTCATCAGAGTTCAAGTTCAAGTCATTATAAGTCTAGGAAATATACGCTTGCGCTTGACCGACTACTGGAAAGAACTTTCGGTCAGTTTTTCACAACATAAACCAATTATGCCAATCAAAAGTTACATTTAGCAAACCTACTCCAGGAATGAAGCAACCGTAAGATAATTTAACTATTTTTCACAATGGTTCAAAAGTTGAAATGGATGATTCAAAACTAGAATTTTGGTTTTCTGCTTGAATGCGGATACATAATATGCAATGGGGTCGTTTCCAAAATTTTAAAAGTATTTTTTTCTGAAAGAGAATGCTTAAAAACATAGGATCTGACCATTTTTTAAATAATTTATTTAGTTTAATATTTTAAAAAAATTACTTAAATCGGTGCGCTTTTATTGTTCACACTTCTGTTGTGTGAAATCACAAATGATGAAATGCAATTCAATGTTGCCATTCACAGAACAAAATAATTAATTCGCATCTTTACTCACGTGTATTGGCAACGATATGGTTGATAGCAAGCGTAGAGCGCAGTTTTAATTCGCTGCTTGATTATCATAACGTGGAAACGTAGTAGAAAGATGCACCAAATCGCATCATTTGTGACGTCATGAAGACCACGCCTTGTTTGAAAAATCGGACATTTAAAAAAAAATAATTAAAAAAAAAAACTGTTGGGAAAATGAAAGTATTTTTTGGGTCCATGTTATTTTATTTTATTTTTTTTTTTTTTTTTTTTTTTTGCTCATTCTATCCATTTCAATTACTAAAAGTAGTACTTTTGACTGAAGGAAAAAACCCCATTAGACCATGATTTACGATACATATGTGTTGTGGGTGCATTTTCTCTCTAATATGTACCGCTTATTGTATTGACCAGTGTCAATGAGTTTTCGGCTTAAAAAGTGCACCACTAACGGTATTAAAGAGTAAATGATTTTTTTGTTAAATAAGTGCACCGGCCACTTCCAGTAAAGGCGAGTGTGAATGAAATTTCTGTCTAATACACGCTCATTAATATTAAGGTATATTAATGAGCGTGAATAAATTTTCAACCCAATGAGTGCACCATTTACGATATTAGCAAATAAATATAAATGAATTTTCTGTGCAATGAGTACACTACTGACGACATTCGCAAGGGTAAATTAATTTTCTGCCCAATATCGAGTTTAAATGAAAAAAACTGGGCTATCAAACATGATATTCTCGCTGTTTTTCATTATGACATTCTGAGTCATGCATCTTAATTACCTGAGATCAAAAAATTTTATAAACTGGAAAAGCAATCGGTGAGTTTATATTTTTCTAGCTGCATTGTCCGGCGTAGCACGGTCTACCTCAAAAATAAAAGTTGTCAAGTGAAGCATGTTCAGTAATCAGGCAAAAAAAAAAAAAAAATGTCCCGTTAATGCGTAGAAAAGAGCAATTTTCAGACTCAAAATTTAAATTTAAACCTCTTTGGATTTTTTTTTTAAATCAGAGAACTTCAGTCATTTTTATTTGTTACCCAGCATCAGGCGTGATCTTTCCACGGTGACATGGCCGTTAGAATGATGATTGTTAGTTAGATGAATTCGCATGTATTAACGAATTATGTTCTGAAAATTTCAGAAAAATATTTTAAATACATATTTAGACAAAAAGTAGTTCTAAATCTAACGCACATCAACTTTTCAGAATTTTGACAATGTATTGCGTTCTACTAAAGCTATTAAAACTGGCAGCAAGCGTAGTCGATACTTTAAAAAAAACATGAAAACTAAATCCACTGTTGTTGATTTCTTGTGCCAGGTAGACTGGCAATTTGGGGTGTGCTGCTTCACTTTCCCAACTGTAGCGTAATTTGGTGTGAAGTTCGACCTCTCCACAGTACACGCGTGCGATAAGGACCTGTTTATAAGGTAGGTTACCATTTACAGCATAACAACACATTCACACAAAGAAAGGACAAGAGAGAGAAAGTACATTCATGCCTGAGCCGGGATTCGAACCTGGGTCCTCCCCAACTATAGTCAGACTTCTCTAACCACGAGACAAGGCAGTCGGCGTTAATCCATTATTCGTCTTGAATGGATATAAAAATAAGTCATTTTTTCCACAAATAACTATGATTACGAAAGAAACGATATTATATTAAGAAAAAAGCTTTGAAAAAAAAATCTTCATGTTTGTTTTCCATTACTTTCACGAAAATATCGTCCGCTACGAATCAAGAATTCAACATGTTTTAATTCGCAAGTCCAACAAACTATAGGGGGCACTGTAGCCACCGTCTAATGGCGGATGGAAAAGGAAAAACAAACGCATGCCGTAGCGTAAAAAATACTAATAAGCCTAATAATTTTTGTTTGTATGCATGATTTGTTTTTTGCTTTATTCTTTTTAAATTAATTTTTAAAGTCTTGTGGATATTCTGGTCCACGTAGAAAAAAATGAGAATTCAAGAAGCATTACTAAACGTCAGAAATTAATGCAAATTACGTAGTTGTTCCTTGCTCGCACAATACTAAAACTATAACGCTAAAGCTAAACAAATTTTTGGTGAAACTTTTCAGCTGAGAATGAAAACAATAAAATAAAGTTGGCACACTATTTTGGCAATAAAAATTCTCGGCTTTTGGTTTTGCTTCAAATTTCTTTCTCAGTTAGACATTTTTCATTTCGTTCCACGATAATATATTCAAGAAAATATTTTGCATACTGTCCATTCCAACCAAATGCTGCAGTAAAATGAGGTAAGTTAATTATTTTTAAACTAGGCGGAGATGAATGCCCGAATTATTCTGCTATTGTTATTAAATCCTTCTTTCGAGCTTAAGAGAAAGAAAAAAAATCTTAGAAATTCACACAAAACAATAAAAAATTTTATCTTGTATAACGTTATCCTCTTTCAAAAAAAAAAAAAAAAAGCTACGAACAGCATATTTGTTTTTAATTTCATGCAAATGCGAAGTTTGTTAATCCAGAGTCTTCTTGTGTTTATGATTTCACCATTTACGACAACCAACTCGCTTTTTAGAGGAAAATAATGAAAACTAACATTATTTTGAGAAGCTTGAGAAAACCATTACGGGAGGAAACAATTTATGTTGCTGAAAGCAATCTAAGACACATCGAATGCGTCAATAAATACTCATAAACAAACTGCCTATGTTTACCAACAGACACACGTGATACGCAATGTTTTACCTTTTTCTTTAATTTTGTAAATCACCGCAAGGTAGCGTATTTGAGCGCTGGAGTTGCGAATTTCTTTTCTGTGACCAGAAACCGCAGGCGATACTTTAAAAATGAAGATAAGCCTCATTTAAAAATATGAAATCAACTTAAATGAAGAATTAGGAGGGTGTCCTTTGCTTTAAAATGCTGTAAAAATCAAACAAATATCACTTTTTTTCGATGAGATATTTACAAATTAATAATTTTCTATAAAATTGGAATAAAAATCTTAGAACACTTTTTTTTGGATGAAAGGTAGCCTATATTCTATTATGTACCCCTGATAATGTGTATGCACAATTTCATGATGATCGGTTAAATCGTTGAGTAGTTACGGCGTGAAAGAATTACAAACAAACTCACTTTTGCATTTATAATATTAATAAAGATATACTATTGTTGAAAATTCTTAAAATTTTTAAATTTTCGTAAAATTGATTAGTCTCTGTAAAATACTCAAAAATTATGTTGAGCCTAGAGTATCGGTATCTAGGGGTAAGAAAAACAAAAACCTTATAAAAAGCATACTGGTAAGATTTCTATCTGAAATCCTCCCGAGAAATTTTCAGTTATACGTATATTTTTACAACTATAAGGAAAACTTAGAGTTTGGGGAAAGTTAGGGGGTTAAGTTAGAGGAAAGTAAGTTAATGACGCGCATGAGCAATCCTATTCATCCAAATATCTGTAAACAGAATAGAATTAAAATCTCGCGGTTGGTATCTCCATATAGCTAACATCATTGAAAGTTTATTGTAAGGATAGTCATTGTCAGAAAGAAGGTGTTTTTGTGACCTTTGTGTGTTTGTGGTTGTTTTCTTATAAAATCTACATCTTCTACCTTTTGCAGCACCCTCCTATTTTCAAATGTTGAATTATTTATTTCAGCTGTTTAGTAAATGCTACGACACCTATATATATGAGCCGGCGCGGCGCATCAGCTTAAGATCAGCCTTTTTGGATCGGAGCGCGGGTTTGAGTGGTTGTCTTTTCTGGCGAGTAATCGCGTTTGGTGATTGTTCACTGCGAGCGATTATTAGCAGCACGTGAATTGTTTATCAAATAAAGTATTATTTTTGGCAAATTCGGCGAAGCCCGAAACTTTGCTGTGGTAACCCTAGCAGTGCAACAATGAAAAATCCAATCCAAAATGGCTAACTTAAGCTGATGCGTCGCACAGTGGAGTATTTGACTGAAAATCCTGGCCAAAACTAGTTTGAAATTTTCACTCTTCTGAAGGCGACACCCTTGTGTGCGTTTGTGCGCTGTACGGCAAAGCTATCCCACTTATAGACACAAAACTTAGTATACAAGTTGTCTGAAATGTCTGATGTTACAATTTGAAACTCGATTTTTAAAATTTGAATTAGAAAATGAAATATTTAATATTTTATCCACGTTTTAGACTTTTGCATGTTTACGACCGTAAAAACGATCCTAGTAAACGCAGAAAAAAACCCAATGCATCACTAGATAGGAAAAATAATTTTCTTCAAGATTATGGTTTGTTTGATGTTCTAACGTAATTAACCGAATTTCTAAGAATTTACAAAGGGAGGTCACTTTTTCGACTTTTTTCAATTATTCAATCAATGTAAACTAAAATTCTTGCATCCAATATTCTAATAATGTTATGGCTCTGAAACTTTTTAAGAAAATAATATAAACATCTTACCTTCATTTACAGCGAAAACGGTGAAGTTATGTTCTTTCACTGATTTATAATGAATTTTTTTTCAATGAGTTGAAATAAAAATTTTCAATAATTTTCACTCGATCCGAAATAGATGCCACTGTTGGCTCTTTGCCAAAATGCTTAGACAAGTGATAAGTAAACATGTTCGATGCGAATGGCTGTTTTCCTTTGAAGATATGTAATTAAATGCACTGTTCTGGGGGGGGGGGAAGCAAAAAGCGGTTAAAAAATCCTAGTATCCTGTACCCCCCAAAACACTAATTTAAAACCAAAAAAATAATCAATTTTATTCTTTTCGTTTGGTTTCAATCATTAAAACCCTGAGTTAATCATGCACAAAAAGAATTAAAGACAAGGGTTTCGGGGTTACAAAGAACCTTTTTTCTATTAAAAAAATAAATAAATAAATGAACTAGGATATTATAACTGTAAAAACACTCGAAAATGGATATTCAAAAGCTCTTTGTTTTTGAATTGTATATATTGTACTCGTACCTTGGGTCGATTCTTAGTTTGACAACGCGTGATGTGTCCGCTAAAAATTGTACGAACAAACTTGGAACTTAAATTTTATATAACTTTAATTTCACAATGAGTAGGTAAAATGTCTTAAATATGGATAGCTCGCTAGCGTAGGAACGTTAGGAGACAATTACAATTGTCTCCTAACGCTAGCAAGTGGGGGGGGGTTCCCCCCTTTTGCTACGTATAAGGGGGAAAAGACCCCCTCCCCCGGCAAATTATTTGCAGCAATGATCTGAAAAAATATAAATATTTATTTATTTCATCTAAAATCTCAATTTTAAGGAAGAGCAAATTTTCTTAGCGAGATCACAAAATAATTTAATTTATTAACTCATTAACGTACATGAGAAAATTAACATAACTGAACTCAAACACATGTTTTAGGGGTGCAATGAATCTCTTTAGCGATGCATAAAGGTAAGCGTTTCGAAATTAATTGGAGGATTCTCATTCCGTAACTTACATCTTTACCCATTGATGAAGCGGTTTCTCGTAACCATGAAACTCGTGTCTGAAATTTTATTGTTGTTTGTGCGCTCAAATATGTCGATCTTTTCATTCAGTAGTGCTTATGATAACTTTTTTACAAATTTATTAAATCTTTGTTGGTAAATTCAGTTTAAAATCATGACTTGTCACAAAAAGATCGGATTATGCACTTTTTTAAAAAAAAATCATTAAAAAAAAGGGCAGTTGTAGGCGGAAGATTTTTTTGCTGAAGTTAGCACTAGAGACTTTGCCAAATACGATGCAACTTTCAAAACAGCCCGACCGAGCCCGACACCCATTTAAAAAGCTTTCTCTACTTATAAATTAAGGCGAAAAGCCTTTAAAAACCTCATGTACCAAGTTTTCTTTATTTTTTTTCACAAAAATAAAATAAAAATATTTACTTTGATTTATAATTAGCACTAAGCCCTGACATTTCTTTATACCGTAAAATTGGTTTGGTTCAATTCCATTCATTTAGAAAGCCACAAAAAAATCTACATTGAAACGTAATAATTAAGCTGAAACGTAACAAAAAAGCGAAAATTATTATAGAAATCTCATCTTTCAACGAGGCTATGAGCAATTGTATGTGACTCAAGTTTCCAAAACAGGTGCCGATCAATGCACCAGTTAGTCAACTATCATGGAATAAATTTTCATAAAAATCGGGTAAATTTTTAATTTTGGACTTTTGGCCAGGATTTTCAGTCAAATACTCCACTGTGCGTCGGCCTGTCTATATAGCGGCTCTAGTAAATGCGGTTTAGCTGCACGTTCATGCTTTGTTTTTTAGTAGTTCATTACGTCAATGGGGTTGCTTCCTTCAGTCCAAAGTACTACTTTTAGTCACTGAAATTGATAGAATAAGCAAAAAAAAAAAAAAAATTACATGGACCCAGAAAATACTTTCATTTTCCCAACAGTTATTTCTTAATTAACTTTTTAAAGTGTCCGATTTTGAAAACAAGGCGTGGTCTTTATGACGTCAGAAATGATACAATTTGGCGCATCTTTCTACCACGTTTCCACGTTATGATAATCAAGAAGCGAATTAAATATTGCGCTCTACGCTTGCTATCAACCACATCATTGCCAATACACGGGAGTAAAGATGCAAATTAAATATTTTTCTCCGTGAATGGAAACACTGAATGGCATTTCATCATTTGTGATGTCACACGACAGAAACGCAAACAATGAAAACGCACCGATTTAAGTAATTTTTTAAAAATATTCAAGTTGAACAAATTATTTCAAAAATGGTCAGATCCTATATTTTTAATCATGCTCTTTCAGAAAAAAATACTTTTAAAATTTTGGAAACTACCCCATTATAATGCATTCAAGTCCAATATGACGGGAAAAGCTAACGGCGCTCACGTAAGCTGGTGATTACTATATAACGCCAGTTTATATATATATATATATTTTTTTTTTTTTTTCATTTTTAGTGATTGAAACCAGCTCACGTTGATAAGTCTCGGCTGTTTGGTGATGATGCAGACGATTTGCTTCCAATCAAATGGCATAGATAGAACGAAATCTGCTGTTTAGGGGAAAATTCCGGATAGATTACAAAACGTGATTTTGCTGTACTTAATATGTGGTTACCTTATGTAGAAAGGAGTCACAAAACCACATGAACAAACATATACGGAGAAGTATTCCACTTGTCTAACTTAACCGCTTTTGTCAAGTACAGAAATATTCCCACATCATACACATCACCTCTATAAGTTAACCACTCTAGTGCTGCACCGCAAGTGGTCAATTTCCCAGGTTTCACTACATTGCGTTTTTTAAGAAGTAGGGGAAGGGTGGGCAAAGTGGCCACTGCGGGCATAGTGGCCACGGCCGATTTCTCTGCCACCCAGTGGCGCTACGCAGCGGCCAACGCCTCAACTACTGCGTGAGACCTTCATTAGTGTTCCATAGCGTTGTGAAGGTGATCAGTTTACGTGTTCCGATTTTAATGTCAAATTTGTTGTTTTTCAAGTTGTTGATGTAAGGTAAGTGGTCTACTTTACTTTGTATATCTATAACTACGACCCTAGTAAGTAATGCTGACAATAACCATTGAAAAGAGTGTAATTTAGGCTATCAATTCATGTGTAGGAGTAAGAGCTGGGTGTAACAGGTGTCCGTGTGAAGTCGCATTTTCGTAATGGCGTCAGAAAGGGCAAAGTGGCCACAGCAGTGGCCACTTTACCCTCTACCGTGGCTACTTTGCCCGACACCAACAATTTTAGTTTTTAATATAAAATATATTTATTTTACCTGTCCCCGAACCCAGGTTAGGTATCCTATAGCAAGTATTTAGTTTTATTTTAAATATATTTATTAATATATAGAAAAAAGGAAAATTAAATGTCTTGTATGCAACTACAACTTATTTCCTTTTTTTTTTTTCAGTTGGAGTCATGGTCTCTAAATATAAACGGAAAAGCGAGCAACAGTCTTGGGATCCTCAGGCGATGCAGCGGGCTGTCGACGCCGTGAAAGATGGTATGCCAATGCAGACAGCTGCCAAAAGCTTCAATGTTCCAAGGAACACGTTGAAACGCCGGGTTTTAAATAGGAACCAGCATGCTAAGGCAACAAACAAAGTTCTTGGCCACTACCGTCCTGTTTTCACTGCAGAACAAGAAGAGCAGCTTGTAAAACATCTTCTAGAAATGGAGATACGCTTTTTCGGAATCACTGTACCTGATTTGCGGAGTCTTGCGTACAAACTTGCAGAGCAAAATAAAATCCCACATAACTTCAACAATGAAAAAAAAATGGCTGGGAAAGATTGGGTTAGGGGCTTTAGGCAGCGCCACCCTGAAATGGTGTTGAGAGTACCAGAGGCAACTTCGGCGGCAAGAGCTCAAGCGTTTAACAAAGTAAATGTTTCGAAGTTCTTCGACATTTTAGAGGATGTCCAGAAAAACCATTTATATCCTCCTCACAGGGTTTACAATGTCGACGAAACAGGACTTATGACTGTCCAGACTAAATCGTCAAAGGTTTTTGCGCTTAAAGGCAGACGACAAGTTGGCTCTCTCACATCTGCTGAAAGAGGTGTTCTTTCGACATTTGTAGTTTCTATGTCAGCAGGGGGGACTTTTATACCTCCTATGGTCATATTTCCAAGGCAGCGGATGAAAGTTGAGCTCCAGGATGGTTCTCCGCCAGGGACAGTTTTCGCCTGCCATCCATCAGGATGGATGCAAACGGACATTTTCACTCAATGGTTTGAGCACTTTTTACGCTTTGCTAAGCCTTCAGAAGACGACCCTGTTTTATTGGTACTTGATGGACATGCAACGCACACCAGGAACCTTGAATTTCTAGAAAAGGCCAGGAAAAACCATACAACTGTGGTTTGCATCCCCCCTCATTGCAGTCACAAGCTCCAGCCGTTAGACGTTGCGTTTATGGGGTCATTTAACACCTATTATGTACAAGCAATTGAGAGATTCTTGCGAAATAACCCTGGTAGGCAAGTAACCCAATATCAAGTGTCTCGTCTTCTCGGGGAGTCATTTTTGAGCGCAGCTACTCCTACTGTTGCGGTTAACGGATTTAGAAGGTGTGGCATAGTGCCAATCAACAGAGATGTGTTCACTGAAGCAGATTTTATTGCTTCTACAACAACGGAAATTCCCAATCCATCTCAGTCACACCGCACAGCTGACATCAATCCAGTTTCACCGGACTCTGATAAAGAAGGATCTGCTGATGCCGATCCCAACGCAAGTGCAACATCAGGGCCTGTTGATCCCGATCCCGAAGAAAGCACAAGCTCAGGGCCTATATTAGGTGCCGGAGACCCCACAGCATTATTTGTTCTCGTCTCTTCAACCCTAAATGCCTCAAATGATGGTCGTCCATTAAAACCCGATGCCTCATCTGCCTTAAGCTCCATGCCTAGTACCTCATCTGCTGTAAGTCCAACCGCCATACCCAGTACATCATTTGCTGTTAGCCCTCAAGATATTGTCCCGATTCCAAAAATAAATATCATCAAAAAAAATAATAAAAGAAAAAAGGGTTCGGCTGCAGTTTTAACCTCAAGCCCTTACAAGGCTGAACTTGAAGCAGCGAAGGCAGAAAAGGAAGACAAAGAAAAACTGAAGAGGATCAAACTAGAGAAAAAAGAAGAAAAAAAGAAGTTGGCTACCAAGAAAAAGAAACCAGCTGTCAAACAGAAAAGGAAACCAAAAGTGGGAAATCGTGCTTTGTTTTTGAACGAATCTGACAGTGATGAAAGTGACGTGGATTGTTTGTTCTGCCAGGACTCGTTCTCAAAATCAAAAGAAAATGAAGGGTGGATAAGGTGTTCGGCTTGCCACAAATGGGCACATGAAGCGTGTGCTGGATGTGAAGAAGAGGACAATGAATTTATTTGTGACCTGTGTAAATAGACTGCAAACATGAGACAAAAAATCATGAAAGTTGTGATTACATTTATTATATTTATTACATTTATCTTAGTTTTGTAAATTATCTTGAATTTGTGACAATATATACACAGTTTGGTATTTATAATGCATTTGTAGTATTATTTTTGACATCGGGCAAAGTGGCCACCCTGTGGCCGTTTTGCCCTACCCCATCGGGCAAAGTGGCCATTTGGTAGGGCGTGACAAAACAATTATTTTTATAAAAAGTAACTAAGATAGAGATTAATACTATTTTTTTTAATGAGTATAACAATATATGCTATCTTATAAATAATTTTCATTTCTTTTGAACAATTATAACTACTTAAAAAAAATAAGTTTTCCTTAGAGTGGCCACTATGCCCACCCTTCCCCTACACTCGCTAAAAACTAGTGATTAAAATATCTTCCCAAAGAATGTCGGCAAAGGCCTGCCATTTCTGAAGTCTTACGTTAGGTTTCGAATGCACAGGCTCACGGTTTCTGCGTGGCTCTTGAGAAGTAATTACTGTGTTGATGTTCTGTGTGGGAAGGCCACTCGCCTCACGTTTCGGGACTATCTCTCCCTATCATTCTTGACCCCTCGCAGGGCCTTTCCTATTGCCCTGGACACATCGTGCACGAACTATCCCCCTTTCCTCTACGCTCCTTTTGCCGTGCTACTACTGATTACTTAATCGTCACTTGCGCTCACTGAAAGGCCCGCCCTCTGTTAATAAATCGATATCGGACCTTCCAGCAGTTTTCAAGCTTTGTAATCACTATGGCACAGCAGTGGGGAAGGTAATGGAGATTAATTTCATGGGTAATGAATAAAATGTGGGTAAATATTTCCATCTTCAGCAACTTTGCAGGAAAAATAAATGTTTTTGAATGAAATTAGCTAAAAGAAAATTTCATTGACGGGAAATATGTGCATTGTTTCAAGCAGAAAGCATGCACACTCAAATGCTTTATTCAAAAAAATTCTCAAGTTAAAATTATTCAAAAAAAAAAAATCAGTCACCTTCTGTTAGACGTGCACCATCTTTCTGACAAGGTGAGTCGCATTGCACCTGTGAGGTGTTTATTTTAGTTTTTTAAAAGTCAAGTTAAATTTATTTTAGATCATATAATTAATTTTTACCTACTTAAGATCAGCTGACTTAACACGTAAGATGTATGAAACTCTCTTAACTCCTACCGGAGAAAGGAGGAGTAGCAGAGATGCAAGTTTTACGCTTTTCCAGAGCTAACTTTTTTTTTCAATACCGTCTTTTTTTTTTCTAGTTTAATTCTCAAGATTAATATTCTTAGCTGACAAGATAACCTGCTAAATTAGCTGGATAGATAACTTTGTCTTTTTGGTAACACGAACGACTTATAATACGATAAGCATTGGACTAATTTGTATCAAAAATTAATTTTTTTCTCATTTTGAATAAGGTCGCTTAGAAAGAGCCCTTTTTCTTCGAGTAGTTTAAAACTAAAACCAAATGGCTGAGAGTGATCTGGCATAGGTTTTTCCTTATGAAGGGGGGAAAGACTGCCCCCTCACTTTCAAAAGTGAAGCGGCATTACCCCCTCATTTTTCAGAGTTAAGAAATAATGATATTTTTTACAGGGAGGTATATTTTATTTCAAGAAAATAAAACACTGAGTTTGAGCAGTTCTAATTAAATAGGAATTTTATAAGAATTAGAATGGAACTTCCAGTCGGGGGGGGGGGGAATAGAGTCTACGTTTCCATCAATCCCGATCTTTAAAGTCATATCCCAAAATTTTCAGTCGTCATTTTTCAATAATGATGTCAAAATCAAATAACTCAAGTTTACAAAAAAAAAAAAAAAAAGGTTCCGCTCCTAAATTCCCCAACAACAGTTCTTTTGATCTCCCACTTTTTTGGTGTACAAGCCACCTACGGAACCCGATACCGAAAACTTTTAAATTGGTTCAGGAACTACGCATAGCCAACAGCTTTGTTTCCAAATAAAATCAGCTCATAAAACTAAAAAGTTGCAATACACATCGCTAAAGCAAATAAAAGATATTATTACACGAAAAAAAGAGGTATGAAACAATTTATGTACTGCTTACCTCCGTGACCTTCAGCATATATCCACAGCAACTGGTGTCCAAGCACACACGCACACGACAGAAGTAAATTACTTCCAAATTCGAAATCGACGAGTTCTAACTGAAGTTATTGTTCTAAGAGTTTTTCGCTTTTGTTTATGTTAATGCTCTCGCTGCACATAGTAAAATGTTTTATTTTCCGGTAGATCGCTCGGATGGTTTCATCGACATTGGGAAAAAATGGTTGCCATACTCTGCTTCAAAAAGAATGTTCTAGTCTTTGACTACATAACTTCCTGACAGAAAAATACAAATCCGTCATTAAGTGAAGCGATCTGTGAATCACTAGGCAAACGAGGTTGTACTCTAACCTAATAAGTGTTTGAAGAAGTTTATTATTTCATCAAATGTATTCGTTTTTTCGTCACGTTGCACCGCGTCAAGTACTTGTTGGTCACATCTTATGTTTGTGGATTTTGTCCGATAGGTCAGAAATGACCAACTCGCAGCACGTGTGCCCAGACAGTAAATCGCAAATACCTGGCAGAATATTAAATGCCCAGAAGACGCCAAATTTTAGTGTTACGATCTAACCACGATCCAATGCATTTGTAAGAAATTAGAGCCGAATAAAGGCAGGGCCGCGCCGTCCCTATGTGCAAGGTCGTGCGACACACGACGGCGCCAGAGTCAAAAAGGTGCCGAGCTCTACCGATCAAAAATGTTCCATAGGGGGGGGGGGGAATCTCCAACCGAAATAAAAAAGTGAACTTTTTATTATGTAAATGGTGGCGGTGAAATTATACTACTCATTGAAACAAGCAATCCGTTTCGCTGCCTCTCTTAAAGGGAAAATTATTGCCTTGTTTTGTCAAAACATGCTATTCCAAAGCGCAAGCTTTTACACTGAAAATACTTGACTCTCATCTAACTCAGTGCTTCTCAACCTTTTTTACTTTGCGGCACACTTAAAAAATTTCTAGATCAACGGGGCACACTGAACTTAATTTCGCAATGGTAATATAGAACTGTTTTTATTATTCACAGGTAAAAGGACGGGAGGAGGGACTTTTTTTTTATATGAATAAAACGACTAACGTAGTGTATTTAAATTTATTTAGAAAAAAGAAATATTTTGAATGTATTGAGGTTGATAATGAACAACAAAACTACCTATATCAGACTTAACAGAAAATTATGCTTCATATGTTTCAAAGCATTTCTGTCAAACATGTCATTAAAGTGCACAGTGCAGTTAAACGATTTATCAAATAATGTTTCAAGAAAGAAGCAAGCAAGAAATTAAAACCAAGCACCTAACTTCCGTTTGACACTAATGAGACACTTGAGATTACCTTGAGGAGCAAAGACGTTTGATGTTCAGCTCTATGCTAGAAAAAGCTACACGAAGTTCTTGATCTAGGCTCTTTAGAGATGATCTCTTGCTGTTTTTTTTTTATAAGTGTGAGGGCTGAGAAGCTCAGTTCGGAAAAATATGTAGTTGAAAATGATAGCAGCACATCAATAGCAAGACAAGAGATGGTAGGATACTCATTCTTAACCAGCAACCAAAATTCGTCCAGAGACACTTCGCTCAATCCAAGTTTAAGAGTACGGTCGCTCTTGAGGTCCATAAATTCTTCTCGCGCCTTCAAAGAAAGGTCTTTAGCTGATGCATCCGCAGATGAAGAGAATGGATCGCGAATCAGTCATACTGTTCTATGTCAGTATTATTGAAATAGTGCATAAACTTGTCCTGAAGTGTGATTAAATGCTTTGCCACCACATTCAGCAGCTTTTCTTCCATGCCATTTCCTTATTTCCTTCACATACCATGTTGACTGTTCGTTTGAACATGTCCAATGAGCCAAGTTTTACTTCTCTCCACAGCTGAAATTTTGATTTGAACCCATTTAGCTTGTCCATACATGTAACCCAAATTCTCTCCTTGTCCTTGCATTTTCCGATTCAATTTGTTAAGGTGCTCAAAAATGTCAGCCATGTACGCTAGTTTTCCCAGTCAATATTTGTCTTGCAACAAACTGGTGTACTGCATTTCGTTTTTTAAAATCAAAAACTGTCGTACCTCGTCCCTCAATTCGAAAATTATTGATAGTACCTTACCACATGAAAGCCAGCGAATTTTTGTATGAAGAAGTGAGTGGTGATCTGCACCCAGTTCTTCACAAAGTATACGGAGAAAAGGCGAGAATTAAGTGTCTTCGATTTTATGAAATTCATGATTTTCGCGACTTCAGTCAAAGCTGACTTCAGCTCATCTGGTAAGATCTTTGCCATGAGAGCTTCACGATGGTGGAAACAGTATATGGTTTTAATTTCCAGTTTGCTAAGTTTCAGAACCGAGCTTTGAGAAACTACGATAAAATGAAATTAGTATCGGAATCGGAAAAGAGGAAAACAAAAGTTTAAGCTGTGGCTAAAATTCTGGGCGGGAGGGCACGATCCCTGCCAAAGGGAGAGGCGATAATCCCGTTTGCGAAAGATTTAGAAAAAATTCTGCATGATTTCGTGGAAATTAGAATCCGTTTTCAAAAACTGAAAGTAATAGGATCACAAGAAGTTAAAAGAGGTGAGGCAGCAAATCCCGCCTCTCCCCTTGTGGGTATGTCTTATTGCACAAGATCGACAGGGTGAATTGAGGAGTTACAGAACGATACAAACGCTATTCGGTCGTAACTTTAAAATAATATACATCGTCTCTTTCCTTTTATATAACTACGAAAATACCGCGGCACACCGGTTGCGAAGCCCTGATCTAACTAATGCGTAAATAAGGCAGCGCGGCGCAACAAATTTGCAACTCTCCATTTTGGTTACTGAACTCGAAATAACTTTGAGGTATGAAGTAAAAATGTAAACTGTTATTCCATAATTAAATATTTGCAATGTTCCTATTTTCGGGACGCACGGAAAACCAGAGAAATTTTGTTCATTCGATTATTATAGTGTATTCTTCAAATTAGATTTTTTTTTTTTTTTTTTAATAAAAAATGTTGAGAGGATCACCACCATCTTGAGTTACATTTGGTATGTATTATTAGTTCACATTTTTTACTTTAACGATTTAAGATGTATAATAAATACGTAGTTTCAATAAAGGGTAGGGATGCGCCTCGCACTGTAACCAAACTGGATACTTGAAAGTGATTTAAATGCATATGAAAAACTTTCGTGAGCAGTATTAGTCAATTAAGATTTTAACTTCCTGTATTTTCCTCATGAAATGTTTAAAAATATTCTTAAGCATTTGAATGGGAAAATGTCGAAACTTTTCATTTTTAACGTTAAGATCTTCACACTTCAGCTTATAAAATTTCGGGGGGAAATCGTAGTTCTTTTTAAAATAAGTCTTTTAATAAAAAATTTCCATGTTGTAGATTATTTGTCAGCTAATTACGCTCCAAGCATTTCTTTTTTTTTCTATTTCCCCCTTTTTTATCCTTTTTATTCCGTGTCGAGATGAAATATTTTCAATTGCCAAGCCCTGGAAGGTCCTAGCCCCCCCCCCCCTCAAAACAAAATCATTACAGATCGTCCTGAATTTGAGGAGAGCCACCTAACAACATTGAAGATAGTCTTAGATTGCGTTTTTGGAGCTTTTTTTTTATCGAAAAATTGCCGAGACCCTAACGTTACTAGAAAATAGTCAACAATTGCGTTTATAAGTCTTTTTCATTAAAAGTAAGCGGGAGAGCCTCTGATCCTTTCTTCATAATACCATTATGAACGTCTAAAATCTTCGTTTTTTGAGGATTTTAGTTTCGAAACATTGGGGAGGGGACGTTTAATCGATCAGGAACTCCTCAAGTCCTAACTTTTCCTAATGATAACAAGTATAGTCTATAACTGCATTTTAAAGATACACATTTCGGAAAATATTGGAGAGATTCCCGGAACTTTTTCTCCCTCTTAACATCTCCAAAGATCGAATAAAATTGCATGTTTAGGCTGATGAAGAATTGAAGCTAAGTTTAAATGAAAAAAAAAAAAAAATTGTTCCCCACCTCCTCTCCTAAAACTGATTTCTGATTGCGTCACTGTTTTGTAACTCTTAGCCGAGTCAATCAGTTTATTTAGTATTAGATGTCTTCAGCATGCAATATACATATGTATAAATTTGCTTTCAATGCTATTTAAAAAAATAAAAAAAAACTTATGTTACAATAAATGTATTTAAGTGTACATTTTAACAAAGCAAAAAAGTTTGCATTTTTTTTTTTTTTTAATAAACTAAATGCCTAAGTTATTTTTTCCTACATTATATTTGTATACAAAACCTCACTCCATGTGTGTTAACCATATTTTCCGCGAACACCACGATATGAAGGCGCTCAAAAGACATTTGCACAACGGCGCCGATCAGGCTTGGCGCGGCCCTGGATATAGGTGGACAAGGCGGCATTTATTAATATGTTTGTTCACCTTGATTCTCTTATAAAATGCCAAAAGCTTATCTTCCTTGAATTAGACTCTACGAAATAGCTGATTAATTCAACTTCATCTTACCAATTTTTAACGAACGGAACATTGGAAGAAACGCCTTAATTTATTCATTTAAATCTTTTGTTTATGTCCATCAAGTAAAAAGTTATCATTCCAGAACTCATGAAAATCTTGTACAGTTTTTGAAAATGATTTTCCTCTATTTTTACCGCCTTACATGAAGTAAAAGAAGTATTGTAATCACAAGATTTTTTTAAACTCATTTTTTCGTCTAGAATTATATGTCATGCACCAAGGGGAGAGCACGGGGGGGGGGGGGGAGACACCTGTTGGCCCGGGCCCGAGCCTGAAGGGGGCCTAATATTTTTGAAAACTAGCTGCGAAATGTGGGGTAAACAATATTGAAGGGGGGCCCGGAAAAGTCACTTGTGACGGGCCCCAAAATTTCTGTGCGCGCCCCTGCATGCACCCCTTATGAATTTTGATTCATGTTTTAGTACGTTACTACAATAGTTTTAGATGACAGATAATTTAGTAAACGCCAAATTTAGACAAATTAATCACAAAAATAATTACTATCTACAGAATTTGTAACAGTATTTATTTTGACCATAATCGACTTAACACGCAGAGGTTGATCCAGGTTTTTATTTTTAAACCCGCATTTTGTGAGAAAAATATTTTCTTTTTTTTGGACGTTTTTTTTTTCCATATAAAAAAACCCTGTCATATTGTATGAAGCATGTTTAGCTGTCACAAATACAATTTGAAATATCTTCAGCCTAAAGGACCTTTACTGGAAAAGACTTTTAAGCTGATTTTTTTTTTCTCTTTTCCACAGATGTTTTGCTTTCAGACGGATTGATTTAGCTTAAAAGTGATGAAGGAACTGTTTTTACAAATAAAATATCGGACAGGTCCATTAGAACCTCCTCCCACCTTCAATCAGAAATATGGATAGATCCTTTAAATTGCTTATCTTGTTGGGAAGCTTTTTGCTCACTAAGAACCACTTCACTTTGAAAAGCTTCCCGCCAAACAGAATAAACAATTTAAAGGATCTACCCATATTTCTGAGGAGTTGAAGGTGGGAGAAGGTTCTAATGGAAGTAGGTGTGATGAAAGAGGAGAAGAGGGAGGATGATAGTTTGGCAGATACTTGGCGGGCAAACTAGATATCATAACTTTTTAAGGGTTTTGGGGTTTAGGATGTGTGAAGGCCTTCTTTTTTGTGCGGAAAAGTTAAGGGTTTTCTTGGCGGGGAAATTTTTACAACAGGGTTGTTTTTGTTGAGATATCACATCTTTTTGCATTGATATTATGTACAAGTAACTATTTACAAAATGTTACAGTTCGTAACTTTAAGCAGATGGGAAATAAAAGCAAAAGTTCCCTATTATACTGTTTGTATTAAGCACGTTGTGAGGGGGAGGTCGTGACCTTATAAATGTGTCAACCACATATGAGGGGGGGCGTGACCTTATGTCATTCTTCAAAGGGGGGTGGCGAGCCTGAAAGTTTGAGAACTCCTGTTCTACACCACTAGCTAAAATGATATCACATCTGCGAAAGTAGAAATTTGATGAATGGAAAAGACCAGAGTTTAACCAGATTTTTTTTGGGGGGGGGGGGTTGAAAACTTTCAAAACATGAGAATTTGGAATCTCCCCCTTTCCCCTTTGGTTCAAAACGGTTTCTGTATCAACTGTTTTTGTTACCATGAAGAAAACAGCTAATAAAATTCATGACCAATAAAGATAGCGACTTATTGATCGATATGATTGACACTTGACCGGTCTTATGTTCATTAGAATGAAACTTCAACATACGGATAAAATACGGAGCATAAAATTAAGATTGTAGTTTTGGAAGTAACTTCTTTTAAAACAATGTAAGTAAAAAAGATTAGCAATCAAAGTCGCATCTAAAACAAAATTTATCATAAAAAAATCTATGGTACTTCGTTGTGAATGAACTAGAGTTAGATGAATTATGTAAGCTCGTCCGTATTTTCAAATTTTTCGGTAGGAGAAGGGCATAGGATTTGAATTCAATGCATTTTATAGGAAAAAAAAGCATCAAAATATATAAATGCATTATTTTTTAGAAAACCCGAGAGGTCAATTGCCCCCCCCCCCCCCAAATGACGGGTTTGTATGTAGGTATATTGAAATTGTGAAATGGGGGGTGTCATGAAGATAATATTACAGCTTTCAACAAGAATATTAGTAAACGATGAATAAACGGAAATGGAATTTGTAGCTACGTAATGCAATTTTGAAAAAAGTCAGCATCATTTTGGACAAGCAATAAATATTGATTTCCTAGAATAGAAAACCCAAGAAATTAAATTTTTCGTTACAGAAGCAGTAATACGAAATGGTACCAACATTTGAAATAATTAACCTTTATAAAATACAGGCTTCTTGAACCTTTGGTGAAGCAAATAGTTTAGCATATTGAGCAACGAAAAGAAAAACCACAGGTTTAACTCATTGAAATAATTTGAGCTAACGGAACAATTGTAGTATCGTATCTTAAAACCTACAATTAGAATGTTTATTGCCGAATGAATACGAATTGAAATCAAATCATTTGTTTTATCAATTTCATCAACGTCGTATGACAATTTGATAATGAAAATGACAAATCGCCAATTGGTAATGACAGTATTACCAAAAGAAAGTTGAGTATTAGAACTTATTTTTCTAAACGCAACGATGAACTGAATTTACAGCACCTGTTTTAGAGAAATCTAAATTGAAAGCAGCATTAGAAGCAATATTTTTAGAAGAAATAACACACGTTAGAAAAGAAATTTTTTACTAAACACTGCTAAGTTGTCGCAGTATTTCGATACTTTATTTTAATTACTATTTGATGAACTTAACTGTTATTGGATGGCATCAAATCTGATTTTGAGTTATACATATACTATTTATAAGTAGTTTTATGTCCTTGTGGCCAATTACCGGAGACTGGCCGACTACTGGAGCTCTTACCCTGCTTTAAATTCCCTATTTTAAATGTGTCAGAAGATCTATGCATGTCCACACTTGATTCGCTTACGCTTCAGCGTTAGGGGAAATTAGTGGTTTTCAAACTTTATCTACTCCGGTCCATGATGTCCCTAGGGGTTGAAGCTTTGTAGATGTCCTCAATGGGCCCCCCCAAAATATGTATACAAAAAATCATTATCACAGCCCACCGGGGGGCTGTTACATGGGGGACGGGGTATGTATGCAACTGTATTCGACGTCATATCGTAAATATCACAAATTTGTCACATCGCGGATATCCCAAATTTGCCACAGCGACTGCGCATGAACGCGAACTTAGCTCATTTCAAAAGTCTTGCTTAAATTAATTGCAAAAATTTTGTCTGTTACCAAATTACTGCAAAACACGAATATCCACACACATATTTCATATATTTTCAATTCATAATATGTTATGTTTGTAAAAAAGGCATTAATTTAGAAAATAAGCAAATCAATAAATAAGTGCTGTTTTTCGCTTTAAAACATAAAGGTAAGATGCATCATATTCATATGCGTACAGTTTCATATAATATGTCATGCAAAATATTCTTATGTTTAACCCCTGTTTCACTGACATTTAAGAATTCTTTCCCCTGAACTATATCAAAACTGAAAAACAGGAAGGAAGGAACTTCCGTATCAACGAAACAGGGGGGGGGGGGGGGCTGTATCTAATCTCATTCATTAATTTGTTTCTATGCTTAAATATTAACAAACAACAGAGAATTAAACAGAAAGCCCAATGAGCTTAGTCTGCGCGGATGCGCAGTCGCTGTAGCAACTTTGTGATATCCGCGATTTAACGTCTAGTTGCAACTGTTGGATCTGTTTTATCAGTCTTGATTGAATTTCATTTCCTAAGACAACTTTTGAATAACTGTTAGATCTTAGATCTGTTCTAGCCTTGCAATTGCAGTCAGAGATTAGCAAACCTATGAGCTAAGAGTCAGTACATAAGAATTTAGGGGAAATTAGTGATTTTCAAACTTTAACTACACTAGCCCATGATGTCCCTGGGGGTTGAATTTTTGTATATGTACTCAATGGCCCCCGAAGAATATGTATACAAAAAATCATTGCCATAGCCCCCCGGGGGCTGTGACAGAACCCCGGGAAGGTACAATTTGGGGGGTAAAAACGAGGGGGGAGGAGAAGAGAAGTCAAATTGCACAAAATGCACATCAGTAGGGCACAAGGAATGTGTGTGCGAAATTTCAGCTTGATTCGTCTTTTCGTCTGGGCTGTAGCCCTGTCAAAGAAAGCGAAAACTTTTTAGAGCAGCGATTTTCTAACTTGAATTCCTCCTCCCCCAGATAGTCCGGGGGATTGTATTTCGGTTTATGTCGTCAGGGGCCACTAGAGATTGAGTATACCAAAAATCAACTCCGGGGGTCTTCATGGGGCTGAGATACAGAGGAGTGAAAAAACACAGAAAAACCCCAACTTGTTATGTCGTGTCAACTGTTCCATAGTCGCGTTTTTTCTTTCGTCTTTCTTGGCTGCTGATGTTTGGTTTTCTTGGCGGCCGGGACGCTCCCGCGTTTTATGATTTCGAATTTCAGGCGCCCGGAATATGTTGATAAAGTTTTTTACTTCCGTTTTGGGGCTCGGAAAAGTCATTTGTAACAAGCCCCAACTTTTCTGTGTACGCCCCTGCTGGTGAGTCATTGCAGCATTTCGAAACTATCTCACTTTATTTTAGCTTTTTATGTTTAAATTATATTTCGGCAGTCCGTATATTTCCTGCAGATAGTTATGATTTTTGTGATGATATGCTAATTGAAAAACTAGAATGAAAATAGGTCGGCGGTGCCTATGAAGCTATTATGTTTAATTATCTCTTCATTTATTTTGAAACTGAAGCTTCCCATTGGTTAGTACAACTTACTAGGTATTTTTTTTTAACAAAATGTTTGAAACGTACATTTCGACGGCTTTTTGTTAGGGGAATGCAAAATCTAAGGTGTTCGTAAATAATATTTAAAAAATGCATTTTCCTCAAAAGTTTACAGAAAAAATACTTCTGGTTACATTTTTTTTTAAAATTCCATTTGTTCATTTGTTATCAGTTTTATTTTCTTAAGACTGCGAAATTCAACCACCCTTTTATTTGCATCATTATAAAATGAAATTGGCGGCTCTATTTCTGAAAATCTATGTGTGTGATGGGGGGGGGGGGGGGGGTAGCATCCCATTTTAACGTCTTTGATGAATTTTTCCAAGTATCTGTTGAAAAATAATAACAAAGGCGATCGATGAAAAATAGTAATATAGTATTGAAAAACTGCAAAATACGAAAGAAATATTTGAGATATTGAAGAACTCATAAAGTATTTAGGGAGCCACTATCGTTGTTTTTCGACCATCAACTATGAAGCCTTACTTTTCTTTTTTCTTTTCCGTTCAGTTTTTTTTTTTTTTTTTTTTTCTAAATTAATTTGTTGTGAAATTATACTTGCACCAAATGTATCTGTAACAGCCAGGTACGCCCTAAATTTGGGGGGAGGGGAGAGGGGGATTCTTAATTTGCCGAATGGTATTAAAAATTTTGCCGCATGATAAAATAAGGGTATGCACTCATGACACATTGCGATATTGCAATTATGTCTTTGAATTTGCCAAATCGTCAGACAAAATGCGCCCATTAGGGTCATTTTTAGGAAGGACTTCGTACTCCTGCAGGAGCGTCCCTGGAAACAGTTTTTTAGTAAAATAGCTGCTAAAAGTGATAAGGAGCTATATTTGCGCCAACGGCAACCCTGCTGAAAACAATGCGCGTGCCGATCATTCTAGCGTTAACTAACATTCAGCAGGGCATCGGGAATTATTGCCGAATCTCATGATTTGTCTCCATCGTTTTATGCTAATGCGACAGACTCACGTCTATTTACGGCTGGGTGCCCCAAAATACGGGCCCGGCAGGCACGCGGGCCGTTGAACCCCCGCAGACACCAGAAAACAAAATAACCACACCGGAGGATTAGCTCGATTACGAAATCGTGAGGCATAACGCACATCTTTCTGTGATGACGACTTCAGATTATCGGGGAAATTGGCAGCTGATATTGGATCCGCCCGTTAAATCATCTCCCATTGTTCGCAGAAGACAATTGTTGGTTGTAACAATCCCGAAAGCCTTGACACGCAGAACAGAATGCGTAAGAAAATGTATCGGAAGTCTTTTAAAAAATAAATAGTAAGCATGAATACGTAGCGAACATTTTTGCTTTGTTTTATCAATTGTCTGCCTGAAATTTAAATGAGATTCAAGGGGAGAAAGAATTTGAATATGTGACTAGGCAAATAAGCTATCTGTAGTCAACGTATTATTCTGAACTTTTAAAAAGTTAGTACATATTTAAAATCAGTCACGTCATCTCGATTTTTTCCAGGGGGGGGGGGGAGACTGTACTCAATACAAATTATATCGAAAAATAATAAAAATCACACCCACTCATATGTGCATTATATTAATTTCCACAGCCAGGGGATAGTGAATTTTCAACATCTGACCCCCGCCCCCCTGCAAACGACGGGGACATAGACATTTGAACGAAGCAGTTGCCTGTCCTGTTTGGTGATATTTTGATAGCTGAAATTTTTACCCTACCTAAAGTGAATCTAAACTCCAGTAGATAGCGTTCATTGTTGACCACTTTTTCCTTTCTTGATTCTCCTAAAACTAGAAAATCGCCCGCCAAGTATGACGGGTGAAAATTGCTTCCACATTTAAACGAAGCAATTGCCTGTTTGAAGATATTTTGATAGTTGAAATTTTAACCCTAACTCCAGTGAATGAACCCTAAACCATGGGCAAAGTTAGACTTTTTGCGTCTAGGGGGGCTAAGCCCGAGAGTCGTCATTTGGGAGATCAAGGGCAGTTAATTCCTCCCCCCCCCCAAAAAAAAAAACGAAACCATAATGTTAGTATACATTTGTGAGTGTATTTTGTTAACTTTTTTCATAATATCTATTGAGAATAAACTCCGCCCCCCCCCCCCGTACTCCGGAAAGCTCCGATGAAATGTTGGGTCTGCTGAGAGGCCTAGTTAAACAAGCAACGATAAAATTAAAAATTTTAAAAAACCCCCGACTTAGTCGCAATTGTGGAATCAAGAGGGAAATTTGAAAATCCTTTTAAAAAATTTAGTATATTATTAAAAATCAATGTTAAATATTTTATTTGCTTTTAAATAGAAACTGGCAACAGATAAAATTTTTAAGTCATTGCATTTTATTTCCTTGACGCCCAACAATGAATTCGGTTATCAATCGCGTGAATAAAGGCTTAGCCGTTATTAAAATCGGCTTTAAAAACACGTTATAATTCGAATTCTATGAAACATGGAAGTTCGAAACACACTATATGACGCGGAAAAAAATTCTCTTTATTTTGGTATTAAATTTAAAATTTCTTAAGTATGTTTTCACTGCGAAAATCACGAAAAATCTTTTAGGGGTTTTTAGTTAATATCTTCGTTAATTAATGTCATCCATAGACGCAACCCTAGCTAAGAACACTCTCGATCAACCCTCCTTTCGAACAAATTTTTGAAGTGATAACTTCTTATGGGAGGGTAAACCGATTTGTAATATAACGCGCGTAACGGCGCAACTCTTGTCTGGCATTCCTTTCGTTCGCGCATACGACAGAAGCGCGCGATGGTCGGGGAAATTTTGTTTTTTCTTTACTCTTTGGGTCAGCTTTAAGCGTTAAGTAGTAGTAGAAAAAGTAATGAAACTAACAGAAGATGGATGATCGTCGCAACATAACGTAATCTCCTAACGATCCCTACAATATAATACCAATAACATTGTAAACAATATATATTCAAAACAGCATTTAATCTTTAAATTTATTTTCAAAACAAAAACATTTTTGCGATTAATTATACTAAAAACATCTCGCTTCATTTAGGGTTTTGAATTGTGATAAGGTGTACATGTTTTAAACGAACTTCATTTCCGCAGACTACGCAACGCTGGGGTTGGGGACGGCCGAGAAAATAAAAATAATGAATAAACATTTAATTTGTTCATCACAGAGTAAAATCTAAAATGTTTCGTAAGTTTGAGTGTTTTTTCTGATAAGCGAAATATTTAGAAAAGACGCGTCATTTAACCTATTAACGATATTGGTGAAATGTGTATAGTGGAAAATGGAATGTCTCAATGAAGCAAAGCAACAAATTATTATTGCCAACATATATATGTCTCCAAACAAAAGTATTTCAAATATTATTCAATTTATTCATAAACAGCTTTTAAATTATACACAAGAAGGTTCTGCTTTAGTTAATGAAGATTATTATACAATTCCTTTAATTTTAACCGGAGATTTTGATGTTAATTTTGCTTCTGATCGAGCTAAAAATTTAGTATCGTTTCTACAATCCAAATTACAATTACAAATGATTAATAAGTCAGAAGAAGCCACTACAAGTCACGGAACTGTACTTGATGCAGTCTTTGCAAGATTATTCGATAACATACAATGCAAAAATTTCGTTGCTTATTATAGCTACCATAAGTCAATTGTTACTTTCATAGCATTAAATAATGATAATAATTTAATCTTTTATGAAAGTAATTACTTCTGCCGCGCGTCCCGTGACGCACATTTTTTTTTTTAAATCGGTCTATCCGTTTAGGCGCTACAGAGAGACACACAGATACGTCAAACTTATAACCTCCTTCCTTTGTGTGTCGGGGGTTTAAAAATAGCGCCAAAATTAATAAATGAAAAAAAAAAAAAAAACACACACACACACACACACAAACATAAGTGTGTATGTGGCTAATTCAATAGGAAGGTGAACACCGTTTCATATTGGTGACTTTTCCGAGTTTAGGCAAAGAGTATTAAGAAATGAAACTGACACCTTTGCCCATCTTCCTTCAAGTTTTATATCAAAATTTCTTGCAAAAAAAAAAAAAAAAGAAAAGAAAAAGAAGTAGGGTAAATTTATTAAACGTAAGATAAGCTTACTTCACATTCTAGAGCTTGGATACGCTACCTTGCGGTGATTTAAGACATCAGTCCAAAAGGTAAAACATTGCAATTTGGCGCGGGCAAGGCAGATGTCTGATTGGGTAGGTGAGCGTGTATGGGTCTTTGTTTTACCTCTTTCAGCAGCTATTGGCCTAAGACTGCAGATCCTCTAATAGCTTATTGGAATCGCGAATACAGAAAAAAAAAATTTGCTCAAATATTGCTTTGAAGGAAGGGTAGATACCAAAATTTAAAATTAAAACGCAGTTTTATGCTTTCTACAGTGATGTTAGAGGTAGGAAAAGGGAAATCGATGGACGTTCCCCCGAAATTTTTGAAATTAAAGTCTTAAAAACGCATTTTTGGTCCAATTTTTTTTAGGTGCGGTTAAAAGGTCAGGAAGAGAGAAGATTCAGGCAATTTTCAAAATTGATGCCGAAAATCGTAATTTTAGACAACGTTACGAGAAGGAGAAATGTCACACGTTCCATGTTTTTTTTTTTTTTTTTTTTTTCAAACAAATTTTTCGAAACATTTTTTTAAAATATATATATTTAAGCTATCTTTGGTGACTTGAGAGAAGCTCCTTCCGGTAGTTTGCTGCTACAGAAGCCAAAAAACACAAGTTCAAAACTATATTCAAATAATTAATGAAACAAAAAAGTTTTAAAGTGCCATATTGTTAAAATGAACTAAAACGTATAAAGTAGCCGTAAACGTAGTAGTAAAACCCTCCAAGCTTCATGTAGATGTAAAGTCCCATACAATTAAAGAATTTCTTAGATTGTCTGGAAAATTTTTGATTATGAGTTTTTAATTGCTATCAAAATACTTGTGAGCTTTAAAAAGAAAAATATGGGACGCATGTAACAGACAATTGATGCATTTATAATTTATACAAATACAAAAGTAACGACCAGCAACAGACTCTGGGCCCAGCTAGACTGGTCCTATTCAATTTACAATCCCCAGTGAAGATCAATGGCCCTCTTAAAACTGTCTACTCCTTTGCTCATTACCACCTCTTCCGGTAAGCTGTTCCAAGGTTCCACTACCCTGCTAAAATAATAATTTTTCCTAATATCCATGTTAGCCTGAGATTTAAATAGCATAAAAAAATGAACCCTTGTCCTGTTTTCAGTGCTAAACTTTAGCCCTGTAACATCTTTCGTTTTAATAAATTTAAACAGCTGAATCATGTCCCCTCGATCTCTTCTTTGCTCAAGACTGTACATTTTTAGCCTTCTAAGCCTAGAATCATAATCTAAGTGGGAAAGTCCACTTATTAGCCTTGTAGCCCGCCTTTGAACCCTTTCCAATACATTAATGTCTTTCTTAAGATAAGAAGACCAAAACTAAACAGCATACTCCGAATGGGGTCTTACCAAACTTCTATATAAGGGCAGAACTTCTTTAGATTTATTTGAAATAGATCTATTGATAAACCCAAGCATCTTATTGGCTTTGTTGCTAGCAATGCTGCACTGTTGGCTAAACTTTAAATCCTGACTTATTAGGACCCCCAGATCAGTAACTTTGTCAGCCTGACTAATGACTGAACCTTACAAATAATAACTTGTACACTTATTTCCATGCCCTAAATGTAGCACTTGACATTTCCCAACATTAACAGCCATACCCCATTTATCAGTCCACTCCGTAATATGATCTAGATCCTCTTGCATGTTCTTCATTTTCTACAGTCCCCATAACTTTGACATCATCAGCAAAACAATTCATGTTCCCAGAAATATTTTTGTGAATATCGTTCACAAAGACAATGAACAAAACAGGCCCTAACACTGATCCTTGAGGATCCCTGCTTAAGACCTCACTCCAATTAGACTAATTTCCCCTTACAACTACTCTTTGTTTCCTTCCGGTCGGCCAATTTTTTACCCAAATGAAAGTTTTCCCTCCTATTCCTATATTAGCTAATTTGCTAAGTAGAGCAACATGCGGTACCTTATCGAAAGCTTTTTGAAAATCAATGTAAACAACATCTACAGGCTTCTTATTGTCCAAAGCCATGGTAACTTTGTCATAGAAATGTAATAAATTAGTTGCACAAGATTTACCTTTCCTGAAACCGTACTGAAAACTAGAGTCAATAGATTATTAGTCTCTAGAAAATTTACTATCTTAATTTTCATCAATGTTTCAAAAATTTTGCAAACCACCGAAGTTAGACTCACAGGTCTATAATTTCCCGCACTCCCTTTAGACCCTTTCTTGAAGAGCGGTGTAATGTTAGCCAGCTTCCAGTTCTCTGGCACTGTCCCCGAATTATAAGAAGCATTGAAATATTTGCGATTACATCTGCTAATTCCTCTGCACATTCAACTAAAATTTTCGGATAAATATTATCTGGCCCCGGAGCCTTAGTCTCTTTAATGTTTTTCAAATGAAGTAAAACGTCATCCCTGGAAAAAACAAAGTCCTCAAGCTGTACTATAGCTTGTGTCTTGTTGAGATACAGTTATCGTTAAAAACACTCGAAAAAAAGTTATTAAGAACATTAGCAATATCACTATCGTCCTGAATTAAAACTCCGTGCTCATCAACCAGTGGCCCAATATGACTATTTCGAACTTTCCCCAAATTAGCGTATGCAAAAAACCTAAACTCAGGTTTAAGTTTTTTTATTGATAAGCTTTCTTCACATTTATAGTTATATATTTTACATTCATCCCATGTTTTGCCTTTTAAAGCTCACAAGTACTTTGATAGCTATTAAAAACTCATAATCACAAATTTTCCAGACAGTCTGTAAGAAATTTTGAAGTTGTATAGGGCTTTAAATCTACACAAAGCTCCGAGAAATTATTTTATACTTTTTAGCTCATTTTAAAAACATGGTAGAGGAATATGGGGCAAAGTGAAATGGTGAAATATTTACTTTGCTTTTAGTGCCACCTATCTGATAACATTTTAACTATGAAGTAACACATGTAGCCTACTTGAGTTAAGAAAAATTACCACTGAAAATTATAGAATATAGTAATACAAGCAGTTTTCTAAAATTGATACTCATATTGTAATATTTTGTTGTAAGTCGAAAATTATTTTTGGCATTATTAAATGAAAAAGTTCTAGTACTATCCAACCACGGATTGCATGGAATTTTCAAACGTCCAGATAAGACAAATCTATGTGAATAAGGGGGAAAAGTAAAAATTTGATACGCGTATTCCACTCATTTAAATAAGACTCTGCTTTGCAAAAGCTGACATCGGTAAAAAATAATAGATTCGTCCCTTTCCGGCTGTAAAACGGATGTTTGTCTTTCCATACAGTCCGTGGTCAGACAGTAAATTAACAAGTGAAATATTAATTGAAACCTTCTACTATTTGGTGCAGTATTTATTTAATGATTATTAAGTTTTTTTTTAAAAATATTTTGTACAATTAGACAAGCACATGCGAGGCAAAGTGGATGGGGCAAAGTGAAATAAATAAATACAAATACAAAAGTGACGACCAGCAACAGGCTCTGGGCCCAGCTAGACTGGTCCTGGTCAATTTACAATCCCCAGCGAAGATCAATGGCCCTCTTAAAATTATCTACTCCCTTGCTCATTACCACCTCTTCCAGTAAGCTGTTCCAAGGTTCCACTACCCTGCTAAAATAATAATTTTTCCTAATATCCATGTTAGCCTGAGATTTAAATAGCTTAAAACAATGACCCCTTGTCCTGTTTTCAGTGCTCAACTTCAGCCCCGTAACATCTTTCGTTTTAATAAATTTAAACAACTGAATCATGTCCCCTCGGTCTCTTCTTTGCTCAATACTGTACATTTTTAGCCTTCTAAGCCTGGAATCATAATCTAAGTGGGAAAGTCCATTTATTAGCCTTGTAGCCCGCCTTTGAACCCTTTCCAATACATTAATATCTTTCTTAAGATAAGGAGACCAAAACTGAACAGCATACTCCGAATGGGGTCTTACCAAACTTCTATATAAGGGCAGAACTTCTTTAGATTTGTTTGAAATAGATCTATTGATAAACCCAAGCATCTTATTGGCTTTGTTACTAGCAATGCTGCACTGTTGGCTAAACTTTAAATCCTGACTTATTAAGACTCCCAGATCAATAACTTTGTCTGCCTGACTAATGACTGAACCTTACAAATAATAACTTGTACACTTATTTCCATGCCCTAAATATAGCACTCGACATTTCCCAACACTAACAGCCATACCCCATTTATCAGCTCACTCCGTAATATGATCTAGATCCTCTTGCAGCTGATTTGCATTTAATTGTTCAGTCATTAATTAAATCTCTCACGTATTCTTTATTAATTATTTTATTAACATACCTTAATTTAGCAATTCACTTATTCATTCATTCATTTACTTATTTTCTTATGCATTCACTCTTTTACTCACTTATATATTTGTCCTCATACATTAATTAGTTAATTTATATAATTATTCGTTATTTTTTTCAGTATATTTTCATTCATTCATTCAACCTTTTATTTACTGATTTATTTGATCAAAATTGCTTATCATAATTGAATAGAAAATATTTTACTACAAAAATATTTCATTTTTCACTTTGCCGCATAAAAAAAATAGTGAACAATTTCCAATTTTCACTTTTTTCTGAAAGCAAAAACTTACTGCCAAAAATAAACTAGTATGTTGTGGCCATTACAAAACTTTCTTCTATATCTTTCTCATAATTCTGATCCCTCCCCATGCCTAACCAGGAAGCAATATTCCCAACGAAAACAAAATTACACATGCCAAAACTTGATGACCATCCCAATTCCTGATTTATCTCAAAAGCAAGGCAAAGAATGAAAATTGAAAATTATTTTTAAAGCCTTGCTGAAAATAATTAAACATTTATCTGTTAACAGACACAAGATGGCAACAGTTAAAAATTTTAAATCGTTGAGATAATATTTCGGATCATTTCCATGCAATTAAAAGCACGAGCTGAACGCAGACGACAGTCTGTTACATAGACTAATAATAAGAGTAGACCGAGCTTTCTCATTCTTGCTGATGAAGAAAATTGGTTCATAGATGTATCATGTGACTAGTGGAAGGGCTTGGCGAAGACTTTGGCAGCATGGTTGCTAGATGGCAGCATTATCTATAGTTTGGCACTCGACATGTATTTTAAGACAATGTGTTTTCATTAAAAAAAACTTCCAGGTGCAGAGATTGAACTGTTTTTCTTTTAGTTATGCATTATTTTGACATTAGTAATAGTTTTTGATCAGTTTTCGGTAACTTTTATTTCATTTGGAGCTGTCAGCGTTGGCGTGAACGAAATGGCGTAAACGTTTTGCGTTAACGCAAAAATGTACTAATCGGTATCTTAAATTGAAACTGTAGGTAAAAATCTTACTGTTTGCTGATTCTTCTTGGTCGCTTGCATCTTTTATTGCTTAGAGCGTTATTGAAATTGACTAAAGAAAATGCACAATACTATCTAAATGAAAAACTCACTATATTAACAAAATATTTACAACTTAGAATAACAAATTTACAAATCGGACTCCATAAAAGATCATTCTTCCGTGTTCCATCAATTCTAGTTATTTTATTTCCCGCTGGCGTTGATCGTCTGCTACGATTAACGCCCGCTGTTGCTAGGATATCCACCAGTCACATGGTTTGGTTTATGAGCAGCAAAAGGGTTGCCATAGCTCGGTCTACTCTTATTATTAGTCTATGGTCTGTTACGATTTATCTTTCTTATTGTTGCAATTAAAAAGCTACTTTTATTCACACAAATAAAAAAAAAAAAAAAAATCAGCACCCCCTGGAGCGATTGGCGCCAAAATTAAACCAACGCCTGTTTACATATGGATTCATATTTATTCCAAATTTCATCCAGAACGTAGCATTACTTTTTGAGATATGGCACTCACAATGGAAAAAAAGAACGTTCGATTGCGCCACCCCCTTTTTAGCTGTTGACACCAAAATAGAATCATTTCTTATACCCTCTAAGGGCTACTTGTCGATAAATTTTTGTTTGATTACGTTCATTATTTATTGAGATACAGCAGTCACAATTGACGGCAAAAAACGTTCTGTAGCTCAACCCCCGTTTGAGCTATTGACACCAAAATTGAATCAGCATCTGTACCTGTTAGGGACAACATATGGACCAAATTTTGTCTGATTCCGCCAGTTACTTCCTGGGGAATAGCAATCGAGCAAAACTCAAAAAACGTCCCATTGCTCCACCCCCCTTGGAAGAATCCGCGCCAAAAACCAATGGGCACAAGTTCACACAGGGGCACATATGTGTACCAAATTTCGTTCGATTTCATGCGGTAGTTTTTGCTGTAGAGCGGCCACAAAAAACTGGTCACACACATACGTGAAACACATACACACACACAGACAGACAGACATTTTCCAAAAATAGGACTCAGCACACCTCAAAACGTTCGAATCCGTCAAAATTCGAAATTCGAAAATTTGCATGAATCCAATACTTTCTTCTATATATTATATATAGAAGAAAGTAAAAATACTATTTCAATGAAAGTTTTATTATAAAATTCAATGTTCTTTCTTCATGTATCGTAAACGCGGGCTACTTTGGCCATAGGGTCCTTCTTTGGCCCGAATGGATAAAAAGATAGAATGTCCTCTGTCAACCTTCAGGGTGCATTTTATTCAACATATTTTGACATATTCTATTAGAGAGCATCCTCAAGCACCCAATTATGTATACCAAGCAGTTCTATAGATCTGCTCAAGAAGCGACACTAGTTGTTCTGCATTCCTTGTGCTAACATGTACCTTCATAACCTCTCAAACTTCTCCATGTAGAAGCAGTTATACAACATCTAAGAGTTTTTTAAGTACCTATTTACAAAAACTATTTAATACTCTTTGCCGTAATATAGTTGTACTTCTCCTTTCTGTGTAGGTTTTTTTTAAAAAATTGACAATCATACAACATATCGCTTTTCCTAAAAAATACAACCTACTTTGGCCTAGCATTAAAACCTGAAAAGTCCACCAGAGAGATTTGGATAAGTAAAGAATAGCTAAAATTAAGACTTTAAACAAGAAAAACACACACACACAAAAGCCTGGAATTCTCGGCAACGGGTTTCTAACTTTGTATACATCTTAGGTTTACAATAAAATACAATGCAAAAATTGCATAAAAAGGAATAAATATTTCAATCTCTGTTTAGGGTTTTCCCCCCCCTTCCCATGAGGAAGGGATATTTGGAAAAAATAATAAATAATAAAAAAGCCAGAGTCGGAGTTGGACGTTTCAAAACCTAGGAGTTGGAGTCGGCAATTTTTCTTCCGACTCCGAAGCCTTGTTTATAACTAGTTTTTTTTCTTCTTTGAGTTGGGCTAATGAGTTGTCCATGGGGGCTTAGCCCCCCCACCCCCCCAACTCTGCCCATGCCCTAAACTCCAGTAGATAGCGTTCATTGTTGACCACTTTTTCGCTTCTTCATTCTCCTAAAATGATAGTCTTACCAGTAAAGCAGTTGAGTTACCGGATCAAGTTCAGCCTTGTCAAAATAAAACATGTCCCTGCATGTCAAACATTTCCAAAAAATGTTATCAAATTTTCATGCCACGGAGAGAGTTTCATTGTTGATGACGTCAGAAGCATTACTCGATCATTCGCTATTATATATATGAGGATGAGTCTTACCAGTAAAACAGTTAAGTTACCATATCCAGTTCAGCTTTGTCAAAATAAAACATTTCCCTGTATGTCAAATACTGAAAAAAATAAATAAAAAATATCACATTATAAATAACTATGCTTGACAGATTTTTGAAATGCTGAAAACGCGCCCCCCCCCCCCCCCCACATACACCAGCGTAGGTAGTATTCAAAAGGGACACACCTATGTTGGTTTTTGAGTGTTTTAGAGGGTAGTTCAATCTTAATGCGAAGAATAATTGGTTATGAATTATGAGTCTCATTATGGAGCAAGCACACATACATTTAAGCATTTTATTTCCAACATGTTAATATTTTTCAGTTACTTTAGTAAGAAGAAAAAAGGAATAAAAATTTTAACAAGAATTACATTTTCTTTGCTTTAACCAGAACTTTTTTAGAAAGTCTTTTTTGTTTTTAATCTTGTAGTATAAATCCTCACAAGTTAATCCGAAATTAATTTTACCAGACAATGTTACAAATCTGTACCTCAGAGCTAATCTAACGTAAGTCAAAGAATAATCATTACTTTGCAGGAGATAGGAAAAACATTTGTCTGGTGCATGCAAAGGAAAGGACGTACGCTATTTTAACACTGGTAAATGATCAGAGAATTTTCTTTTTAGAATTACGTTAGCATATGTTGATGCGGTCTAGGATTCTACAACCTAAGTTCCAAAAAAAAAAAAAAAAAAAAGAATACTTTCATTTTTTGAGGAAAAAGCTTAATCTAATTAAATATAAGAGCAAATTCTGTAGGTATTTAAATGAACGTGCCGCCTTTCTCAGACTTTAAAGCGTACATCTGAATTGAATGTATATGCTCCTCGATTTAATGATAACTTTTTGGAGTCCCTTGACAATCGTTAAATTGGGGTTATACTGCACTTCAATTTCTAATTTTCAAAGAATTCAGTCAAAGCTACATTTGTCATCAATCGTTTGCATTGTTTGCTGAAATTTTATTTACACAAAAAACTGCAAAACACTTCTTTTATTCACAAAACTCATGTTACAAAATACAATTTAAAATAAGATAAGGTTAGGAGAAAACAAAATTTTCAAAATGCTTTCAACCTCTTAAAATGTACATATTAAAATAGTCAATTTTGTAAAAAAACGAAACAAAAAAGAATGAACTCCATAAAAAGAGAACATGCTTTCTCATTTTCAAGGCAACCACATTATCACTTAAGATTCATCGTCAATCGATGTGATGATTTTCTTGGACCTAAATGAAAAATAAATAAATTTCAGAGAAACAGTTTTAATTTTAATGACAAGTTGAAAAAATAATGCCTCCGATCCAGCATACTAATAATTTAATGACCTCAATGTAGTCAATATACATTCAGCTTTCAACAGCTGGAAGGCTTATGATTCTAATATTTCTTTATCTCCAAGTTTTCATTGAATTTCAAACTCTTGAGAAGGCTGTGGGAACTTCCAATAGACCTAGAACTACCAATAACCCCAAAGGTTTTAGCTGGTCCCTTGAGACTCGAGAGTTGACTGCAATTTTTTTTTTTTTTTTTTCGCCGCCAACTGCTTCTCACCCCCTTCACCAAACAGAAAACTTTTTTTCAACTTAATTTTTCAACATGAAAATAAAAGAAAAATTAACCAAGCATGTAATCAAAGATTACATGCTTGGAGAAAAACATCTTTGCCCAGTAATGGCAGTATTACATCAAGTAAAATGGTCCACTGCGTTTAAAAAATTGAAATTTGCTAAAATTACCCTATTCTCCATCAACAGCAATAACACAGATACAGTCGAACCTCCTTAACATGAACTCGTTTAACCCGAAATTTTGCTTAGTGTGAAAAAAATGCTATTCCCCGTCAGTTAAAGCTACAAATTACTGTTAAATCAATCACTTAACACAAAGAAGATTTAGACGAAATCCTGCATAAGACGAAGACAATTTTAAGATCTTGAAGAAAAAAGCAAATCCTCATACTTTTACATGAAATTACTTTCGAAAGTCGCAAAAAATTCCTCTCCTTGTATAGGAAAATGGGGAAACCACGTTGCTTCAAGAAAGTAACAATTTTAGCTGTAGGCTACGCTTACAGTAAAAAAAACTTTGATGAACGGTGAAATCTTCACTGAGTGGCTGACAAACCTAGATTTTAAATTTCAGCATAAAAAAAAGTGTAATCCTGGAGACCTGTTCTGCCAATGTAGAGGTTTGAGGTCTAAAAGTGATTCAGTGTATTTTTACCCGCCCTCACTGCAGGGAAAATCCAGTCTTGCGATCAAGGAAAAATCAGATGTTTGAATGTTTGAAAACTGATTCGAATAGCCGTTGTCTGCTTCAAATTACTTGTGTTTCTTACTTAAAGTATACATTTTGATGCTTGGGTGTATATTTTTGTACTAAGGTACTTTGGTTCCTGTATTTTCTGAGACACAAAAACAAAAAAAACTTGTCTGCTTACACAAAATACGGTAAACTTTGAAATTGGTTAACGCGAAATTTGGTTAAAACCAAATATTTGGCAACCCCATCGAATTCCTGTCAACGAGGTTTGACTGTATAACAATTTGATGGCTATAAAATTGAAACTTAGACCACTTGTCCAACCCTCCATAAACTAGCATTAATGCATGCAAAACAGTTCTTTGTAGATGCTAAACTTTACAAGTCACCATTTGTAGATGGAAATGTAGTTTGTTAAAGATATAAAATCAGAAAAGAAGCCTTGAAATTTTCCTAAAATGAAGGAATTTTCCAAAAAAGAGTAAAAATTAGGACATTTTTAACACAAACCAGGAGACCAGGGAAAGGATGAAAATGGAGTTTATGTAAAAAGAATATGTATGTCACTTATAAATAACATCAGTATTTAATCTTGGTAACTTTGGTTCAATTCTTTCTGTGTTAATTGATTGCCACTATTTTATGCAACTAGAACAAACAAAAAGAAGAAAAAAGAAAATTGTACAGTCTTATTAAAATATTAGTTAAAAGAATATCTTAGCTTAATGTAATACATTTTCAACGTATCAAACTTTTGATGACCATTATTTTAATCCTGTCCAATGGAATATCTCGCTTATTAGAATAATTTTTTGTGGAAAATTGGCTAAAAATTCCATTAAGCGGGCTCGACTACACAAGGTTGCTACTGTACATATAGCGTGTGTGTAAGTAACAATATACACACAATTATGCATGTATGCATATACAAATAAATTATTTAAAACTAGTGATATCCGTACGGCTTTGCCCGTAGTAGAAAATTAAATGGTCATTTGGTTCACCTGTATATATTTACAAATAATGGATGATGAATTTCTCGCCAATTTGCTATGTTAATTGGCTCGTCCATGTTATGATAATTTCATAATTTACTATTCCATGTTGTGATAATTTGCTTGGTAAAATTTTCTTAAAACTGGAATAGAAAACAAAAATTGAATTTTCGAAAAATCTCTTCTAGGTGCACACCCCCATGCTACAAACTAACTTTGTGCCAAATTTCATGAAAATCCGCCGAACGGTCTAAGCGCTATGCGCGTCACAGAGATCCAGACAGACAGAGATTCAGGTAGACTTTCAGCTTTATTATTAGTAAAGATAAACTACATCCATAATTATTTATTATCAGGGATATACTGAGCAAAATTCGCTTTCGGAGCAATCTTGGGAGCAGTAAAACGGTGAATTTGGAGTAGCTTGGAGCAGTAAAACGGTGAGTTTGGAGTAGCCTGGAGCAGTAAAATTGCAAATTTGGAGTAGTTTGCAGCAGCAAAAATTTAAGTTTTGCGTCAATTTGGAACAACTATGTATATTTCACATACAGAAACATGTGTAACATGATAAAATGACAAAAAAGGAGATTAAGGATGCAAAACCACCATAACTCCAATATAATTGAAGCACTCTTGTTTGCATTTATTATTATGACTAGTCCTGTCCTGCTCTACTTTTTTCTTACACTTAGAATTAGCTCATATTTTTACATTGCTTCATATTCAAAAAGCCTTAAAAAAAAAAAAAAAAAAAAAAAAGAGAGAGAGAGAGAGAGAGAGAGAAAAGAAAGCAAAAAAGTAGTTACATTAAAAAACTTTACCTTAGCAAGTTACAAGCGAGTTTTAAAGAGCTATTAAATAATCTTTTTGTTTTTCTTTCTTTTTTGGTATGTGTTAAGTTATTTACTTACATTTGATTTTATATATGTATCTATTTATATGTATATTTTTTTCAAGAATTTGTCTTTGCTGGTGCTAAATGATCATTTCCACACCAGGCATTTGTATATTCATTACATTCTCTCCCCATTTTTTATCTTTTCTAAATTTAGCTCCTGCTTCAAAGTATGCATTTTCAGATTTTGTAGTGTGTTTGCGTAACTATCCATTTGGTGTTGCTTTGTAGTTCTGGTACTTCATACTTTGAGATTTCCAATGCCGATGAGTTCAATCTCAAAGCAGCCTTTCTTTTTCTTTGGCTTTGTTTCTATTTTTTTTTAATTCCTTCCCCATTTTTTTTTATTTATTTATTTATTTATTTATTTTTTTTTTTCAATTTTTTGTTACTTACCATTATTGTGCTTAACTTTTGTAATTGCTGCTTTGCGCATTTTTAAGTTAGAGTTTTTTTTTCTCTTTGCTACTTTTATTTGTTTACAGTAGGCGTTGCTTAATGTGATCATTTTGGGACAAATATAATTTGATAACAATAACCAATTGATAACAATAGCCGAAAGGAATCAAGGATGTACAAAATGAAGATTTTTTTCAATTAAGAAGCATTTATTTTTACAACTGCAAATTAAAATTACAATTACTCAATCAAACGCAGTTTAAAATTATAAATTAGCAGAATGACATAGTTCATTTTTTCCATCGAATAAACCATCCGTCCGATGCTCAAGTCTTGTTTGCCCATTTTAAAAGCCAGAATTTTTTTTTTTAAAGTTAAATATTTTCTGCATTATCAGACCGTTTACTCATGCATTATTTTCTCTGACACTCGTAAACCAGTTTTAGAGCAGATTCAACTTCACCATCATTTCCAGCACGATTTCGCTTGTTGTTTAAATTTCCAATCTCGTCACATTTTTTTTTCTTTTGTAACTTACAAAGGAATTATTACAAAGTAACTTACAAAGGCTAAAAATAGAAATACTTGTAAAGAGGTCTTTGAACTCAAAAGAAAAGATACAGTCGATAGTATTGTTTTTCAGAAATTCCAAAACTGGTTTATTATTTTTAATAATCCAAATGTGACCACCATCCAGAATTTTATTAAAAATTGAATTTAATATTTTTATTATATGATTTATTTCTAGTCTTAAAGAAGTCCTCATGTCATACTTTTATGACTTTTGTAACACGCTGGATATTAGTGAAAATGGCTGGTCAGATTTAATCAACTTCTCTTTGTTTAACAACTACATTTACAATGGTGAACATTGTTTCCTACAAGTCAACGGTATTCTGCAGGGATCCAAGTTCTCTTCTGTTTTAGCCAACCTTTACTTACACCATTTTGAAAAAAATTCACCTTTTCCATTCTTAGGGCTTTCAGATACATTGATGATCTCATCATTTTCAATTATCACAATATTTCTAGTCTTAAAGAAGTCCTCATGTCATACTTTTACGACTTTTGTAACACGCTGGATATAAGTGAAAATGGATGGTCAGATTTAATCAACTTCTGTTTGTTTAACAACTACATTTACAATGGTGAACATTGTTTCCTACAAGTCAACTGTATTCCGCAGGGATCCAAGTTCTTTTCTGTTTTAGCCAATCTTTACTTACACCACTTCTTGATTCCAAAAGTATCTATCCTCCTGAATTAGAACTTATTCAAACCAATGATAATATCAAACAATCTGATTTCCTTGATCTTAATATTTCTCTTCCAGACAATTCCGTTCATATTGATCTTTTTGACAAACGACTTTCCTTTCAATTCCATGTTAATCGTTTGATTTCATGGAATTCAAATACTTCTATTAAAGTTTTTCGTAACACCTTAATTAATGAAATCAATAGAATTAAAACTATCTGCAACAAAAATGATTTTGTCTCTAAAAATCTTAATTTATTGAAAAGTACTTTAGACTATAATAAAGTTCTCCAATTTTTTTATTTAAGTTACATTAGAAAAGTAAGGAATTGCCCAGCAGAGTGAAGTATAGCGCAGTTGTATTATTGCAGTAAGGTCACCTAAGCTATGACAGTCTGTTGGGATCTATCCTGAAAATTTCTGATGTAATTTCCGATCCAATTTTTGTTTTTAGAAATTTTTTTTAATTTTTAGTATTACTTTTTATTATCATTTTTATTTCCTCTCCATGGTTTTTTTTACCTCTGGGTTTTTTTTTAACTCCGGGTTTTTTTTTTAACTCCAGGTTTTTTTCAACTCCAGGTTTTTTTCAACTCCAGGTTTTTTTCAACTCCAGGTTTTTTTCAACTCCGGGTTTTTTTCAACTCCAGGTTTTTTCAACTCCGTGTTTTACAATTCCAGGTTTTACTGCTGCCGTGTCTTAACTGCATGTTAGCCTGGCACGTGCATATAATTTCTCCTTTAAGGTCTACTTTCTGATTGTTTCTTCCTCTTGATGGTTCAACTGAAAACGCTTTCGTTCATTATTTTTCAGGTATGTTTTCTTGTTCAATTTTCCTCCAAGGCTCTCGGGGAGGGTAGCAAGTTATTGGGACCTTCCCTCTTGCTAAACAGAAAGGGCCTTGTGAACTCAGGGACCGGTCCTCCCCTTGAGAAAGTGTCGGTCCCTGGTTCACCTTTTTACATTTTGGTGTTCTTGCTTTTTGCATCTTCAATTTTATTTAGATTGTTTATTCTTGAATATGTTTGTGCTGTTTTTGTTTCTAGCAGCTTTGCACTGGCATTACAGTGCACTTTATTATTTATTCTTTAAATTTTTTTCAATGTCTTTCAATTTATATTTAAAATATGCACATATATTATATTCTAAACTATTTGATAAACAAATCTGAAGATCAAGCAAGGATAATATTAAAACCTTTTTTTAAACTGTTTGATATTTAATCACAAAATTAATAACGAAATTTCAATGAAAAATAAAATGATTTTGAGAAACGATGTCATAAGAAAAGGAATTTAAAAATACATGTGAAAAAAATATGAAAAAAAAATGAATAAATAAATAAATAAAAATTTTAAGACGGACCAAGAATATGGAAAAAATGCTTGAATCTGACAAACTTGAAATATCTGCATATTCCTTACCAGAGCATTAGAATTCCCCGATTTTTGCTATCTTAAGTGTCTCCACCCAAAATTAGAGATCAATTTTCTGTCCTAAAATCTTAAGAAACCTAAGATTAAAAACTGTTGAGTGGGCGTGGCAAGAAGACGAACTTACAATTCCTTTTCTTCTAAAAACAAAAGATAAGATTGGTTGAAAATAATGGCCAATACAAATTTTTTCAAGTCAAAGGAGCAGAATCACATAATAAATTAAAACGACCGAGTTTTTCAAAAGCGGATGCAATCGGATTTTGGAATGCGCAAAAAATTGGGGCTAAGTCAAAAAAAAATAGTAAAAACAAGCTCTAAATGCACAAACTTGATGATAATCTGCAAAATTTTCAAATATGTTGAAAAAACTACAACATTACATTCAAAATAGCATTTTTTGGCACAAGTTTGTCCGATTTTGGCACAAATTGTTCATTTAGCGGTCATTTGGAGCAGTTTGGCTCAATTGGCGCAGCTAGCACAACCCTGTGTTATACATAAAAAATTCAAAATCACTCGAATAATAATACTTGTTTGTTATATAGCATAGTTAAACCTACAGTAAATTTACTATGCATACACATACATCTCAAACTATGTACATATAACATAATTGTAAATATTATAACTGAAAAATAAACTCATGTGACAACATACTTGCACTTTTTCGCTTTGGTGATACAGCAACAGAACGCTTACAAATACGGGAAGGCGAAACTGAATGAGATTTTATTGTCGGATTGGAATGAGGTCTGAAAAAGATATAAAAAGCATTAGATACCTTTTTTTCATGTATAGGGGGAAAGTGGGACACAAGTGAACATTTTATTTTTATTTAAAACAAAAATTATTATCAATTTCACAACGCAAAGTGTTTCTATGATTAAAATGTCTTTCCTTTGTATCATGGAATTTGAGATTTTTTGAAAAATTATTTCTTTACTTATGGTTGGTTGGTTGGTTGGTTTGTTTATTTTTTATGGCGCAAGAGCCCTTGAGGGCTATACTGCGCCAAACGATTTTTTGGAATAAAATATATAGATAAATATAAAAGTAAGTATGTTTTCAAGTGAAAGGTATAAACATAGGTAGTTTAAAATAAGTAATAAAAAACAAGTAGACACTAAAAACATTTAAATAACGTATGAAATAATATGTTAGCAAAACACCTTGAATAACAAGAAAAAGACAAATCACATTTTAACGGCACAAACACTAAATTAAAAGGGAGAATCCAATCTCCTGGAGGAAGGAGTATATATTGCGATGGGGTGGGTCCCCAAGCAACTCCTTCAAAGAGGGTTTAAAATTATTAAAATATTTAAAACGTGTTTGGTTAAAACTAGGGCAGTTACTTAAAATATGTAACACTGTCTGATTCACATTACATGTAATGCACGTTGGAGCTGGTTCGCGACATAAGAGGTATTTATGAGTGAACCTTGTGTGACCAATGCGAAGTCGAGCTAATAATACTTGTTGTCTCCTGGTAAGTTGTAAAGATATGAAACCTTTAGCCGAGGGCTGGATGGAATGCAATTTATTTTGTGTTTCAAGATTCCAGGTCCGCTGCCAATGCGTGATAAGACATTCAGAAATTACGTTTTTAATGTCATTAAAAGGGACAGTGTCATCAACCAGGATACTTGCGATTCTGGCAGCTGAATCGGCTGCTTCATTGCCTGCAATTCCCACATGAACAGGGACCCAACAGAAGAGAACATGAAATTGTTTTTTTATAAGATTTTTGTATAAATGATATGACTGCAGGACTATAGGGTGGCTGTTATTATTGCAGTGAGTGATGGCTTCCACTGAACTCTTTGAGTCAGTGTATATCAACCATTTTTTGTAATTGGATTGGGTTATGGATAGGAGAGATGTAGATATGGCTTTTATTTCTGAAGTAAATACAGAGCAAGGTGGGTTTAATTTTTCTGCCGTAACGTGACCATCCACTATCGTAGAAAAGCCGACGTGATCGTTTGATCGTTTGCTTTTGATCCGTCAGTGAAAATGACATGGTAATCAAAATATTTGCATTTTGTATCAGAAAATATTTGCTGGTAAGCTGTATTTGGGGTCGTCTCTTTAGGGAATTTAGCGAGGTCATTGATGGTTGATATATTTACTTCGCACCATGGTTCAATTAGTTCTATTGTATTGAGAGTATTGAAATCTGACAGCTGCAAATCTAAGAGAGCCTGGCGCATTCGGATCCCAAACGTTGGGGTTGCAGAAGGACGATGAAGAAATAAGACAACATCAGATGGATTAAAAATATGAAGGTGTAAAGGGTGACCAGTGTAAGGTTTTGTTTTGAAGTAGAAGTTCAAGGAAATTTTGAGGCGTCTATTGTTTAAAGAATGTTCCTGAGCAAGAATATGGGGACTGTTGATAGGTGAGGTTCGGAAAGCTCCTGTGCAGATCTTCACTTATGATATTTTTAAAAAATATTTCCAGTTCTTCACATGTGAACAGTTGAACTGATGATGAAAAGCGTAACTGTTTATATATGTGAACAGTTGAAGGTTGATGGGGTTAAAATGCACCATTTCTTTAGTGAGAACCTAAAAACATATGTTGATTCAAACCTGACTTCAAGTTTAAATACTGAATAGAATACAGGGAACAAATTCACAAAAAGACAACAGAGTATAATAATAAGGAAAAAAATTTTAAAAGCAATTTTTGTTCAAGTTTGAAATTTAAATGTGTAAATTGTTCTGCCATGAGTGATTTATAATAAATCATGGTTTTCAACGATGTCTACAAATCCTGTTTATCAACATTTTGGCTGCCATGAAAATTACAGCTTTTTAAAACTATGATTTATTTTTTAATTACTTATTTAAAATTATGTACATCCTTACCTCATTTTGCATCTTTGAAAGTCTGAAACTGTATAAGTTCTACTGTCAATAGAAGACTTGCTAGAAAAGATAGTAAAATGAATATGAACACTTAAACACAAGAATAGAACTCAGGAAGTTGTGACACATAAAGACACTAAAAATCAACAAAATTTAATTTTATGAAAACAAGAAAACTTTGTTTTTATGAAATGAATAAATATAAAGCATTGAATTAGCATTAGAAAGCACACAAGTTATATTACAAAATACAATCTTTATCATAAGGTTGTTGAGTGAGTTTATAAAATTGGTTATTTTCAAATCACATATTTAAATGCTATACAGAAAGCCTAACACTTGGCTGAATACACATTTAATAGCAAGAGCCTAACTGGGCTGAAATTAAAACTTTTCATTCAGGAAATTAAAACTTTTTTACGCAGGAGGGAGGACAAAGGGATATACTAAAGCAGAGGTTCTCAACTGGGAGGTGTGCCTCCCTAAAGGGGTATAGATCAATTTCAAGAGAGGCATGAACTTACAAAATAAAAAAGTAAAACAGTAAAACTAACAGTAATTTACTCAATTTTTAGTCACAAGTACTGTTCATGTTTTTAATATTATTACCCCTTTTGAGGTTTTTAATGTGGCTTTCAGTCACATATTTCTGAATCTAGATTTTGAGCATTAGCATACCTAAAGTCAAAACTTCCAACTGGACATTGAAAGTGCCTTGAGGTGTGGTTTGTCACATTCACATGCGAATGTCCAAAAACTTGTGAAAAATAAACAGTGGCAACCTTTCCAATGATTTTTTGAAAGTGACTAGTACTACATGTGATCGTCACCTGTGTGCCTAAAATTTGTGTTTAGTTTTTGATTCTTTGATTTCATATGAACCGTTATTTTCAGTCTCTTTCTACGTCACAAGGGCTGCCATCTGGCGATACGTCAACAAGTTCAATTATAGAAATATATCACGAAAATGAAAACAATTACATTTTAGATTGTTTGTAAGCTAAAGTCAAAACAGTGACAATGCTATGAAAAATATCAAACGTTGTAAATGATTAACAAAAACCCATAACACAACAAGAATTTCATGAGAATTCAAAATTTTTTCATTACACTATCGAAAGTTAATATCATTAACACACACACGGCAGAAATACAAATGAATAAATAAGTTTTACTGAAAAACATAACTTTTAGAAATGTAAATATCATCTACACTAATAATATGAAGTTGTAGAGTTTGTTGGTTTGAACGTGCTAATCTCAAGAACTACTGGTTCGAATTGAAAAAATATTTTTGTGTTGAATAGTTCAATTTATTGAGGAAGGCTATAGGTTATATAACATCATGATATGACTAATAGGAGTGGAGTAGCAATAAATTGAAATTAAATCAGTAATATTTTATGATGCATTATTTATTGCATCAATAGTAAGAATATCATATGTGTGGATAGCTCAGTCGGTTAGGCGCTCAGGTAGTATTCCATCATGGGGTTCGATTCCGACTACTGACAGGAAGAATTTTAGCATCTTTTTTTTATTGAATTAACCGATAAAATTAAATAAATTTTTAAATCAAGTGTTTTCAGTTTTTTTTTAATTGAATTTTTTTTTCGGTTTTCTTATTTAACTGAAAACATCAATGGACATGGGGTGTAATTTTATATCATAGCGGACATATTTAAAATAGTTTTTTAATACATTGTTGTCTTATTAACGTGGGTGAAACCGTGGGGCACAGCTAAAATAAATAAAGGAAAGTGTGTATAAATTGTTTCTTAATATTATTAATGATCCTGGCAAAAATGAAAACGAATCCTCATACAAATAAGAGCCTTTGATAGAGTAACCTGCATGCTTCAACAATGAAACTCGCACCAGGGCATGATAATTTGATAATATGATTTGGTAGAGTTTAACATGCAGGGAAAGGCTTTATTGTGACAAGGCTGAACTCAATCGGGTGACTTAACTGTTTTACTGGTGAAACTATCATTTCAGGAGAATGAAGAAACGTAAAATTGGTCAACAAATTGGTCAACAATGATCGCTATCTATACTGGAGTTAAGGGTTAATCTACTGGAATTAAGGTTAAAACTTGATACTACCAAAATATCGCCAAACAGGCAATGGCTGCGTTCAAATGTTGAAGCAAATTTTCACCCATCATACCCCGACGGGTGACTTTCTAGTAGATAAATATATATAAAAAGACAAAAATGTGCTTAAACGTGTTTCAGGGTTATAAGGAACCCCTTTTTCCTTTCAAAAAAGATGTGAGCTTGCAGATTTAAAAACTCCGACGTAGTCAATTGTCTCTGCTCACATCTTTTCTGTATTAAAAAGAAAGAATTCCCCGTGACTTCAAAACACGGGTCTGTGAAGTTCTGCAAATTTGTCATTTTACTTATTTATTTATTCATTTTCATTTTTACTTTCAAGGGAAAATGTCAAACTTAATATTTTTTATGTTGTTAACATTATTAAAAGCTGTGATTTTTAGTAAAACTTATTTGTTTTCATATTCAGGGCCGGATTAAGCCAGCGCGGGGCCTGTAGCAAATGTTTCCAAGGGGCCCTCGTTTTTGCATGATATAGTAAACAATAGAGCTTTTCTTCATGGAGATGGGAAGTGCACTTATAACACGCATGAATACATAAATGTAAATATAATTTTAGAGCTTTACAACGGTTAAGACGCTCTTATATTGCCCCTCATCTTCCCGTTACTACACGTTTTCAACTTTTAATTCCAAAAATGCACCTACCCCCGGAAAAATTACCGATAGTTCAATACTAAAAACTCACTTCTAACGACTCCTTGCAATATTAAAAAGAGAAGATTTGGAGATCATCATTTAAAGAAACTGAAGTCAAAGAACGCGATTGCATCCTATCTTAGGTAAGATCAAAGGAAAAAATTTTGGTTCACAGTGCCTCTCTCCAGGCTTTTTTTTTAAATTTAAGCCTTAAATAAAACTAGATTATCTTTAATAATGCTGCAAAGAGGAAAGAGGGGTGTTCAAGGAAGTCCCATTGGGAATTTTTCGAATTTATAACGTATTATTAATCTAAAAACAATTTTAAGCAAAAATTCTCGAAATTATATACTCTGAAAGGGTAGTTTTTTTACCTTCTTTGTTGATTTTGGGGCGGAGTTCATGAAAGCCATCCCCTGGAAATTTCTTGAAAGTGAAGTTGTGAAAACGTGATAGATTGAAGGCCATCACGAGTTACGTTTCAGTATGGGATAGGGTTCAGGCGCTCTTCAAGGCCACCCGGAAATTTTTTGAAGTTGAAATCTAAAAGTACATTTTGGACCATCATTAACAATGTTGGAGGGGGGAGGTACACTCCCATAGATATTTTTTGAAATTATAGTCCAAAATACACACTTGTAGGCCACCTTATTAGACGACGTTATAGGACTGGATCGAGCTCGGGATTACACCCGAGGAAATTTTTCGAAACTGAAGTTCCAGAAAGCAGTTTTAGTGGGTTTTCGATTATGTTAAACAATTTTCTTCCTGAATTTCTCTGAATTTCAAGTTCAAATAAAAAAGTTTTTGGATACCTTTGGTGACACAAAAGAAATAGGTTAGGTTCGGGGCATGGGCGGCAGCTTTTTAGTTCCTTCCCACTCAGAGGAAAAAATTAAAAACGATATTCAAAGTCTTTCTCCTACACATAATTATTTTAGTTCATCAAAAAATAATATTCTCTTAACAATTTATTTATTTCGCTCAACATAAGTGTGAAGTCTCAGAATCTTTTTCTTTTCTTCTATCACAATCTCTAAATTTTGCTCGTTGTTTACAGTGCCGGATCTACAGGCTCGTGTTGCGGGGAGGGGGGGGGGCGGTATTTTGATGGTGACAAATTGACATGAAGTTAAGTAACTAAAGAGGATTTAGGATGACTAATAATTACCTTTTTGGGTATCCAATTTCGAAAACTTTGAGAAAGCCACTTTCAAACAATTTCTGGATGGTAACCCTTTCCCATCTCTTGTCAAACATCATCAAAGAGAGCTTTGAAATGTGGTTTTAGGATTTGTGCTTTAAGAGTTTCAACATCCTCCTTCTCCAGCTATCAACAAAAATTGCTTAAACTTTTAGACCTCAAATTCCGAAAAATTCCAGAGAAAGCCCTTGAACCATCTCGATTTCGAAATTTCAAAAAAATTCCAAAGGAGAATACCGACCTACTTGCCTAGCTTCTCAACATTCTGGGGGAAAGGCTCCAAACCACCACTCTTTGCCTGAAGCTAAAACTAAAGATAGCCTGCGTCTTGAAATAATTCAGTTTCTAACATTTTACGAAGCAAACCCGTATCCCCTCTCCCCCTGATAAAGTCTCCAGTGATAATCTAAAACCATGTCAGAATTGTTTCTGGGGGAGTTCCCTTTCTCTAATCTTTCCACATAGCTTGAAATTTTGTTTTCAGGTATACCATGGGACGATCCCTCAAACCCTTTCCTCCCAAAGATAGCCTGAATTTGAGTTCAGTTTTGAACACAATTTCTGGAAAGAACCCCTTCCCCTATCCTCTATTGTTATCAAACAACCTAAATTTTCTTTTTTTTAACTTTAAATAGCTGATAGTTTAAGGACTCTAACTCCCTTAAATTTCGTAAGTTACCTTACAATTGACTTCATTTTGAAAAGAAAAAAAATATATAGAGAGAAAACCCAATTCTCCGTTCTCAAAACATTGCCTTAAATTGTAATTTTTAGGTCAGTTTTGAAACTTTTCTGACCCAACGGAGCTTTTTCTCCTTCCACTAAGACTTCAGTTGAGAGAAATTTCTGGACAGCAATCCAACGAGAAAAATAAGATTTTTAATTTACCTGAGTATTTAGAAAAGCTAAATCTAAATAAAAAGAAAAAGATAGAGATAAACTTAAACGGATTAAAGTGCGGAAAGTAGTTTTTTTTCTGGAACTTTTTCTCATGGCCGCGGGGCATATAGCATTTGCTACTTCTGCTCTATGGCTAATCCGGCCCTGTCATATTTCCGCTGCATTTTACTGGTAGTGTTATAAACACTATTTTTTAATTAATGTAGTGAGAGAATTTTAAATTATCAGGAAATGAATTCTTTTTGTGTTATGAATTTTTGTTATAATTTTACAATGTTTGATGTTTTTCATAGATGTGCCATTGTTCTAGCTCACGAACAATCTAAAATGTAATTGTTTTCATTTTAATGATTTATTTCTATAATTGCTATTTGTACAAGAAAGTGAAAAGGGAAAAATAAAAGTTCATTTTTGGTTTTCATTACTTTTAAATTTTGTTAATCTCTCTCTACCTCCTCCCCGCTGAAAACAACAACATTTGGATTACAAGCTTAATTTCATCGATTGTACCTCTTTCGGGTTCTAAAAATGATTTTTATTTCCTAGCCTGCGTCACCCGGCTTTGCACGGTCTACCTCAAAAATAAAAGTTACTTCAAATGACGCATGTTTAACAAACAAGGCTTGAACAGTACAAAAAAAATGTAAAATTCCTTGACAGATTGTGGAAAATAACCAAAAAGGGAAAATTTTAAATCCCCCGATTTCAGAAAAAGCCTCCAAACAAAAACCGGAATTTTCTTTGTTCATATTCGAAGGAAAAAAAAATGACAACATATCTTTCTCCTTAATGATTTTCTTATGCTACAAATTTTAATAAAAGCATTGTTCAACAATGACCATTATCAACAATTGACTTCTAATTGAACGTTTACCTACTGTTTAGCATGAAATTAGTCAAGACCAGTTAAAATTCACTTTCCAATTACCTTAGAACATTGAAACAAATTTTATCTGATGCAGAGAAGGAAAAGTTTCTATGGATATTTCACTCTAATTTTTGCGAGCATTTTTTCGCCCTCATATTATAGGAAAACACCACTTTCCAGTCCTAAAATTAAAATTCGAACGGTTCGGTACGTTTTTGGAGTTTGAAAATCTCAATTAGTTCCTTCTTGGGGTGCCAAAGTACCTCTGCCAAATTTGGTCGAGATCCGGCGTAAACTGTGGATTTGTATAGGCAGGGCCCGATTAGTATGTCAGTGGGCCCTAAGCCAAAAGCTTTTTTGGGGCTCTAATGTAGTTAAACCTTACAATTTTAGCCACTGCATTAATTTTAGCCATTTGGGGCCCTTAAAGAGCAGGGGCCATAGACCATGGATGACCTAGCTGGCCTATTCAGTAACCATGCCCTGTATATAGGGAACATACACACACACACACACACACATATATATATATATATATATATATATATATATATATATATATATATATATATATATATATATATTAGGGTGGTCCTTATTTATATGGGAAATTTTTTTTTTTTCGGAATTCAACAAGTGACGCCCCCTAGTTTTGTGACACTATAATAAAAAGTAACGTGTGCAAAATTTGAACTCGATTGTTCAATAATAACACGTGCCCTTAGGCCGTTGAACTTTGACACTTTTGATAATTTTCTCACAAATCTTCGAGTTTTTACTTCAGACTCAGTACGTCGTTTCTCCTAGGTTTGCAAAATATTTTTACAGTGAGGTAGCCCTAAAATTAATCTTTTTAATTACTTTATATCATCTAAAGATTTTACGTTGAATAAGAATGAAATAATGCTTTAGAAATGTTCCTTAATCGTACACTTTTCTCAATGTATCTCGATAGTGTGTTTTTTTCCCCGATAGTTTGGACGGTCTGTAAAATCAATTGTTTTTGTGACTCATATTTGGTAAATTAGTTGTGAAATTCTTCGATTAATATTGTGCACCTCTTTCAGTTGTATCATTCACAATTTTCAGTATTTTAACAATCTCTCTTCCCTTTAAATAGCTTCCTTCATTTTGCCGTGAATCAGGATCAAATAGGAAAAAATCTTTTAGTATTTGTAACTTATCAAACAGTTTTATTGACTCGTAATTGATTCTATAAAGAGGAAGATCTTTACTAAGAAAGTATTCCAAATCATCTCCTGTTATCTGAAATTTGTTAAACAGTCATCAGACACGTCTTCCGTATCACAAGCATTTTTTGGACTAATCATTTCCAATCTTCAAAGTTAATTCCTTCATCTATTACCGACAAAGCTACTAGTTTATCCCCTAAATACCATAAGTGATTTATGAATTTTCCAATCACTGCTTCTGCTGCATGTTTGTCATCATTTTGTACGCTGCTAGTTTTTCAGACATATTATATTATTCAAAGGAGCCTCGATTGGGTTGCTGCGAAAAACCGTATCTTCATACAGCATTTAATTGTAAAACAGCTTTGTAAAACAGCATTGAAGGGCTTTCTTTTTATGTAAGATCAATTTAAATTGTTTCCTAAATATAAAAATTTTCAAACAAAAATTCCTTTTGCCACCATGTGGCTCAGGGATAAGCTCCAGGTTGCCGAAAACATTTCCATGTAGGAGGAAATTCACTTGGAAATATTATTACAAGTTACGAGAATTCTCTGTAATCTTTCTCAATTCCGCTTTTTACGAACAATAATATATCATCAACTTCGTCTTTTAGAATTTAAGTGGTATGTGTACTTGATTGAAATGTTATAAGTTCTGAATGATGGAGATCTTTCCACAAAGTTTTGAAGCGCTTAAATAATTGAATATCTGATCTAGAACTAAGAAAAGCAAGAACTTCTTTAAGGACACACTCTGCAGTACGATTTCAAGTGCATGATGATGGCAATCCAAATGTAATATATCACTGTTTAGTTTTTGCTGTAAAAAATTGCATACACAATTTATACGGTTGGTATTGCAAGTCGTTGTATCAGACACTACATCTAGAGCAGTTAGCAATAAAGAGCTATCATCTAAGATATCATATACAACTGAAGAAATATCTAAGGAATTCCGAGTAGCTGTTCAATATTAGGACCTGAAGCTATCATGGTAATCCTGTCGGCGTTCTTTTTCCAGTTACATCTGGATGTAGCTGTGTATACCAGTGAATAACTACAAAATCTAAATTTAAATTCATGAAATTTAATTTTACCTCTCGAAGATTTTCTTATGCTCTCGTAAGGAATGTACGATTGATCACTTGGTCATTTGGATTTAAATTTACTGCATCTATCCCTAATATGGCATGTGTCTAACAGTGATGAAAGGCAAGCAGACATCAATAGTTGTCAAGCTTTTTTGCATTGTGGTAGACCAGCTGTAGAAAACAAAAGTTCAACAGGTTAGGATAGATACCCATTTCGGTTTCTAAATCTTGTGAATCGCAAGAATTTGATGATAATAAAGGATTATGTACTGAAATAAAAGAAAATTAATTTATAGATTTCTACATTGTTCCAATCAGGATATTATTTTTTAATTTGTATTTTAGCTATGTAAAATATAGTATATTTTTATGTTTGGAGTAATCGAGGATTTTTTGAAATTTATATCTTAAAAATTAAAAATTTCATAAGCATTTTGATATGTTTATAACTAAAGAACAGCGTATTAAAATATAATTGCAATTACTTATATTTATAGCATTGAAACCTTGCGACTCTATTTGCCACACCTATTACATACACAGGGAATTTTGTAAATCAACACCCCCAAAGCCTGGAGGAAGCAATTTGTTGTTGTCAAATATCATTCATTAATGACTTAGGCCATTCATTAATGTCCTATAGAATCCCTTGTGTCCATCTTGGTGGGAGGAAACGTTCCCCTTCCGCTTGGTTGGACCACTAGAACAAGCGCAGAAAAGCGGTACGCTTGACCCAAGGCCATTGGTGTACATGTACCCTCTGTAGCATGTTAAATTTTACAGAAGGAAACTGAGAGAATGGTCAGTCTGGAAGTAGCAGCACCTATTGAGGTCGAAAATAACTTTAAATATAAAACGTTAGAATATTTTTACATAAAAATGAGAAAATCTGCATTTTTTTCTTCGAAACTCAAAGAAGGGGGCCCTAGGGGCACGTGTTAATATTCATGGATTGACTTAAAATTTTGCAAGGATCATTTATTTGTATAATGGAACAAATTGCGGGGGGCGTCGCGTAAAATTTCTGCAACTTCAAAAATAAGGACCACCCTAATATATATATATATATATATATATATATATATATATATATATATATATATATATATATATATATATATACACATTAGAGGACCCGACAGACGTTGTTCTGTTCAAACTTTGTAAATTGAAAAGTTAAAAAAAGATTCAATAAACTATAATGTGTTTGAACCGTTCTGTTGAAAAAATAAGTAAAGAAAGAAAATGTTTTAAGCTGCTTTGGTGTCAGAATACGTATATTAATTACAACTTGATTTATCTAATGCCCACTGAGCAGTTGTTTTATTAACTATTTTTTCTCTTCTACTTGATGGTTTGTTCCTTCAGCCATACTCAAAGGATAAAAAGCGTCCTCAGATATTAAGAGTAAAAAACTTACTACAAATTTAGAACAAACGGGAATTCCCGCTGCAACATCCCTCATATGAAAAAGAATACAACAATCGAAAGGATATCGTTTCGAAAAATTAAAAAGGTAAAAACTGTTCTTTGAATAAGCAAAAATCACTCATCCCTCCCCCCTCCCGATGTAAAATAAACACATTCTTCAACTAAAATGACTAAAAACTCTATAAAAACGAAAAACAATTCTTTGCAAATTGATATATTTTGCCAAATAAACAAAAAATACTATAAATTACATTAACAGTAGCTTTAATATGTAAACAAATGATCACGCAACTCTATAGTTTATAGCCAAAGTCACCAAGCCACCACGTTACTGTAATCCAGCCGATCAGAGAGCGAAGCCAACTCCGACCGATTAGTGGTCCGATCTTTTGAACGAAAAACTTTTTAAACTTCATATATTGCCTAATTTGTTCTTTCCACCAAAGATAAAGCTCTTCCACTGCATTGATCTTTTGTGTACAGAACCCCCATTTGGGGCCCTTAAAGAGCGGGGGCCATAGACCATGGATGACCTAGTTGGCCTATTCAGTAACCATGCCCTGTATATAGGGAACATACACACACACACACACACACATATATATATATATATATATATATATATATATATATATAATATATATATATATATATATATATATATATATATATATATATATATATAGATATATATATTACACCGACCTGTTGTAATTTATCTGGACGAAAATAATATTTGTTTCGTCTTTAAATTCCATCATCTTTTCTTTTAATAATGCACTGATTAGTTAGATAATTCTTAAAGTCTTCTTGACATTGGTGCTAACACTCAGATGGATTTGAGCCGAGGATAAATGTTGCTAGGTTCGGTACGTTCTGATCATTTGGTTAGGAAAACCTAAAGCACCGATCCAGTCACATGGTTCAACTACGACGACAAAACACACGTTTTGCGTGGACCTTCCAATACTTTACTTTAAAATATATCACGGGGCCTAAAATCGTTGCCTTTCAAGAGAGAAATGAAGGCTTCAATCTCTCTCTCTCTCTACGTTTTATCTATTCTCAATTGACATCAGGAAATTTCATTACAAAAAGCAGAGCTGGCTTTCTTATTGTCCTTTGGCAATGGGTTAAATATTTATTTCAGTTCTCGCTCAACAATAGGTTAGAATAAATATTAATCATTTGGGAAATATAACCATCCATTGTTTAAATAAATTAATTAATTATCAAAAACGTTTCCCATTCGATCCATCGCACTTCGAAACCATGCTTGCCACAACTTAATTACATACAAAAAATTGAATCAAAATCGATCCAGCCGTTAAAAAACCTTCGGGTGACAAACATACGCACAGAAGATTTTTATATATTAAGATATTCTTTGTTTTATAAATATAGATTATATGTCATAATTGTACATTAATTTTGGAATGAATTATAAAACTCTCGAACGAACTTAAACAGTTAGCAAATTTTTTTGATTTTAATAGAAGTCCCCATGCTTTCACTGAAAAAAAATTAAAAGTTTTCTTTCCTAATTGACCGCTTTCGTATTCGAAAAATGATTTTACAAATTTTTTCAACCAATATTTTTTTGTTAATTTTGAATCAACTATAATAAAATAGAAGTTAATTTGTTATTCTTTCACCAGACGGCAGCACGAGTTTTTGACGCAGAATTTCACTGAAATTAAGGTATCGTAATTTCATGTGTTCTATTATTAATATGTCCAAAATAAAGTTAAAAGCATTAAGGCTGAATTTGGAGTTAAAAATTTAATCACCATGTTTAGCTATCTTAACAGGCCGAGGACTGCTGATGGCCTTTGAAAAAAGTGAGAAAGGTGACAAATTTGAAAACAAAGGTGACTAAAAGGTGACAAAAAAGTAACTAAAAGGTGATCAAAAGCAATTTGTTAAATACTCAAAAAACAGAAAAGGATTATCCCTTTTTACTGACTTTTAACCAAATAGCCTATATACTTTTTGTAAAGATTTCTTTACAATTTTGGAAATGAATATTATAGGACTAGAAGTAGTAAAATAAAAATTTTAAGACATTTTCAAAAAACTTTCAGTGCAAACTCTATGTAACCTTAATATATATATATATATATATATATATATATATATATATATATATATATATATATATATATATATATATATATATATATATATATATTTAATCAACATAATAAAACTTGAAATTGTGAAGTAAAGAGCAAGATGATGCATTGAAAACGAATGTGGTTCAAATGGGCAATGAAGTCAAGCCATTATATAAAAAAGTGTTTATTAATGAAGTCTAAAGCTATTAATATCGAAACATATCAAAACAAAAGGGTTAGGCATACGCCTCAACAAACACAGACGATCTACTCCCTTCCAAAGCAAATATACAACTGCAGGGTGGCGACAGGAACTGTAAAAAAAAGTTCCCTGAGTTTTCCCTGATTTCCCTGATTAAGTTCACCAAATTTCCCTGATTTACGTTACCAATAATAATGTTTTTCTTTCTTTGCTCTACTTGAAATCCATTGTATGTTTGTATAAAATGCAGTATTTTAAACGTTTTAAGTTGTGTAAAGTTGTTGAACTAAAGATATATTTTTAAAAAATGCTACTTTTTTCATAAAATGATTAAAAAAAAACATATCTAGTCAATTTTTTTGGAAAAAAAAAACCCTACGAAACAGTATATTAAATTTTTCTACATAGAAAGATTAGAGAAAATTAAAAAAAAAAAATACTTTACTTCCAGAAACCACTTTGCATAAGAATTTTAAGAAACTATTCATATTACTCTTAAAAACATGTGTATTTATGATAGAACTAAAAAGTAATTGAAATTATTTTGAACTAAGTTTTCAAACAGCATAATTGTTGCAAGAATAACAAGTAATAGTGAAAGAATAGAAGTAATGTAGTTATTCTTATATAACTAATTGACATATTTATGCAAAACAGATGAAACCATTTGACATCCATTCACAGGGAGCTTTTCTCTAATCAAGAACATACGTTTTAATGAATGAATACAGCATTTTAACAATAAAAAGTAAAGATATTTACTTAAGTACACAAGTTAACTCTATTTCAAATGATTTGAGTACGTAACGAAAAAAAATCTTAGATTGCTTTTGTAACAAACAACTTTGAAATGCAAGAAAAAAAAAAGAAAAAGAAAGCAATTAGTTAATTTCAAAATATATAAAAAAAGAATACAACTTGGTTATAAAATTAATGAATCACTTAAGTCTGAAGAAAAGAAAACCTTTATAATCTGCGGTGACAACAAATAGTATAACGGCAAAAAACAAAGTTTAGTTCAATTTTAGCAATTAAATTAAAAATGCGAAGAAGTAATAACTTTTAAGCTTTTATAGTATTAATTCAAAAACCAAAGATTTCTTCTTGAAATCGTGATTACAGACGCTAATTACTTCGAGGCAATGAAATAAAGGCAAAGGAGCTAAGGCTTTAATGAAGGCTTCCTCTTTGCCTGTATGGTTGTTTATTTTATGTAGCATTGAAAGCGTAAAAGGAAATTTCAAGCTAGGTAAATAAACAACCTAACAGACACAAACACAATCTTAGGAAGTTCATCCTGTGGTTAATAAGTAAGATTCAATACTTTGACGTTGAGGAAAAAAGATGCACAAATATCCGACAGGCAGTGTATAATCGCACCTCATTAATTTTACTTTTTCTTTGAACAGATAATTGGCGGAAAATGCGTAGGGAAAGAAAGTACTTAATTTTGTAAAGCAAAAAAAAATTTTTTTTTTCTTCATAAAATCAATTTTCCCTGATTTTTTGTAATTTTTCAAAATTCCCTGATATTTCCCTGATTTTTCCCTGATTCATAAAGTTCCCTGACTTTTCCCTGATCTCCCTGATCTGTCGCCACCCTGAACTGACTTCAAAGGAGAGTGGCTTTAAATGACTTAATACAAAAAATAAAAGGAAAGCAAATCAAATCATTCAATAAAAAGAAACCATAAAATTAAGGGTGTAATTTTGGGGGACTCTATGGTAAGGGAGGTGGGTAACACAGTTGGGAGAGTAAAGCGTAAGGTGGCTAGGTGTTGTTTACCAGGGGCTAGGGTAAAAGACGTTAATATGGTTGCTGAAAAGAAGGGAGTATTGAATAAGGAGGACATGGTTACTTTGTGGGTGGGAACAAATGATGTAGGCCACAGTAAAAATGAGGAGTTTTCTAGGGAATGGGAATCCCTGTTGGATAAAGCAACCAGCTTTTCGTCGAATGTCCAAGTGGTTGGTTTGCTTCCCAGGTATGGAGTGCATAGGAGCTGGCTAAATCAATGTGCGAGGTGTATGAACTTGCTACTGAAGTCAATTTGCGAAAAGCGCAGTATCAGGTTCATTGATGTATGGAGTCATTGTAAACAGGATTGGATTGCTAGGGATGGCCTGCATCTGAGCTCTACAGGGGTCAAAATGGTTAGTGGATTAATTTTAAGGGCTTCGGAGTCAAAAAACTAAGTTGGAATGGGGGGCATGGTTCAAGCATCAGGTATCGAGAAAATGAAATTTTTTTGGGTATTGCTAGAAATGGAAATAAAGTGACGAACAAAAGTAGTAATGTTAACAATTGTAATTTAGGAAATTTCAGGGTGTTAAATAAAAGCAACTTAGGCATGCTTAAAGTTTTCTATACCAATGCTCGCAGTATTAGGAACAAGATGGATGAATTGAAAAGCATAGTTATGGATGAGAAGTTGGATGTTATTGGAATTACAGAGACATGGGCTACCGAATCTGATGCAGAGTTATTACATATTGCTGGGTATAATTTGTTCAGACAGGATAGAGTAGGTAAAAGAGGTGGTGGGGTTTTATTTTATGTTAGAGACAATTTTATTTGCAATGAATTGGTCATAAATGATAAGCCTACTGATATTGATATGGTTTGGCTGGAGTTGATGAGCAGTAAGGGCAAAAAGCTACGCTTTGGAAACATTTATAGGCCACCTAATTCAAACCAGGGACAAGATGAACAGATGTACCGTATTATTAGTGACATGTCCAGTAAGGGATCCGTTATCATAATGGGGGATTTCAATTTTCCGGGTATTGATTGGAATAATTTTTATCCTGGTAATGGCAAAGAAGAGGAATTTTTAAAAGTAATTGGTGACTGTTTCTTAGATCAAGTTGTAACTCAGGGAACTCGAGAGGAGGCCATTTTGGATCTTGTTTTTTGTGGCATAGGTAGTTTTGTTCAGGGGTTGAGTGTAGGGGAGCATATTGGAGATAGTGATCATAACAGCATTAGGTTCCGGGTTAAATTTGAAGTGTGCAAAGATGATAATTTTAGGTTTGTGCCCAACTTCAGAAACACCGATTTTGTTGCACTTAGACAGAGCTTGAAAGAGGTTTTTTCGTCAGGGTTGGAAAATAGCGACGTAGATCAGCAGTGGACGGAATTTAAGGATAAACTTGCTAAAACCGTTGGGGACTATGTTCCATTTAGGAGAAAAGGTGTTAGTACCAATATTTGGCCTATGTGGTTCTCCAGGAAGACTAAAGAAGCTCTTAATTATAAGCAAGCCACTTTTCGTAAGTTTAAAGAAACTGGTCAGAGTGCGGAGAGGCTCCAGTATGGTAAGGCAAGGCGAAATTTTAAGTATTTGGTACGGATTCAGAAAAGGGAATTGGAGCAAAGGCTGGCAGATGACATTGATGGGAACCCTAAGAGGTTTTTTGCTTACGCTAATTCTGGGAAAGCTCGAAACAGTCAAATTGGGCCTTTGGTTGATGAGTATGGAAATTTAATCCAAAACGATAGGGATATTGCAAATGTTCTAAATAACTTTTTTTCCAGTGTGTTTAACGATAACTGTATCTCAACAGTTGACACTAACAAGACACAAGCTATTATACAGCTTGAGGATTTTGTATTTTCCAGGGAGGAGGTTTTATTTCATTTGAAAAAGATTAAAGCAACTAAAGCTCCGGGACCAGATAATATCTATCCAAAAATTTTAGTTGAATGTGCAGAGGAATTAGTGGATGTTATTTTGAATATTTTCAATGCTTCTTATAACTCGGGGACGGTGCCAGAGGACTGGAAGCTGGCTAACATAACGCCACTCTTTAAGAAGGGGTCTAAAGGTATTGCTGGGAATTATAGACCTGTAAGTTTGACTTCGGTGATTTGTAAGATTTTTGAAACTTTGATCAAAATTAAGATCATGATGTTCTTAGAGACTAATAGTCTGTTGACTAGTTTGCAGTATGGTTTCAGGAAAGGTAAATCCTGTACTACTAATTTATTCCATTTCTACGACAAGGTTACCTCAGCTTTAGATAACAAAAAATGTGTGGATGTTGTTTATATTGATTTTCAAAAAGCTTTTGACAAGGTACCGCATGTTGCTCTTCTCAGCAAGTTAGCTGACATTGGAATAGGAGGAAAAACTTTACTTTGGGTTAGAAATTGGCTTACTGGTAGGAAGCAAAGAGTAGTTGTGAGAGGAAATCATTCTAATTGGAGTGATGTTTTAAGTGGGGTTCCTCAGGGATCAGTTTTAGGGCCTCTTTTGTTTATTATATTTATGAATGACATCAATGAAAATATTTCTGGAAGCATGAATTGTTTTGCTGACGATGTAAAAGTTATGGGGATTGTCGAAAATGAAGAACAAGTAAAACAGCTGCAAGAGGATTTAGATCATATTACTAAGTGGGCAGATAAATGGGGTATGGCAGTTAATGTAGGAAAATGTCAAGTGTTACACTTAGGTCATGGAAATAAGCGTATGAGATATCATTTACAGGGTTCAGTCATAAATCAGGCAGAAAATGTTATGGATCTGGGTGTCTTTATAAATCAGGACTTCAAGTTTAGTCAACAGTGCAGTATTGCTAGTAACAAAGCCAACAAAATACTTGGGTTCATCAATAGATCTATTTCAAACAAATCTAAGAAAGTTCTTCTGCCTTTATATAGGAGTTTAGTAAGACCTCATTTGGAGTATGCTGTTCAGTTTTGGTCGCCTTATCTGAAGAAAGATATTTTTGTATTGGAAAGGGTTCAAAGAAGGGTAACTAAATTAGTAAGGGGACTCTCAGATTTAGATTATGATACCAGACTTAATAGGCTTAACATGTATAGCCTGGAGCAAAGGAGAGTCAGAGGGGACATGATTCAGTTATTTAAATTTATCAAAATGAAAGATGTAAATGGATTAAATTTTTGCGGGGAAAGCAGGACAAGGGGTCATTGTTTTAAGCTATTTAAATCTCAGGCTAACTTGGAAATCAGGAAAAACTACTACTTTAGCAGGGTCGTGGGCACTTGGAATAGCTTACCGGAAGAGGCGGTAATGAGCAAGGGAGTGGATAGCTTTAAGAGGGCCATTGATCTTCATTGGGGACTAATTAATTGACTAGGACCAGCCTAGCTGGGCCCAGAGCCTGTTGCTGGTCGTCACATTTGTATTTGTATATTTGTATTTGTATAAGTTTCGCTTCAGCATTTATTAAACATATAATTTATATTATTCAATCACATTTTTTAGTATTGTTTTTTTTTTCTCTTTTTTTACCCTTGTTGAAAAATTATCAGTATTCTTTCTTTTTTCTTAGTAAATACAAAGCATAAATATTAAATCGAAAGTCTTGACAATAGAGAATAACTGAGAAAACCTATTTGAAAAATCAGACTTAAACAAAATAATAATTGTACTTACAATGCAAAAATAAATTGTTGAAGTATGAAACTGAAAATATCATTTCATATGCCTGAAAATGTTCATAATTTTTTCTTTCTTGTTTTTATTTATTTTTATTTTTTTAGCAAGCTCTGAAAATATTCCATGACATGTCTATGGGAGGTAAAAAATGTAGTGTTAAATCAAGTTATTAAAAATAGCTTCAATGCTTTTTGCAAAAATTATGAAAATAATTTTTTTCTACTCTTAAAATATTACTTAGAATTTTTTTTATTTTTTTTCTGAAATCCTCATACTTTCATTAATATTACTGTAAATTTTCATAAAAATTGGCTGAAAAATAAATAAAATACAAATTATTTTCAATCAACAAACAGAATCGTCATACTTTGGAAAATACTAAGCATTCAAAATTTCGAATGGCTCTAAAATGAAAACTAAACCAAATTGAGGAAGAAAAAATTGATGTGGATACTTTTCTACATTAAAGGACTAAACTCACCAAGTTTTATCAAAATCCGTGTCGGTGGGTGTCAAAATGCCGTTTTTTTTGGTTGAATTTACATGGAATGACCCTGCTTTAATAAAATCAATCTCGCCATTACATAAAATAAAGCTTTTGGAAAGCATCTGCTTTTAAAAGCTTTATTTTTTCTGGAACTAGCCATAATAAGGGTTGAAACCTAATAAAAAAGACTTTCGGAGATTCTCTGAGACGCACCAAAAAAGGAAATGTTTAGAAATGTTTACACAGACCAAGTTCACTTCGCATTTGCGCAGCAAAAATAGAACCCAAACTAACCATTTCGGTGCAAACACAAAGTGAAACCATAAACGCAAACCAAAACTTTTCACTATTCAGTACTCAAAGAAGACATCGAGGCACGCCTCCTTAACCCATCACACCTTTTTCAAATCGAACCGCTTGTGGCTGCTTAGCCGCGGTTTTCGAGATCAGTAAAAGTAAAACAAGCAAGTAACGCACCCGGCTAGAGATGAGCATGAGATTCCATGAGATTCAAAGACTCCAGATGATGTTACTTGATAAACACAGAAGACAACTTGCATTCAATGACCGCTCACTCAACAAAGTGTGCAGAAAGGAATTGCGCAGCTGAACTTCAGTCGAACAACGCTCTATGGCCAGAAACCAGGGTTGATAAAAAACCGGTTTTTTTTTTTCAAAAAAACCAAAAAAACCTCCGGGTTTTTTGGTTTAAATCGGGTTTTTTTTGGTTTAAATACTATTTGCGAGAAAAACAATTAATTTTCGGAAGGTAATTAAGGTTCCATGTAATTAACAGTTATTCAATAGTCACATTATACCTAATTTCTTGATTAATTAAAGAGATAAGAACAAAATCTTGTAACTAAATTAAATGATTAAAATAGCTTTCTGCGGGGAAATATTGATTGAAATGTTTGACTTGATTAACATATTAGTATGCATGTATATATAGGCCCTTTTATGATACGAAATACTTCAAGAAGTGGTTGTGATGCGGGTTAAGATAAAATATAATGAAGATCCAAGAAAAAAACTTTATAAAACCAACAATAATATGAATAAAATTATCGAATAAAGGTAAAAGTTATATTTTTAAGCATAATCTTAACAAAAGAACAATTTTCATATTTTTTCTTTCTGATCTTACATAAGGCTGATTTTTATATACACAATGTCGCAAATATTGAAGTAAAGCAAATGTACAACAGTACATGATTGAACAGTCAAACAATCGATTGCTGTTGTACTGACAAAGTTTTAAAAAAAAAGTGCTGCTCTATATTCGACTCCGTTCTTATTTTGGAAAGACTTGGAAAAGATAGACTATCGCTAAAACAAAGAACCAAATCAAAAATACAAAAATTGGTGTAACATGGCTTAAATTACAGCTTATTTACTGGCATACATGTTGCATCCAGCATTGAAGTTTAAAAAATATCAAATGCAAACTCTTTAGAACAAATAAATGTGCAGCAAATTCTATTTCAAGAAATTTTTTTTGCCAAAAACGTTATATCTTCTGCAACAGTGACTGAGTGGTGGAAAAGTCAGGAAAAAGAATTTGAAAAATGCAATGCAACCGTCTTTAAACGTCTTCAACATTACTAAAACCAGCTTCAGAAAAGTGCAGTGCATATATTTTCGTCATTTAGATATCATTCATAACTCAAAAATTGATTAGGCTCTGGAAAAGCTTCAAAACTTGCATTTTGTTCAAAGTACTAAATAACATAAAAATAATATTAATTTATAATGTAAAAGTTGCTATGTATTTATGCATATGTTATTGTGGTGTAAAGTTGATTTTATGTAATTGTAAAAAGATTTATACATATTTCTGAAATGAGTTGAATACATTACATATACAGGGTGTCCGAAAAGTCCTCGACACATAACAATGGTATTTTAGGTTAAATGTGTCAAGGACTTTTCGGACACCCTGTATATTTATTTATAAATGTAATTTTACAGTTTTTGTAACAGATTAAACATATTTTGCTTTAAACCAAAAGAACCGTTATTTTCTCCAACAGTCATTAAAAAAAAATTCATTTAGTTGAAAGCCTTGAACAAAAAGACTAGCTTTGAAGCTTTTTCCAATCCTAGTTTGTTTCTTATTCAATATGTGTGGGGAAATCAATGTAAACCTGTAAAATGGATTTTTTTGGGGGCTTTAAAAAAAAAAAAAAAACATTTTTTAAAAAAAACGTATGGTTTTTTAAAAAAACCAATTGGTTTAAGCCAACGTGGTTTAAACCAACCAACCCTGCCAGAAACACAATAGGAAACAAAATAGTGTTTAGACGAGACTTGCAGAAAATGCGTTCGACGGTCGAAAGGGGATAGAAAGACTGGTTCTGCTTATAGGGTGCAATTGCAGGCAATGAAAAAAATTCCCTGATTTCCCGGCAGCATAGCTATTTTTCTTAAACAACAACAAGTTGGGCGGGGGGGGGGGGGGGGATATTTAATGTTACTTTTTTAATTAATTTCACTGTTAAAGTTATCATTCAGATACTTTTCAAGGATTTAATTATTTAAAAAAAAATATCCTACGACACATTTCAAAAAAGGTGAGAAAAGTGACAAAAGTTGCAAAAGGTGACTAAAAGTAACCAGATTTTCAAAAGGTGACTAAAGGTGAGAAAGGTGACTGACTCCTCGTCCTGTCTTAACTAACTTTAGTTTTAAACTCGAATATACTACTTGTATTGATCACATGGGGAGGGGGGTGACCTTACATCAGTATTCAAATAGAAGCAAAGAGCGTGAAAAGTTAAGAAGGTTCCCTGTACTAAAGAAATATACTTCTAAAAAATATTACACACCTATATAAATACTTTATTTTTCCCAAAGCTGGGAGGAAAGACAAAATTACCTTTCCTGCTTTCCATAACTAACACTGCCAGCGAAAGGTAAAGGAGAGTAACTGCAAATTTTTCTTTTTTTTTGCTTTTCTGTCATTTATTATGCCGTATTAAGCACAAAAGTCGTATCTGAACTTTTTATCAAAATTGATCTACCAAAACCAAGTGGTTTTTGTCACGTATTTCACAATGTTTTAGGTCATTTGTGAATAGGAAATATATATATATATTTTTTAATTCTGAAAAAAATTGCATTGGAATCAAGTACAGGGAGAAGCAAAACTTAAAACGGCAATTCCATATTTTGGATTCAGCTGCAGATTCGACTTTTTTGTGCTTAGAACGGCAGTACTGTACTTTAGCTTTATTGTACAATCCTGCATATTTTGTTGTTGTTGAAAATAAAGCATGAAAAAAACATTACATTCCAACACTTCACTCATGATAGTGTGGAATCCAAAACATGTATCTTGAATTATCTCAAAAACTCATTTTGGCATATTCTACTCTTTATCTTCCCACAATAGAACAGATTTGGATGGTTTTGAAATTCTGATGATAGATTTGTAATAATGATTGTGATTATAAATATGACCTACCACAAAACTGCAAATTAAGGGAAGCTTGTGTGTAAAAAACCCATGAGTGTCTTTACTAAGTGCCAAATTTTGGTGAATATATTTTCTCGTTAATCAACAGTATTGCATTTATACATTTAATGCTAGAAAATAAAATTCCAGCACCATAAACAGAAATAATTTAGAGGAATGAAATGCAGGCAAAACTCTTATCTGGTTTCATTCATTTGATCAAATGTTCACATTTCATGTTAAAAGGTTGTATGAATAATGCAATTTCCAATATAAAATAGTGTGGCATCAATATCCAGTAGCTGCCAAGATTTTAAAAAGCAAATAAGCAAATGTGCATGGTTTGTTACAAGCGCTATACTAAAAATAAAAAGTCTATAAGATGTTTAATTAACATAGAAAGCCACAAACATTATCTTTACGTGTAAACAATATCACAAGAATGTGATATATTCTATAAGATAAGATGGGGGAAACAAGGAGGTTATATTTTCTTTTAAAGTTCAGTTACCTCATTGCCTTTCTTTTCACAGCTAAAATGATTGGCTGTCTGCAAGTTTTTAATAAAATTGAACAGAGAAGAAATTTTATGGCTTAAAAATTTTGTTTTATTTTTCTCTTGCTAACTTTTCTGATAAGAACAGAACTGAACAGTTTCCCTTTGCCAACATCCCCACCCTTTTCACAGGCAAAGGAAATCACTAAATGCTCAACTAATAAAATAATTCAGCTCTTCTTACTTCACTCTTTTACCTCTCTCTAAGGGGAAAAGGGAACCTATGACATGCCAAACAATGAAAGTTTTGCAAATGCCAACAAAAGGGGCTTGCTTTTAGGAACTCTTTCTTTGCTTTTATTGTTGAAATTTCACTTGACTGAACAAAAAACAGAATTTAACATGGCTAGTGAAAACAAACACAAATGAACACAACAAACCATGTTACTGATATCAAAAATGGATTTTTTTTAACCATATTAATGCCTAAGCTTTCTTGACTTTGCAATTCTAATAACATTATCCACTATTACATTAAGCAGCAACCTACTGTATTATTTATGTTTAAGAACTTTAAACATCAAAGTTTATAAAATATGAATCAAATATACACATCCACACAGATAGAGCAAAAACTAGAAAAAAAAATGATAAAACATAATTAAAAATATACAAAATAAAAGAAAAACCTTTTTTTCCGTTCTAATGATTTTATAGTAGCTGCAGACAGTTTTTTCTTTTTATTTGGCAAATTTGATGGTACTACTGGGAGCACCTGAATAAAAGAAAAAAAATATCTCTTGAGACAAAAAATCTCTGAGGAATTTAAAATGAAAGTAATAACTCAAATATTTCAGAGAAATAAGTCTTAATGCTATTTAAACTTTATATTGCACTAAACATGCGTAGCTGATCATTACATCTTAAAATATTTCACACTCCTAAACAAGAAAGGCATTCGTAAAAATGCTAATATTTGGCTAAGTGCTTTCATTCAGAACATTTGCTGTCCACCCCTTAATAATTACTTAAAAAAAATAGTAATTGATATTTTAAACTTTTATTCTTATTCAGCTAAATCTAGGATGTTTAAAACATTAAACCATAGTAAATTGCCCTTAGAGGAAAACAAAAAATTTCAAGAAAAATTATGAAGCATTTTCTTGCTTAAGATGCACATTTACAATACATACACATTTACATTATATAATATGCACAAAGAAAAATATAAGGCAATGCTGAAAGTAATATCTAAATAACTCTAAATTTTCTGCTTGAGTTAACAATGATGATTGACGAATTAAGAAAATTAAAGTTACAAACTGTTAACTAACATTTACAAATCATACATCATTATTTCAACTTGAATTACTTGCTTGTATTATGAATTTTTACTTACATATTTCACATAATTTCTTCCAAAATTTTGAACCATATAATCAGATACATAATGATATTGTAATGTAAGTAAGTTATTTAAAGAATAATAATCAATTTGTTTGTAACAGAAATCAATGTTACGAATCAATGTTGACGAATTAAGAAAATTAAAGTTACAAACTGTTAACTAACATTTACAAATCATACATCATTATTTCAACTTGAATTACTTGCTTGTATTATGAATTTTTACTTACATATTTCACATAATTTCTTCCAAAATTTTGAACCATATAATCAGATACATAATGATATTGTAATGTATGTAAGTTATTTAAAGAATAATAATCAATTTGTTTGTAACAGAAATCAATGTTTTTACAATCAAGCTAGATTTTGAAACATTGTATTTTATTTCTTTCTGAAACCTTATTTTTTTGTTTTTTGAATTTTTGGGCTATACAATTAGTTATTCTACAGTTTTAAAAGCAATCGTTTTGCAGAAATTTCAGACAATCTTTTGAGATTCTTTTAAGCACACTATATGAGTAAAAATATCACTAATGAATAGGAACATTTCAAAAGTAATATTAAAATACATAAAGCAATCAACAAAAAAAAATATGCAGTAAGAATTATACAAATTTATCATAAAAAATCAAAACATATTGTTCAAAAATTGAAATATTAAAAAAGGGGGAAAAAAAGGAAAAAACATTTTTTAACCAAGCAAAATGAAAATCAAACAGGTATTCCAAATTCATTCATTTACATAACTTAGGTATGATCCTGTCTATCAGTATAGCCTCAGAATGGGTATAAAAAAAATTTAAAAAAAAGAAGAAAAGAAAAGAAAGAGTTAATTTACTAACATAAAAGGCAGAATGACCACAGATAAAATTTATGTCCAGCCAGCCATATTAACCACATGAGAAAAAGAGCAGTTAATGATCATAATTAGGCAGTTAATGATCATAAAGAAATAGAATTTACTTTTGACATGGCCTCAGATTCTGGGGATAAAGGTATAATTTCAGTTCCAACTAATTTAGAAGCTTCAAATAAATTTCTTTTTATGCAGACAAATCCAGCCTTTTTATTAATACAATAATACCGGGATTAATTGTATCAAAATTTGGAATGAGTTTCAAGCCTTTTCGAAGCCTGGCTAGTTTCCAACCCTTGGCTGTTATTAGGGAGATAGCATGACATCAAACATAACGTTTGCTTATTTAAAGAATAATTAAAAGATCATTCCAAAGGCAAAAAAAAAAAAAAAAAAAAAAGACAAGAAAAGAAAAGAAAAAATAATCTTTCATTGTTTAAAAAAGGAAATATTAGATTTCAAGAAAATATTTTTCAAAAAATACAAGTAAAGTATCTTACGGAAGGAACAGCAACAGCAGTTGGCTCAGTAGGATTCTGCTTTAGCAACAAGGTTCTGTTCTCAGCAATAATATTCATTCGCTCTTTAACACTTATCGTGCAAAAAATATCATATATATTGTGAAATGTAGTCATCAACTTGAAAAGAAGAGCAGATTGGTTAAAGATGAGCAAACATAACGTTTAAATTCTTTAAACAAATTTGAGCAACACTTTCAAAAGTTAAACATACTACTTTATAATAGTTGAGCTAACATCTAATGCATTAAAAATAATTTGCCATCTTAATCATTATATATGTAATGAATTAGAATGATACAACCTGAAGGATATATATAAATTGTGTGAACATACTTATCTAAACATTTAAATTCTTAAACTTGGGGGGTAACATATATTTAACTGCATTTGAGGCAGTGAAAGCAAAAGAATGTTATAAGTGGACTTAATTTTTATATATTGATTAAGACATGCAAAATTAAAATATTTGGTAGGATTTTATTGATTTTTCCCCCCACTTAAAAATCTTGATGTATAGCAGCACATGCCAGGCTACTATTACAATCTTTCTTCTCTAAACAGGTGAGAGTTTCTTCTACCTTTTGAACAGGTTATCTCCAAATTCTTACAACCTTATGTATTTCACTGCATATATTTGAAATAAAAATAGCAAGCTCATGTTTCTAGCTTAAAGCTATGTGGTGCAGCTAGATTGTCACATATTTTTCTATATTACATAGTAGGGCTGGGCAATGTAGGAATTTCTACATAAGGATGGATTACCAAACTTACATCCCAATGCAATGTTGCGATGCATCGCCATGTAATTCAAGCAGTTTCAACTTAAAAAATAACATTACTACATAATCACTCATTATTAAAAAATTTAACTCTTGTATTCAAAAGTGAAGTAATAAAAAAATAAAACAATTTAATGAATTGACATGAAAATTATTTGCAACAGGCTTATTATGCATTAGGGGCGTATTTTAGTAAGGCTCCAGGCAATGATTCTCAAAATGTGCACCTTTTAGAGGAGCTATGAAACCTCTTTAGGAGCGCCGCCAAATTTTGCAATAACGTAGCAAATAATTAGGGACTTATTAACAATGAAACTTTTCAATATTTTGCTGTGCTCCAAGATGGCAAAATCTTGCATTAGAGAATCTGCTCTATTCACTGCATTTAAAAGAATGTTTAAGAACTTCCCAAGCAAAACCTCAGCCGACATCTGCGAGTGCTTTGGGATCTATCATGCATTAGGGGCGTGATTCAGTAGGGGTTCGGACACAAGGTTCAAAACCAAAAGGTCCGTGGACAGAATATACACGTACGTCCAGGCGGACATATGGTCTGATGGACATAAGTTCCACGAATAAATGGTCCAGATTTTTACAGCTAAGACATAAGGTCATGTTTTCTGAAAAGGCTGGGCATAAGGTCTGGATTTTGAAGTTTATCCTTTGACTCCCACTAATTTCGTTAAGTATTAAATTGATTTAAAATTGATTTAGTGACTCGACAGGCAATTTCCCCAAAAAATTTTTTACCCCCTTGGAGAGCCATAATTCACCTACAGGGGCGCTGTGAGGATATAGTAATAGTTTAGCAAGTAATTATTATTTATGACATTTTGAATAATTATACATTTTTGTGTCCAGTTTTTGAACTTCTGCAGTTTGCACTTGGATCCCCCCACCCGCTCGAGGACTGAGTATAATATTTTTTTTGAAAAATATTCCATATAATTAAAGAGAAGAAATGAATGCTCCTCGAGGAAAGGAAGTAATTTTAATTGAAAAAACATAGAATGTTGAGAAAAAAATCTTTATTTCTTTTAAAAAGAACCCCTAAAATTAAATTTTTTGATCATTACAGATTATTGCTCAGTTAATCACACCCCACACTTCATATTTCGTTCATCCCCACTTCTCCTTTTTCTTTTCTTTTTCCTAAACGGTCCAAAAATAAGAAAATCATTAAAATGCTCCACTTCAGAAGCCTCCACCCTCGGTCAAAACCATTAAAGGGCATTTCAAATCTCGTTTCCAGTGGTTCAATTTTGAAACATTTCCAGGGAAAGAACTACCAAACACCTCGCCTTCTGACACCATCAAAAATCATTTAAGACTTTTTTTGGAACTACAATTTAAAAAAATTGCAGAGCCCTAGCGTAACCAAATATGGTGTACAGTCACGTTTTTAGGACTTCCATTTCAGAAACTTCTGAACCAGGGGCGGCATTTCAGCATTTCATTTGGGGGGGGGGAGTTTCTTAAATATGAATTAACTCAGTATGGAACAAAACACATACTATTGGTAACAGCTAGTAATCATAATAGAGGGGGAGACTGTATAGTAACAGAGCCTCCAGAAGATATATTTGTTGATATAAGATTTTTTTTCTTTCAAAAATAATATGTATTTATTAAGAGTATCTATGAAAGCATAAAATGCATTGAGCAGCTGAAATGTGTTTCTAGCAGAAAAAAGTGATGAATACTCATTAAATAGACACACTTAAAACATGAGTGTAACAATGAATGTAAAATACCAGGGCATTTTTCTGCGAAAATCATGCAGCCACACCACTTCACGGGCCTCTCATAACCATCGTTACACAGAGCACACAAGAACGAGATATTTAGCCTATATGACGAAATTACGTTTTTAGTTAAAAGTAACCCTGATTCCTCATCAGTTTTTATTTCCTTCTACAAGCGAGCTGATGTGTGCGTCACATGACTTCCTTTTACTCCAATTTAATGTCATTTCCCCATTACCGGCCATTTTAATGTGATTCAATAGTTTACTTTCTAAATATCACCAACAGTGGCCAAATTAAAACGGATTTTTAAAAAAAATTGCCAAACTTGTCGCCAAGTTGACGACAAAACTCGGCGACCAAAATATAGGAAATATATCGCAAAGTGTCCGCCAAATGATAAGACCACTTGAGTTTACATCGAAATTAACAATGATTTCCTCCCAAAAAGGGGCAAAAGACCCCTTTAGAAACACTCGAATGCAACCAAAAGGGGAGGTGCACAACTAGACCCCACTAGGTGTCTACGTACCAAATTTCAACTTTCTAGGACATACCGTTCTTGAGTTATGCGACATATATACGCACATACATACGTACATACAGATGTCACAAGAAAACTCTTTGTAATTAATTCGGGAATCATCAAAATGGATATTTCGCGTGTCTAGACCTTCTTCAGCACTTATCGACCTGTGGTTGAGTCGAAAAAAAAACTCAACATTCATTCGGGGGTGAGTAAAATGGAAATTAAGGTCGATCTTTGAGTGAATTTTTTTTTGCGAATACAATACTTCCTTTTTTGTAAAAGGAAGTAAAAAGGAAGAATAGTATTCGCGAAAAAATTTTCACTCAAAAACCGCCCTTAATTTCCATTTTACTCACCCCCGAATAAATGTGGAGTTTTTTTTCGACTCAACCACACGTGGACAAGTGCCTAAGAATGTATAGACACGCGAAATATCCATTTTGACAATTCCCGAGTTAATTATAACGAGTTTTCTCGTGACGTCTGTATGTACGTATGTATGTCGCATAACTCAAGAACGGTATGTCCTAGAAAGTTAAAATTTGGTATGTAGACTCTTAGTGGGGTCTTGTTGTGCACCTTCTCTTTTGGTTGCATTTGGGTGTTTCTAAAGGGGTCTTTTGCCCCTTTTTTTGGGGGGGGAATCATTGTTAATTTCAATGTAAATTCGAATGGTGTTAAAGCTTGATGAATTTCTAATAATTCAAAAAGCGGAAAACACTTGCTCATGTCTGGAAATGGGTCAAGTTTCATCAACCATTATGGATAACAAGCAAGATTGTTTTTCTTGAACATTGATTAGCGATTTACGTAAATTAAATTTGCTAATTTTTATCATTCCGCTCAAAAAATTTGGGGGTGCAGCCGCCCCCTCTCGATCCCTCTATTTGCCGCCCCTGTTCTGGACAAAGGCCTCACGCCTCAAACCCTTCCTTCTAATATCATCCAAATTGTCAAAAAAAAAAATGGATTTTTTAAAAACGAGAATTTGTTTAGTTGCTTAGCATGCAGTCCTTTTTGAATTGAGCGAGACGATGCTCCCATATGAAATCTGAAAATGAAAAACTATAATTTCAAAAAAATTAAGGTGAGACCTTCAAACCCTCATCCTTGTCCCTGAATATCGCTTAAAAAATTCGCTTTTTAGAACTTCTTTTTCAAAATGTTTTTTGGATGTGCCATAATCATCAAAGTTTGTCGGAAACTGCTTTTTGGAACTTCAATGTCGAAAAATTGGGGTGAGAGGTGATTGATTTCACTCTATTTCGAAAAGAAAAACAAACAAAAACAAAAAATCATCGAAGACAGCACTGAAGTCCCATCCCTTATTCTAACGTTGACACATATTGCCTATAATGGCAGTTTTAAGACTTCAGTTTCTTAAAAATTCCTCAGAAGACTTCCTTGAAACTTTCCACCATCTAAACCTTCACAGTCTAAAACTGTGTTCTTAGGACTACAATTTAAAAATTTTTTACGGGGGAGAGCCCCGGGACCCCCTGGACGATATGGAAAATTTCAAGGGTGCCCCGCTCCCCCTAAAAATATTTTGGGATTGTGCCACTGTCAGACAGTGCAGCAAGCTGTAGCCGGACTTAGGAACAATGAATTGATGAATATATAAAGACAAACAGCGAAACAACTGCTTTCAATCATAAACATGTTAGGGGGAAGGCGGGGCGAGGTTTTATTTTTGGAAGAACGTTTCATATTAAAAAAATTATCAAAAAGAAGGGAAATAAACTGTATTTCTAAAGCAAAAATTAAAACATGTAATGTTTGAATGTTTCTTTTTTTTTTCTTAAATTTTTTCTTTATTATTATTTTTTTTACCGTGGAGAGGGGCGGCACTTTGGAGATTTGTCCGGGGCGGCAAAACTGCTAGAGCTGGCCTTGAAACTTGGTGACCCTATTTAAGCAAGCAACCTTAAAACTTTGATTAAAATAAAAGGATTGCTGTGATTCATCACACCATTTCATACCAGAGCTGTTAAACATGTTGATTCGGCTAAATAATACAATTGCTTCTCCATGTCCTCTCACATCATGCTAAATTTGATGTCTCTCTACCAATTCATACCAGTGTGGAGAAATCGGAGATGAAATAGGGAGCAACAGGATCATGGATCGGTGTTCCATACATTGGCGTGGTGCCAATGCATTGGTTTATAGAAAAATTCTAAATGGGTGTAATGATAAGGGTGTATATGAGTGCTTCACTATGCATCACGCAACCCTACTACATAGTATACATTGAATTTAAGACACTTACTTGATTCTAAAACACTTATATATAAATAAAGATGCTTAATTGTGCTAATCCTACATTTAACCCTTAACTGGGAATATTTTTAGGTTGATTGAGTAGTTTTCCCAATAGCTTTTTGTTTTGTGACCTTGATCAACCCCCTTGCTTAACAGTATCTTTTGGCAAGTGCATATGGTTTAAATTCCATGGCATTCTTCAGGAGCAGTCTGTGGGACTTCCCCTCCCATTCAATGTTACAATTTTCCACAGTAGTAGACATGGACCTTAATGTTCGGACCACAGAGATGGATTAATTTATTTTATCCGCATGATGCAGAAAAGATGCAAAATATTCCAGATGAGGCTGAGGGTTGTTTGAAAAGCTCGCAAAAGTTGTGCAATGAATGTTCCAAGAACAATGAAAGCTGAATTTTTTCTGGAAATACGAAGCTATATAGTAATAGATAAAGTGCTGTATGAAGAAAAATGATGTTTTCTGAGCCATTAGTATTTCTTGAAAAATAATGCATGGAAATAAAAAACAAGGACAAAGTATGTATAAATTTATACTTTTTTCATGGGCCTGTGTTGCGAGAACTCAAGTTATAATACGCAAACACCTCTGTTCCTTTGCACATGTTATAAGTGAATTAGACTAGTTTGTTCGTTCAACCATTTTGAAATAGATAACTTTTAATACAATTTATTTAACTAAAACAAAGTCAGAGCAACTTTGAAAATAAAAGTTTACTTTGTTTGGTGTGGATAAATTTAAGATAAAGAATGGATAGGAAAATGATGCTATATAACAAGTGTCTTTGTCACTTGTTGATAGAAGGTTTTAGTTTGTTTTTAACCTCCCTACAGACTCACTCTTTAAAAACAGATGTTTTGAAAATAACGAGAGGTATACAAGTGCAGTGTAAACAGTTAACTGATGCAGAACTGAGAGAACCTCTGAATCAGTGATGCCTAAATCAATACTAATTAACATTAATTTCTCAACACTTTTGTTAAGAAATTTTGAAAATTGATGTCAATTTTCAAAATTTCATTGAGAACATTTGAGAGAGATGTGTATAAAAAGAGATTTATGAGAGATTACCGCAATATATATTTTTCCATTACAGTAGACCCCATTTTTACATTGGGGCCATGTTCCACGGAAATGCCGCGTAAATAGAAACCGCCTAAATTGAGACCTAGTACTAGTGTTAAAATAGGGGTTTGGTTCTGTAGATAACAAAATACTTCATTCTACTGATGACTAATTGTACCCTATTACCCTGCATTATCCGGCAAACCGAAAAGAGGCTAGGGTGACCGGCATGCAGGGAAATTCGAATTTTCCGGCATGCCGGATAATTCGATGTTTATTTTGTAACAAAACAAAAGTAAATTTCCTCATTCAGTTCCAATCAAAAAGCAAACCACTGTTAGGGAAAAATAAATAAATCCCGAAAGTAATCTTTTTTTTTTTTAAATGTGTATTACATATATGTGCATCTTATTTATGGTAGATCATTATTAATGGATTTAATTATATGCCAATAAAGTAATCAATTCAAAAGCAATCATCCTTAATGTAATTTGTTCATAATTGTTTTAAATAAACTATTTTAAGTTCCTTTAGTGAGGTAAGTTTAATTTTTATTTATTGAATAGCTATGGTAAATTCTTTAGCACTGGTTTAGGAGCGGTAACTTGCTGCTTAAATGTTTGCCTACATAGTTTTAATTTATTTTTTATGAAATTATTCCAAATTAAACAAAATTTTTCTTGTTAAAATAACAAATGACATTGTTACTAAATATTTTTATAAAGTTAAACTGTTTATTAATACTAATAAGATATGTATAGAACTTATATTCATTTTTAAGTTGAACATATATTTTTTATAGAATTTATTTTTTGTTCCCAATCTTGATTTTTCCGGCATGCCGGAAAGGACCAGGAAAGTGTTATTCAAAATCTGGTGACCCCCAAATTTTGCAGCATGCCGGAAAATATGGGGTAGTACAGTATAATAAGTTTAATGTGTACTTATATCAACTTTTATTCACAACATGCATAAAGAAAACATAAATTAATTTTGTGTCCTGTTTATAAAGAGGAGCTGGCAATGATAGTCTTTTGGCAGTCATTAAGAATTTTTCTCTGTAATTCTTTGCAGAGCAATAACGCAAACATGATCACTTCCGTCATTTTCATGATAGAATTCACTAACAAATCAGGAAGATCATTTGCTATTATCTGGGAATGGCTCAAAATTTTCAATGTGAACATTTTTGGTAGTGTTTCACCGACGTCAGTATCTGATCTGTATCTTCGTTGGTTTTGGCCTCCTTTGTCACTCCTAAAAGCTCTTCTTCCAGTGAGTTCTGAACTGTGTGAGTTCAATAACTTTTCTTCTGGAAAGAGTTCTGGAACCAATTGCATAAAATGTCTCCAGTGGCCCAAGCTGGATTATTAGCATGCCAAAATGCAGTTGATTAAGCGTAATCTGCAATCTTTAGGAGTTTGGATTTTGAAAGAGGGGAAAATTTTATCTGTTTACATAGCCACATCCGCATAAAACCGAAACTCATCCGTGTAAAATAAAATAAAGGTGTCAAATCTTGAACCGCATATTCTCAAAACCGTGTAAAATAAACCTGCGCAAAGGAGGGTCTACTGCACAAACTTTCACTACAAAAATTGAAAAACTCATAAAAAGTGCAAATAACTTAATTAATACTGCTAACAGTAACAGCAAATAACTAAATAGATACAGCAAAAAATTTGATTTTAAACTTGAAACTGAGAATCATCAGTATTAAAGTTAAAAAATTACTGTGCTTGCTCCTTTTTCAACTTTAATATATATGCTTCCTTTTACCCACAGTTTTAAGTGGAAATTCAATTCCTTACAGAGGAAATCAAGAGCACTGGAAGCAAAGAGGAAATTATTGTACTCATTTATTTCACATTTGATAGCAACAACTTACTTGGACAATTAATTGTCTGTGAAATTCCGCATCGTTCGGAGAAATGGAGTCAACTTTCAGAGTGAGATCTTCACTTAGCTTTCCAATTAATAAAGCAGTGTCCTAAAATTTAAATTTTTTAAAATCTATTTATGTCAGGGTATTATGATAAGAACATTTTTCTTATTATTAGCATAAATCAACCAAAGGAAATTTAATAACAAGGAGGGTATAAATAGATTACCTTAAGGGTTTTCATCAGGTTTTTAACACGTTCTGTTTTCAAAAGCCGTCGTGTTAAATGGCCTTTTACAAAAGCAGGTAATTTTTCAAACTTCTTCACTAGAGCAGGATTATCAGTCTGAAATAAATGAGATATTCCATTTATTTATGCTTCTTGAGAGTTGATTATGAATTAATGAATTAATAAAATTGAACATAAATGCTGAAAAAAAAAAGCAAAATAGATTACTAAATTAAAAACAAAGGCTTTATCAAAAAAATATGAAACACAGTTATGAATTTAAAAGTGAAAAAAAAGAAAGAAAGAAAAGAAAAGAAGAAAGAAAACTTCATTATCGACCTAGGGCTAAAATTCATTTTTAAAAGCATGCGGTGAGTAATACTCAATTCAATGTCTGAACCAGGGTTTGGACGATTCGTGCAACTTTTTTTAAAACCACACTTGATAAAAATTCCTTAGCATGCTGTTCCTTCTGCTTAACAATAGCTGACAAATATTAAAAGGATGTATAGAGATACTAGAGGATCCGACAGACTTTGTTCTGTTCAAACTTTGTAAATTAAAAAGTTGAAAAATTTTAATAAACTATCAAGTGTTTGAACCGTTTTGTTGAAAAAAATTAGTAAAAAGAAAATGTTTATGCTGCTTGGTGTCAGAATGAACATATTTATTACAACTTGATTTATCTAATGCCCACTGAGCAGTTGTTTCATCAAATATTTTTTCTTGCATAGTTGATGGTTTGTTCCTTCAACCATACTCAAAAGATAAAAAGTGTCCTCAGATATTAAGCTTAAAAAACTAGCTATCCATCTAGAACAAACGGGAAATCCTGCTGCAACATCCCCCATATGAAAAGGAATAAAACAAGCGAAAGAATATCGTTTAAAGAAATGATAAAAATAGAAACAGTTCCCTGAAGCGAAAATCACACATCCCCCTCTCCCCTCCTGATGTAAATTAACATTCTTCAATAGAATGGTTCAAAAAAAAAAAAAAAAAAAAATCAGCCAGAGTTCAGGACACCCCCTATTTTTTTTTTTTTTTTTTTTTTACACTCACTAATAGTATTATGCTGTAAAAGTTTTAGCTTCTTACTCAAATTTTAAAACAGTACTCAATGACCCCTTCATTTAACATTAGAGGAAAATGCCAAATTGAAAAATATTTAATTTCCCCAGCTGTTTTTTTTTTTTTTTTTTGTAAATAATTGTTTTGTTGCAGCATATGTGCATATTGCTAGTGTATATTGTAATATGTAGCATTGTTTTTTCAGTTTGATGTTTTTTAACAACCCTCCCCATACTATTGAAGTTTCGGGGAGGGGGTTGAACATTCTCTTTCAGTTGAAATAGGAGGCTAAAATTCTTCCAGTATATTGCTATCCACAAGTCTAAAAATATTGAGGGGAGTCCCGTCATCTAGGAGAAACTTTTTTTTTTACATGTATTTTTGAACCACCCTATTCTTCAACTAAAATGACTACACACTCTTTGAAAACAAAAAACAATTCTTTGCAATTTGAAATATTCCGCCAAACAAACAAAAAATACAATAAATTACATTAAAAGTAGTTTTAAAATGTGAACAAATGATCAAGCCACCACGTTACTGTTACCCAGCCGATCAGTGAGCAAAGCGAATTCCATCCGATTAGCAGTCCGATCTTTTGAACGAAAACTTTTAAAACTTCGTATATTGTTGAATTTGTTCTTTCCACCAAAGATAAAGATCTTTCACAGCACTGATCTTTTGTGTACAGAACTACCCTGTTGTAATTTATCTGGACGAAAATCAAATTTGCTTCCTCTTTAAATTCCACTATCTTTTCCTTTAATGATGTACTGATTAGTTCGTTAATCCTTAAAGTATTCTTGCAATTAGTGCCAAAACTCAGATGGATTTGAGCCGAGAAACAAATTTTGCTAGGTACGGTACTTTCTGATCATTTGAAAGCACCGATCCAGTCACATGGTTCAACTACGACGACAGAAAACACGTTTTGCGTGAACCTAGTGAAAGAAACCAGATTTCTTCCAGTACTTTACTTTAACATATATCAGGGGACCTAAAATCGTTGCTTTCAAGAAATGAAGGCTTCACTCTGTCTCTCTAGGTTTTATCTATTCTCAATTGACATATCACAGTAGGAAATTTCATTACAAAAAGCAGAGCTGGCTTTTTTATTGTCTTTTGGCAATGGGTTAAATATTTATTTGAGTTCTCGCTCAACAATAGGTTGAAATAAATATTAATCATTTGGGCAATATAACCATCCAATGTTTAAATTACTGACAAAAATGTTTCTGATTCGATTCATCGCGACTCTAAACCATTCTTGGATAAACTTAATTGCACACAAAAAATTTGATCAAAATCGGTTCAGCCGTTCAGAAGCCTTATGACTACAAACACACGCACAGAAGAAATATATATATTAAGATAGAAAAAGTATTGGATTCATGAAATTTTTGAACTTCGAAGGACTAGCAGGTTCTGAGGTGCGCTGATTCCACTATTTTTGGAAAATGTTTGCGTTACCATCTGTGTGTGCGTCGGTATGAACCCTGTTTAAACAATCTTCAAAATGCATGAATAAACTCAACCAAGCAATGTCTAAAAATTATTAATAATTGCCTATGAAATAAATCAATATTTTATCCAAAGTAAGCTTTTAAGCACAATGTTTAAAAGTTCTAAACAAAACAACAATCCGAAAAGATTAATAGTCAGAGTGTACAGCAAGTACTTACAATCACTCTCCCTTTATTCTTTGAAGCCAGTGCTGAGGTCTTCTTCAAGGTAGGTCTGGTTGCAACAGAAGGAAATTTGCTCTTGGATACATTTTTGAGATCATTCTCGGTACCATTTGACTTTAATGCAGATCTGCTTGTATTTTGTGATTCTTGCTGAGCTTTAACTTGGTCATTAGAATAAGTCCCAGACTCAAACTGATTACAATCCGATTTCATATTTAGACTTTCAACATGTCCATTGAGAACCGGTGGACTCGATGATAATTTAGAGCAACAAGAATAAGCACTCATAGAGTCACCATGTTCATTTATGTCAGAAAAAGCATCTGAATGGTTTTCATTTACAGTTTGGTATTTCAATTGGCTTTCTTGTTCTTTCTCTTTCTCACTATCCACACTAAAGCAATCTTCAGTTGGTTTCAATATGTTACTGGCATTAGGAACAGGATGACATTGCATATTAGTATCAATACTATCTGTTTCAGCAGAAATATTCTCAGGTGTGAAATTTCTTGTTAAAACTTCCCTAGCAAAACTTTCAGAATTGACAGCATCATTTTGTGAAAGCTTTGAAAATGTATAGCATAAAAGTTGATCACTGTACTCCTTTTCAGGATGACTATTTTGAGTTTCATCAGTCAGGTGCTTTATACTGACAGAAAATCCATCAGGAAAAGGTGCAGATAGATTTACGTCATTTTCACTTGCACATAAAGGAAGACAAAATGCACTGTTTTGCTCTAAAACAGAACTTTTATCCTGCTTGGAAATAATTTTTGATGCATTATGCCCGTCAAATTTTGAATTTTCAGGAATGCATTGCTTGGATTCAGTACCTGCATTGAATAGAAGGGAAAAAAAAAAGACAGTTTTAAAAAAAGCTTTCAAAACTCAAAATATTCATGTTCAAATATGGGTAATACATTGAATGATTTATCTTCATAATTAAAAATGTTTCATTGTTCATTGCATCTGAAGAAAAAAATGCAGTTTTCATGCAGAAAAAAAAAGTTAAGTTTACTGTATTGCAAATCAGGAAAATTGTAAAAAGATTCCAAATCTTTTGAAATAAAACCATGTGCATCACTTTGCATCCACCATTAAAGTATCAACTAAAAACGTATATTTCACAAAAAAAAAAAAAAAAAAGATCTTGTTTCAGGCAAATAAAAAACAAAATTTTAATTTGGAGGCTATGTAAGATGAGGATGAAGCAACAAATGCAGTGAGTGGAAAGTCATAATTTTCAGCTGAAGCAAACCCAGTGCTATCGTTGGAGGTGCAGGGGTTTGGGGGGGGGGGGGAGGCTGCTAAACAATATTTACAATATTTTTACACTAAAATGTTTTGGATTTAGTTTTTGTTGAAAAAAATGATGTAAATTTGTTTCAAACTACCTTTTCTTTTGGTGAATCTTCTTAAGGTGAGTTCCCCAAACATTTTTTTCCAACTACAGCACTGAGTATACTGATACCTGAACAGAAAATCTTAACTAAATTATAAGTATCTAACCAATATATATTTTTACATAAACAAAACACAAACTCCAAATGTGTATATACGGGGTAAACTCTGAGACTTTCAGCCCGATTTCGTTGAAATTTTTATTGTTTGTGCTAGCTAGGGCTGGGAAGGTTTGTTTGAAAAAAAAATCATGTTTTGAAAAAAATTTGATGAATAGTTCTTTCTTTATTCAAAATTTAAGTTTTAGACCAGCCAAAAATGGCTCTTCCAACAGGAAATAATTATTTCATCGTCTTGATTTTAATTTTATTGGAAAGAGCGGAAAAATGCTGTTTTAGAATATTTCCTACCTATGGTCCAAAGGAACAAAGATCCTTAATTGATGAGGGAAAAAGTTACATGATTTTAAGTAAGAGAAAAGCAATTTTTAATCTAACATTTGAATCACTGCCACTTTTGCTCAAATTTTGGACAAATAAAATTCTTCAACTGTTTTTAGGCTCCTCCGATAAAGGGAGATTTCAAAATTTCACTTGCTATTTAATGTCTATTTATTTGTTTGTGCAACCTACAGACATTCACTAAAGATTTTGTTTTGAATTTATAACTTAAAGTTTCATCACTGTTGTATTTAATGTTATTGGCAGAGCTTGCTTTAGAAAATGAAGGGTCCAATTGGAAAATTCTGCTGGGACCCTTTAATGGAAAGATTACATTTAGCTTGGGACACAAAAACAGAAGTAGAGTGAACTTTAAAAATGCAACATAAGTTTATAACGCTAATACATTCTTTATGTGCAATTTAGTGCTTAGCCAGAAAGGTTAAATACCTAATGCTACATGACCTTTGGTGACTTCAGCAGTTGGACAGAGGTGGGAAGTCAAAATTTGTACAACCCCATCAAGTTTTTCTTAATTCACCATAGCATGAACATAAAGGAATTATAAATAGGAAGTATAAAATAGGAATAATTATATGAAAAAATGTAAGAAGTAAAACTTTACTTACCAACAGAACTTTGAGCAAGATGCTTTAATTGCTCATAAATACTTAGTTCTTCTTTTTTGAGATCTTCTTGAAGTTGTAGCCACTGCCTATTTTGTTCTTCTAGAAGATTTTGAACTTTGACTTTTTGATTTTCTTGTATTAGTTGATAAGCTTTTGATAAAATGTCTTCACTGCTAGTTTCTACAAAATAACTTTCCATAGTTGCCCTGGAGCAAAAATGCAAACAAGTATAAAATATAAACTGGTGAAAAAAAAAAAAAACTGATACAACATGAAAAAAGCAGTTGTGATTTATTGTAGTAAAATATTATAAAAATGAATAAACAAAGAAAATAGAGCATAACTCCCTCACCCTCATTGAATAACAGGGTGTTTTTTTTAATTACTATTATTATCATTTTTTTTAATGTACTTATTATTTATAGAGCAATCACGATTACTTATTGTTTTCATTTGACCGTTTTTGATGTCCGTGCCTTTTTCAGATTGAACCAGAAGCCTCTGCAGCACCACCACCCACCGTCCACTGCAGGCAGCGTGGCTGCTCCGGTCCTGAACTATCCGCTTCTCCTGGTCGGAGGCATCCATGTCCTACACGCACGCTCACACACTCACACACGCCTATGTGCAAACACACAGGTCTACGCACACACACAAGCCTACACACTTACACACAAAACTATACAGACATAACCGCCCAGGAGGAGAGGCATGCTTGGGGGGGGGGGAGACAGGAGCCGTTTCTAGAAACAATAACTCCAATGAGTAGGGGTCCTGTTTCAGTTCGTGATTGCGAAAAACATAATTTGAATTCAAAATTTCAGAATTCAAATTAATTTTCTTTTTTATTTTTTAATTCGACTTTTATTCATCTTATAAGCGCTTGAATTGCTTGAAGACGAATCTTTCACGCACGCATTTTATAATGAAAAGGATAGATGTTAAAACTTTTTTTAAATCAATAAACATTTAATGGTAGATTAATAAAAAATAATTCTGAATAAATAAAATAATGCTATAAAAACATATGGATAATTTCAATTGGATACGTATAAACTTTTAGCAGAAAATTTTGCTTAACTTTAAAGTTTAAAGCCCTTATATCTAAACAACATTTCAGACATTACACTAAGTTTGTGTGACCGGACTGGGAAATCATGTTTTTTTAAACCAAATTAAATCTTAAATAATCAGACTTTAAAGTCTAATCCATATATCTAAATGGTAAAAGTTAATTTAACACTAAGTATATAAATGAACTCTTAACATACATGTTGCCCAAATTATTTTGCAAAGCTTCAACTTCTTTTCCACCACTGGACATTTCTGTGGGATCCTGACTTTCTTCATAACATTTTGAGCATCTCTCACTTTCAGTTATTTTTTTTTCAACTGCATTAAGAGAATCACTTTTATTAACAAAGTAAAGGTTTTGGTTGTCAGTTAAGGTTTTAACACCTGCAACAGATAGCTTTTTAGCTTTAGCAGGAGATAAGGAAGCATTCACATCTATTTTTTCTTTCAGAAAAGCTGCAACCTTTGCTGACGAAACTTTGGATTCTAAATTTACAGTAGAGTTATGAGAATTGGGTTCAATGCCTAGATTACAGAACGGATCTTCCAGAGCTTTAACGAGGACAGGGGATGGTTGGTCTAAAGTGTATGAATTTCTCCTTATATGTCGTCTACCTGTAGAACTTTCTTCATTTGATTCTATTACAGAAATTGAGTCTTCGACTAAGCTGCTGCTACAACTATGGTAGTTATCATTATTAAGCTCAAAACCATATTCATTTTCTATAGAAGAGATATTAGTATCCTGCTTATTAGCAGTTTCATCACAGTTCTGGAGATAATTTTCTGTTCGACAAGACAGATCTTGTGAATTTTTATGGGATGGATCGCTTTTGGACGTTTTTAATATTTAAATTTTGTTTATACGATTTTAAAAGTTTCATATAACTGTCAACTGAATGTGCTCGTTTTATATTTACACTATTTTCTTCATTTGATGCACTAGATTTTATTTCACTCACAGTGCTTAAAGTATCTTCAACATAAGGATTGAGTTCTGCTACAACGGATGCACAAGGTGTAAGCTCATTTTCCGTATTTATCAATGTATCCGAACTAGTACAATCAGACGTGGAACCCGTAGTTTCTTGGCTAAATGTTTTAGATCCCCAATTAACAGTATCTTCAGAACTGTAATAATCAGCAGAGCTGTTAGAAACCATATACTTCTCTAAATCCGTACTTTGGGTGATGGAAGTTACGTTACTTTCGGAATCAGTATCATGAGTAGGTAGCCCATGATTATAGATGACTGTAGG